>NC_138780.1:68347592-69547592 GCF_965119305.1 Pelophylax lessonae
TGAGTGCGGTGTGTGAATGAACTCCAAAAAAAGGATTTTATGGTGAGTACAAAAATCCTGTTTTCTCTTCCGTTCATTGACAGACACAGCTCGATATTTTTCACCATAGGGACGTCCTAGCAGTTCCAAACATGAATGTGCCGTCACAGAAGGGGGAACCTGACCCATAAGTGAATAAGCATGGGAATCTGTCAGTCTGATCAATCTGGAAATGGTAGCAGAAAAAGCAGGAGCCCCTTCCGTGGCCGTCCGTAATCCCAAGAGCGAGTCTGACCTCTGAAGGGACCCAATGGCTACCAAAATAGACCCAAAGGCTACCAAAATAGACCCAAATAGCGTCAAGGAATAGGCTTTTAATGACTGAAAATACATCAGAGGATGAAGAGAATCTATTGGAACTTCCCAGTAAACATTTTGTACACCGCTTGCCTTGTGATCAAATGGAATTAGACATTTCTAGTCCGAACTATGTTTTCACTGGCAACTCAAATCGAGAAAGTATACATTCCCACTGGGAATCTTTTTGTATCTTTGATGAAACTGTCGATCAGGTATGTAACATGTCAGACAAATGCGAACATTGTTCCCATAACAGTCAACAATAAACACCCTAGTAAGGGTTTCTTTGATCAAACAGTATGTAACCAAGGTGAAATGGAAATAACGAAGTGTCATACCACTGCCATTGAAAGTAAAATAGGGACTTAAGTGCTGTACCCAACGCTTGGCTTCCACCGACTGACACACCGCTTCAGTAAACCATGAGGGCAGGGGCTGGTGGCAGAGGTCAATGATGTTACAAGGGATGGGGCCAAACAGTGACATCATTGACTGGGGCAAAGTAAATTACATCACTCCACCCCCATGGTTTACTTTAAAGGGGGGGGTTGGCCAGTGTCTGTCAGCAGGAGCCTAGTGTCTGGAGCAGTGTTTTTTTTTTTTTTTTCTTGTGCAGGCGACGTTTGTGGTTGATGGAGCTACAATGACTGGAATGAGATCACCCCAACGTTAAGAACATGTGACCTGACATAGCTCAGGGGTGGGGATTGGGAGATTTACTCACCCCCCCCCCCCCCTTCCTGCCCTTTTCCTGGTCTGCCAGAGTGCTTTTTTTGTTTTGTCATGAGGTTCCCCCCTAAAATCCATACCATTTTTTATTTTTAACACACATTTTATTGTTGGTTTTTTTTGGCTTACATTCAGTCAGCGAGTCATTGTTTTCAAGATGGCTCCCTAGCAACCAGCAACTCTGAGATGAACGATCATGTAACGGAACCGCAGACCCACACTGTTTGTGGGCTTCTGTTAGTATACGGCTTCCTCCAGCATGGACATATATAGAGATTCCAGCCACCCCACATACAAAAACTAGCCTGAACTTAGTTTGTATGTGTCTGAAATCAACACTCTATTGAAACACCAGCACATACAGATATACACTGTGGGACAACCCCTTCCCCCTTAGCAGCCAATCCACATACACATATACATATACATCCGATAAGTTGATCTTTAAGGCAGACAGAACAACAGAACAAAGGAATTTTAGGTACTTAATAACAAACCCCACTCCACCCGATTATCTAGCAATCTGAAAAGTCAAATTGTTCATCTTCATATATTTCCTGAGGGACACTGCTCAGAAATATTATTAAAATTAAACTCCTGCAAATGCTTGGAGGTTTGTAAACCATGCTGGCCAAAGACTCGGCACCAGGGAGAGAGCCAGAAGATGCCAGTGTGGGACTTTCTTAAATTGTTGGAGCAGAAGTAATATGGATTTTAGTTCTGCTTTAAGCACACTGGCAACTGTTATAGCTGTCACTAGAGGCATGCCTTGCATGTAACAGATTTGGGAAACTGATAAAATTGGTGGGTTTAGTTCTGCTTTATCCCATTGTCTATCAGTGCGGTTTATAAAAGTGTCTGGTAGCAACTACCATGCTGCATCTATGATGCTGGTTTAGTCTTAAAGAGGAAGTAAACCCTCCTCTGGAAGTTGTACCTATAGATAAGCCTATGATAAGGCTTACCTATAGGTACTGTAAATATCTCCTAAACATGTACCGTTTAGGAGATATTTACCTTTAATGCAGCCAGTGACGTCACTGGCGCATGCGCTCTGAAGGAACGGCAGATCGTGCCGTTCCTTCAGAGCCCCGTGCCGTGACCGTCAGCTCCCGCGCGCGGGAGTGACGTCACCGCGGCTCCGGCCAATCAGATGGCCGGATGCCGCGACCCTGGAAGACGGGCGACTGAACATGTCGCTCGTCATACAGGTGAGTGAGCGGCACGGCGGGGGCTCGTTCTAAGGTATTTCATAATGAGCTAGTATGCGATGCATACTAGCTCATTATGTGTTTCTCTTGCAGGATGTAAAAAAAAAAAATTTTAAACGGGTTTACAACCTCTTTAAGAAAACAGAATTTTTGTAACAACTTACCATAAAATTATTTTCTGAGTCCTGACAGTCGCCGCCCACTCATACAGTCTTCACTTATGGGTATTGTCCTTATCCATAGGGGTAAACTAGGCAAAAGATTTTTGTTAAAATCATACATAAAAGCATTTGCATGTACACACCCACAGGGGGCTGTCACTCTGGACCATACTCTCATGCTAGCAGCATTCCCAACTCCATTTGATAACAAGCAGTATATAGATCCAACAACCCCAAAAGAGGGGCGGGGGCGGCGACTGTCAGAGGACTCAGAGAAAAGAAGTTCTTACAAAAATTCTGTTTTCTCTTACGTCCTCTGACAATCGCCGCCCACTCATACAGTCTTCACTTATGGGACGCCCCAAAGCAGTGTAGACTTGAGGGGTGGGAAACGCGACCGTCACAAAGGTAACGCAACCCAGGTCAGAGAAAAGAACCTCATCTTCAAGAGAAGGCAAAACACTGGGTAACAGGAAGCTCAACATGAGCCAACAAAACCCAGGAAAGCAAAAAAAACCAATGGGTGAATCCCCCAACAAGAGGGGATAGACGCAAAACCGTCACGTCCCCCTAAAGCACAGCCGCACTAAGAACTTTGTGGCCAAAGGAGGCATCGGCCGATGCCAAAACATCAAGTTTGTAAAAATTTGGTAAATGTATGCACAGACGACCAAGTCGCCGCTTAGCACACCTGGGACACCGACGCCTGATGGCGAAAAGCCCAAGACGCACTCACCGCCCTGGTAGCGTGTGCCCTGACAGGGAAAGGCGGAACCTGTTCCCTAAGCGAATAGGCCTGTACAATCGGCAGTCCGATCCATTTAGAAATGGTTGCCGCAGAAGCAGCCGTATCCTTCCGAGGACCTTCAGGAAGGACAAAGAGAGAATCTGACTTTCTGAAGGATTCAGTAGACGACAGGTAGAACCTGATCGCCCTGACAACATCCAAGGAATGCAAGGCAAACTCCTTGGGGTGCTTAGGCTTCGCACACAGCGAAGGCAAAACAATATCGTCATTGAGATGGAAATCAGAAACCACCTTCGGCAGGAAGGATTGAAGAGGTCGCAAGACCACCTTGTCCCAAAGGACAACCAGGTAGGGCAAGCGGCAGGACAAGGCCACCAACTCCGACACTGCAAGCAGATGTGATAGCCACTAAAAAGGCAACTTTATGTGACAGAGCTAGCAGAGAAATCTCCCTGATATTTTCAAAGGGAGGACGTTGTAAAAACGGACAGGACCAGATTCAATTCCCAAGGGGCTAATGGCGCCCTCCTAGGGGGAGCCAGATAACGCACACCTTGAACAAAAGCGCAGAACAAGGAATTTGATGCCAGAGGGCGCTGGAAAAGAATAGCCAGCGCAGATAACTGACCCTTAATAGTGGTCAGCGCCAAACGCTGATCCACACCAGATTGCAGGAAGGCTAACACCCTCCCCACCGAAAAGGAGCGAGTATGAAAATCCCTGAGATTCACACCAGGCAAAGTAAGCCTTCCAGGTATGATAAGAAATCTTACCAGAAGAGGCCTTCCTAGCCTTGAGGAGGGTAGGAATGACCGCCGACAAGAGACCTCGATCTCTCAAGACCTGGCTTATAACAGCCCCCCCGTCAAAGCCAGTGACTAAAGCAGGATGGAAGATCGTCCCCTGCGATAGCAGATCATCTCGTAAGGGGAGCCGCCAAGGAGGCTCGATGACCAGTTGCATGACGTCCGTGTACCAGGACCGGCACGGCCAGTCTGGAGCCACTAGGATCACCTGCTTTCGTTTCCGAGGCCAACCTGCGAAGGAACCGGGACAACATTGAATCTGAGGAAAGGCATAGAACAGATGATACTGAATCCACGGCACCACCAGCGCGTCCGAGGCGTCTGCCAGAGGATTGCGAGTTCTTGCCACGAACCATTCCACCTCGCTGTTGAGACGAGACACGAACAGATCCACGTTCGGGGATCCCCATCGTGTACACAGCATCAAACACCGCCGGGTGTAGGGACCATTCCCCTTGGTCCAAGGTCTGGTGGCTCAGATAGTCGGCTTGCCAGTTCCTTAACACTCGGAATGTGAACTGGCGAAAGTGCCGAGACCCGCGTCTCGGCCCATGAAAGAATCTCGGCCACTTCCTTGGCCGCCCGGGCACTCCTCTAGGCGATTGATGTACGCCACCGCAGTGACATTGTCCGTCTTCACACGCACAAGGCGGTCCTGCAGACGACCCGACCAATGCAACAAACAGTTTGATCACTCTCAGTTCCTTTCCAAGGAATGAGGATGTCTGTCCCACCAGGCCAGAATCTCCGCATGCAGAGATCACATGTGGAATTGTGCAAATGGCATCGCCTCGAAGGCTGACACCATCAACCCTGAATTAGCAGTCCTGGGAATTTGGAAAGCGCTGGCCCTTTAAGTAGGAACCGATGCGGATCGCACCGCGAGGTACCGCAGCAGAAATTAAATATTGTCACAAGCAAACAGGAAAGTGACTGCCAGCATGAAAAAATGACCCAAGAAAGGCTAAAAGACCCCCAGAAGTGCATACATACAACCTCCATGCTTTGCTGGAACGATATGCAGTCTGAGGAAAGGAAATTATGTCATCAGCTAGAGGACACAGACTAAGGGAAAATGGCTGCCCATGTAATGTAATGGGGAGGCTTCATGAAAATGGTCGCCGAGCCCATGTTTTGGAAGGACCTTGCCACATCCAAGATGGCGCCGGAAGGGCGCGAAATTGGTGCAGGGAGGAGCGCAGAGCCCATAATGAAGCTTAATAGCACGCCCACACTAAAAATGGCGGCCCCACGATTTTTCGCAGCGGGCCGCACCCACATGTCTGGCACCCCCCAAAAAGTGAGAGGGGACCCCCCCCACAGCGCGGCAGAACCGCAATAGTGCCCACAGGGACAGGGAGAGACCGGGAAGGACACTGACAGACATGAGTGGAATAATACAGACATCACAGGCAGACTGTCATACCCAACACAGGGGCCCCACAGACACCCCCCACATAGAGGGGTTACTCACCGACCAGCGATAGCGTGGGTGCCGCCGTGAGACGGGAAGCCTCCCACCCCAGGTGGGGGTACCGTCAGCCAACAGGACGCTAGCTACACGCGGTGAACCGCAGTAGAGTCAGCCTACCGAAGTAGCCACATTCGCGGGCATTTGTCCCTGAGGACAGGGACAGGTCATTTGCGAGGCCTGAGCGTACGCATAGCCTGCTAAACGCTCAATGGCAGGCTGGGATTCCGTAAGGTTCTCTGTCCTGACACACCAGGACAACCAGTCCGATTCCCAGCTCCGCAAAACGCTGTAGTCTTCTGAGTCTGACTAACTAAGCGCAGGAACAAATAAAATTCTATCATGAGAAAGAGAAAAACACTTTTTCAGAAATAAAATGAAATAAGAAAAGTAGAGAGGCTGAGACCGCAGCCCCAGCAAGGGAAAGCCTGTCTACCCCTTATCTAGGCAAAAGACAAACTGAGTTGGGAATGCTGCTAGCATGAGGATATGGTCCAGAGTGACAGCCCCCTGTGGGTGTGTACATGCAAATGCTTTCATGTATGATTTTAACAAAAATCTTTTGCCTAGTTTACCCCTATGGATAAGGACTATACCCATAGTTGAAGACTGTATGAGTGGGCAGCGACTGTCAGAGGACGTAAGAGAAATATATAGTTGGAGAGTTTCACTCGGAAACTAAAAATCTAATATATATACATACATACATACATACATACATATATACACATATACATAAAAACACTGTAAATACCCTTTATTGTATGAAGAGACTAGATCTTCAAAACAAATCTAATTTTAATGACTTAACATCCATGCACATATAAAAACTTTAAATTGTTTTTTTTTTTTTTTTGCAAGCACAAAGTCCCAATGTAACCAGATAATTACTTACTGCTTAGTTCAACAGACATCCCTTCTCCTCTTGAATCATGGGAGCTACTGCTACAGTAAGTCTGTTCCAAAGTTTTGCTTGTATGATGAGATGAAAAATCATTTCTAGAGCATTCGTCTGGACTTTTAAAACCAACAGATGTCTAGACAATATAAGGATAGTTATATACAAAAAATAATGCAGATTAGCAGACTTTAGATACCAAGTGGTAAATACGCAAATATATAGAGCGTACGAGAGTTACAACTTCAGCCAGGTGTAAATTGAGGTCTGTGCCTACAAAGAGGATCTCTTTTAATTACTCGGTTCCAATGATGCCTCCTATGTCAAATAGTGATATTAGATCATCAGAAAAAAAGTTGGGGGTAATGTACTTAAGGCTCCATGCACACAGGGCGTCATAAAAACGTGCTCCAAAGCTGTTTACATAACGCCGGGAAACAGCAGCTGTAAAAACGTGCTTTCAGTAGCTTCTTCTACTAACGTTATTGCACGTTTGGCCACAGTAGCTGTTAGCAGCGTTTTTTCTGCCTCCATTCAAAATCAATGGCTCCCTACGGGAGCCTATTGATTTGAATGGAAGTCACACCGCAGGTCGGATCAGGGTGATCCGATTTGCGGTGCGACCTGCACTGTGAGAATCTTGAGGGGGAACTCCACGCCAAAATGGGGAAAAAAAACGGCGTGGGGTTCCCCCCCAGGGCTCCAAACCAGGCCCTTCGGGTCTGGTATGGAATTTGAGGGTAGCGAGCGGCCCCACCCCCCCTGGATCATACCAGGCCACACGCCCTCAACATGGGGGGGTGTGGGTGCTTTGGGGCAGGGGGGGCTCTGCACCCCGCACCTCAAAGCACCTTGCCCCCATGTTGATGAGGACAAGGGCCTCATCCCCACAACCCTGGCCGGTGGTTGTGTGGGTCTGCGGGCAGGGGGCTCATCGGAATCTGGAAGCCCCCTTTAACAAGGGGGCCCCCCCAGATCCCGGACCCCCTCCCTATGTGAATGGGTATGGGGTACACTGTACCCCTACTCATTCACCCCATAAAATGCAGTGTATGGAAATAACGACAGGAGACGTTTTGGAAAATTTATTAAAAATCTTCATCCGGCTCTTGTCCTCTCCGGGGGTCTTCTCCTCTCCGAGGGTCTTCTGCTCTTTTGCTGTCCGCCCTTCTTGTCTTCTCCTCTCCGGGGGTCTTCTGCTGTCTTCTGCTCTTTAGCTGTCCGCCCTTCTTGTCTTCTCCTCTCCGAGGGTCTTCTGCTGTCTTCTCCTCTCCGGGGGTCTTCTGCTGTCCGCCCTTCTGCTGTCCAATCTTCTTGTCTTCTCCTCTCCGGTCTTCTGCTCTTTTGCTGTCGGCTGTCCTTCTTCCTCCGGTCCTCCTCCTCCGACGTCTTCAGCGATTATGCCGGCCTCTGGTCTCTGCAGCTTATTATATAGCCATTAGGGGCGTGGTCGCCAGATGACGTCATCGGGAGACCACGCCCCCTTGCGTCACAGATGACGTCATCTGGCGACCACGCCCCTAATGGCTATATAATAAGCTGCAGAGACCATAGGCCGGCATAATCGCTGAAGACGTTGGAGGAGGAGGACCGGAGGAAGAAGGACAGCCGACAGCAAAAGAGCAGAAGACCGGAGAGGAGAAGACAAGAAGATTGGACAGCAGAAGGGCGGACAGCAGAAGACCCCCGGAGAGGAGAAGACAGCAGAAGACCCCCGGAGAGGAGAAGACAAGAAGGGCGGACAGCAAAAGAGCAGAAGACAGCAGAAGACCCCCGGAGAGGAGAAGACAAGAAGGGCGGACAGCAAAAGAGCAGAAGACCCTCGGAGAGGAGAAGACCCCCGGAGAGGACAAGAGCCGGATGAAGATTTTTAATAAATTTTCCAAAACGTCTCCTGTCGTTATTTCCATACACTGCATTTTATGGGGTGAATGAGTAGGGGTACAGTGTACCCCATACCCATTCACATAGGGAGGGGGTCCGGGGGGGCCCCCTTGTTAAAGGGGGCTTCCAGATTCCGATGAGCCCCCTGCCCGCAGACCCCCACAACCACCGGCCAGGGTTGTGGGGATGAGGCCCTTGTCCTCATCAACATGGGGGCAAGGTGCTTTGAGGTGCGGGGTGCAGAGCCCCCCCTGCCCCAAAGCACCCACACCCCCCCATGTTGAGGGCGTGTGGCCTGGTATGATCCGGGGGGGGTGGGGCCGCTCGCTCGTCCCCTCCCCTTTCCTGGCATGCCGGACTGCATGCTCGGATAAGGGTCTGGTATGGATTTTGGGGGGGACCCCACGCCGTTTTTTCGGCGCGGGGCTACCCTCAAATTCCATACCAGATCCGAAGGGCCTGGTTTGGAACCTGGGGGGGAACCCCACGCCGTTTTTTTCCCCATTTTGGCGTGGAGTTCCCCCTCAAGATTCTCACAGTGCTGGTCGCACCGCAAGTCGGATCACCCCGATCCGACCTGCGGTGTGACTTCCATTCAAATCAATAGGCTCCCATAGGGAACCATTGATTTTGAATGGAAGAAAAAAAACGTATAAGGTGGCTTAACGCACGTTAAGCAACGTTATGGAGCCTTATGGAGCCTTTAGCAGCGTCAGACGTTTTTTGCAGCTTGACGCTGGAGCTCCTGAACCCACAGTTCCTGGGTTTTTTTTGGAGCTGTAAAATGCCTATGCCACTTGGAGCTCCTAAAAGCTCTATGTGTGCATGAGGCCATAGAATAACATGGATGGGCGTTCTGCAGCTGCAAAAAAAAACGTCTGACGCTGCTAACAGCAGCTGTAAAAACGTCCAGTGTGCATGAGGCCTAAAGAAGACAGACAGCCTTAAAAATATGGATACACTTTCTAAACCCTTACTAAAAAAAGGAATCTACTCACCTCGCCTAAACCCTTACTAAAAAAGGAATCTACTCACCTTGTCCTATTTTTTGTTCCCTCACTGGCTGAAACGCTGAAGAATCTCATATGCCAGCAAGGGAACAGCAACGGAGTGACACTTCGCTGGTTCGGCCAGTGAGGGAGCAACATTATAAGAACAGGTGAAGAGTCTGATTCTTTCACTGGCAAGTTGCACTGACTAGATAGTAAGCAGACAGGCGATACAGAAGTTGCAAGGCAAAAAAAAAAAAAAAAAAAAGAGACCAGTTGCATTTTCCTAGACAATGCAGTGTTCAAGTGCTACCAAGTTGTAAAACCAAAACATTTTGTAGTACATTTGGTGCCTACACAAAAGCAGACATTGAACTTGATTTACTAAAGGCAAATTTACTGAGCACTGCTAATGCACTTCAAGTGCATTCGCTCAAGATCTGAGGGAGAGCTCTGCTGATTTCTATCGTCCATATCAAAAATTGCGAAAAAAGGAAACAGACTTTGCAGGCACTGGGTATGATCAAATCACATACTTTTACAATGCATTTAAAAACATCAAAAAACGAGAAAAAAAAAAAAGCATACAACAGTTATATCCCATATGAGGGAAATATGAGATACAGGCTTGATAGGGAAATCATTTACATTGGTGGTAATACACATTAATACAGTCACAATGATATGCCAGTAGTATGGATACTTCACATCGGGACGATCATGGCCACAGGTGACAGGGAACGGTACTGTTGTCCAGGGGTGGTCGAACGATGTGTGTTAGCAGTAGATCATACAGTATCGTTGAACCATATTGCGCGACATGTTTTGCCTTATGCTTCCTCTCGGAGCTAATGGATCAATATTCTGTAGAGTTCAGTAGGCAGTGATGGTACAAGTAAAAAGGTATAACAAATACCCGACAGGAAGGATATATGAAGGATCAGATTTGTGACTTGGGTGGTTGTATAGGTAAACACACAACCCGGCGTTAAAAATCAACACAAGTTGGTATAAGACACCTCAATTGATGTGCCAATAAAGCATACTTGTAAAGAGTAAAATACTCATACACATAACAAGTATCTGTATTCACAAATGCCTGGTAAGGCCAGAGGGATATCCCTTAACATACACCCAATCCCACAGCATACATCCTCCCTGGATGGGGGGTAGTCACCATGCTACACCCCATCTAGGGAGGATGTATGCTGTGGGATTGGGTGTATGTTAAGGGATATCCCTCTGGCCTTACCAGGCATTTGTGAATACAGATCAGTGTTAATTTTGGCAGCAAATTTCAATTTAGTTTTAGTCTTAGTCTTAGGACTAAAATGGCATTTTAGTTTTAGTCCTATTTTAGTCTTCTGCAAGTGTTTTAGTTTTAGTCGTATTTAGTCGACTAAAACTCCAGTATATTTTAGTCGACTAAAACGCCCTACATTTTAGTCGACTAAAACTAATTTTAGTCATCTATAATCAAATGGGTGTAGTTCAATGCATTATTTAAGCATTTCTCTACAATTTACAAACTCATTATATATACTACTGCTGGTCCTGGAGTGAAAAATCTAATATGTTATTACTTATGCTTTGAGCATGCACCAGTGTTAATTTTTGGCAGCAAATTTCGATTTAGTTTTAGTTATAGTCTTGACTAAAATGCCATTTTAGTTTTAGTCGTATTTTAGTCATCTGAATTGTCTTAGTCGACGAAAACGTTTTAGTCGACGAAATTAACACTGATACAGATACCAGTTATGTGTATGAGTATTTTACTCTTTACAAGTATGTTCTATTGGCACATCAATTGAGGTGTCTTATACCAACTTGTGTTGATTTTTAACGCCGGGTTGCGTGTTTACCTATACAACCACCCAAGTGACAAATCTGATCCTTCATATATCCTTCCTGTCTGGTATTTGTTATACCTTTTACTTGTACCATCACTGCCTACTGAACTCTACAGAATATTGATCCATTAGCTCCGAGAGGAAGCATAAGGCGAAACATGTCGAGCAATATGGTTCAACGATACTGTATGATATAATGCTAAAACACATTGTTCGATCCCCCTCGGGATGACAGTACCGTTCCCTGTCACCTGTGGCCATGATCGTCCCGATGTGAAGTATCAATACTACTGGCATATTATTGTGACTGTATTAATGTGTATTATTACCACCAATGTAAATTATTTCCCTACCAATCCTGTATCTCATATTCCCATCACATGGGATATGACTGTTGCATGCTTTTTTCCTCATTTTTTTATGTTTTTAAAAGCATTGTAAAATAAAGTATGTGATTTTATGATACCCAGTGCCTGCAAAGTCCATGTTTCCTTTTTTCGCAATTTTTGACCCAATTTAGGATGTGGCACTTATTACCTTACCCATACGCCCAGCACACCGCTATCTGCGAGCGTATTTTCCAACTCCTCCATCATTCATATCATGTACAATTAAAAATGCGTGTTTTTTTTTTCCTTGCATGTTCCCCTCAGATCTAGAGCAACTGCACTTGCAATGCACAGACTATTTGCCTCTAGTAAATTAACCCCCTTGCAGGGAAGAATGAACCAAAACAACAAGTACATCATAAATATTTGTCTATTATGAAATGCAATTGGTTAGAAAATAAATTTCAGGGTACATCAATATTTGTGCCATTTTAAAACAGCCCAAACCTCAAAGAAAAAAAAAAATCAGAACATGTGTAATTATTAAACCCACCTGTGTATTTTCTGTGTCAACCTTCCTTCTGACCCGCTTTTCTCTATGTAATGTTGTATCATCTTCAGTGTATCTGGCTCTTTTGTGACTATTTACAGAGTCTTTAGACAAACATTCATTCAGGTTTTTGTGCAAAGCTTCCTTTTCACACAACTCTTCCCAAGCACCTTCTGGCACATCATACTGGAACAAACTATTACCATCGTTGTCATCTAGGCAAGCAGGAAGCATCTCTTCATCTATACACTGACCACTGTCACCATCAGCAAAAGCCTTAAGAAGACTCATGGATGTCCGGGAAGTTTGGGTTGGTGGTTTAGAAAAGGTGGAAGGAGCCAACTCTTGAAGGTTACAAGTGCTAGAATGCCTTTTACTTGGTAACTTTGGTTGAACCATGTTCACAGACAATCTGTTTTGCAAACAGCTTTCTTTTATCAGTCCACTGTCTTTTCCTATAGGTTTATTTTCAGCTTGGATGTCTTTGATGGACACCTGTTCATTAGGCAAAGACTGTTCAGGTATACAACCTCCACTAGTAAGATTTAGAGGCTGAGGCAGTGTGGACAACTCCGAGCAGGAGACTGGTGCAGTATGATTGCTTGACTTGTTCTTTGACTTCTCTGTTAAACCTCTTATTTTCAGTTGGATATCTGCAATACTTCTACGCCTATTTTTTTCTTTCAGTGATCGCTCAATTAATGACACATCCTTTTGTAAATTATTAGCCACTTTCTCACTTTCATGTTTATCTGAGGAAAACACAATACTTTCGGCAACAGAACCGTTTGAATATTGGTTATTCTCTGGTAAACTGCCAATCATTACTTTGTCTGTAAAATCAAATTTGACAGATATATTCCCAGTTTGTTCAAGTATTTGTCCAGGGTTATATTGGCTGCTATCAGATTGGTCATTTGGGGCATTATACCTTTTTTTTCTGTTTTGCAAAGTAATTTCAGAATTTGGTTCAACAGACTCTCTAACTCCACAGTCCTTTTCAGACAAACAGAATGACACCCTTTTTGATAATCTGTGCTTTTTTGTCACTTGGTAGTCTTGAACTGTACCTGTATAGTTCTGAGTGACACACGCCTCAGATTGTTCACTACAGAGATTTTCAGCTACAGTTTCCTGCTTCTGAGATGCACAACTGGCACTTGTTTCAGAAGAAACACACAAGTCAGAAATCAATGAAAAAGCATTTATAGGTTTATGGTCATCTGCAGTCTGTGTATGCAGCGGTATAGTTTCTATACCAACAAATGGGGCACTGAGATCTGTTAATGCATTTCCATCAAGTTTAATATACTTGTCATCTAAAGCCATATCCATTTTTGGATTTGCATTCTTGTGGTCTGAAACAATGCCTTTATAATTATCGGAAGTGAGAGAAAATATACTACTAGGTCTTTTCATTTCATTTCTACCACAGTCAACTTCTTTGAACTCCTGCTCAATAAACACAGTATTACAAAAAGTAACATCCATCTCTGCTCCTAAAAACAAGCATGTTTTTTCAGTACCAGCAGATGAAGTTTTTTTCCCTTGCTCAGGTAAAGCATCAGCTGCCACTGAATCAATCTGTGTGAGTTCCATTTCCTCAGAAGAAATTAGTGTCTCACTTGGCAATGATTCGGTAAAATTATGGTGTTTGGATCCCCTTTTCGCTGTTGTGTCTATGGGTAGTTTTAAATAGTTTTCACATTTTTGTGATGTTGCAGATAATAGGTTTGACGTTTCTACAAACTTGACAACCTGTACATTTTCACAGTTGCTTTCATTGGAGTTTTCACAGCAATCTTCTGTAACAGAGTTGACTTTTGCAACAGCAACGTGAGCTCTGGTGATTTCGGTAGCTTCTCGTTTACACGAAAGGACACATTCATGCACGTTTGTTTGAGGAGTCCCTTTATTTATAGTAAACGTGTCATTCTTTAACATTTCTGCATCTGTATTAACTGTTAATTTCACAGGCATATCCTTTGAAAACCCAGATGTGGCTTTATGTATAGGAGCATAACTCTCCACAGGACACTTCGAAGGAGTAGTCCCTATTTTACTTTCAATGGCAGTGGTATGACACTTCGTTATTTCCATTTCACCTTGGTTACATACTGTTTGATCAAATAAACCCTTACTAGGGTGTTTATCGTTGCCTGTTATGGGAACAATGTTCGCAGTGGTCTCTGACATGTTACATACCTGATCGACAGTTTCATCAAAGATACAAAAAGATTGCCGGTGGGAATGTATACTTTCTCGATTTGAGGTGCCAGTAAAACCATGGTTCGGACTAGAAAGGTCCAATTCCATTTGATCACAAGGCAAGTGGTGTACAAAAGGTTTACTGGGGAGTTCCACTAGATTCTCTTCATCCCCTGATGTATTTTCAGTCATTAAAAGCCTATTCCTTGAAGCTTCACGTAGCAAACCATAGTTTTCATTTATTTGTGCCCTTGCATTATTGGTTACCTCTTCACTATTGATATATATTAATTCAGTTTGACCAACCAGAGGTTCAGTTCCACCATGCAAACCAATGGGCGTATGTGTAGGTAGAACATCTTTAGACTTAACCAGAGTGTGGGACTCCATTCTTGCAGGTATATGATCAATAAACACTGTATTTGACTTTGTAATGTCCATGTCAGCTTCTTCAGAACCTGCTGAATTAGCACAACAATGTACTAGATTATTTTTATATGATCCAAAATTACATGCAAAGCCGTTTTGTGTTTTGCTTAAATGGGTAGCCTGCACTTTCTCCACCTCACCCTCAATAGCTACAGTATTTGTCTGGGTCAAATCCGTGTATGGTGAACTGAATATTTTGTCTTTGGACAAGGCCGACATAGTAGATACTCCTTCAGCATCCTTTGCCTTATCAGTGATGAGCGGTTTAGTATAAACGGTTATCTTTAGGTCATCTGGATCAGAAGGCCCAGTTAACTTTATAAAGGTATTTTTATTTTGCTTGTCATCTTTGATCTTTTCATCGGTTACTATACGATCAATGAAAACTGTATTGGACTTCGTGATATCCATGTCATCAGCAGTAAATGCCACTGTTTTCAAGGGAACAGACTGACTTGGTAACTCATTTATATTTATTCCATCAATAACTGCTGTGTGGCTTTTTGTATATTCCATATCATCTTCAAACACAACAGTCTTATCAAGACAAGGGGCATGGGTAAAAGCTTTAATATTTGTAGAGTTACCAGGCAGTAAAATCCTCTTAATAGTGACAGTGTTTGCACAAGTCATATCCGTCTCTTGATTAGATCCAAAAACACCAGGGTTGCCTTTTAACTGACCAGTCAATGTCTGGAATGACATATTAGTGATAGTCATAGGACTGCCAGATGCACCCAATTCAGATTTGCTTGATGGCACCAGGATATCCTCTTTAACCAAATCAATTTTACCAACACTCTCACAATCTTTCTTGGATTCAAGTACCAAGTTTTTGTTAGGCAGACATCTGGGCATAGCCAAAATAAAATCATCCCTTTGGAACCTTTTTGACAGGGTATCCTCATCAATTGCAACAGTGTGTGATTGTGTGATATCCATATCCTGTTGGTCATTTGTAAATACCACTGTCTTGTTATTGTTGGATTCATTTATGGTAGGACCTATCAGTAAGCCGGCAGTTTCAACCATTGTCATTTCCATGTCATCCAACACATGTCTAGTCCGATCAACAGCATTTGAAGAGGGTTTCTCTTTTGCACTGGTGAAATTATTTTGATTAATGCAAGTTGTGTGGCTTTGGGTCAGCTCCATGTCATCACCATCATTTGAAAAGAAAACTGTTCTGTTCTGAATGGTAGATAGTCTTGAATCACCATTTACTTTTTTATCTTTAAGAATTGACTTTAGCCGACGGGTACTGTCTGACACAGATATCATTTTACTATTAATGGCAATGGTGTGTGATTTGGTCAACTCCATATCATCCTGGTCTGAGGGGAAAACCATGGTATCTTGAGTGGTTCTGCATACTTGGCCACCTAACTTCCCACACACTACATCAGCAGGGTCAGCACAACTGCCATGAAATCCAAGACCTGGATTGCTCAGTGATGTCATTTTGTGATCTACAGAAGCCCACATTGATACAGGATTGCTGTCTTTATTAGGTCCAAGTACTATGTTTATTTCCTTAGTTGAAACACTGTCATGTTCTTTATTATTGCCATCGCCAGTATCAAGCATGAATCCTTTGCACCAGGCATCACCATCAATAGCAACAGTATGTGATTGTGCAATGTCCATATTTTGATGCGCACCTGTAAAGACCACTGTCCTATTATCGGCTTCAGCTAACGCAGGCCGAATTTGTAAGCAATCATTTTCAGCCACAGTCATTTCCATGTCCATTTGAATGCGTTTTGTCTGATCAGTAGCATTTAGAATACAATTTTGTGTACTATCTGATAAATTATTTCTCACTAAAGACTTCTGATTAATAGGCACTGTATTACTTTTTGTGAGATCCATGTCATTACTATCCCCTGAAAAGAAAACAGTTTTGTTAAAGCCAGAAGATGATCTTAAACAAATAAAGTGTGATCTTTCATCATTAAGACTTGGGTTTGAAATGCAGGTATTACTTGTAACATCAGGTGCGCTACCGTCAATGGCAATAGTATGAGATTTGGTCATCTCCATATCATCTTGTTCACATGCAAACAAAATGGTTTTCTCAGTGAAAGGAAGTGGGTCTTTTGCTTTTGAAACGGAAAATGGATTTTGAAATTTTACTTTCTCATTGACACATTTGGATTCAGCATCAGTGTTGCCTAGAATTGTTTTGTTTTGTCCAAGGTCTCCTACTGACTTTGGGGATAAGGGATTCAACTGAGCCAAGGCTTGTTGCCCATTCAAATAACTTTTAGAGTTGGAAGAAGCCACCTGAAAAGGCAACAATAAACCAAAACTTCGCTGTCTCTTTCCAGACTGAATAGCGTCACTAGTCAGATCTTTACTAAACATTTCACATATTGCTGGCTCATCGATGGCTATTGTATGGCTCCTGGTCATATCCATACTTTCTTCCGGACATAATGTATCTTGATTCCCAAAGAATACATTACTGTCTCTTTGAACAGATTGCCAGTCTTTTTTAAAAGTGTTTTTAAAGAAAACGGAATCGTTTTCAGTAAGTTCCATTTGATTTTCATCAGTAAAAATAATGGTCTTTTGATTATCGCATGCAACATAGGTCTTTGTTTTATCAGGCAGAGCATTTTCCTTTAAAACACCGTGTATGCGTCTCGTATGACTAAATGTCATGTCCATGTCATCTTCGCAAAGCAGAGTTTGCTCAATGGAAACAGACTTCGGTGGTTTAGGATTGGCTCCTTCGAAAAGCATAAACTCTAGTTTATTACAAGTGCTGGAATGTGACATTGAAGGGTTGCCTGAACTTAAACTTGCCAGCTGATTGACCGTAGGAAGGAAAGATGTAATATTTGTCGTGTGGCATTTTGTTAAATCAAGCCCATCTTCTTGGTCCCTGAACACACAGGTAAAGTTTCCTGTATCTTCCAGAGCATTAGAAAATGGAAATGTGGTCTTTGTGGAGAACAGGTTTTCTTTGGAAACAAAAGGAAAAATATTTTCTTTGTCCACTCCTATTTTTGAAGATGTGCTTTCATTTCCCAAACGTGCTAAAAAGTCACCAAACTTTATTTTTGACTGAGTAGATGAAGTAGTGGAAGGCTGACATTCCCTAAGCTTTTGACCAGCTGTTGAAGATTTGCAATCAAAGCTACTAGACTCCTGACTTGCTGGGGCTCTTAAGGTTGCCAAAAATAAACTGGTATCTATTTTCCTTGGTTTTTCTTCAATAAGTCCATCAATAGCCACTGTGTTGCTTGTAGTCATATCCATATCATTGTCAGAAGAGAAATAAATAGTTTGCTCTTTATTACAGTCCATATTATTCCACTAAATAAAAGAAAAAATAAAAAAAATAAAATTTAAAATGGAGGAGGCATGAAAAGAACAAAAAAAAGTTATCCTACACAAAACATTTAACCACTTTACCACCGGAGGATTTTCCTGCTAAAAGACCAGGGGTTATTTTGCGATTTTTTACTGCGTGACTTTAACGGACAATCGCGCGGTCGTGCGACGCTGTACCTAAACGAATTTCACGTCCTTTTTTTCCCACAAACAGAGCTTTCTTTTGGTGGTATTTGATCACCTGTGCGATTTTTTGATCACGCGCTATAAACAAAAAAAGAGCGTAATTTTTGCAAAAACAACAATATTTTTCACTTTTTTTTATATGAAATTCCCCCAAAAAAAAATGTAAAAATCAAAATTTTTTAAAATTTTCGGCCAATTTGTTTTACGCTACCTATGTTTGGTAAAAAAAAAAATCGCAAAAAGCGTATTTTGATTGGTTTGCGCAAAAGTTATCGCGTTTACTAACAAAGGGAAAGATTTTTGTCATTTTTGGTGGTTTTTTTTTTAACGAGTAATGGCGGCGATCTGCGATTTTTTTTGCGGTACTGCGACATTGCGGCGGACAGATCGGACCCTTGACTGACATTTGTGACACTTTTGGGGGTACCAGTGACATTACTGCAGTAATCAGTGCTATATATATGCACTGTTACTGCAAAAATGACACTGGCAGGGAAGGGGTTAACAGTATTGGACAGGGAGGGGTTAAGTGTGTCCTAGGGGCGTGATTCTAACTGTGCAGGGACAGGTCTACTAGTGTAAAAACAAAGATCAACAGTTCTACATAGTAGAACTGTTTGATCTTCACTTTTACACAGGGAGAACTGACAGGTGGCTTGTTTACACAAGCCGCTCTGTCTTTCTCCCGCTGTACCGACGATCGTAGTGTGACCGGCGGACATCGGGTCCGCCAGTCACACTCCCGCACTCCTCCGTGAACGAGCCGAGGCGGGCGCGCGCCTCAGCGGGCGCGCGCCCGCCCGCTATTGGCTCTGGAAGGAGTGACAGGCGAGCGACGTAGACCTACGTCACTCTGCCTGGCCGGGGCCGACTGCCGCAGTAAATATACTGTGCGCAGTCGGCAAGCGGTTAAATATAAGGCAAAAAGCAGTTGCACACACTACATCTGAAACACAGGTACATATATGAAGCTCTAATTGTAAGCGATATATATATATATATATATATATATATATATATATATATATATATATATATATATATATATATATATACACACACATACATACACACACACAAATATATATACATAAACACACACACATTTATTTTCAAGCCCATTTCTAATAATATATATATATATATATATATGTATATGTATATGTATATATATATATATATATATATATGCGCAAGGGAGAATTAGAACAGTGGAGGAGTCCTCTATCCACCTCGTTTTGTGGATGGGAAAACTGTATGCCTTGTTTCCGATCAGTTTGCTGGCTTATTGAAATAAAATGTCTGTAAAGTAAAAGTAGGCTATGGCCAGCCTCACTGTCAAGATAAACAGGTAATCAAACTGTTATGGTTTTGAAAAAAATACTTGCTTGAATATCCTGCTGACCCTCAAACTGGCCTTAATCAGTCTGCAGAAAAATGACAAAACTCCAAGCCTAAAGTGCATGTTCTGGGTCAGCAATGCTGGAAGGGTAAGGACCATGAGATCTACATCAGCCATTTAGTCTTTTTTGTTGGATAGGTCAACAATAGAAGCATCTATATAAACATAAATTTCCTTAAAGTGATTGTAAAGTCTTTTAAAAAAAAAAAAAATAAAAAAGCCAGAATTCTCCTCTTCCTTGGTTCCTCTTGACACTCCTGGCCCCTCCCTCCTGTTGAGCACCCCCACAGCATGCAGCTGCCTATGGGGGCACCTGAGCTGAGTCACAGCTCCCTGTCTTCTCTGGCTGACAGACAGACAGCAGCAGGAGCCAATCGCGCCGCTCTGCTGTCTCAGCCAATAAAGAGGGGAGTCCCGGGCAGCTGAGACACTCCTGCAACATTGCTGGATAGAGGTGGACATAGGTAAGTATTAGGGGGGCTGATGGGGTGCTGCTGCACACAGAAGGTTTTTTTATCTTAATGCATAAAATGCATTGATAAAAAAAATAAATAAATAAAAAAAAAAAAACTTCTGCCTTTACAATCCCTTTAACCACTTCAATACCGAGCACTTTTCCCCCTTCCCGCCCAGGCCAATTTTCAGATTTTAGCGCTGTTGCATTTTGAACAACAATTGCGTGGTCATGCAACACTACCTAAACCAAATTTTTTTTCAAATTCAACTTTATTTAAACAAAGAGGGAACATACAGTATACAACATGTGTATAAACCAATTCAGGTCACATCAAGGGAGAACATGAAAGTACGTCACCATAAATATCCAACGCATGTGAACTTGAATAATCAGGAACCATATGTGTATACTTAGTGACATAGTACCCTTGTAAATGGACTGGAATATACAACAACCAAACGCATATATATCACAACGGGCAAAGCAAATAGGCACCAGGCATCCCAAAGGCATGGTTTCGGATTTCTGCGGGGTACACGATGTGGAGTGAGCGTAGAGGGCCATACCAAATGAGAACACTAGTTTTAGATGTAATAACACGTAAGAGTCGTGCCTACAAAGGAAGGGTGTAAGGCAATGGTCAAGAAAAGAACAGGCGGGGGAAAGAAAAAGGACGAAGAAGTGGCAAAGAGGAACGGGAGGATCAAAGGTGAGAAATATAAAGATGGGAGAAGGGCTATAGATAGCACAAGATGGGAGGTGAAATGAGCCCCCCGTGCGGGCGACCTCAACACTATTCAGCCCATGTCCAGTGGGGAGGAGGTGCTCAGGGCCTGCCCCTCATCTGAAAGAACGAACATATCCCAGCACGCCCACGTCTAGAGTACTGTTCCCGTCTACCTTGTGCGGAGAGTACCACCTAAACCAAATTTATCTACATTTTTTTCCCAAAAATAGAGCTTTCTTTTGGCGGTATTTTATCATCGCAAGGTTTTTTGCTAAACAAATAAAAAGACCGAAAAGTTTGAAAAAAAAAAAATAATAATTTGTAAATAGATACTTTTTTTTCCTGCACTGATGAGGCCGCACTGACAGGCACTGATAGGGTGGCAGTAATATGCGGCACAGATATGTGGCACTGATGGGTAGCACTGATATGCAGCACTGATAGACGGCATTGATCAGCAGCACTGACAGGCAATAATGGGCACTGGCAGGCTCCCTGAGCCCTGATTGCCATCCCTGGGGTCATGGGTGGGCATCCCTGGTGGTTCTAGTGGCACCCCCCCCCCCCCCAAGGGTCTGCACTGGTAATCAATGCTCTGATTACCAGTGCAGACCCGCCCCCCCGTCAGGAGAGCCGCAGATCGGCTCTCCTCTACTCGTACAGCTGGTCACATGGTAAAGAGCCTACGTCAGTAGGCTCTTTACCGAGATTGGAGATGCGGTGTGTCCGAGTGATTGACAGATCGGAGACCCTGACTGACATTTTTGACACTTTTGGGAGTACCAGTGACATTGCTACAGTAATCAGTGCTATAACTATGCAATGTTACTGTAAAAATTACACTGGCAGGGAAGGGATTAACTTTTTATCCCTAGGGGCGTGATTTTAACTGTGGGGGGCGTGGCTTGTGATGTAACCACAGAGACATACGATCCTACATAGCAGGATCGCATAGCCTCTGTACTTACATCAGGGAGAATGACAGACGGCTGTGTTTACATCAGCCGTCCTTCCGTCCTCCCTCCCTCTCCTGCGGGAGATTGCGAGTGGCCGGCAGACAGAGCCGCCGGTCACACGCGGGGGTGCCTGTGAACGAGCGGCGGCGCGCGCTCGCACCCTACAGGCTCCTGGGCGAGCGACGTAGTACTACGTCGCTTTGCCCAGGAGCGGCTGACTGCTGCAGTAAATGTACTTGCAGCGGTCGGCACGTGGTTAAACAGCAGCCTGAAAAACCTTGCGGCCAAAGGAAGCATCCAAAGATGCCAACACATCTACTTTGTAGAATTTTGTAAGCGTATGCACAGACGACAATGTTGCCACCTTGCAGACTTGCAGCACCGACGCCTGATGGCGTAAAGCCCAAGGAGACACTCAGCGCTCGTGTAGAATGGCCTTCACCAGGAAAGGAGGAACCGGACCCTTCAGTGAAGCCTGAACTACCATCTGCCTGATCCATCTGGATACGGTCACTGCAGATGCAGCCAATCCCTTACAAGATCCTTCGGTAAGGATAAAAAGAGCGTCCGATTTTTTAAAAAGTACATACATATTTGCCAGCACACCATGGATCTTGCAAAAGCAATCCAAAAGCTTTATTGCAAAAAAAAAGATCACATCAAAAAACAGTGCATCGTTTCGGAGCCACGCAGGACCCCTTCGTCAGGCATGTGTGCGCACATGCCTGACGAAGGGGTCCTGCGTGGCTCCTAAACGTTGCATTGTTTTTTTGATGTGATCTTTTTTGCAATAAAGCTTTTGGACTGCTTTTGCAAGATCCATGGTGTGCTGGCAAATATGTATGTGCTTGTAATCGATCCAGTGTCCAGCTGGTGACAGCTTCAGCACCCAATATATATGTGCCTATATACCAGGAAGGTGTGCGATGGGAATATGAACTTAACTGATTTTCTATAAAGACTCAGTGGTCTCCAGATAGACCCTGATCACCCGAACTGAGTACATCCTTAGAATGTTTGGGCTTAGGGCAGAGTGAAGGCAACACAATGTCTTGATATGAAAGTCAGAAACAACCATAGGATGAAACATCTCATTCGGTCGAAGTACCACTTAATCCCTGTGTATGACCAGATAAGGTGAGCAACAGGACAATGCTACAAGTTCAGATACTCTGAGCGGAAGTAATAGCCACCAAGAAGGCAACCTTTTGGGACAACGAAAGCAGAGAAATTTCCCGAATGTTCTCAAAAAGGAGGCTTTTGAAGAACAGAAAATACCAGATTGAGATCCCATGGAGGTAGCGGGGACCTTCTGGGAGGAGCCATATGGCGCACTCCCTGTATAAAGGTAGGAATCAAAGCACGGGTAGCTAAGGGGCTTTGCCAATATATAGCCAGAGCCGACACTTGGCTTTTGATAGTGCCCAAAGCCAACCGCTGTTCAACTTCTTTCTGCAGAAAGGCCAAGATCCTAGCTATCGAAAACAAGCGAGGGTGCACCTTTAGGGATTCACACCATGAAATATACGATTTCCATGTACAATTATATATCTTCCAAGAAGTCGACTTCCTAGCCTTCAATAGCGTAGGAAACACAGAGTCAGAAAGACCTCCATCTCTCAACACCTGGCTTTGAACAGCCATTCCGTTAAAGCCAGCGACTGAAGCAGGATGTAAGATTGGACCTTGAGACAACAGATCTTCCCTGAGAGGAAGTCTCCAAGGAGCATCGGCGACCAACCTTACTAGGTCTGCATACCAAGACTGGCGAGGCCAGTCTGAAGTAGTGATCGACCGATATCAGCTTTTCTTTGCCGATATCGATATGTTTGCCATTGCATATCGGTATTGGCCGATATTTTCGTACATTTAAAATTGTATTTTTTTATCACTTCACAAGTTTTAGCTGTGGTGAATTTGCTTATGTCACAAGACATGCTATCTGGAGTACTCATTCACCTGTCCCATTCTGACCTACAGGGTCTTGTGATCTCCAATAGGAACGCGGGTTTGAAACGTGTGTGTGTGTGTATATATATATATATATATATATATATATATATATATATATATATATATATATAAATATAAATATAAAATCAGCTCACAAGAAGTGTTCACCTTCTACTCCCTAGCCTTCTCCCTCACCCCTATAGTGGATGATACCCTCTGCTATTTCATAGTATGGATTACTCCTATTTATTCACGAACCATTACCCATGCTTCGTTCCTCTCGCTATCCCCTTCCTACTCATACTTTTTCCCCCCTTTCCATTCCCTTCCTTCTCCCCCCCCCCCTTTTCCATTCTCTTCCTCTCTCCTCCCCTCCCTTCCCCCTTTTTCCCCCCCTCTCCCTTCACCTTCCTTTGCCTTTCCCCTTTTTCTGTTTCCCCTCTTTTTTCCTGTTTTTCCCCTTTTCTATTTTTATCCTCATTTCTCTGTTCTCTCTTACTCTAGTGTCTCAAGCATTGGGAATATATGACAGCTTCATCTTATAACAGATATTTATTATTAATTAGTGTCCCCCTTGTCCACCGGTGAGAGTTTTTGGTGGTTGACCAGTTGTGGGAGTTGGTGATTGGCGCCATATCCAGGTCAGCCTAAACCCTTCCACACTAATTGATTTACAATTACCTTATATGTTTGTATTTTTGTGAATTGTATTATTGTTCTGTTCCTTTGTGTACTGTACTCATTTATGTGTTATCATCCTTAGAGTGCACGTATATTAACATCCTCCTGAAGAAGCAGATATTTCCGTGAAACACGTTGAGCAATGTACGTCTGAACATAAAACTCTACACTCTGTTGTGATCAATCAGCATTTATCCAATTAAAGGTGTTATGTATTAAATGTCGGACATGTCGTACATTTTAATGTAAATATTGTTTTGAATAAAATTTTGTAAAGAGATTTTACATATGAAGCATCTATTACACCACGGTACCCGAAAAATCCTAATTTCCTCCCCCTTTCTTCCCCCTTTTCCTGGAACTGTTTATGGGGAGGAGAACAGCCCCTGCGCTTTCCTCCCCCATTTTTCATGATTATATGTCCTGGATGTTGCTCCTCCTTATCCTCTTGTGCACCTCAGGCTCAATACTACTAATAACAAATTTTGCAAAAAAGCTGCAATCTCTGGCTGAGACTGAGAACCAGAAGGTCCCGCAATCGCTCCCAGAGGGTCTGCAGGTGAAATATTATCCTTGGACTCCATGTTACACTTTTTAAAATAATTGGGCAGTGTTTCTTTAAAACTGTTTAAAACGCGGTCCCACCGCTATAAGTGCGGGCTCACAATCCCTGGTTATTAGAAGTTAATAGAGTGAATGAAGAAAAACCTACAGGGAACCACAGCTAAACGTTACCAGACCACAGAGGAGACTTCCAGCACGATCTGTGCAAAAAGAAAACTGACACTGACTGCACAGGAAGAGAAAACTCAACCTCTATTTAAAAAAAAAAAAACCATGCCGCATTCCTGTCCAGCCTATGGACCTCAGGAAAATGGCGCGCCATGCAGTCTCCAGGACCCCCAAAATGGGGAACAGAACAATAGGCATCGGAAAGGTCTCTTCCCAGGGGCCCACAAAGGACAAGTCACCCCCCCTCAAATAAGCGACACAACGGCCAAATTATTACCGCCCCCCACCCACCGAAGGAAAAAACCTGCTAGGGGTAGGGGAATGCTGAGGAGTACACAGGACTAGTCTTCTGAGGTGCCAGGGGAACCAAGGGAGCCCCTAAGGTCCGACTATTCCAGGGAAGGGCCCACGTCTGCCCAGAGATCGCCAGGGGTTTTTGGGGGGACAAGTTACTCACCAAACCACGGTACCAGGTGGGCGCCATTCCGAAACAGATCACCTCCCAGCCGAGATGCTATCAGCTAAGGAAAAGCTGCGACTCAGGGTGTTCCAGGTTGTGTGCGTGCCAGCAAGACGGTCCACTCGCAGGCTCGTTCCCATCTGTCGGGGCACTGTTGTGGCGAGGCCTAGTTCCTGACTATAACCTGCTCACACTCACTGACCAGGCTGGGAGACCTTAAGGATCTAGATCAGGAGTTCCCAAACTGTGGGTCGCGAGCTGCGTTTGAGTGGGTCGCGCTGAGCCGGAAATCACTGGGAGCGGGCCCGCTTAAATTGTGCTGTGCGAGCCTACGCAAATTACAGAGAGCCAGAGCAGTCAAATTGTGGTGGATTCAGGACCCCACCCACGCAGTTTACGGAGGCTGGTCTACATTTCCCGCGAGAAGGATACTTGCATCAGTGAGTACATTTGTGGGCTGTTATGTAGGATATGTTCATAGGATGCAGAGCCAGCGCCTCGGTCCTGCTGGCGGCAACAGTGACGGCTAGACTGGCGGTGGGATTCTCTCAGCTATAGCAGGCAGAGACAGTGGCCTCAGTGTCATAGGAGGACCAGGTGGCCTGGCGGTGTCACGAGTTCATGGCAGCTTCTGTGACCCCAGTAGAGGATCTGAAGGAGAAGAGCCAGGACACCAAGACCAACATAGAGCTCATCATCATGGAGGCTCTGGGTGAGGTGTGCTGGGCCCTGGAGAGGGCAAACAGGGTCTTTACCTTCACTGTGGACCGCTGGGAGAGGAAGGAGGGTGAGTGCCATATAGCCTGCTGATCACTGTCCTGGGGTGGTTGATTTTTGTCCTCTGCCTGCTTTATACTGTCTACGAGGGTGCTGATTACTTACAACTCCGCTTATATGCCAAACATGCCACAGGTTTCTGACCCCCTCTTAAAACATCTAGCAAGTGTATTCATTAATAAATTGAAAAGTAGTAAATTCACATTTTTTAATTTAGCATCCCCTCCCTTTAAAATATGCATTATTATTATTATTAATTGCATTTATATAGCGCCAACAAATTCTGTAGTGCTTTACAATATTCAATTACAAGCAAGTGGGTCCCGAAAAATAACTGTATTCAGAAGTGGGTCTCGGCCCAAAAAAGTTTGGGAAGCCCTGATCTAGATTATCCGGTATGACACCTCAGCCGGCTGTTGCTTGTAGTTCTTCTGGATCCTGATCCTTTGGAACTAACTAGTGAAAATAAAAAATCAAACTAGCAAACCTTCCTATAATAGCGAAGACTGAAGTCCCAGCAGGAAGCTAGGTCCTATTCCTTAAACTAGGCAGAAACAAATGGTTTAATGATAGCAGGGTGTGTGGGGTTATGCCTGCAGGGACAGCCCCCATAGGTGTGGTTAAGTTTTTTTCCTGCCTAGTGCCTATTCCTAATAGGAGGGGAATAACCCTATAGTCTCTGACTAGATGGAGCTGTGTCTGTCGATGATTGATAGAGAAATCTCAAATTTTGGGTTAGTTACATAGTCCGCCTGGTTGAAAAAAAAAGACACAAGAATATCTAGTTCAACTAATAAAAAAAAAGGGGGGGGGATTATACAATTCTATACCCAAAGGTGATGCAGAGGAGGGCAAACCCCCCGCCCCCCACAAATCATACGATTTGCTCCAGCAGGCAAAAATAATCCTTCCTGATCTCCCAAAAGGCAATCAGATATTCCCTGGATCAACTTTACCTATAAATATTAGTATTCAGTTATATTATGTACATTTAGGAAAGATTCCAGGCTTTTTTTTTTTTTAAAAGCAATCTACTTAGTTGGACAATGCCAGCTCTTGAGGGAGTCTATTCCACATTTTCACAGCTCTTACTGTGAAGAAGTGTTTCCCTATTTGAAGATTAAATCTCTTTTCCTCTAGACATAAAGAGTAACCCCTTTTCCTCTGGTGACCTAAAAGTAAATTACTCAACATCTCGTTCACTATGTGGATCACTTTTGTATTTATACATGTTGATTATATCCCACGCTAATCTCCTCTTTTCAAGAGAGAATAACATTTCAAATCAACACGTTACTCATTTACAGCGATCTACAGCGATCTGTGAATAAACAAACTACAAGTCTCGACTGCCACCATGGGGGATGGCTTAGAGTGCTCAATGAACTACAAGCGCACTTATTAGCGTGCTTGTAGTCTAGTGACACCTTCTACAGCTCTGAAAATGTCTGCAGCACCCATGTTCTGCAGGTTTCTGAGAGAAAATAAAATAATCATAAAACTCCTTTTTACTTGCAAAAACATAGGTATTTTTTTTTTTTTTTTTTTAAAGAAGGGTAAACTTAGAGTTTTAAAAACTCTGAACAATTTTTTTTTTTTTTTTACACAAATACAAAAACATGGCATAGTAAATTGCACGTTTTGCTACAGCTCTAAAATCTAAAAGGGTAGAGGAACACCAAACAAAGAAAACATCTTATTTACCTCCGCTTGGTGAGCTGGTGCTTGAAGAGGCCCATGAAGCAATCTATCCATTCCTGAAAACATTGCGCAGAATAGAAAATCTTTGGTCACTCGCAGATCTTCATCAAATCAAGAAGAAAAAAAAAAAAAAAAAAAAAAAAAAAAAAAAAAACTTACCAGTTATGGGACATTTACCATCTGTACTTTCATTCCTGTAAATTGAGATATCAAGAAATTAGAGTAAAATAAAAAAGTTTGAGTCTTTTCACTAAGCTGCATGAGTTATTGAAACTATTGTATATCCTGATATTTTTTACATCAAAATTTCAATGCAAATATGTATTGTAAAAATAGAAGATAGGTGAAGGCGCTCAGTTATAAATGCGGTGGAGTTTCTGGAAGGTATTTTTATCTGCTGCCTCAGAGTTTTAAAAGTATGCACAATTAAAATAGTTTATAACAACAAATGTAGGGCGCTGATAAAATATAAGGTGTGTAGTGTAAACCAAAACACTTATTTTTAGATGAGGTACAAATCAATAGGTTCTAATTAAAATAATCACAATAAAATAATCACAACTGAATATATAAAGTGATATTTAGTGATAAAGTGCCAGTGCTCAAAGTAATATTTGTTATAAAACTTTATAAATACAAATTATGACTGATAGTACCAGTGCTTTATATTGTGCTTAATATACTAAAATTATATATAGATAAAAACCAATAACACATATGGGTGCAGTGCTGGGTAAAAAATGTTCATAATCTATTACTCAATCGTGAGATAATAGTGACAAAGTGATCTGTGCTGGTGTATATTAAAGTGACTAAGAGCAATCAATTCAATTTTAGTGGTTTAAAATGTGCTAAAGTGTGCCCCAATTGGGCTTATTAGTCCATATAGTGATTCCCGTGGTGAATAATCAATTCTTCAGGAGTGCATCAGATATTGGATATCCCAACGTGCGGTCCTGTGGGCATAGTGCTGTTAAAATATATATACAGAGACTTGCTGCGCATAGCTTATATCATACACTTGAATTATTAAGATCGGTTTATACAGCAGCTAACATCTGACCCTGAATTAGAAAATCAGATAAAACAGACAATAGTAATAAATGATGTAGCGCTATAAAAACATAATATAGACCGATTGTCCATCAGTCCCTAAATCAATCCAGTCCAAAAAATTGGCATATATTCATAATGCTGAGTAGATTCCTCAGAGCATGCAGTCCCAAAAGTGATCATGTAAATAATCCAAGCAAAATGTGAGGATAGCCACCACCATGAAGATAAGATGAGCCTCTTACCAAAAGCACCACGATCTCCATCACAGGGATCATGAATAGCAGGCAAAGCAAATCCTGGAGACAGCCAGATACCATGTACCAGCTCCTTCAGCCACCACACCCGCTCCTCTCATAATAAATGAATATGTGGAGAGAAAACGTCCCTATATAGGGTGATCTCACACCAGCATGGAAGAGATGCTGTTGAATATTATCTGGGACAGAGTTCGATGTTAAATTTTCAGAGACAATTTATTCTTTCCTTATTGGACTATGCCATGGCCCACAATTATTTTTGGTTCGGGGGGACCTACTACAGGCAAAATAGGGGTGTGGCCATGGGCGCTAAATTTGCACCCAGTATGGCCAACCTATTTATGGCCAAGAGGGAGGAGGATGTCATCAATAGTGTACCAAGGCCAGAGATTGTGCTCTGGCGGAGGTACATTGATGACATCCTCCTCCTTTGGGATGGCGAATCTGAGGCTCTGGATGAATTTATGTCCCTGTTGAATAACAATGATAGGGGTATCCGACTACAGCATGAGAGTAGTAAGACTGAGATCACCTTTTTGGATCTGAGGATTAAAGTGGTCGGTGGAGCCTTGGAGACTTCGACATTCTTTAAGGAGACTGACAGGAACGGATTTATTGACACATTGAGCTGCCACCACGTTGCTTGGCTCAGATCCGTTCCTGTCAGTCAATTCCTTAGATTGAAAAGGAACTGTTCGAATAGATCCGAATTTTTGCTTGAGGCTGCCTCTTTGAAATCCAAGTTCCTGGAAAAGGGATATGGCGAGGAGGAACTGGAAAGAGCCTTAATACAGGCCGACCAACGCGATAGGAATGATCTCCTACAGCCCAGAGTACGAGAAAAGAGCAGTCTTCCAGCATGCATTCTTTTCCTCGTACTCTACACAACACTTTTCTGTGAAAAAAAATTAGGAAGCATTGGCACATCCTGAAAAGCGATAGTCTCCTGGGCCCTATATTTAATGAGGCACCTACTGTCATCTTTAGGGGTGTCCCCCCCCCCCCTTGAGGTTACAAGTGGCTCCGAATGTAGTGGATCCCCCTAAGACTGTCTCCTTTTTTCAACAGAGGGGTGGTTTTTACCCCTGCAGAAGATGTGCCATTTGTAAGATCAATGCTATGAAGGAAAGAAGGGTTGAATCCTTTTTCTCCAGAAACACTAACCAGGATTTTAAAATCAAGCCGTTCATTACATGCACTACGCGGTATGTCGTTTATCTTGTTCATTGCCCGTGTGGCTTCGAATACGTTGGACGTACTATCCGAATGTTGCATGTACGCTTGCAAGAACATGTGGCTAATATAGCCAAGGGCTTCCCCAAGCACAGTGTCTCACGGCACTATGACATGTGTCATAATAGAGATCCCACTGGTACCACCTTCATAGGGATTGATAAGTTCTCTGGAAGTTGGAGGGGGTGCAATTTTGACGAGGGGCCAGCTGGATATATCGTTTGAGGTCTTATTCCCCCCATGGGTTAAATATAGAGTGGGATATTAACTCTTATTAACAACTCATGACATATATGTGATTAGTGTCCTTTTATGAATTTCCAATTTCTGTTTGTGGTCACCTGTATATTTATAATATTTTTAAATAGTATTCATTTTATATGTTTTTAAAAGTGATGGACTCTTAATTGTGTTCTGTATATATATATATATATATATATACACACATACATACACACTTTTATGTGGAAGGCAGGATGTGAGATTGGAGCGTCCTCGGCAGTATGGGTTTCTACAGCATGGTGGCGCTGTGTCCCTTGCTTTGGTGAGCTAAATGTGGCTGTGCTACACGAATAATGATTCCGTTCACCAATCCCCAATATTTATGTTTGGCATTAAGTGGCAATTATTGATGGGTTATATTGCTAATTATAAGCTAGCGCTTTATTATATCCATTCGGCTTGAGGGCTACTATGAGATTGTTTGATCTCTATGATTCTAGCCTCTATTTCCTGTCTTGATGGTGCCCACTTCCGGGGGTTGACACGCAGAGGTTCTACTTCCGGTTTTTGGTTGAAACCATCGAGCTCCACCCATTCCCTCGGTAGCCTATATAACGTCTGCAATCGCTACAGGATCCACCCCTGACGACGTTATTGGTCTAACGAAACGCGTATGAGGAGCCTGCGGCACGCTACGTAGCTACCAAGGGGGGGACGCGGCGGCCATCTTTTTGGTAGGATACTATGCTGAGGACTCTCCACAACGCATGCCTGTCTCTATAGCTGCAAATGTGAGTTGCCATCTGTTTGTTTTATTTGAATAAAGCCTGTTTTGACATTATTACACCATGGAAGTCGTTTTCTCTCCACATATTCATTTATTATGAGAGGAGCGGGTGCAGTGACTGAAGGAGCTAGTACATGGTATCTGGCTGTCTCCAGGATTTGCTTTGCCTGCTATTCATGATCCCTGTGATGGGGATCGTGGTGCTTTGGTAAGATGCTCATCTCACCTTCATGGTGGTGGCTATCCTCACATTTTGCTTGGATTATTTACATGATCACTTTTGGGACTGCATGCTCTGAGGAATCTACTCAGCATTATGATTATATGCCAATGTTTTAGACTGGATTGATTTAGGGACTGATGGACAATCGGTCTATATTATGTTTTTATAGTGCTACATCATTACTATTGTCTGTTAAAATATATGCTCACCAGAAGGATGCGGATCACACAGACCCTGCAGGCATTTTTTACAATATGTGGATAGGGTACCACTCTTTACCTCCTTCCTTACCATTTCTGCAGGGATCATGGACTTAGTGCTCACTTTTAGGGCTTCAAGGGGTTAAAAATGCTCTCTCCAGCAATAATCTCCAATGCAGGATTTCTAAATGTATGTCTCAGTGGGGGGAGTATAGGAGACAGGAAGCCAACATAGTGGAATACCGTTTATTATGCACATATAAAAATAGATAAAAAAATGGGTGCTTACATTAAAAAGTGCTTTCCAAGCACTTATAAGGCTCTGGTTTTATATATGAATGCCTCTGGAGTTGCTCCTCGATCAGGATCCTCCCAGGGCTTCACAGTGGCTGGTGGTGTCTAATAGCGGTGTGCGTTCCGCCTGGCGTTCCACCGCTAACAGGAAGTGACGTAGGTCAGACGATCAAGGTAAGACCACTGTGGACTAGGATTAGGTCACAGATTGCCTGATCTGTATACCTGTAATTCACTGCTTTTTTGATCCCGGATGTTTGTAAGTGTAATTTTATTCATTTATTAAAACGTTTAAAGCAGAATTACACTATGTTTGTTTTTGTCTGGGATTGTCATTTTTATATGATCTGGAGAGAAAGAGGAGACTCGTCTCAACTTGACCCCTTGACTACAAACTTGAATATCCGGTGTTACAGCTTGAAGAATCGCAGGATATACATGAGCCTTCCTGACCCTTTTATCATATAAGTTGGGTCCACATGTCCCGGTGAGCGCTTAACCATTACCTCTCCTGTTGGGATCAGATGTCCTTCTTCGATCACCCTTTTCACCTTGGATGATTTGTGTTATTTCACTTGGGACTTTATTGCTTTTTCACACATATAATATGCTATCATATAGTATATTTTTTTTAGCGCTGCACAGTACTTTTTTCCATTTTGCTTAACGCCACATGTCTGTTTTAGTGTGCTAGCTGCTTATATTTGTTTCTAGTTAGCGCAGTTTATTTATTCTTATTTTCACCGTTTAATAGTGAACATGGAATGTGCAATTGACACCGCAGCATCCAGAGAGAGGGAATTCCTCCGCTGGAACCAAAGTGGCCTTGTTATGCCTAGAAATGGTTAGATCCACCACCGGAAAAAAAGAACCACTTCTTTAGAAGGGCCTCCTCAAAGGGGAAACATAACTCAGGCATTTAGAAGTATAGAAGGATTCTTTAGAGGCTCCCAAAAATTGTAGACAAATCAGTCAAAATATGTGGGATAAGGAAAAACCTTTTAAGAGCCTAGTCGGCTTGCGTGTACCAAAAGGCACAAAGACCACATCCGCCGCCCCGGTGGAGTCCTCAATTATTAAGTGCCTCTTGCGCAGAGGCAATCAATGGCACAATGAACAGCTTCTCCTGCCCAGAAACTGGGCAGAGGATTCATCCCCTCTACCGGAGGACTCCAGGGATGACTCAATGGGGGCAGCAAACAGAATCCACAAGGGCAGACCCGGACTCGGGCTCAGAGGCATCCGAGGACGTATTTTGCTCCCTTTGCGACGGAACTCTACCTCCACCGGAGGGACGAATAACTACAGGACCATAGACAGTGTATCCATGGGGACCCAAAGGACCAGCCGCCTCCTGGAGTAGGTTCATGTGGGTGCAGAGCCCTGCAAGGCACTGCTAGGCATAATCCACCAAGGGACTTGGGAGAAAAAAAACAACCCCCTGAACAAGGCACATAGAGAGGGAGAGGTACCCCAGAACAAACTTCTCAGAAGAGAGAATGCAAGAGCTGCCAATGCATCATGTTTGCCACAATGACCTGGAAGCGAACCTCCACAAGTACCCAGGAACCACCCCTAGTCTCAGCCCCACACTGGAGTTTAAGGAAGATAGCCACCCTTCTATTCCCAGCAGGCTCCCATGCACAGCTATGCCAGAACTCCATAACAAAATGGGCACCACTGAAGACTACAAGAAAATAGCTGCTAAGAGCCCATTAAAATGGTTGTTTTGGCTACAGAAAAATGGCCACCAGCCAAAAGAACATGCTGGCCTGTACAGCCGTCCCAGACCCCCCTGGAGGAACCCAACAGTGTCACCCCATTCCAAACTAGAAGAGAACAGCCTTCCCAAAGGAAACCAAGGAAGCCCCAGAAGTCCCTATTAGCAGGGAGGGCGCGAGGCTCAGCCGTCCCACCAGGTGATCTCAGAGGCTAGGGAAAAGATGAGGGGGGGGGGGGGAGAATAACAGTAGGACTGACATCCCCCCACTCAGGAGCACCTGCGCCTCAGTGTCCAGCCAGGGAGGGAAGGGGGCAGCTAGCAGCTACATAACGATACAGTGGAGCGTTCAGGTAAGGCTCTCGTGACTGATCCACCTCATGCCCAAAGTAGGGGGTGGGGGTGAGTTTGAGGGAGTTTTCGGCCAAAGTAACTGACATGCACTCTGGGACCCAGTCATGTGACCCCACGAGACATTAAACTCTGACTGCCCTGGTCCAGGATAGGGCTAACAGTCTGCGTGCACTTGATGGCCAAACTGGCCAGGAAATTTTCTTCTCACTAGAAATACCCCCGGGACAGTCAGGGCTAGTACATTCCACAATGGATAGCCTCTGTACTGTCCCGGGTCGCACTTACATAGTTACATAGTTAGTGAGGTTGAAAAAAGACATCAGTCCATCCAGTTCAACCGATGTGTGTGTGTGTTTGCTTTTAACCGTACATTGTATACCCCTGTATGTTGTGGTCTCTAAGGTGCCCATCTAATAGTTTTTTGAAATTATCAATGCTTCCTGCTGATACGACTGCTTGTGGAAGAGAATTCCACATCCTTACCGCTCTTACAGTGAAGAACCCCTTACGCATTTTAAGGTTAAACCGCCTTTACTCTAGTTTTAGTGAGTGGCCACGTGTCTTATTGTATTCCCTTACTCTGAATAGTTTGTTCCTTATGCTGACGAAACGCGTAAGGCGGGTCCATTGCGTCATACGTCACTTCCGGTTTCAACACCATCTGACCGTGGAAGCTTCCCGGGAGACCGCAACTGATCGCTATCAGCCTACACCGTGAGTGTGTCTATACTCTTTTCAAATTGCCGCTTATTTTACTGCACAAATGGGGTCCCCTTTTTCTTATGTTACATGACATCAACTGGCAATACTTGCTCGCCGTGGAGAAGGAACCCTCATGACTGTGCTCACCTAATCCAGCAAATACTACCAAACAGGTCGTATTGTAGTTGCGACATCTAGTGGCCACGCTAGTGTATGCAACCTTCATTCATTGATTTCTCTCACAGTGGGATTTTCTTCCTTTCACTTGCCTCACTGGCACCTTCTACAAGCAATATTATAATTTTACACTGGCACACTATCCAGTGGCACTATTTGTCTTTTATTGCACTGAATTGATTTAATTTGTTTATTTATTGCACTGAATTCATTTAATCTATTTATTGATTGGAATAAAAAATTTCATCTTTTCAACTCATTTATTTATTTGAAACTTGCACACGAGCACCTTCTCACAGTGGTCACAAAGAAATATCCTTGCTCACAAAAGGATTATTTAATTTTATATGTGCACTATTTATTTATATTTATTTTTATTCACTGTTTTTCCAATCATTCACACTATGGCACATATATTTTAAAGTGACAAGGTGTCACTTAGAGGTAGCGCCGGGGCAACTTCTTTTGCACTATTATCTTAACCCCTCGGGGTTTTGTCGCTGGCAGCTTACACCTGTCTGTTACATATTATCTATACACTTCCATAGCGCTGGTCACCCTTGTCTTTCTAGTATTTGTACATTGATATCATATCCCCCCTCAATCGTCTCTTCTCCAGAGAGAATAGGTTCAATGCTTGTAGTCTTTCCTCGTAGCTGATGTCCTCCATTCCCCTAATTATTTTTGTTGCCCTTCTCTGGACTCTTTCCAATTCCAGCACATCCTTCCTGAGGACCGGTGCCCAGAACTGGACAGCATACTCCAGATGTGGCCGGACCAGAGTCTTGTAGAGCGGGAGAATAATCTCTTTATTTCTGGAGTGAATCCCCTTTTTTATACATCCCAGTATTCCGTTGGCTTTGCTTGCAGCGGCTTGGCATTGCATGCCACTGCCAAGCCTATTGTCTACCAGTATCCCCAAGTCTTTTTCCATCCTAGACTCACCCAGAGGTTCCCCCCCTAGTGAGTAGCTTGCTTTCTGGTTTCTGGCCCCCAAATGCATTACTTTACATTTTTCAATATTAAACCTCATCTGCCATGTAGTTGCCCACCTCGTTATTTTGTTCAGGTCCGCTTGTAAGGTTTCCACATCCCGCATTGAAGATTTTGGCAAGCTTAGTTTAGTATCATCCGCAAATACTGAGATTGTACTAGATATCCCCTCCTCTAGATCATTTATGAATAAATTAAACAGGATTGGTCACAGGACAGAACCCTGGGGGACCCCACTTTCCACACCCGCCCAATCCGAGTACTCCCCATTAATCATCACCCTCTGGACTCTCCCCTGGAGCCAGTTCTCTATCAAGGTACTCACCTTATGGTCCATACCTACCTTCCTTGGTTTGTACAGTAATCGTTTGTGGGGAACAGTGTCAAAGGCCTTTGCAAAGTCCAGGTACACCACATCCACAGGCTTCCCTTTATCTAGGTGGCCGCTCACTTCATCGTAGAAGACCTTTTAGAAGAAATACTTACCTTGAAAATTTCTTCTCCAGCGCTGCCATCTCGGATGTGGGCAGCTGAAGCCAGCGCGTCCTCTTCTGCATCCTCTTCCATGTCCTCTTCTCCCAGAATGCGCCTGCACCGGCCCCGCTCGTCACTTCCGGTGCGTGCGCGTCATCCCTCCACAGCTTCTGGGCATGCCCAGAAGCTGTTTTAGCAGGGAATGAGGTGCCGCACCGGAAGTGACGAGCGGGGTCGGTGCAGGTGCATTGATTCCTGGGAGCGATGATGTTCAGCTCCCAGGAATCAGTGCAAAGAGGAAGTGACAGGGCGGGCCGCGGCCGCAGAGGGAGGAAGTGGAAGAAAGGCGAGTATATTTTTCTTCAATAACAAGGTAAGTAAAACAAAAAAAAATTGTAACTATCCATTTCTTTTCCAGGTGACCAATAGCAAGCGGATGGCCCAAAATCGATTATGTCGATTTTGTGGCCGGAACTCCGCTTTAAGTGAGAAGGGGTTTTGTGCACAGAGAACTGCTTGCAGGAGGTGCCGAGCTCTTTCCTGACTAGTGTCCCACTACTGGTAAGTGGTGCCAGGAAACAAGTCATTAATATGGAGAAAAGCAAAGATGTGTCCATCAATGAACAAAAAAGAGAAAAAAATAGATTTTTGCAAGAACTTACCGTAGAATATATTTCTCTGAAGTTCGACAGACGCAGCTCCATCAAGTCAGAGACTTTGGGTTATGCTCCTCCTATCAGGAATATGCATTAGGCAGGAAAAAAGGTTAACCACACCTACAGGGCTGTCCCTGCAGGAATAACCCCACACAACCTGCTATCATAAAACAGTTTAGTTGCGAGCAGTGTTTAGAATAGAAAAAACCCCATTCACTCAGAAGTAGAGGGGTGGGTGCTGCATCTGTCGTACTTCAGGAGAAAAGGACTTTATGTTAAGTACTTACAAAAATCCAGTTCTAAATCATTCGACAGATGCAGCTCCATCTAGTTAGAGACTATAAGGATGTCCCCCAAGCAGTATATTCATGAGGGGTGGGAAGACCACGCAAACAGAAATGCAACTCCCCTAAAGATAAACTTAGCCAACCAGGTAACATGAATCTCAACCAGGAACAACTGGAGCTCACCCTGAAATACAATACACCCTCAAAGAGAAAGAAAAATGAAAAAAGTTCTCTTCAAAACAGCAGCCTGCAAATCCTTGCGGCCAAAGGAAGCATCCGAAGATGCCAACACATCTACTTTGTAGAATTTTGTAAACGTATGCACAGACAACCAAGATGCCATCTTGCAAACTTGCAGCACCGACGCCTGATGGTGAAAAGCCCAAGAGGCATTAAGTGCTCTCGTAGAAAGCGCCATCACCGGGAAAGGAGGAACCTGACCCTTCAGTGAATAATCCTGAACTACCTGGATATGGTAGCCGCAGATGCAGCCAATCCCATCCCTTATGAGATCCTTCGGTAAGGATAAAAAAAAAAAAAAAAAAAAGTAACGTCTGATTTTCTAAAAGACTCCGTGGTCTCCAGATTGACCCTGATCACCTGAACCACATCCAAAAAGTGCAACGCAAACTCCTTAGAATATTTGGGCTTGGGGCAGAGTGAAGACAACACGATGGCTTCATTCAGATGAAAACAAGAAACAATCTTAGGAAGAAACGACGGATTCGGTCGAAGTACCACTTTATCTCTGTGTATCACCAGATAAGATGAGCGGCAGGACAACGCCTCCAGTTCAGATAATCTGCGAGCGGAAGTAATGGCCACCAAGAAGGCAACCTTCTGGGACAACAAAAGCAGAGAAATCTCCCAAATGTTCTCAAAAGGAGGTTTTTAAAGAACAGCTAATACCAAATTCAGATCCCATGGCGGTAGCGGGGACCTTCTCGGAGGAGCCACATGGCGCACTTCCTGTATAAAAGGTACGAACCAAAGCAAGCGTAGCTAACAGGCATTGGAAATACATAGCCAAAGCCGACACTTGGCCCTTAATAGTGCCCAATAGTGCACTGTTCAACTCCTTTCTGCAGAAAGGCCAAGACCCTAGCTATCGAAAACAAGCAAGGGTGCACCTTCAGTGATTCACACCATGATATATACGATTTCCATGTACAATTATACATCTTCCAAGAAGTCGACTTCCTAGCCTTCAATAGCATAGGAATCATTGAGTCAGAAAGAACTCTCTCAACACCTGGCTTTCAACAGCCACGCCTTTAAAGCCAGCGACTGTAAGGCCCCTTTCACACAGGCGGAAAGTTCAGATCCGCCTGTTCGTTTTTTTGGCCGATCTGAACGGTCCCCCCATGCATTCCTATGGGCCATCGGATGGCAGTGGAAACATGTCCGCTGACATCCGACCCGATCCGATAGGTCAAATCTGGACAGATGGATTTTCCATCCGTCCAGCGGATGGGATCGGATGAGAACGGACAGATGGTCCGTTCTCATCCGATTTCCCCCATAGAGATGCATGGGGAACTGACAGCTGTGTCTCCGCACACAGCGCACAGACACAGCTGTCCTGCTGTTCAGTGGGGGATCGGCGGATCGAAAAACAGAGTCCGTTTGACGGACTACAAGTGTGAAAGAGCCCTAAAGCAGGATGGAAGATTGGACCTTGAGACAGCAGATTATCCCTGAGAGGAAGTCTACAAGGAGCATCAGCAACCAACTTTACTAGGCCTGCATACCAAGACCGATGAGGCCAGTCTGGAGCAACCAGAATGACCGGAAATCCTTCCAACTCTATCCTGCGTAGAAGCCTCAGCAGGAGTTTCAAGGAGCAACCAGAGCGTCTGTGGCATTGGCCAGAAGATCTTAAGACCTGGCTATGAATCTCTGAACTTTCTTGTTCAGGCGAGAAGCAAACCGATTGACCTCGGGAGTCCCATACCGAACACACAGGAGATTAAACACCTCTGGGTGCAGGGACCACTCCTTGATCCAACACCTGACGACTCAGGTAATACGCTTGCCAGTTATCCACACCTGGAATGTGTACAGCGGAGAGGACATTTTTCTACCCAGGCCAGAATCTCAGTAACCTCCTTGGCTGCCAAGACACTCTTGGTGCCCCCCTGGTGATTGATGTAAGCAACAGTCGTGGCGTTGTCTGATTGAATCCGAACCGGACAATCTTGCAGATGAGTCGTCCACTGGCTCAGACAAAACATTATTGCTCTGAGCTCCAAAACATTTATTGGTAGTTTTGTCGTTCCAAGTGTACCAACTCTATGGCCCTTTCACTCTGGTCGCTTCCTAGCAAATCAGGTAAAAGGTAGGGTATCCGTATCCTCGGATGCTGGGGCACACACGGCTGCCACTTCTTCCTCCTTACCTTTGTATTCCTTTAACAGGTTGATGTGAAATGTGCGCTTAACATCCTCATTCTCACAACTGGCTACCGTGTAAGTAGTGTCACATACTTTCCTAATAATCTTGTAGGGTCCTTGCCTGCAGTTTTGTCTTGTTGGACTGTTTAAGTACCATAACCCTCTGTCCAACCTGAAAACAATGGTGTCGGGCCCTCCGGTCGTATCATACCCACTGGCGCCGCTGAGCTGCCTGAAGGTTCTCGTGCACCATTCGTTTCAACCCCTCCATAATGTCTCTCAACTCCGGTACGTATGGTACCAATGGGGTAACTGCTGACTCTGTGCCCCCACCCAGTGCTCCGGAATAAGGTCTAGGGGCCCCCTCACTCGCCTCCCGTATAACAGCTCAAAGGGTGAGAAACCCATTGATTCCTGCAGCACCTCTCGATAAGCAAAGAGAAGGTGAGGCAGGATTTGCTGCCAGTCTCTGCAAAGTGGCCATGAACGTCTTCAGCATCTGCTTCAGAGTTCCATTGAACTGCTCACACAGACCATTAGCCTGGGGATTATACGGGGAGCTCATCAGGGGTTTTATCCCGCAGACCTTCCATAACTGATGACTCCCAGTTGCAGTGAACTAAGTACCCTGGTCAGATAGAATCAAGGAAATCCGACTCTTGAGAATACCTTGACCAAGGCATCCAACACTGTCTCGGCTTCAATATTGGGTACCGCTACTGCTTCAGGGTATCTAGTGGCATAATCTACTATGGTATGAATATAACCTTTACCGGAGCGACTAGGTTGAGCTAGGGGTCCTAATATACCACTACCCGACTAAAGGGCTCTTCAATGATGGGCATAGAAACCATCTTAGCTTTAGGGTGGTCGCTCCTCTTACCCACCCGTTTGCATACTTCACACGTTTGACAATATCATCGGACATCATTGGAGATTCCCGGCCAGAAAAAGTTTTCGGTTTCCCGGTATGAGGTCCACCATATTCCTAAATGTCAGGCTAATGGGACATTGTGCCCAATCTTTATCAGCTCCTGTCTATATTTTTGGGGAATTACTAGCTGGCGTTTGTTTTGGCCCCAGTACGTTTGTCCTTGAGTCCGTGAGCCTATACAATCTGCTACCCTCCAACACATACTGTTCCCCCTCCAGTGGTCCTTGATCCGATACTTTAGTAAGATGGGGTCGCCCGCTACTTCATTCCCAAAATACTCAGGGGTATCCCAGGGTAGGGGCTCTTTCGTCACGGTCCGGGAAGTCTGTCTTACCTGGTTCTCTGGAGTTTGGGAGGGGTTTTCTGCAGCGCGACTCTGGTAGTGACAGCTTGAACCTCCTGGTTTGGTGTAGGCATAAATGCAGACGTTAAAGGGGACCCAGATCATTGCCTGGTATCACATCTGCAGGCAAATCCTTCATGACCCCCACCTTTACAGTGCCAGACCCCACATCCCAATCCAAATGAACCTGAGCAGTAGGGATTCTATAGACAGCTCCCCCTGCCACCCGAACAGTAATGGATTTGCCTCGCTGCTCGTGGTTGTTGAGCAAATGTCTCTGAACCAATGTGATGGTGGCCCCTGTATCCCAAAGGCCTTGAACAGTCTGACCATTAACCAACATCAGTTGACGGTGACATTGACTGTTGTCCCCACTGGCTGCCTGCACCAGATTTGATTCTTGGAGGAACCCCAGTGGTTCTTCCCTGGTTAACTCTCGGGCCTTCCAGGTAATGGTATGGATCGATGGAGTGAACCGCTGCCCTTGCGTTGGTACCTGATGGACGAGTCCAATTAGATCGGGTTGTTCCATCGGACAATCCCTGCAGTAGTGTCACACCTGCTTGCCTTGAAAACAACGAGGTTCTGTGGAGGTCGATTTACTTTAGCCGCAGGTCGCATAGGAAGTTAATAACTCTCCCCTGGTTGTTATGCTGGTGGCTCGGCCCGAAGTGGTTGTGGTTTGAGGGAGGATCGTTCTGCCTTACGGGCATCCGTGTACTCATCTGCAAGCCGGACCGCCTCTTGCAAGGTGAGGGGGTTACAGTCCCTCACCCATTCCCTTACATCTGGTTGAACCACCATGAAGAACTGTTCAAGTAGTACCAGTTGACACAATTCCTCCAGGGTGGTAACCTGACATCCATTCACCCAGTGTGTGGCTGCCCTATGCAGCCGGCAGGCCCACTATGTGTAGGAGACCGATTCTGTTTCCCTGGAATTTCTACATTTTCATCCGGTACGCCTCCAGGGTTACTGCGTTCCAGGCTAGGAGAGCTTCTTTACCCTCTTGTAGCCGTTTATGTCCTGATCAGGGATGGCTCTGAAGGCATCAGCTGCTTTGCCAGATAGTTTTCCAGCTAAAATTGGAACCCATTCCCCTTCTGCTACTTTATGCAGGGCACATTGTCTCTCAAAATCTGCCAAATACCCGTCAATCTTGCCTGTATTCTCAAATGATTTAAACGCACTGAATGGAATTTTTGAAATTGGGGTTAGAGCTGGAACCGTTCGGTACAACCGCTGTGGTTCGCTGTGCCTCCACTTGGCGGATTTGTAATTCCCGTTTATTCGCATTTTGGTTCGCACTATGAATGATGCAGAAAATAATTTCAGGCAAAGGATTTGGCCCGAACAGCGCCAGCCGTTCCCTTATTTCTCTGTCCACTTTGCTTTCTTCTGCACGAACAGCCGAGGTTGCCGCAACCAAGTTCTCCCTCTCCAGCTCCATTAGCTCGATTATGATGAGACGTTTAGATTTATTGCTGACAATACCCCCACAAACCTCCAATATTTCCTTCAAAGTGTTGCACTTGAGTTGAATGTAGCGACCTTCTATGCATGCTGCTCCAGTTCCAGCCTTAAATTATAAATCCATGAAAAAGGGATTGTGCCGCCGCTACCATCAAATGTGATGGTCTGACCCCCTCTCAACATCATGTGTTCCCCTTTTTTAGAACCGCAAATAATCCATCTAGGCGAAATAACACCGGCATAACATAACACCCCCCATACATGGGCCAAGGCTTAATGCTGGGTAGAAGATTATCATACACTATATATACAGCACAAGGACACATCCCGCCTCCCCTGACCAGGTCAGGGCCCCGATTACATTATCATGTGGATGAGATTGTGTACAGAAAGAGAATTATCCTGAACCAATTATCTAGCCATCTGGACAGATGTTCATTAGAAATTAACAAGGAGACAGACAGGTTTGAACAGAAGCACACCTTAATATACCAATAGGAAGACCACAAGGGATAGATTGCCCGTCTCCAATACCAAAGAAGATGGAACAGAGGCCAAACTGAAGGCTATAGCAGAGTGTGTGGGTGTATGCCTGCATGGACTGCCCCATAGGTGTGGTAATGTTTTTTCCTGCCTAGTGTTCTACTCCTGTAGGGGGCAGCATAACCCAATGGTCAAGAAGAATATGGAGCTGCGTCTGTCAATGAACGATAGAGAAATGGGATTTTTGACTGATCCTCTTAACCACTTGGTTATATTGACCCCTAGAGGAGTAGGACATTAGGTAGAAAAAAAAAGTCTGGCTACGCCTAAGGGCAGTCCCAGGGGGAAAACTCCCTCTCTGCTATAGGGACTCAAGTTTTGTTACAAGCCGTGTCAGAAGCATTACAACTCCACAGAGGGGTGTGTTCTGTGTCAGTAAAGGAACATTAAAGAAATGGATTTTACGGTAAATCAAAAATTTTCTCTTTCGTTCATTGAATGACAGCTCCTGATCTTCTTAACCATTGGGACGTCCCAAAGCAGTGTTAAACATGAGGGGTGGGAACAGCGAATAAGAAATTCCCAAAGCCAAATATAGCCAAGCAGGTAAACAGGAGCTCAACCAAAACAACTGGAGCTCATGTGAAAAAAAACTATACACCCTCAAAAAGGTCCTCTAAACTGCAGCCTGCAAAACCTTGCAACCAAAGGAAGCATCTGCAGATGCCAAAACCTCCACTTTATAGAACTTTGTAAGTGTGCACCGACGACCTGGTGGTCACCATGCAAACCTGCGTCACTGACGCCTGATGACGGAAGGCCCAGGAGGCACTGAGCACACGAGTAGAGTGCGCCTTGACATGGAAAGGAGAAACCTGACCATTGAAGGAATAGGTCTGAATCACTGCCTGTCTGATCAATCTGGAAATGGTCATTGAGGAAGCGGACAACCCTTTCCAAGGCCCATTCACGAGTACAAATAGTGAGTGACTTTCTAAAAGACTCAGTAGCTGCCAGGTACATCCCAATTGCCCAGACCACATCCAAGGCATGCAAGGCAATTTCCTTCGGATGATTTGGCATGGTACACAGGGAAAAAAAAAAAAATGTCTAAATTCAAATGAAAATCAGAGAACCTCTGGAAGGAAGGATGGACAGGGACGAAGAACCACCTTATCCCGTGAACCATTAAGATGAACAACAGTATAACGCCGCAAATTCGGACAACCTGTGCGCAGAGGCAATAGCCACCATGAGACCACCTTCTGGGACAGCGTAAGCAGGGGAATCTCCCGAAGATTCTCGAAAGGAGGCTTCTGGAGGACGGAGAGCACCAAATTGAGGTCCCAAGGCTGCAAAGGAGACTGCACTGGAGGGGCCAAGTGCCTAACTTCCTGAAGAAAGTTATGCACCAGGGAGTATGTGGCCAAGGGCTGTTGAAAGAAGACCGCTAAGACCGACACCTGACCCTTGATCGTACTTAAGGCCAGTTTCTGCTCAACCCCCCATTGAAGGAAGATCAAGATTCGAGCCACAGAGAAAGTGGGGCTATACCCCAGAAGACTCACACCACGCAATGTATGTCTAACATGTACGATGGTAGATCTTCCTAGAAGTAGGTTTCCTAGCTTTTAAAACCGTTGGAATCACTGACTCAGATAAACCTCTATACCTCTATTCATCAGCACCTGGTGTTCAACAGCCAAGCCGTCAAAGCCAGCTACTGTAAAGCAGGACGGAAGATCGGTCCTTGGGACAGCAGATCCCCCCCTGAGAGGAAGCTTCCAAGGAACGCCGGCGACCAGCCGCACCAGATCGGTGTACCAAGCCCAGCGAGGCCACCAAGATGACCAGAATCCCTTTTGCCTCGATCCTGAGTAGAAGTCTTGGCAAAAGCTTGAGGAGGGAAGGCGTAAATCAGACAATACTGACCCCACGGGGCGACCAGTATGTCTGTAGTGTCTGTCAGAGGATCCTGTGACCGAGTCACAAACCTCTGCACCTTTCTGTTGAGCCGAGACACCAACAGACCCACCTCAGGGATGCCCCCACCGGAGACACAGCTGATACACCTCTGGATAAAGGGACCACTCCCCTTGGTCCAACGCCTGCCGACTGAGGTAATCCCCCTGCCAGTTTTCCACCCCAGGAATGTGTACCGTGGAAAGGGCTGGAATGAACCATTCTGCTCACCTTAGAATGCCAGCAACCTCTAGAGCTGCCAGGACACTTCTCGTGCCCCCCCGGTGATTGACATAAGTCACGGCTGTAGCATTGTCTGATAGAATGCCCACTAGACATCCCTGAAAACGAGCTGTCCAATGATACAGGCACAGTCTGATCGCTCAGAGTTCCAAGACATTGATTGGCAGTCTGGACTTCCAGTGTCCAGATCCCGTGAGCAGAATTTTTGCCAAGAATGCCTCCCCAGCCGGACAGGCTGGCATCCATGGTGAACACTGTCCAATACAAGGGGGGGACGGATTTGCCCAGCCGAAGCGCCAGAGAATGAAGCCACCATAACAGGGACTCTTTCGTTCCCCAGCTCAGCCAGATCTGATTGTCCAGAGACTGCAGAGTCTTGTCCAATTTGGCCAAGGTTTCCCTTTGCAGGGGCCTCGTTTTGAACTGTGCAAACGGAACCGCCTCGAAGGTAGACACCATCAGGTCCAGCACCAGCATGCAAGTCCGGAGAGATAAGCATCTGCTGGACAGCGGGAGACGAATCGCAGCCTGCAGTTTCTGGAGTTTGTCCACAGGAAGGAGCACTCTGGCGAAGGCCAAATCCAGAGTCAGACCCAGATAGTCCAGCTTTGTGGATGGAACCAGAGCAGACTTCTGATAATTCAGAATCAGTTCAAATACCCTCAAGCTCGTATGGTGATTTCCAGGTTTTCCACCGGAGCAATAGGAGACTCTTTTCGCAGAGGAAGGTCGTCCAAGTAGCCTAGTACCACGATCTCACATTGGCGTAACAATGATAGCACCAGGGCTAACACTTTTGTGAAGACCTGTGGAGCAGAGGCCAGACCAAAGGGTAACGCCACAAACTGATAATGCTCCTCTCCCACGGCAAAGCGGAGGAAGCGCTGGTGAACGGCATATTGGAATGTGAAGGTGTGTATCCTTCAAGTTGATAGAGGTAAGACAACCCCCCCTGACGTAGGGATGCCACCACCGTGCGAATAGACTCCATTCTGAACTTCTGCACCCACACAAAGCAGTTCAGTGCCTTGGGGTCCAGGATTGGACGCACCTTGCCTTTCTTCCAGGGAACTGTAAAACAGGTTTGAGTAAAAACCCTTAAAAATGTCCGATGTCAGAACCGGGACAGTCCCACCTTGAAGGAACAGGTCTTGTACCGCCCTAAACAGACCCTGTAAGCAGTCAAGGGACAGGCGCAAGTTGGAAGGAAAAAACCTTGCTGGGGGTAAGAGCAAAACTCGATCTTGTAGCAGGACCGAATGACTTCGTGGAACCCACTTGTCCTGTACAAGGGAGGTCCACGGTTCCAAAAACCAGCGAAGACGGGTAAGGGCGCACCTTCGTGCTGAATGAGCCTTGTCCACTGGTATGGAGAAGCCTGCTCTAAGCTTGCCAGACCAGGTTCCTCCAAAAGGAGGTCCTGAAAGTTCACTTTTAAAACGTAGTTAATCCTCATAAGGACAGCACAATGAAAAAGCGCTTAGGAACCACTGCGTTTTGGACAACTCCACTGTTTTGGGACAATGTTGTCAAAGTAAGCGGAACAGGAACACCCTCGCCACTTTGGAGGGCCTGTGGGTGCCAAAAGGGACGGACGCCTCTGACGCGGCATCAGCCGCATCCTCCATTTTTAAAGTGTCACGCACTGACACAAAACAGTGCACCCACCAGCGCCTTTTCGTGCTCAGCTGGAGGAGCAGAGGAATCATCTTTACCATCTGAGCATTCAGGGTGCAAGGACGCAGACCCAGTAGGGTCCCTACATACAAAGCTCACCCGGAAAACAATCAGAGGAGGCCGCCAACTGCGATCCCGCAAAGGGGACACCAATCAAGGGCCCAAGAGCACCTACTGGACCCCGCAAAACAAACAAGAGGGTCGCCCTCCATAAAAGGCACAATCGGAAATAGCCCCCTTGAAAGGGTTCCACCCGCTAGACGTGAATGCCTGGGCGGCGTGCCCTAATGGTCCCGCGGCGTTAAAAAGGGGCAGGGGCCCCACACAACAATAGCAGTAAGGCTGTCAAAAAAATGACAAAGCACCCCCACAGAACCACCCCTTCCAAGGGAGGTGGCAAGCTTAGCACATGGCCAAGCAGGCCGCAAGTCATATATATATATATATATATAGCACATGGCCGCAAGGCCGCATACCATATATATATATATATATATATATATATTTCCATTTTAAACCTTCTGTCAGCATGTTGGGAGCAGTTGTGTTTTGCACAAGAATGGGTGTTCCTACTATATTTAGTATCATTACAATACTTTGAAAATGGTTACGGGTAAAGGTTTTACATCATGTTCACGTACAGTATAAAAGAAACATTACATTTGAAGGGCATTCAGAGAGAGAGAAAGAAACTCGACACTGAAGACATGCACCATCTGATATCTCTTTCTTTCTGAATGTTTGAACATTCCTCTATGCTGCTCTGCTAAAAAATGAACACATTTTGTGAACATTGTAACAAGCTGAAGAGTCTCCAGTTTAGGAAAAGAATTAAACAAATGCCTTTGCAAACCCAGATAATGCCTTTTAAAAGTGACCGCTTCAGTGTGCTGAATATAGACTATGCAGCGCAATGACAGGGACCCAGCAAGCCCAATTCATTGCTGGCTGCCTGCAGAAAACTACAGGAACACCAGTCACTCTGCACATGGAAAGAGAGCAGCAGTCACTGGTCTTTTATTATATTAGGTTTCTGCACTAAAGCAAAGTAAACACTGGATTACTGCACAGATCTGGAAGAAATACACATAGCATGTCAAGACTCAAGAATACACATGATAGTTTTATTTAGAACATTTTTGCTTATCCTGGAGTTCAGCTTTTACCTAAAGTGATATCAAACCCAAAATCAAAAATGTAATATATTGCAGCTTACCAATCATTGAGGTGTCTGCATTAGTCCTCTTTACAATCCCCCCCCCCCACCACCCCTCGGGTGATCTGGCTACTAACACAATTCTTGTATTAGGGTACCCACACTCTGGATGAAGGCGCAACAGACACATTTGGACAGCAGCATTGTCTGTCTGGGTGAAGGGAAGGGTTAGATGTACTAGCAGATTTAGATACAATAAAATTGAAGCCAAACTCCAGCTAACACTTTAAGAGCCGGTTCATACTACTCCGACTTGTCAGACGACTTGGTTGCCTGACAAGTAGCTCCCCATACTGTGCAATAGAACTGTTCTAATCACTCAAGTCGCTCCGGCTTAGAAAAAAGTTCCTGCACTATTTTTTGGCGAAGTCGGAGCGACTTGCATTGACTTCTATTATGAATTTTTGTAAAATCTTACCTGTAAAATTCCTTTCTCCGAGTCCTCCGACAGTCGCCGCCCCTTCATATTCGTCACAATAGGGTTATTGACCTTTGCTCCGTAGGAGTGGCTAGACAACAGAATATGTTAATATCAAAGCTTTTACCATACCCCACCCCCAGGGGGTGGTCCCCTCAGTCAATACCCTCCTGCTTCCTGCATTCCTACCTCAGTTTCAGTAGCATAGCAGTAGAGTACATAAACAAAACCCCAAAAGAGGGGCGGGGGCGGCGACTGTCTGAGGACTCAGAGAAAGGAATTTTACAGGTAAGATTTTACAAAAATTCAGTTTTCTCTTACGTCCTCAGACAGTCGCCGCCCCTTCATATTCGTCACAATAGGGACATCCCAAAGCAGTGTAGACATGAGGGGTGGGAAAAAAAAGCAGCCGCGCCTAAGGCAACGCAATACCCACATCAGAGAAAAGAACCTTACCAAAGGAAGGAAACCAACTGGGCAACATGAAAAAAACTTGCTCAACAGGAGCAACAACCCAGGAAAGAACAAGTAACCTAGGGGTAAAAATACCCCAAACAGCCCAGGACCCAAACAAAGGACCCTAAGGCACTGCCGCACTAAGAACTTTACGGCCAAAGGAAGCATCTGCCGATGCCTGAACATCCACCTTGTAGCCACAGAAGCCCGATGATGACAGGCCCAAGACGTACTCAGAGATCTTGTAGAGTGCGAATCAAAGTGTGAATGACCTCAGGGGAGAGACCCCTATCCTTCAGGATCTGGGTTTCAACAGCCAGGCCGTCAAAGCCACCGACTGTAAAGCAGGATGAAATATCGGCCCTTGAGACAGGAGATCGTCTCGAAGAGGCAGACGCCACGGAGCGTCGACCGCCAGATTCACGAGGTCTGCGTACCAAGACCGGCGAGGCCAGTCTGGTGCCACCAGAATCACCGTTTTTGGTTCCGAGGCCAACCTCCGAAGGAACCTGGACAGCAGCTGAATCGGTGGAAAGGCATACATCAGACGATACTGATGCCAGGGCGCCACCAACGCGTCTGAGGCGTCTGCCCGAGGATCGCGCGTTCTTGCCACGAACCTTTCCACCTTGTTGTTCAGACGAGACGCGAACAGGTCCACATCTGGGGACCCCCACTTCTCGCACATCAGAAAGACATCCGGGTGAAGGGACCATTCTCCCTGGTCCAGGGTCTGGCGGCTCAGATAATCCGCCTGCCAGTTTTCCACCCCCGGAATGTGAACAGCAGATATCGCCGGGACGTGCGTCTCGGCCCAAGACAGGATGTCGGCTACTTCCCGAGCCGCTCGGGAACTCCTGGTGCCCCCTTGGTGGTTGATGTAGGCCACCGCGGTGGCATTGTCCGTCTGAACCCAAACCGGACGGCCCTGCAGCCTGTCCGACCAACGCCGAAGGCAGAGATTTATTGCTCGCAATTCCAGAATGTTGATCGGAAGGGAGGACTCCTCCTCCGACCAAGTTCCCTGGGCAGACAGAACGCCCAGAACACCACCCCAGCCCGACAGGCTGGCATCCGTGGTGATCACTGTCCACGAGCAAGGGCGAAAGGACTTGCCCCCCGACACCGCCGGGGACTGGAGCCACCACAGAAGGTCCCTTCTGGTGCGATGACTCAACGAAATCTGGAGATCCAGAGATCGCCCGTCCCACCTGGCCAGAATCTCCCTTTGGAGACCCCGCGTGTGAAACTGGGCAAAGGGTATCGCCTCGAAAGCCGAGACCATCAGTCCCAGAAACACCTCATGCACGTCCGGAGGGACGAGCACTGAACGTCCCTGAGAGACCCGACTTCTTCTTGAAGCCTCCGGAGCTTGTCTTCGGGCAGGAAGACCTTCGCCTGAACAGAGTCCAGGATCATTCCCAGGCAAGGAAGACAAACCGACGGACACAGCGTCGACTTTGGAAAATTTATCGTCCAACCGAACTCTTGCAGAGTCTGCATCGTGACGGACAGGTCGTTCACCAGGCCCTGACTGGTCGCAGACCGAACCAGAATGTCGTCCAGATACCCCAGGATCGAGATGCCCTGGGCTCTCAACAAAGCCAGAACCGGCGCAAGCACCTTGGTGAAAACCCGCGGAGCCGAGACCAAAGGGCAACGCCACGAATTGGTAGTGATCCTCCGCAATGGCGAATCGAAGGTACTGCTGGTGACCCTCGAAAATGGGGATGTGAAGGTACGCATCCTTCAAGTCGATGGAGTCCATGAATTCCCCCGGAGCCAGGGCAGCCACCACCGAGCGCAGGGATTCCATGCGGAACTTGCGAACCCGCACAAGGCGGTTCAGAGCTTTCAAGTCCAGAATCGGGTGTACCTTGCCCTCCTTTCTGGGCACAGTGAACAGATTTGAATAGAAACCCCGAAATCTGTCCCGATGAGGCACTGGAATCACCACTCCCTGAGCCCGCAGGTCCCGCACCGCCAGGTGCAGATCCCGCAAGTGCTCCGGAGACAGCTGAAGATTTGAGGGGAAAAAATCTGCCCGCCGGCCGAGAGAGAAACTCGATCTTGTACCCAGATCGAACGATTTCCTGAACCCACCTGTCCCGAACGCGGGCCAGCCAGGGTTGAAGAAAACCGAGCAAACGTCCCCCCACCCCAGAACTGGGTGAGGGCGTGTCCTTCACAGCACACAGCATGTCACACAGCCTGTTACACAGAGCAGAGCAGGAGAGCCCCCCCCCCCCCTTGCAGCCCACAGAGAGCAGCTATACTGACAGGGAGCTCAACATTATGCACAGACATGCAGGGTTCCACAGTCCCAGACTGACACCCAAGACAGACAGGTCCCCACACAGAAATACACTTACCATCCGGACGGCGTGGGGAGCCCGCACAAGCGATCAAACTGCTGCACTAAGGACAGGCAGAGTCGCAGCCAGGACGCAGTGGAAGTGCGGTGCGAAACCGCATGGCGTCCAGTGAGGTAGCCACCTCACCGCAGCATCCCTGCAGCGGACAGTGATGGGTCGTTCATATTTGCCAGGGAAACCTAGCTGAACGCTCGATGGCAGGCTGGGAAGCCACAGGCCCTGAACCCCGGATAACCAGGGAGGCCAGCCCCGCACGATCATCTTCATCAGAAGATCTAACTAGAGCTGAAAATAAACAGCTAAGTAAAGAAAGAGAAAAAAACTCCAAATAAAATCAAAAAGAAGCTGAGACTGAAAAGCCCCAGCACAGGAAACGTCTAACCTACTCCTGAGCTAGACAAATGAAACTGAGGTAGGAATGCAGGAAGCAGGAGGGTATTGACTGAGGGGACCACCCCCTGGGGGTGGGGTATGTTAAAAGCTTTGATATTAACATATTCTGTTGTCTAGCCACTCCTACGGAGTAAAGGTCAATAACCCTATTGTGACGAATGTGAAGGGGCGGCGACTGTCGGAGGACGGAAGAGAAATAGTGTTTTTGGTTGGTGGTGCTCAGATGCAGTGAAGATTCTCTTTAAGTTTGCAAAAGTCAATGAAAGGGAAAAAATATTTGCAAATATACTTACTCATTACTTAATGAACTAGTTGTTCCAACACCTGCAAAAAAAAAAAAAAAAGAATAAAAAATAAATAATTTGTTAACAAAAACGCACATTTCAATACACAAAAATATACAGTCGGTCTTACTCAACAGATCTGTTTTCTTAACCACTTGAGCACCGGAAGATTTACCCCCCTTCATGACCAGGCAATTTTTCGTAATATGGCACTGCGTTACTTTAACTGACAATTTTGCGGTCGTACAATATAGTACACAAATAGAATGTCCTTTTTCCCCACAAAGAGCTTGCTTATAGTAGAATTTGACCTCTGCATTTTTTTTTTTTTTCTGTTATGAACAAAAAAAAAAAAGACCAACAATTTGAAAAAATAAAATGGGATTTTGTCTTAACGTAAAATCCTTTTCTCTGAGGTTCGCTGACGGACACAACTCTGTCTTTTAGACCATTGGGCTTATGCTTCTCTCTTTTCAGGAGTAGGACTAGGAGGAAACCTTTTTAGTTACGCCCCTGAGACAGTCATAGAGGGTATACCATCACCATGGGACTTCACTGACGGACACAGCTCTATGTCTTCTAGACTATTGGGATGTCCCAAAGCAGTGTGAACATGAGGGGTGGGAGCAATACGCAGAATTCCCAACAAGGCTAAACCTAGCTAACAAGGTAAAAACAGGATCTCAACACCAGGAAAAAATTACGCCCTCAAGAGGGGGGAGCCTCTGCAACCGCAGCCTGCAAAACTGCGTCCAACCGCCACATCCGAAGATGTAAGTACCTTATAAAATGTTTTTGAATGTGTGTACAGACGAGCACGTAGCTGCCTTGCACACCTGAACCACTGACACCTGATGACGGAAGGCCCAGGAGGCACTAAGCGCCCTCGGAGAATGTGCCACTACAGGGAAAGGAGGAACCTGAATAGAATAGGCCTGCACCACCGTCTGCCTGATCCACTTGGAAATGGTCCCAGCAGATGCAGCCTGCCCCCTACGAGGTCTATCCGTAAGAACCAAAAAAAAAAAAAAATCGGATTTCCGAATCAGCTCAGTCACTGCCAGGAACACCTGAATCGCCCTGAACACATCCAAAGAACGGGATGTTTCAGCTTGGGACACAAGGACAGTAACACAATATCTTCATTCCAATATCTTCACACCACTTTGTCCCTGTGAATCACCAGGTAAGGTGACCCACAGGACAACGCAGCCAGCTCAGACAGCCTGCGTGCGGAATAGCGACTAAAAAGGCCACCTTCCAAGACAAAGTGAGCAGAGGGAGTTCACAAATGTTTTCAAAAGGAGGCTTTTGAAGTACCAACAGTGCCAAATTGAGATCCCACGGAGGTACCAGAGATCGCACTGGAGGAGCCAGATGGCAAACTTCCTGCACAAAAGGACTTTGCAGCAAAAGGCCTTTGGAAAAATATGGCCAAGGCGGAGATCTGGCCCTTGATGGTGCCCAGAGGCAAACAATCTATACCAAGCTGTAGAAACACCACCAGGCAAGACCCAGAAAAGGAATAGGGAGAAACTGCCTAAGACTCACACCAAGTAATGTACGCCTTCCAAACACCATGCTAAACCTTCCTGGAAGTAGATTTCCTACCTTTAAACAGCGCAGGAATCACTGACTCAGACAGCCCTTTCCTTCAGCAACTGGCTTTCAATAGCCAAGCTATTAAAGCCAACGACTAAAGCAGGATGAAAGATTGGTCCCCGAGACAGAAGATCTTCCCTGAAAGGAAGTTTCCAAGGGACAACTGCTACCAGCCTTACCAGGCCTGCGTACCAAGACCAGCGAGGCCAGTCTGATGGCACCAGAATGACTAGAATCCCTTCTACCTCGATTCTGCGTAGCAGTCTCAACAGAAGTTGTATTTTAGGAAAGGAGTAAATCATACGATATTGACCCCAAGGGGCAGAGGTGGGGGACTTGAGTCACATGACTTGACTTAAGTCAGACTTAAGTCACCAGTTTGAGGACTTGAGACTTGCTTGACTAAAATTAATAAAAGACTCGACTTGACTTTGACTTGGTATTCATGACTTGAGACTTGACTTTGACTTGAGACATACGACTCAAAATGACTACTTTAAAGTTATTAAATATTTGCATTTTCTCAAGATGTGTTAAAGCAAAATGAATGTGCATGTTATGTTTCTGACACCACAGTCACTTAAAACACCTCAGTGTGTTCTGATTTTTAGGACACTGGCTGTTTAACAATGGAAATACTTAACATGTTTTTAGTGACTGTGGTGTTGAAACATGACCGGAAGGAGGATTTTGAGCTGTTTCGGAATTCTTTATTATGCCAAGAAAAAAGCACTAAGCAGTTTTGTTAATGTTGAAAATAAAACCTTTCTTAACCACTGACTTAACTGATTTAAAAAGGTGAAAATTGGGGTAGATCAGTATTTTGACTTGATTTGTGACTTGACCAAAATAAATGACGACTTGCTTGACTTCTAGCAGGGACTCGACTTGACTTGCTTGCTTTTCGCAACAGTAACTTGGGACTTGCTTGAGACTTGAAGGTTAAGACTTGAGACTTGCTTGTGACTTGCACATGTGCGACTTACTCCCATGTCTGCCAAGGGGCCATCAGGGTATCTGCGGTGTAGGCCAGAGGATCCTGAGACCTTGACACAAACCTGTTCACCTTCCTCTTGAGACGAGAGGCAAACAGGTCCACATCGGGGGATCCCCACCGAAGGCACAGTGATTAAACCCCTTCAAGTGAAGCAACCATTCTCCCAGATCCAACGTCTGCCGATTGAGACAGTCAGCTTGCCAATTCTCCACCCCCGGAATGTGCACAGCAGAGAGCCGGAAAATATAGTTCTGCCCACCTCAAGATACCAGCCACTTCTTGGGCACTCTTTGTGCCCCCTTGATAATTGATATATGCTACAGCCGTAGCATTGTCCAACTGTATCCTCACAGGACGTCCTTGTAGACGATCCGTCAATCGAGACAGACAAAGCCCAATTGCCCGAATCTCCAGGATGTTGATCGCCAGCCTGGACTCCTCTCGAGTCCAAACATCTTGGGCCGATTACCCTCCCAAGACACCTCCCTACCCAGACAGACTGGCATCCATGGTGATTACAGTCCAATACAGGGGAAGAAAGGATTTTCCCAGACAAAGCGCCAGGGAGCTGAGCCCCCATAACAGACTCAATGGAACCCCGACTCAACAGGATCAGATTGTCCAGTGACAACAGATCCTTGTTCCATTTGGACAGAATCTCCCTTTGCAGAGGTCTGGTATGGAACTGAGCAAACAGAACTACCTTGAAGGTGGAAACCATCAGATCCAGCATTTGCATGCAAGTCCTGAGTGATGACCGACGGTTGGACAACAGGAACCGAGCCGCATCCTGTAGCTTCAGAAGTTTCGCCTAAGGAAAAAACATCCGGCTGATGCGGAGTCCAGCGTCAGACCCAAGCAGTCCAGCTTGGTGGATGGAGTCAGCCCAGACTTCTGAAAATGTAGTGTCCACCTGAACGCCTGAAGAGTTTGCACAGTAATGTCCAAGTCAGGTTCTAGAGCCGAGGAAGACTGCACGCAGAAGTAGGTTGTCCAGGAAACTCAGTACCATAATCCCTTTCTGCCGTAGCAAGGCCAGAACTGGCACTAAACTCTTTGTGAACACCCGAGGAGTGGAGGCGAGACCAAAAAGGTAATGCCACGAAATGATAGTGCTCCTCACCCACGGCAAAATGAAGAAAACGCTGATGCCCGACATATATTGGAATAAGGTAGTACGCGTCCTTGAGATTGATAGAAGCCAGAAGATCCCATTGATGAAGGAAAGCTACTACCGTGCGAATAGATTCCATCCACAATTTCTGAACCTGCACAAAGTGGTTTAGAGACTTGAGATCCAAGATCAGAGGAACCTTGCCTTCCTTCCTGAGAACTGTAAACAAATTTGAATAAAAACCTTAAAAACGTTCCGACTCTGGAACCGGCACAATAACTCCTTGTGCCAACAAGTCCTGTATTGCCCCGTAGAGGCCCAGTTGCCGATCGTGAGACAGGCGCAAGTTGGAAGGAAAGCACCTTGCTGGAGGCAAGGACCAAAACTCCATCTTGTACCCAAACCGAATCAACTCGTGGACCCATCTGTCATGAATGAGCAAGGTCCACAAATCTGGAAAAAGGCAAAGATGTCCCAGGACCACAGATCCCAGCAGAGAGCCAGGTCCTTACTCCTGACTAGGAAGAAAAACTGAAGTCTTATAGCAGAAAGTGATGGTATAACCTCTGGGACCGCCTACTCCTGAAGAGAGAGCAGCATAAGCCGAATGGTCTAAAAGACATAGAGCTGTGTCTATCAGTGAACGAAAGAGAAAATACAATATTTTTTTACGTTCTGCAATAAACTATATCCAATAAAAAATGTAAAAAGATAAAAAAAAAAAAATTCTTCATAAAATTTAGGCCAATTTGTATTCTGAAGAAAAAAAAACGAAGGGGATGACCGTGCCTAGATGGTAATATATATTAACCTAATACTGCTGCTATCCTATTGAGAGTGCTGTACACAAGTATTCAGACAATCTTTGGTAAATTTAACATAAGATTAGCCTATGGGCAGTCCCAAGGGATATATTCCCTCTCTCTGCTATAGGTACTCAGAAGAACACAACTCCACAGAGTTGTGGGTGCTGTGTCCGTCAATGAAAATCAAAGAAATGGATATTACGGTAGGTAAAAAATGGATTTTTTGTAAAATCTTACCGTAAAATCCTTTTCTCTTAGCTCATCGACAGACGTAGTCCTCGGTGATACACCACCTTCGGGTTATGTTACCTCCGCAGGAGCAGGACTAGACAGGAAATTAAAAAGCTCTGGCCACACCCTAGGGGCAGTCTCTCTCTCTCTGCCTCAGCAAATCAGTTATGTGAAAAAGCAGTGCTTAGAGAATTTAACCCAACCCAACTCCAAAACAGAGGGGCGGGGACTACGTCTGTCGATGAGCTAAGAGAAAAGGATTTTACGGTAAGATTTTACAAAAAATCCATTTTTCTCTAGCGCTCATCGACAGACGTAGTCCTCGGTGATACACCACCTTCGGGACGTCCCAGAGCAGTATCACAACTGAGGGGTGGGAAAATGGAAATCAAATCCCAATCTAGAAGGCCCAACCGGTGCCAACTAGAAGTTTACAATGCTCATCCTTAATGATGAGACTCAACAAAAAATTTTTCAAACAGAAAAAAACCCTCGAGGTAGACCACCGGTCTCCTCAAATTGCGGCATGCAAAACCTTGCGGCCAAATGAGGCATCCGCCGATGCCGTCACATCAATTTTATAGAATTTAGTAAAGGTATGTACCGACGACCAAGTGGCCGCCTTACATACCTGGACCACTGACGCCTGATGGCGAAAGGCCCAGGAAGTACTGAGCGCTCGAGTGGAGTGCGCCCTAACAGGGAACGGAGGGCTCTGACCCTTAATAGAATAAGCCTGTACCACCGTTTGTCTAATCCATTTGGCAATGGTCGCGGCAGATGCAGGCAAACCCTTTCTGGGGCCATCCGTGATCACAAAAGGTGAATCCGTCTTACGGAATGATTCCGTAGCTTTCAGGTATACCCTGATTGCCCGAACCACATCCAAGGAATGCAACGCATGTTCCCGATGATGCTTGGGTTGAGGACACAAGGAAGGTAGTACAATATCTTCATTCAGATGAAAATCTGAAACCACCTTAGGAAGAAACGATGGCTTAGGATGAAGTACTACCTTATCCCTATGAATCACTAGGTATGGTGACTGGCATGATAATGCAGCCAGTTCTGACACCCTGCGAGCAGAAGTAATAGCCACCAAGAAGACCACCTTCTGGGATAAAGTAAGCAAGGGAATCTCCCTGATGTTTTCAAAGGGAGGTTTCTGTAGAACCGACAAAACCAAATTAAGATCCCAGGGCGGTAAGGGCGCGCGGACTGGAGGAGCCAGGTGCCGCACCCCCTGGATGAAATTCCGCACCAAGGATTTGGTAGCTAAAGGTTTCTGAAAAAAGATTGCTAATGCTGAAACTTGACCCTTGATGGTGCTCAAGGCTAGCTTCTGCTCAACCCCTTGTTGCAAAAAAGGCCAATATTCGAGACACCGAATAGGTACGTGGAGGAAATCCTAAAGATTCGCACCACGCAATATAAGTCTTCCATGTGTGATAATAGACTTTGCTGGAAGTCGCTTTCCTTGCTTTAATAAGGGTAGGAATGACAGAAGTAGACAAACCTCTGTCCTTCAGTACTTGGGTCTCAATGGCCAGGCCATTAAAACCAGCGACTGTAAAGCACGAAGGTAAATAGGTCCTTGAGACTACAGACACTCCCTGAGACGAAGTTCCCACGGAACGTCTGCGACTAACCTGTCCAAGTCGGCCAGGCCGGCTTGAAGAGGCCAGCCTAGAATTTCTAGGACCACTGGCGCTGATTGGATCTGAACCAGGCGTCCCTAGAGGTATCTGGCCCCGACCATCCGAGAAAGTCTGGTCGTTTTCTGTTCCCACACATTTATCAGATACCTGATAGTTATCAGGCAAGGTGATCTTTTCTGGTTGAACCTCAGGGACCGAAGTCACCCGACTAGAGGCTACTTGGCCTATCTGGTCAATCAGATCCGATTCCTGTGAGGTATCGGGACTAATCTTAGGAAAAGGTAAAGGAAAAGATCTATACAGGGAACGGTAACTACCGCTTCCTGTACTTAAATGTTGGAAGGGAAGAATCGCACCGGTAGTAGTGGTTGATGCTCGATCTAATGTCCTGAATACCGGTGAAAACGTCCCCCCACCCTGAAATTGGGTGGGGGCGCACCTTCAGGCTGTGTACTCCTTTACTTCGGGTTTGGCTGGGTTGGTCCTCTGCTTGTCCGACCAGCCCTTCTTGAACCCTCCTGGAGGAGTCTTGCCTTTCCCGGAAGTACCAGCCGGGTGTCCTTTATGGGCGGTAAAGAAAGGTCCTCGCTTGTTGCGAGGTTCCTTAGCTTTTGCAGCCTGTGGCAAAAAAGTACTCTTGCCCCCGGTGGCATCCTTAATGATTTCATCTAGGTTGGCTCCAAATAGACGATTCCCCTGGAAAGGGAGATTGGTCAAAGTCTTTTTGGAACCTAGGTCAGCTGACCAGCATTTTAACCACAGCACACGTCTGAGGATCACTGCTAATTTAGATGCATGCCCTAACAAGGGAGTAGTGTCCAAGGCTGCGTCACAGATAAACCGTAGCCCTTGTATGATCTGTTCTATCAAATCAGATGTCTCCTGGGGAATATCTTTTCCCCTAAGATCTTGGCGTACCATCTTCGCCCATTCTGTAAGTGTCTGGGAAACTAGACCAATAACAATTACTGGTCTAAATGCTGATCCTATCAGAGAAAAGATAGTGCGGGACTCCGCTTCTATCTTTCGATCCACCGGATCCTTAAAGGACGAAGTGTCCTCCACTGGAATAACCGTGGCTTTATTCAGCCTGGAAATAGGCGGATCCACGACTGGTGGTACCGTCCATTTCTTAATGATGGATTCCTCAAACGGATAGCGTCTAGCAATACGCTTGGAAATAGTAAAGGTACGTTTAGAATGTTCCCATTCTCCTTTAATCTGATTTCCAAAACATTTAGGTACAGGAAAAGCCTTCGCCGTCTTGATGGGCTTATTAGTCCCAAAAGGCCTCTCTGTTTCAGTTGCCTCTGCCGGTAAAGCCTCAAGTTTTAAGGTTTCTTGCACTGCCACAACTAGTGCGTCCACCAATGCTTCTTCCTGAATTATAGCAGGAGAAGAAGCGTCCTCCTCACTGTCTGAGGGGGCTTTACCTGGGATAGCAGCCCTTGCAGAGGAACCTGCAACTGCAGTGACCATCTCTGAATCAGAGTCAGAGGTGTCAGATAGTATAGGGGTAGGCGGGGGTCGCTTCCTTGACCCCCGTCCCTGACAGGCCGCCTCCACCCGAGCCACCATAGACTCCAAAATTGCTGTAAATGACTCTATACTCTGTACACCGGCGGGTCCCGAGGCCCCCTCGAGGGAAACAGGTGGGGGAATCTGTGTGGCAGGGTCCATAATAACTCCAGTTACTTCCTGGATGATATAATTCAAAGTAAAGAAAAACTTTTTTTTTTTTTTTTTTTTTTTTTTTTTTGACCCTCAGCGCCACAAAAAACCCCTTAGTGTTACCTGCTAGGGATCCCTATCGATCGAGAGAGAGAGAGATAGACCCCCAGGCTCACCACTTGATGTTCAGAGTTGAACTGCAACAGCTTACAGCGCTGTCTTAGACAAACAGGAAGTCTTTTGGCTGGCTGCCCAGGAAGAAAGGAGGCGGCTCCGCCCCTCTGTACGCCTTCCGGCGCCTCCCCCAAGCTCCACGAGGTGTAGAATCACCTAAAACATGGCCGCCCCCATGCTGGAGACACGAGGCTACGCCAAAATGGCGGCTCGTGCGATCCAGCAAAAAAAATGGCGGCGGCCTGTGCTGACTAGCGGTGTGCTGCAGGCACACAACACTCTCTCTGCATGGGGATATGGCGTGTTTGGCGGTGCCGGCCCTGGCGGACCGCATGGCCGTTCGGGAGGCCTGCTATTAGCTGGAGATCTGACTTGGAAGGCAGTCTACATGTCCATGGCTTCTGACTGGTAGGTAGCTTATACTTAACCCATAAGATTCCCAGAATGCCACAGATTACATCTTTAAAACATGTATACAATAGATTGTTAGCTCCCAAACCAAGCCTCCTGGCTTTTGCACACATAAAATCACACTCAAAATAGGAGGATTTGTGACATGTTATAGGATAGAAAGAAACTCTTTCTTACCATACAGAGAGGGGCCCGCGTTCACCACAAAACCCGTCAGGGAAAACAGGGGGAACATACTACTCACCATACCGGAACCAGGCGGGCACCAACTCCTGACAGTACCCCTCTCCACCGGGGCGGGAGGGCTGTCGACCGATACAGACGCCGTGACTCATGGTCTTTGGCGTTTCAGCGAGACGTTTAACTCGCGGGTTCAGTCCTTTAATGGGACTTTGTCGCGGCCGACTCAGCGCGGAGCTATGGCCTGCACGCGCTCGTAGGCTGAACTGGGGTGACCACCGGATCTCAACATCCAGCCCGTCGCCCAGTTCAGCTTTCTTGCTTGAAGATCTCACAGGAACACTGGAGGAAAAAAAGCTGTCCAAAAATCCTTTTAGAAAAAAATTTCTTGCCAGGACCTAAGATCCCAGCAAGGTATCTAGGTCCTTACTCCTAACTAGACAGAAAATAACTGATTTGCTGAGGCAGAGAGAGAGAGGATATACCCTCTGGGACTGCCCCTAGGGTGTGGCCAGAGCTTTTTAATTTCCTGTCTAGTCCTGCTCCTGCGGAGGTAACATAACCCGAAGGTGGTGTATCACCGAGGACTACGTCTGTCGATGAGCGCTAGAGAAAAATGGATTTTTGTAAAATCTTACCGTAAAATCTTACCGTAAAATCCTTTTCTCTTAAGCTCATTGACAGACGTAGTCCTCGTTGATTAACAACAACTCGGGTTATACTGCCCTCTACAGGAGTAGGACTAGACAGGAAAGAAAATGTTCTGGACACACCCTAGGGGCAGTCCCAGAGGGTATATCCTCTCACTTCCTGCTACAGCAAATCAGTTATGTCACAAAGCAGTGTTTAGAGAATTTAACCCAACCCAACTCAAAAACAGAGGGGCGGGTACTACGTCTGTCAATGAGCTTAAGAGAAAAGGATTTTACGGTAAGATTTTACAAAAATCCATTTTTCTCTGTCGCTCATTGACAGACGTAGTCCTCGTTGATTAATAACAACTCGGGACGTCCCAAAGCAGTACCACAAATGAGGGGTGGGATAACAGAAATCAAAATCCAGAAGGCCCAACCGGAGCCAACCAGAAGCATCAAGGACTCCTCGAGCAAAAAGATGAGACCTTAGTGAAAAACCCAACAAACCCTTGAGGTAGACCAACAGTCTTCTCAGATTGCGGCCTGCAGAACCTCGCGGCCAAAAGAGGCATCTGACGATGCCATCACATCAACTTTAAAAATGATGTAAAGGTATGAACCGACGATCAAGTCATCGCCTTGAAAACCTGGATCGCTGACGCCTGATGGCGGAAGACCCAGAAAACACTAGGCGCCCGAGTAGAGTGCGCCTTAACAGGGAACGGAGGATTCCGACCCTTAATAGAATAAGCCTGTACCACCGTCTGACTGGTCCATCTAGATATGGTCGCGGCAGACACAGGCAACCCCCTTCTAGGGCTATCCGTGATCACAAAAAGTGAGTCCGTCTTACGAAACAAGTTCGTAGTAGTCAAGTGTACCCTGATTGTCTGAACCCCATCCAAGGAGTGTAATGCAAACTCCCAAGGATGGCTAGTCTTAGGACACGGGGAAGGTAACACAATATTTTTATTCAGATGAAAACTCTGAAAACCACTTTAGGAAGGAAGGATGGATTCGGAAGAAGAACCACCTTATCCCTATGAACCATCAGATATGGGGAACGACAAGATAATGCGGCCAGTTCTGACCCCCTGCGTGCAGAAGTAATGGCCACCAAGAAGGCCACCTTCTGGGATAATGTAAGCAAGGGAATCTCCCTAATATCTTCAAAGAGAAGTTTCTGAAGAACCGACCACACTAAATTAAGATCCCAGGCGGTAAGTGTGCACGCACTAGCGGAGCCAGATGTCGCACCCCCTGGATGAAATTCCGCACCAAGGAATGATTAGCCAAAGGTTTCTGAAGAAGATTGCTAACGCTGAAACCTGACCCTTGATCGTGCTCAAGGACAGTTTCTGCTCAACCCCTTGTTGCAGACAGACCAAGATTCGGGTCACCGAATAGGTATGTGGGGGAAATCCAAGAGATTCACACCACGCAATACAAGACTTCCATGTGCTGGAAGTCGCTTTCCTTGCTTTAACTAGAGGTAGGAATAACTGAAGCTGACACTCCCTTGCCCTTCAGTACCTGGGTCTCAATGGCCAGGCCATTAAGCCAGCGATTGTAAAGCAAGATGGAAGATCGGTCCCTGAGACCGCAAATCTTCCCTGAGAGGAAGTCTCCAAGGAGCGTCCGCGACTAGCCTCACCAAGTCAGCGTACCCGGCTCGACGTGGTCAGTCCGGAATTTACAGAATAACTGGAATTCCCTCCACCTCTATCCTGCGAAGAAGTTCCCGCAGTAACTTGAGAGGATGGAAGGCATGCCGTAGCTGATACTGCCCCCACGGGGCGATCAGCGTTTCTGCTGCGTCCGCTAGAGGATCGCGGGTGCGAGCTACAAACCTCCGCACCTTCCTGTTGAGCCAAGGTGCCAACAGATCCACATCCGGGGTGCCCCAATGAAGGGACAGTTAGTGAAAAACCTCTGGATGAAGAGGCCATACCCCTTGATCCAGAATCTGATGGCTGAAATAATCTGCCTGCCGATTTCCCACCCCCGGAGTGAACACTGCGGGGAGATCCGGAACAAACCGTTCCGTCCAATGAAAGATGCTAGTCGTTTCGATGGCCACCAGGACACTATGTGCCCTTTTCTTGACATAAGTCACGACCGTGGCATTGTGCGATTGGATCCGAATCGGGCTGCTCTAGAGCTGCTCGGTCCAGTAAATCAGACAAAATCTGATCGCTCTCAGTTCCGATACCCTTATTGGTAACCTGGATACTATCGGAAGGAATGACTTCCCCTGGTTGAGCATCGGAGACTCCCTGGTCCGCTCGCTCAACCGGATCCGATTGTCCAGGGAATCGGAATTCTGATTCCATTAGAAAAGAATCTCCTTCAGAATTCGGGTATGAGACTGGGTATACGGTACTGCCTCTAAGAAGGCCACCATCAGTCCCAGCCAATTGACGGACAGCAACATCCGAATCGTTGACTGAACCTTCTGGAGTTTCTCCGCAAGGAGAAACTCTTGTCCAGGATGTATCCAACATTAGGCCCAGATAGTTCAGTCTCCTGGTGGGAACCAGGGATGATCTTTGGGAAAGCGAAGAAAACGCTGATGTCCTGCGATGATGGGGATCTAAAGATAGGCATCCTAAATGTCTATGGACGCCAGGAAATCCCCCTGATGCAGGGAGGCCACCACTGTTCGGATGGACTCCATTTTCCCCCAAGTCCAGAAATTGGACGCACCTTGCCCTCTTTCTTGGGCATTGTGAACAGGTTCGAATAGAACCCCTGAAACCGTTCAATGTTAGAAGGGAAGAAACGCACCGGTGGAAGTGATCGAAACTCGATCCTGTATCCTCACCGTATGACCTTTCTAACCCCTTAGTCCGGGGTTCTGGCAAGCCATGGATCCGGAAACCGGTGAAGACATCCCCCCACCCCAGAGATGGGTAGGGGCGCATCAGGCTGTATTCTTCAGGCTTGGCTGAGCCGGACTTTTTGTTTAGCCGACCAGCGCCCTTTGAAAACCCTCTGAAGGGGCTTTGGAGGGTTTCGCCTTATCGCCCGCCCTCGCGGAACGAACAAACTCTTTATGAGCAGAAAAGGAAGGTCCTCGTTAGTTAAGAGGTCCTTTTATCCTAACAGTCTGTGGCAAGACAGTGCTCTTGCCCCCAGTGAGATCCTTTATAATCTCAACCAAACTAAATGGCAACCACTGACCTAAGGGTTGACCCTATCAGGGAAAAAATGACGCGGGATTCCGCTTCCACTTTTTTGATCCACCGGATCCCTAAAGGACGCAGCATCCTCCAACGGGATAACGGTGGCTTTATTTGGAAATTGGTGAGTCCACTACAGGTGGTACCGTCTATCCTTTAAAGAGGGATTCCTCAAATGGATAGCGCCTAGCCATGCGTTTGGAAATAGCAGGGGTTCGTTTCAAAACGACCCCATTTGGGTAAAGGAAAATCCTTCTCCCTTTTGGTAGGCTAACAAGTACCAAAAAGGAATCTCAGTCTCAGCTACCTCTGCCGGTGTAACCTCAAGACTAAAGGTTTCCCGGACGGATACAACTAGTGCATCCACCACTCTTGTGCTATGGCGGAGGCAGAAACGTTCTCCTCACTGCTGAGGAGACATTACCTGAGACAACAGCCCCATAAGAGGGACCTGCAGCTGCATTGACCAGCTCCGAATCCATATCTGAAGTATCAGATAAAAAATAGGGGTAGGCGGGGGTCGCTTCTTGACCCCCGTCCCTGACAGGCCACCAACACCCGGGATACCAAAGACTCCAAAACTGCCGATAATGCATTAAAAACAAGTGGGGTACTGGAGGGTCCTGCGGCCACCTTGAGGGGATGAGGTGGGAATACATATGCGGCAGGGTCAATGATTATACAAGACATTTGCCAGCGAAAAAAAAAAAAAAAAATGACAAAGTAAAAAACTTTTTTTTTTTTTTTTTAATCCCCCAGCGCAACAGCGCCCCTCAGTGTTACCTGCCTTTTTGGACCTCACAGAGAGAGAGAGACCCCAAGGCTCATCCCTGATGCACAGAAGTTTTCTATCAGCTTGCTCAGTGCTGTCCTGTTACAGACAGGAAGTCTTTGGCCCTTTTTCCTGGGTAAAGGAGGCGGCTCCGCCCCCCTTAACACACCTTCCGGCGCCTCCCCCTGGCTCCACGAGGTGTTTGGTCACCTCAAACATGGCCGCCCCCATGCTGGAGACACGAGCCTACGCCAATATGGCAGCCTCGTGTGATCTGCAAGCCAATGGCGGCGGCCTGTTAGGATAGCGGCGGCTAGCAGCGGCCTGCTGTATTCGGCCTAGCGGCCTGCGGGAGTGCATCAGCCCCACAAACTTCACCCTGGATAGTGATAAGCCTGGCCTGCGGTACAGGACCCTGGCGGGCCGCATGCCCTCTGACAGGTAGGATACCTTATACTTCAATAGTAACGCCCTTTTAGTGCTGCCACTGACTTCAGTCATCCTTACAGTCTTACAATGACTTTAGATCGTCAGCTCCCAAACCAAGCCTCCTGGTTATTTTACACAAAAATCACACTCAAATTGGGGGATCTGTGACTTATTATATGATAGAGGGGAGATCCATCCTACCATTCCAGAGAGGGGCCCGTGTCCACCACAAACCCGACAAGGGGAGAGGGGGAACATACTACTCACCATACCGGAACCAGGCGGGCGCCAACTCCTGACAGAACCCCTCTCCACCGGGGTGGGGGGGCTGTCGACCAATATGGATGCCGTGACTCTGTTGGTCATTGGCGTCCAGGTGAGACGTTTAACTCGCAGGGCCAGTCCCTGTCCAGTGGGACTGTGTCGCGGCCGACCCAGCGCGGAGCTATGACCTGCACGCGCTCGTAGGCTGAACTGGGGTGACCACTGGATCTCAACATCCAGCCTGTCGCCCAGTTCCAGCTTACTTGCTTGAAGATCTCACAGGAAACTGGAGAAAAGAGCTGTCTAAAAAATCTTTCTAAGAAAAAAATCCTGCCAGGACCGAAGATCCTAGCAAGGCATCTAGGTCCTTACTCCTAACTAGACAGAAAAAAACTGATTTCAGGGTTCATACACATTTTCACCAATAAAATTCCATGACTTTTCCATGACTTTTTCATGACTTCACGTAAATATTCATGACCTAATGTTTCATGAAATGTCTATGTATACATGTTAAATAAGAAGAAAATCCATGTCACACCCAGCATATTTTTACTAAAATAAATGACAATCTTTGTAGTGTACAGTACCTCTGCAGTTAGGGTTTAGTTTCTGGATACAGCGCGACTCAAAATGGTCCCTTGTTTTACAGTGGATGAGATGGAAGCACCGCTGCCGCAGCTGGGAGCCGGTGTCACTTCAGGCGCACGGGTGAAAAAGCCAGCGATCGGATTGGAAGCTGTCAAGCACGCAGCTGCAGACTGGTGCTTTGCACCTTTAGCGTGGCTAGACAGCGCTGCCTCTCCCATGTTCGAAATGTCAAACGTTTTACGACACACACTGTACATTTAGCGGACATGATACAGGAGAAGGTCAGAGACTGCGGACATGATACAGGAGGTGGTCAGAGACTGCAGACATGATACAAGAGAAGGTCAGAGACTGCAGGCAGGATACAGGAGGTGGTCAGAGGCTTCGGACATGATACAGGTGGTGGTTAGAGGCTGCTGACATGATACAGGAGGTGGTCAGAGGCTGCTGACATGATACAGGAGGTGGTCAGAGGCTGCTGACATGATACAGGAGGTGGTCAGAGGCTGCTGACATGATACAGGAGGTGGTCAGAGGCTGCTGACATGATACAGGAGGTGGTCAGAGGCTGCTGACATGATACAGGTGGTGGTCAGAGGCTGCGGACATGATACAGGAGGTGGTCAGAGGCTGCGGACATGATACAGGAGGTGGTCAGAGGCTGCGGACATGATACAGGAGGTGGTCAGAGGCTGCGGACATGATACAGGTGGTGGTCAGAGGCTGCGGACATGATACAGGAGGTGGTCAGAGGCTGCGGACATGATACAGGAGGTGGTCAGAGGCTGCCGACATGATACAGGAGGTAGTCAGAGGCTGCCGACATGATACAGGAGGTAGTCAGTGGCTGCGGACATGATACAGGAGGTAGTTCGAGGCTGCGGACACAATACAGGAGGTAGTTCGAGGCTGCGGACATGATATACGGGAAGTAGTCAGAGGCTGCGGACATGATACAGGAGGTGGTCAAAGGCTGCGGACATGATACAGGAGGTAGTCAGAGGCTGCGGACATGATACAAGAGAAGGTCAGAGACTGCAGACATGATAGAAGATAGAAGTGCACAGGGGAAGCAGAGAGCACTGGAGGAGCTGAAGGGGGGGGGAGGGGGGGGACTGGAGAGAATTAAGGGGGGGTTTGGAAAGCATTGCAGGGGGGTTGGAAGGCGCGCAAAACGGTTACCGCCCCCTTCCGCGTCATCATAACGTTCATGCGGCCGGCCCGCCCTCCAGTGACGCTTCCGCTGCCTCATTGGTTGATAATCTCCTGGCCGTTACTGCTGCTGCTAGCCAGTCACAAAGTCTCCAGACAAACCGCGGCCGGCCCTCCCCGCTGCCCGATTGGGTCATCTCTTCGGCTGCTGCTGGCCAATGACAGCACGCGCATACCGCGGACCCGGAAGGACGCTAATACAGCTAAATGTAAATACAGTATGTGGCAATATAATTATAAAATAATTAAAATAATTAGGCATCCGCTCCCCGCTCCTCCACAGTAATTTAACTCCATGACTTTTCCAAAACCTAGTGTGTTTCCTAATTTTCCATGACCTTTCCAGGCCTGGAAAGTGTCATCTAAAAATTCCAAAACTTTTCCAGGATTTCCATGACCGTATGAACCCTGTGATTTGCTGTAGCAGGAAGTGAGAGGATATACCCTCTGGGACTGCCCCTAGGGTGTGGCCAGAACGTTTTCTTTCCTGTTTAGTCCTACTCCTGTAGAGGGCAGTATAACCCGAGTGGTTATTAATCAACGAGGACTACGTCTGTCAATGAGCGACAGAGAAAATCCCATTTTCTCTTTCGTTCATTGACTGACACAGCTCCTGATATTACATAGTTACATAGTTACATAGTAGGTGAGGTTGAATAAAGACAATAGTCCATCCAGTTCAACCTGTGTAGGTGTGTGTGACTGTAATCATCTAACATAGCCCTCAATCTCCTGATCCTTGAGATGTAAGTCTAAGAGTCTTTTGAAAGTCACCATACTACCCGCAGAAACCACCTCTTGTGGTAGACAATTCCACAATCTTGTAGCCCTAACAGTAAAGAACCCCCCACGTTGCCTGAGGTTAAAACGCTTCTCCTCTAATCGCATTGTATGTCCTCGAGTCCGCATGCAATTCCTTCGAATGAACAGCTTTTCTTCTAAGCGGAGATCCCCATTAAGATATTTATAAATTGCTATCATGTCCCCTCTCAGACGTCTTTTCTCCATCTTAACCATTGGGGTGTCTCACAGCAGTGTTAAACATGAGGAGTGGGAACAGCAAAAAAAAAAATCCCAAGGCTAAATAGTAGCCAACTAGGCCAAGTGGAGGGGGGGGGGGGGGGGGACGTGGCCGCACAGGGCATGTGAGAGGGAATGTCTCAAGGAGCTCCCTCTTGTGATCCTGACATTTAATCCTTTCCCTTACCGGATTACCTATTTTTAACACCAGATTCTGCTGTAGGAGAACCCCCTGATTGCAGCAATACCAGACATGCAGCGCTCCGGTGCAGCCGTGACCCGTGGCAGTAAGGTGAAAGAAGACCGTGTAGCTGCAGCTATAGCCCAAGATGGCCCGCAGCGTGCCACCCGAGGCACTGAAAAATCCAAGGATTGGGGGGGGTTTCAGAAGAAAGCTCAGCGTCCTACAGGTAAAGATCATCCTGGGGATATTCTGTTGTATGCCAGAAAGCCATCTGAGCTGCAGGGACAGAAGGATGTGGACAGTGTGCACTCTGCTGCTGTATATGCCTCTGATGCAGCAGTGCAAGGCCCAGGGGCTGACAGTCTCAATGCAGCCTGAGTCTGACCAGGAGATAAGGGAGAAAATGCTGGAGGAGGACCAACCTACACTTAGCCAGATTTTACAAGCGGTTCATAAATGTACAGCCTCTGAACTGTCAAGGATAGGCTGGGGGGCCTCACTGAGGATGTTGCTCTCAGACAAGATCTGCAGAAGATCCGCAAGAGAACCACTGTGGCAAGAGAGTCGCATTAGCGACAGAGGATCAACTTCCTACTTTGCTCAATGATTCCCGTTCCACTGCTAGATTGGCACAGGCCAACAGGGACAAGACTGACAATATAGAAAACCGTTTGAGACGCAATAACGTGCATATAGTGGGGCTCCCGGAGAAAGTGGAGGGCAGGGACTTCCACTGATTTTGTGGAAACGTGGCTGTGTGAAATTTTTGGCTAGGAGGCTTTCTCCCCCCTGTTTGCAGTGGAAAGGGCTCACGGGTACCCACTAGAGCACTGCGGGGCAACGCACCCAGGCCCGTGCTGGCCAGAATCCTTCATTACAGAGACAGGGAGAAGATCTTGCGCCTGGCGAGGGAGAAAGCGGATATCAGATATAATAGCAATCTGGTGTCCCATTACCCAGATTTTTCTGCAGACGTGTAAAAACAACGTGCTAAATTTCTGGACGTAAAGCAGCAATTACGTCGTCTTTGCCTGACCTATGCTATGTTGTATCCGGCTCGCCTAAGAGTTACAGCGGAGGGCAGAGCACATTTGTTTGACATGGCTGTGGATGCAGCGAACTGGCTGGATATCCATGAACCCTCACTCCTCCAACGCAGACGCGAGGACTCTGGGGCGTGAGGGATCCTACAATGCTACTGGGCTGCTCTTAACCCCTTGAGACACTCTGTATACTTACCCCGGCCGGGGACAACAATCTATTGGCAAATGGAATGCTATGCTCCTCACCATGAATGTTATAACGGATGATGGTGGAAAGGCTTTCGCTTTTTGTGCGCAGTTGTGCCTTGCGGAAAATTTGGCTGCCGCAAGTTTGTCGAGCCACCTTCCGAAGTGGGCGGATTGGACTTTCCACTCACAGAATGTACCGTGTTGAGGCACTGTTGTGCCTTTTCCTTACTGTTCTTGCTGTTGAGAAGATGCACACACTGCAGGCCTTCAAGGATTGCTCTACATGGTCACCTCTACTGGCGGCAACGACCATTGCCGCCTTGACTGGACTGCGCTCTGGGACTTAGCTCTGGGGGGCGCGGGCCTCTACTTTTTGTTTCACCTACCATGGCTGGAGTTCCTGGAACAGATGGGGTCTAGGCTGCCCCCTAAAGAGGACAATGGTGGCTACCCTGCTATGAAAGTATCATCCCGCCATCATTGGCTTACAGGAGACTCATCTTTTGCAGAACTCTGTATGGTGCCTGCGGTATGGGTGGGCTGGGCGTACCACTCCACTCACTCCTCATATTTCAGGTGGGCGAGTGTCCTGGTGCACTGATCCCTTGCCTTTCAGGAACTGCGGGTGCAGATTGACCCGGAAGATCGACATGTGTTTTTATATTGCACGATTTTTAGGTCACTTGTATTTTGGCGGTTGTACATGTTCCTCCTCCGTTCTCTTCTGGGATAATCTGGGAGCTATTGACATTTACATTAGCTAAACCTGCTGTGCCTCAGTTTGTGATTGGGGACTTCAATGGAGTCTTGGACCCTGCCAAGGATAGGCATCACCCAGCCCAGCCCTTGGGGAGGGGGAACAGCTCTCTCCCGCTTTTTGGCGGAGGTGGGCTGGTCAGATGTCTGGTGTTTGAAGCATCCTGGTGTGGTCCGGTTTTCTTGTTTCTCCAAGACGCATTCCTCATTGTCGCGTATTGATTTTTGCGTGGGCACAGAGGGTGCACTCCCATTGGTGGAAAAGGCGGAATATGCACAGAGGGGGGTATAGGATCATTCTCCGCTGGCGATATGGCTTACTGTGAGGCCCCAGGTGGGCCTGCGCAGGGCCCCATGGCGTTTGAACGCCTTCTGGTTGAACCTTTTTTTACAGCGGATAATGATATTCAGGCCAGTATCATTTCTTATTTCTCTGTTAATGAACATTATATGGGAGTGTGCTTTTGAGATGGGATGCCTTTAAAAGCTTCCTTAGGGGTATTTTAATTGCTCATATTCGGGGTGTGCAGACTAATACTAAACGTTATGAGGAACAACTGGGTCACTATTCCGGTGAGTTGGAGGAGAAATATATAGCCAACCCCACAGATGAGACACAAGACACCTGGCTGTCGGCACAGGCGCTCTGGGTTTGGGAACTTAACTCTAAGGCTGATAAGAAACGTTTAACAAAACTACTTTTTATGAGTAGGGGGAGCAGACGGGTCGCCTTCTCTCACGCATTGTGGGGATGCACTCCTCGGCCCCCCCCCCCTATTGGGGCCCTACAGCTTTCGAGTGGCCGGGTGGTATACACTCAAGAGAGCATTATGGCAGAGTTAGTTACCGTCTATATTGACTTGTACTCATCCTGAGTGGCTTACACTCTGGAGAACTTGCAGCACTACTTGCAACTGATCTCCCTCAGCGGTCAGCGGAATGGATTGGAGACTGTCATAACTGTAGAGGAACTGCAGGAGGCTGTGGCTATGTCTGGGGGGTGTGGTTAAGCTCCCATGGTAAGCTTGGCTCCAATAGACTTGATACTGGATCGCCTGCTGGTATAGTACCAAGGGGGGTTGCAGGGCTGTTCTTATGCGGGGGGGGGTCTATGGATGTTGACCCGATTATTGTTACTACTCATGGTTTGATAGGTTGATTTTGGCTTTGGCCTATAGTCTATTCTCTGATTTTAGGCTGTGACACGCTTTGTTTTGTTTTGTACTGATTTCTACAACTTGTTGACTGTGTACAAGAAGTATGCCGTGTGTGTGTCTTCTCAAACTTTTTTTTTTTTTTTCCATGCAGAAAGAAAACAGGCCACAGGAGCTCGATAAAAACAATTGAAGCCCACTTGGGAAAAAAAAAAAAAAATACACCCTCAAACAGAGGATCAGGTCCTCTCAATAGCAGCCTGCAAAACCTTGTGGCCAAAAGAAGCATTGGCAAATGATAACAAATCCACTTTAAAAAAAAAAATTGTCGTCAGGCGTCACTGACACCTGATGACGGAAGGCCCAGGAGGCAGTAAAGGCCCGAGTAGAGTGCACCTTGACAGGGAAAGGAGGAACCTGACCCTGGAAATGGTCGCAGAGGAAGTGGACAACCCATTACGAGGCCCATCCGCATGCACAAATACGGAGTCTGACTTCCTGAAAAGCGCCGTAGCTGCCAGGTACACCCAAAATGCCTGGACCACATCCAAGGCATGTAAAGCAATTTTCCTTCAGATGTTTAGGTCTGGGACACCGGGAAGGCAACACAATGTCTTTATTCAAATACAAATCAGAGACAACCCTTGGAAGGAACGATGGAAGGAACGACAGACTGGCGAAGAACCCCCTCATCTCTGTCAATCACCAGGCAAGGTGAACAACAGAATAACGCCACCAGTTCCGACATCCTGCAGGCAGAAGCTATAACTACAAAAAAGGCCACCTTCTGTGACTGTAAGAAGGGGAATCTCACAAAGATTCTCAAAGAGGGGCTTCTGGAGGGTCCAAAGCACCAAATTCAGGTCCCAAGGCGGCAACGGAGACCGCACTGGAGAAACCAAATGTCTGACACCCTGAAGAAAAAAGGTACGCACCAGTGAATTTGGGGCCAAAGCTCGTTGGAAGAAGACTGCCAAAGCCGGCACCTGGCGCTTGATGGTACTCGAGGGCAATTTTTGTTTAACCCACCATTGAAGGAAGGTCAAGATCTGAGCCACAAGGAGGAAGAACCATAAAAGACTCACACCACACAATATACGTCTAACATACAATGGTAGATCTCCCTAGGAGGTAGATTTCCTAGCTTACAACAGTGTAGGAATCACCGACTCCGATAAACCCCTATCCTTCAGCACCTGTCGTTCAACAGCCAAGCCATCAAAGACAGCGACTGGAAAGCAGGATGTGAGATCAGTCCTTGGGACGAAGATCCTCCCTGAGAGGATGCTTCTAAGGAACGACCAGCCGCACCATACCAGCATACCAAGCCCGGCAAGGCCAGTCCAGAGCCTATAAAATAACCAGAATCTCTTCTGCCTTGATCCTGCATAGATGTCTTGGCAGAAGCTTGGGAGGAGGGAAGGCGAAAATCAGACGATATTGATCCTACATGGCAAACAGTGCGTCTGTGGTGTCCGCCAGAGGATCCTGTCACTGAGCCACAAATCTCTGCACCTTTCTGTTGAGCCGAGACGCCAACAGATCCACCTCGGGGATGCCCCACCGGAGAGACAACTGATGAAATTCCTCCCGATTTAGGAACCACTCCCCTTGGTCCAACGCCTGCCGACTGAGGTAATCCGCCTGCCGGTATTCCACCCTGAGAATCTGTGGTGCCCCACGGTGAGGAGGGCCGGAACGAACCGTTCTGCCCACCTTAGAATGCCGGCTACCTCTAGAGCCGCCAGGACACTTTGTGTCCCCTTAGAGATTGACATAAGCCACGGCCGTGGCTTTGTCCGATTGAATGCACACTGGATATTCCTGAAGACGATCAGTCTAATGGTCCCATCAATAAACAATATTGCTGCGCCAAGTGAAAAACTATCAATAAATGTGTCTGGATACCTTTAAGTAAGATAACAACTCAATCTTAATAAATCAACTCTAATAGTAATGATTTTCAGTGATCCTTAATAGTGCTCCGAGCAGGCTCTTCCCCCGTGGAGTACGTTGATTCCTGGAGGTGTACAGAGAGCTGTTTATGACGCTGGAAGCCCGCACTGCTTAAGTGCATTTCAATGTAATTGTAATGTCATCTGTTTGAGAGGAAATAAATAGCTTTTTGCAAAACAGAGAGCATTAGGATCTTCTCTTTTATACACACCGGGTTCCTGGTCTATACGGAGTGATAGCTGAAGGCGGTGAAAGAAGGGACATCAGGCTGTTATCCTTACATCCCAAAGCGTGTTTGACTCTCAGGAGTCTAGTCCTAAGGTGAGCTGCTTATCTTGCACTAACCACTGGGAGCACTTGGAGTGAAGCATGCAGCACTTTATTTTGTGATCACAGATGAAGATTGATTTGTTCATTTTGATTTTATTTTTATGATTCACTATTTATTTTTATGATTCACTATTAATTGGGACTATTAAGATCACTGGAAATCATTACTATTAGAGTTCATTTAATAAGATTGAGTTGTTATCTTACTTAAAAGGTATCCAGACACATTTATTGATAGTTTTTCACTTGGCACAGCAATATTGTTTATTGATGGTCACTGGTGTTTTGTGTTTAGCACTGATTGTTTGCAGCCTTGTGTGCACCATTTTATATGGGTTTTGAATTTTATGGTTTGCGACGATTATCACTATTTTATTATTCAGTCTAATGGTCCAGGCACAGTCTGATCGCTCAGAGCTCCAAGACCTTGATCGGTAGTCTGGATTCTTCCAGCGTCCAGATCCCCTGAGCGAAATACTTGCCGAGGGCGCCTCCCCAGCCAGCCGGACAGGCTGGCATCTATGGTGACCTGAATAGGAAGGTGGAAAAACCTAAGCGCTGACCATAAACAGGGTGTAATAATGAGAGGTAAGATGGAGTGTGATAAAGTTACACTTAGCAGCCAATTCTCAGTAGTGTCACCACATACATAAAAGCATATAAAAAGATATAAAATAAATCACATCTCAGTCATATATAAAAGCAAGAATAGAATTTATAGCAAAAATAAATGAGCATCAAGCTAGAAGTGACAACAGTGATAAAAATGACAGTGTATCATAAAATAATCCATGGGATAAAACAACGAGGTAGTGAAGTGATAAAGTGCACTGTGCTACAAGGTGCTGGTCAACTTGAGGCAAAATAGTTGACCAACCAAAAAAATCATAGATCACTAGAAAGCTGAAGGGAGAAATAGACTAAAAAAGTGCCAGTGAAGTAAAAGTGCACTGTGCTCAACACTGATCAACTAACAAAAGGTTTGATCAGAGAACCAGCTAAGTGACGAATTCACAATAAATCGTACTGTGAGGAAAAAGTGAAAATACCCCAAAAAACAACAAAAGGGGTTAAAAACGGATAATGAGTGAAATAGAATATTTGCGCAAAAGTATAAACACAAAGTTCATATACTCTCACAAGGAGAGGTTTTCGGTGGAGAAAGTGCTGGTGTTTAAGCAAGTTGCTGATTGTGCGGGAAACTGCAATCACTCAGTGGTGCGGGAAGCTTTAATACTTCGGTGGTGAGCATATATCCATAAATAAGTGAAATGGCCGCTCACCTCCAAATCACTCTTAAAGAGCGTTTGTACCAATAGGTAACAGGGTCTCCACTGCGGATTTTGTAAACCGATTTCCAGTATCCAAGAGGGTCACTTCTAAGACAGGCACCTTAACGCAGCATCAATCAATGGGTATAGTACCCTATGCAGGGTTTGAAGCTCAAACCATGGACAAAGGGAGGGACTTCATAGTGTAGTAAGTTTTTTGTCAAGGTTTATTTATAAAACATAGTAAAAACTCACATTTAGGTACAGGAATTACAGCATAGTAGCGTGGCAGTGTTGAATACCGGTAGCTTCCAGTCTCGGCCGAAGACCGGAAGTGACGTCAGACGGCTTCTCTCGATGCGTTGCGTCACAGCACAAGTTACTTTATCAAGGGTAAAGAAGACAAATGACATGTGTCGGCTATTTATAGTGTGCGGTCACCATAGTGACCATCAACAACATGGTAAACACAGTATTCGCCACCAGATGGCGCTCATAACAAGTCTGGTAATAGGAATAAACTACTGGAATATATATATGTACGGCATAGTAGCGGGACAAGATAAATAGGGTATAATGAGCAATAGATAACATCTAAATGATAACATTAGGACAAAACAGGTCATCATAACTGTGTGCACATCCTAAGTCCAAAGAACAGGACAACCATCTGAGTTAAAATAATGTATATGCATAACCTCTATTATTACATCCTGTTTATGGTCAGCGCTTAGGTTTTTTCCACCTTCCTATTCAGATTCTATTTATCTTATAATACCTGAGCTGCAGATCATGGATGCATTTAACTTTATTGGCACTGACAACCAGACCGTTACGTCATAAAAATCAAAATATTTTATTGAAAAATCATTAAAAGACATATATACGTATGTGTACCACCACAGGTGCAAAACAAGAGAAATAAATCCAAAAACATTCACATTCAAATTCAAAAAGCACACATTAAAAGGCATATATAACCTCAATAGCCATAGCCTCTAAAGCCCTCTACATAGACCAAGTATACCATAATGGAGCTGTACAAACTGAAAGCTGTGGAAAAGCCCTAGGGCTATTTCTGGTATGGTAGTATGGAGCTTGTAGGCAGATTCATCGACAGTAGAGGTAGAGAGGCTTGGTATTTGGGTGTTTGAATTCGGTCAGAAACAAACTCTACATGTTTCGCGCTTCTTCAGGAGTTTAAATATTAGCTGAACAATTCAATATGAACAATGTTGATAACACAGTGCGCAAGAGGCACTATTTTCAATTACAAAAGTTCAAATGCCTGTGCCTGCAAAGCAGGCAGAAAGGGAGCAGCCGTCCAAAAAATTGCCTCAAACCACGCCCCAAACACAACGGAGAGGGGTATGTATGAAGGAGGTGGGGGGATATTTAGGGACACGGTCCTTGATCTATTCAAATAAAGCAGTGTGAATAAGTTCACAAAATATACAGCTGGGTGCTGTTTTGCCTAAATGCAGTCAACCAACAGGTTCCAGAAAAAGGCAATTCAAAATTCCCTCAGAATATATAATGCAACGCAACCACCCCGGATGTCTAGGTAAAATGTATGCTGATATTTTTCTGTATGCCGGAGAGACCCTTCACTACTGAGTGGGGCACCAACTCCTGTAATTACGTTAATAGATCTCGAACTGCATCCGGGGGGGAACGCCGGCTGGAACGGCCGTGACCTCAGAAGAGCTCCAGGGAGGAGATTCCAGACCGGCGTTCCCCCCGGAGCTGCTTGCTCTTTTGCCGGACACAGGTCTTACGAGGATTCCTACCCTCTGTGAACAACTCATTGCTGTCTTTAAAGAAAAGGACCACGTTCTCCAGTTATTGTAATTTAAAGACTGCTGATCTATTTGATCAGTGTTATGACTTTTAACCTGTGCACGGTGCCTAATGGAACTCTTTAGCCTCTACCAATTTTAAAAGGGATTTGTACGTTTGGCCATGGTCATAGTGCCCAGCATGATATATCTATATGGATACTTTATCTTTATTTTCTCATTTATTTCATTTTTGATTTAGTATGAGTTATAACCTCTTTTCTCTATATTATATAAAAGATATGGTGGGCTGAAGACCATTTCCTTTTTTTGGGCACCCTGCACATGCTTGGTCTTTTTTGATTGGACTCTGCAATAATTATGCAATTCTTGCCCAGCAGATTTGCTGTCATATGAGGTTCCAGCTGCCCCTACCCAGTCTCTTATTAAGACTGGTCAGCACAAAAATCCTGAACACGCTAAGAACTAAGATTCTGGCTTAGACCTAGAACATCGTGAACACGGCACTCCTGATGGATAACAGTGATATGCTGCCCATTTGTTTTTAATCGCTAGGCAGGCTACCTATGCTCATCATCACAGTGAACCATGTAAGTTGTTATTTAAACTCTTTGTTCAATGTATTGCAAATATATATATATATATATATATATATATATATATATATATATATATAAATGTTGGAATTAATATGTTATTGTAAGATTCTGGTACCTTCCAGCCCAATTCTTCCGCATATAGCTACCTGTCCCTTTAAATCTCGTAACGTCATCACTAGGCGCCGCTCTGAGCGGCTATTTCAATCGCCGGTTTTCACTCATAAGGTGTTCGTACAAACCGCTGGTTACACAGCCTTGTCTGACGCTGCCGAAGCCTCCAGCTATTTCCTGTATCTCGCTACGGATCCTGCATCTCGCTACCGATCCTTCTCCTCATTACCGGACCCCTCATCTCGTAAAACCAACTAGTGATAAGTACCCCGCAGGGGAATCCTTCCTATCAACTTGCACTATCTACTCTTGTATACTAAAGACTGTTGCTATCTATGGATTACTATTTCTATCATCTGCACTGTTACATAGATTGCTAGCTCTTGAGTCTACTACCATCTATATCCTTGCACTGAGTTAGCAATTCCTGTACACTTCATCTGCTGTCCCCTACCACCTGTTAATTGTACATGATTGCTAACCTATCCGCATACTATCTATCACCATCTGCTAACACTCCTGAACATTACTATTGAGTGCCTATCATTGCTATCACGACTCACGCCTGTCATTTCAGCACATCACCTCTATACTATCGTATACAACCTATCACTCCAGGAACATCTTAACTGAGTGCCTGTATATTTGCATGCTGAGGCAGGCTGGGCCACAATGATGAGTCTGGAGAGTTGGATATGGTGATTCAACACATCTCTGCACGACTACCTAGTGGAAATTCTGCAGCTGCATATCCAGTTCACTAAACAAACGCCGGAGCGTTACAGTTATGCATTGATTACCCACAGACCACCCTCCAAGGGCACCCCTGAGGAAGGAGCCCAAAAGACTCCGAAACGCGTCAGGTTACAGCCCGGGGGTTATGTGGTTTTGAGTCCGACTGTCTGATGTGTAATATGTCTTAGCTTGCCTTCTTGTTTTTATTCCCTTTGTATCAACTAATAAAGTATTTAACTTTTATACATAAATTGGTTTGTTATTTATACAATTTAATTGGTGCCTAAAAAGTCCCACCCCTAGGGGAATTTCCTTTTTGGTTTGGCTGTCCAGAAGGCCATCATTAACACCCTCAAGCAAGAGGGTAAGACACAGAAAGAAATTTCTGAAGGAATAGGCTGTTCCCAGAGTGCTGTATCAAGGCACCTCAGTGGGAAGTCTGTGGGAAGGAAAAAGTGTGGCAGAAAACGCTGCACAACGAGAAGAGGTGACCGGACCCTGAGGAAGATTGTGGAGAAGGACCGATTCCAGACCTTGGGGGACCTGCGGAAGCAGTGGACTGAGTCTGGAGTAGAAACATCTAGAGCCACAGTGTACAGGCGTTTGCAGGGAATGGGCTACAGGTGCCGCATTCCCCAGGTCAAGTCACTTTTGAACCAGAAACAGCGGCAGAAGCGCCTGACCTGGGCTACAGAGAAGCAGCACTGGACTGTTGCTCAGTGGTCCAAAGTACTTTTTTCGGATGAAAGCAAATTTTGCATGTCATTCGGAAATCAAGGTGCCAGAGTCTGGAGGAAGACTGGGGAGAGGGAAATGCCAAAATGCCTGAAGTCCAGTGTCAAGTACGCACAGTCAGTGATGGTCTGGGGTGCCATGTCAGCTGCTGGTGTTGGTCCACTGCGTTTTATCAAGGGCAGGGTCAATGCAGCTAGCTATCAGGAGATTTTGGAGCACTTCATGCTTCCATCTGCTGAAAAGCTTTATGGAGATGAAGATTTCATTTTTCAGCACGACCTGGCACCTGCTCACAGTGCCAAACCACTGGTAAATGGTTTACTGACCATGGTATTACTGTGCTCAATTGGCCTGCCAACTCTCCTGACCTGAACCCCATAGAGAATCTGTGGGATGTTGTGAAGAGAAAGTTGAGAGACGCAAGACCCAACACTCTGGATGAGCTCAAGGCCGCTATCGAAGCATCCTGGGCCTCCATAGCACCTCAGCAGTGCCACAGGCTGATTGCCTCCATGCCCCGCCGCATTGAAGCAGTCATTTCTGCAAAAGGATTCCCGACCAAGTATCGAGTGCATAACGGAACATAATTATTGTGAAGGTTGACTTTTTTTGTATTAAAAACACTTTTCTTTTATTGGTCGGATGAAATAACGGAATTTTTGTAAAATCTTACCTGTAAAATTCCTTTCTCTGAGTCCTCTGACAGTCGCCGCCTCCTCCAAGTCATCACTATTGGGTATTGTCATCTGCTCCGCAGGAGTAGCTAGGCATATAGACTTAGTTAAAAACAAAAGGCATTTGCATGTATACACCCCTGGGGGCTGTCCCATCTGGTCAACACCCCCCTGCAGTGTCCACTCCCAACTCAGTTTGGTAGCATAGCAGTAACAAGAACCCCATAGAGGGGCGGGGGCGGCGACTGTCGGAGGACTCAGAGAAAGGAATTTTACAGGTAAGATTTTACAAAAATTCTGTTTTCTCTTACGTCCTCCGACAGTCGCCGCCTCCTCCAAGTCATCACTATTGGGATGTCCCAAAGCAGTATAGACATGAGGGGTGGGATACGCAACCGTAGAAGAGGCAACGCCGTACCCATATCAGAGAAAGGAACCTTACATACACTGTAAAAGAACCCACTGGGCCACAGAAAAAAACAATGCTCAACAGGAGCAACCGCCCAGGAAAGCAAACACCAACAGCCAGGGACCCATAAAAAGACAAGGGTCCTTCATGGCACTGCCGCACTGAGAACTTTGCGGCCAAAGGAAGCATCAGCTGATGCCAGAACATCTACTTCGTAGAATTATGAGAAAGTGTGCACCGACGACCAAGTCGCAGCCTCGCACACCTGGGCTACCGAGGCCCTATGCCAACAAACCCAGGACGTACTCACAGATCTAGCAGAGTGCGCCTTAACAGGGAAGGGTGGAACCCGTTCCTGCAAAGCATAAGCCTGTTCAATGGTCTGTCTGATCCATTTGGCAATAGTTGCTGCGGACGCAGCCATGCCCTTCCGAGATCCCTCAGGAAGAACAAACAGGGAATCCGTTTTACGAAAGGATTCTGTAGAAGACAGGTAAACCCTGATCGCCCGGACAACATCCAAAGAATGCAAGGCAATCTCCTTTGGACACTTAGGCTTTGTGCAAAGCGAAGGCAGAACAATTTTCCCATTAAGGTGAAATTCAGTGACCACCTTGGGAAGAAAAGACGGATGTGTTCTCAACACCACCATATCCCTATGGATTACCAAGTAAGGGGAGCGGCAAGACAACGCCGCCAGCTCCGACCCCCTGCGAGCCAAAGTGATCGGCACAAAAAAGACGACCTTCTTGACAGCAGAGGCAAAGAACTCCCTGATATTTTCAAAGGGAGCCCGTGGAAACACGGACAGAACCAAGTTCAAGTCCCATGGAGGTAAAGGCTCCTTCCTGGGAGGAGCCAAACGTCGCACACCTGGAATGAAGGTGCGCACCAAGGAATGAGACGCCACAGGACGTTGGAAAAAGACAGCCAGTGCAGACACCTGGCCCTTTATCCTGGCCAGCGCCAGGCGCTGATCCACTCCAGACTGGAGGAAAGCCAAGATTCTCGACACCGAGTAAGAACGAGGGGAGAACCCCCTGGACTCACACCCGACGAAAAAAGCTTTCCAGGTACAGTAATAGATCTTACCAGAGGAGGATTTCCCAGCCTCGATTAGGGTAGGGATAACCTCAGAGGATAGACCCTAGTCCTCCAGGACATGGGTCTCAACAGCCAGGCCGTTAAGCCAGCGACTGTAAGCCAGAAGGAAGATCGGACCCTGAGACAGGAGATCCTCCCGCATGGACAGACGCCACGGAGACACCACTGCCAGGTGAACAACGTCGGCGTACCAGGACCGGCGAGGCCAGTCCGGCGCCACCAGAATCACCATGTGCGGTTCTGAGATCAATCTGCAAAGGAACTCGGGATAGTACCTGAACCGGAGGAAAGGCGTACATCAGACGATACTGATGCCAAGGGGCCACCAACGCATCCGAGCGACCAACTGATTGCGCGTTCTTGCCACGATCTTTCCACCCTTCAATTTAGCCGGGATGCGAACAGATCCACGTCTGGGGATCCCCCCCTCACACACAGCATCCAAAAGACCCCCGGGTGTAGGGACCATTCCCCCTGGTCCAGGGTCTGTCGGCCTGCCAAAACCGGAACGTGAATTGCCGAGATCGCCGGGACATGATCCTCGGCCCCAGACAGAATGTCGGTCACCTCCCGGGCCGCTCAAGCACTCCTGGTGCCCCCCTGGTGGCTGATGTAAGCCACCGCGGTAGCATTGTCCATCTGTATGCGAACAGGAAGGCCCCGTAGACGGTTCGACCACTGGAAGAGACAGTTTTATCGCTTGTAGCTCCAGCACATTCATTGGGAGGGAGGACTCCTCCTCCGACCAAGTGCCCTGGGCAGACAGGTTGCCCAGGACTCCACCCCAGCCCGACAGGCTGGCGCCCGTGGTAACCACTGTCCACACCAACGGACGGAAGGACTTGCCTTCCGCCACCGACGGGGACTGGATCCACCATAGAAGAGCCAATCTGATCTGGCGTTTCAGGGAGACACCCAGATCCAAGGACTGAGGAAGTCTGTCCCACCTGGCCAGGATCCCCGACTGCAGAGCCCGCGTGTGGAACTGGGCAAATGGAATCGCCTTGAAGGCCGACACCATGTAGTAAGGAGGGTTTCGGGTTCCTGGAGAACTGGGCCGACTTCTCAGTCGGTCACCGGCTCTTTGGTAGGGACGGATTGCACCTAAATGGGGGTGGGTGCAGCCGTACTGGGTGCGAGGATGGCCGAAAAGTTAGAGGGGCTTTTAAACTAGGGAATGGGGGGGAGGGTACAGATGTAGAATTACCCAGTGGAAAGCAAGTTTCAGAGGGCAGAAATGGGGGCATTAGCGATAGGGTGTGCGGAGCTCCTATACCCAGGGTGGGTACGGGGAAAAATCAAGAGAGCAGCCTAAAAACATCAAAAGAGGATAAATATAACCGATCAAAATTACGAGGTTTGTATACCAATGCCAGAAGCCTGGCCAACAAGATGGGAGAGCTGGAGCTGCTGATATTTGAGGAGGACTTAGATTTTGTGGGGATAACTGAGACTTGGTTTGACAGCTCTCATGACTGGATGGCGTCCATTCAGGGGTATTCCCTTTATCGCAGAGATAGAGAAAGTAAAAAAGGGGGAGGGGTATGTTTGTATATTAAGAACAGTATACAGGTAAATATGAGGGATGATATTAATAATGGAGCTATGGACGAGGCAGAATCCCTATGGGTAGAGCTTCAAAGGGAAGGCACGGCGGGGAAGGTAATATTGGGCGTATGCTATAGGCCCCCCAACCAGAGGGAGGAGGGTGAGGCGGACCTCATGTTACAGATAGGATTGGCAGCAAGGATGGGAAATGTCATTATAATGGGGGACTTTAATTATCCAGATATAGACTGGGCAGAAGGAACCGCACACTCAGCCAAGGCTCGGCAGTTCCTAAATGTTTTGCAGGACAATTTCATGGGTCAGATGGTGAATGCACCGACAAGAAGCAATGCGGTACTTGACCTACTGATTACCAACAATACAGACCTGATCACGGATATAGAAATACGGGACAACTTAGGGAACAGTGACCATAGGTCAATTGGTTTCAGTATTAATTACAGTAATAGGAAACACAAGGGTAATATAAGGACGCTGAATTTCACAAGGGCCAATTTCCCTAAACTGCGCTCGCTGCTAGAAAATATCAAATGGGATAGAACCCTGGGAACAAAGAACACGGAGGAAAAATGGGAGTGCTTCAAGAGCATACTTAACAAGGGAGTGGGCCAGTGCATTCCACAGGGAAATAAATTTAAAAGAGCAAAACTAAACCCTGGGTGGCTAAACTCCAACATTAAAATGTATATTAGAGCTAAAGAAAAGGCCTTCAAAAAATACAAGACTGAGGGGTCATTGGCAGCATTTAAGCACTACAAAGAGTGTAATAAGAAATGTAAAGATGAAATCAGGGCGGCTAAAATAGAACACGAGAGACATATAGCGGAGGAGAGCAAAAAGAACCCCAAGAAGTTCTTTAAGTATATAAACAGTAAGAAAGCCAGGCCAGAGCACATTGGCCCCATAAAAGATGATAAAGGAAAAATGGCCACTGAGGACAGAGAAAAGGCGGAAGTGTTAAATAATTTCTTTTCTTCAGTCTTCACAAAGGAATCGGGGGGCTACACGAAACCCGCTTGTAAGGCCGAACTAAATAATACACCTCAGGAAGTGCCGCCATGGCTAACAGAGGATAGACTTAGAGCTAAACTAGAGAAACTTAACATAAATAAATCCCCGGGACCGGATGGCTTGCACCCGAGGGTTCTTAATGAGCTCAGCCAGGTGATTGCCAGACCATTATTCTTGATCTTTAAGGATAGTTTACAGACAGGTATGGTGCCAGCTGATTGGAAAAAAGCCAACGTGGTACCAATATTTAAAAAGGGGCCGAGATATATCCCGGGTAACTATAGGCCGGTCAGCCTAACATCAGTAGTCTGCAAAATTTTGGAGGGGATGATAAGGGACCACATACAAGACTTTAGTAATGAAAATGGTATTATAAGTAGAAATCAGCATGGATTCATGAAAAATCGTTCGTGCCAAACCAATCTGTTAACCTTCTACGATGAAGTGAGCTGCCACCTAGATAAAGGTAAGCCTGTGGATGTGGTGTATCTGGACTTCGCAAAGGCCTTTGACACCGTTCCTCACAAACGCTTACTGTACAAACTAAGGAAGGTAGGTATGGATCATAAGGTGAGTACCTGGATAGAGACCTGGCTCCAGGGGAGAGTCCAGAGGGTGGTGATTAATGGGGAGTACTCGGATTGGGCGGGTGTGGAAAGTGGGGTCCCCCAGGGTTCTGTCCTGGGACCAATCCTGTTTAATTTATTCATAAATGATCTAGAGGAGGGGATATCTAGTACAATCTCAGTATTTGCAGATGATACTAAATTAGGCATGCCAATATCTTCTATGCAGGATGTGGAAATCTTGCAAGCAGACCTGAACAAAATAACGGGGTGGGCAACCACATGGCAGATGAGGTTTAATGTAGAAAAATGTAAAGTAATGCACTTGGGTGCCAGAAACCAGAAAGCAAGCTATTCACTAGGGGGTGAACCTCTGGGTGAGTCTAGGATGGAAAAGGACTTGGGGGTACTGGTAGACAACAGGCTTGGCAGTGGCATGCAATGCCAAGCCGCCGCAAGCAAAGCCAACAGAATACTGGGATGTATAAAAAGGGGGATTCACTCCAGAAATAAAGAGATTATTCTCCCGCTCTACAAGACTCTGGTCCGGCCACATCTGGAGTATGCTGTCCAGTTCTGGGCACCGGTCCGCAGGAAGGATGTGCTGGAACTGGAGAAAGTCCAGAGGAGGGCAACAAAAATAATTAGGGGAATGGAGGACATCGGCTATGAGGAAAGACTACAAGCACTGAACCTATTCTCTCTGGAGAAGAGACGATTGAGGGGGGATATGATATCAATGTACAAATACTGTACTGGCGACCCTAGCATAAGGAACAAACTATTCAGAGAAAGGGAATACAATAAGACACGTGGCCACTCACTAAAACTTGAGGAAAGGCGGTTTAACCTTAAAGTGCGTAAGGGGTTCTTCACTGTAAGAGCGGTAAGGATGTGGAATTCTCTTCCACAAGCAGTCGTATCAGCAGGGAGCATTGATAGTTTCAAAAAACTATTAGATGTACACCTTAAAGACCACAACATACAGGGGTACACAATGTACGGTTAAAAGCAAACACACACGCATCATGGGTTGAACTGGATGGACTTGTGTCTTTTTTCAACCTCACTAACTATGTAACTATGTAACTATGTAACTATGTAACCATCAACCCCAGGCCCCGCATGCAGGTCCTGAGTGACGAGGATGGATTGTCCCTGAGGGACCTGAGTTCGTCCCGCAAAGTCCGGAGCTTGTCCTCCAGCAAGAACACCTTTGCCTGAGCAGAGTTCAGAACCATTTTCCGCTAGGGAAGGCGAAACGGCGGAGACAATGTTGAATTTTGAACATTGATGGCCCAGTCGAACTCCTGGAGCGTCTGTACCGTGAAGAACAGACCGCGCACAAGGTCCTGACTGGCACGCGATCCCAGAAACAGATCGTCCAGGTACCCCAGGACCGCAATGCCCCGGGCCCGCAGTAGGCCCAGGACCGGAGCCAACACCCCGGTAAACACCCTGGGTGCCGAAGCGAGACCGAAGGGTAACGCCACAAACAGGTAGTGATCCCCTGTGACCGCAAACCGAAAGTTACCACTGATGATCCTTGAAAATAGGGATGCGCGGGTACGCATCCTGCAGATCCAACGAAGCCAGGAATTTGCCTGGGCCCAAGGAGGCCACAACCGAACGGAGGGACTCCATTTGAAACTACCAAACACGCACGAAGCAGTCAGCGCTTTCAGGTCCAGAATAGGACGCACTTTGCCCTCCTCCATGGGCACAGGGAACAGATTCTAATAAAACCCCCAAAACCCGTCCCGATGAGGAACCGGGACAAACACTCCCTGAGCAAGCAGTCCCAACACCGCTTGATGCAAGTCCTGCAAACACCCCAGAAGCAGAGGAAGATAGGAGGGAAGGAATCTGTCCCCCGGCCAGGAAAGGAATTCGATCTGGAAACCCGATCGAACGATTTCCTGAACCCACCAGTCAGACAGCCGGATCAGTCAAGGTCGGAGGAAACCGCGCAAACGTCCCCCCACCCCTGAAACGGGTGAGGGCGCCCCTTCAGGTAGAGGCGGACTGACCCACCGAGCCGGCATTGCCGGACTCCTGCTCACCTGCCCAGGGCTTCATCCGGGTGCCCGGGGCCTGGAAGGTCTTGCCCTTGGGATGGGCCCGAAAGGACCCCCTAGTAGAACCCGACGCAGAACCCCGCCTGCCTCGAAAGGACCTGGACTTCGGGTTCAGGGGCAGCATAGAGCTCATGCCCCCCGTGACACCTGAAAACAGGGTGTCCAAAGCCTCGCCAAAAAGGCGAGAGCCAGCATAGGGAAAGTCAGCAACCGTTTCCCTCGAGGCCTGGTCGGCCGACCAGCCCTTCAGCCATAACAGTCGCTGTTGAAGCTCCGCGACACTAGAGAGGCGAGCCACTAAGGGGGCCTCAGCCAAGGCTGCATCACACAAGTACATTACTCCTCGTGGATTTGATCCACCAATTCCAGCCGGGCAGGTGCAACACCAGCAGACACAAGATTGCGCTTAAGCATCTTAGTCCAATCAGCAGCCGCCTGAGCCACCAGAACGGACGCGAAAACGGGTTTGAGCAACGAACCCGCCACCGTATAGGAATGGTGAGATAGGGACTCCAACCGCCGGTCCGTGGGACCCCGGAAAACCGGGGCATCCTCAGCAGGAACTAAGGTAGACGCGTTCAGCACGGCCACAGCGTGATCCACCTGTGGCGGCACACACCATCGTGATTCCGTAGCCGGATCAAAGGGATAACGCAACCCAAACCGACTAGGTACCAGGAATGGACGTTTTAACGTGCGCCACTGTGCATTAACAAGTGTCATGGAATTCTTCCGGGCAGGGAAAAACCTGCGCAGACTTGCGGGTCCCGTGCGTCCCAAACAGGGACACAACGCCCGGAGGACAGGGCTCCTCTTCTAAATGTAAGGTGTCCCTAACAGACACTATCAATGCAGCCATGGTCGCCCGTTCTGCAGGCGACCCCCGGGAGGGGGCATCAACCCCTTCCATCACAGTCTCCCCCCTGCCGCAGCAGCCATATCACCATCTGAATCAGAGGAGACGGACAATCTGGGTCCCTGACGAGCAGCACGTTCAGCCATCAGCATTTTCCTATTGGACCCCAAATTCGCCACTACAGCGGCTAAATCAGGTCTCAGAGGGGCCACAGGAGAATCGGGGGCCCCCACCAAGGCTGGTGGAAATTAGCTCTCCTGAGAATCCATGCTCAAGTGAGAAAAAAACGGACAGTGCAAGAATTAGGTGCTGTCCCCTTAAAAGCGCTGCGAGTGCGCAGCCCACCGCTCCAGCTATAAAGATAGAAAAAGACCCCCAAACAGGAAGGAGACAAAACTGAGCCAGAAGCGACAGTACAGAGATATATTGAGAGCAATAACCTGCAGAGCCCCCGCAGAGTGTTGCCACCGCTGTCCTGCTTCAGAGGAAAGAGGAAGTGCTGTAAAGTAGGCTGATCCATCTGCTGCATGACCCAGGGAAAATGGCTGCCCCATAGGAACGTATGGGAGAGTCCACCAAAATGGCCGCCGACATGCGGCCGAACCGAGCGATCGGTCACCGCAAAAATGGCGGCGATTGGCGCCATTCAGCATGTATCTATGCCCATAGAGAAGCTCACATGCCTGCTCAGTGTATAAAAAATGGCGGACCGCGCGGTGGCACCCCGCCGCGGTCCATACACAGTCTGCACCCCCAAACACTAAGTGACCCAGGGAAGGGGACCCCTAAAACACATACACAGCGCATGTACAAGCGATCCCCGCAGGGATCGCAGCAGGAGGTCACACAAGGCACAGACATGGGGAACACACAGCAACCAGGACTGCCACCCCAGACAGAGGCCCCACACAGAAGAACTTACCTGCACCCGATGGCGTGGGGAGCCTCACAGAACAGAAAGCCGCTGTCCTCATCTGACAGGGAATGCCGTTTGCCAGGGACATTGCACTGCTAAGTCGCAGCTGCGTCCAGTGAGGTAGCCACCTCACAGCTGCATCCCTGAACCAAACAGGGATGGGTCATTCACAATGCCAGGGCGAACCATAGCTGAACGCTCGATGGCGGGCTGGGGGTCCATGTGACCCTCAGTGCCCTGGAGAACCAGGGCGGCCAGTCCGAATCCCAGCACCGCATGTCCGAAGAGTCGACTAAAAACGAAAGCTGACCAAATAAACAGCTAGTAAAGAAAGAAAAAAAACTGACATTTTCCAAGAAAATCAAATAAAAAAGAAGATAGGCTGAGACCGAAGCCCCAGCACAGGGAAAGCCTAACTACTCCTGATGCTAGGCAAATTAAAACTGAGTTGGGAGTGGACACTGCAGGGGGGTATTGACCAGATGGGACAGCCCCCAGGGGTGTATACATGCAAATGCCTTTTGTTTTTAACTAAGTCTATATGCCTAGCTACTCCTGCGGAGTAGATGACAATACCCAATAGTGATGACTTGGAGGAGGCGGCGACTGTCCGAGGGCGTAAGAGAAATGCTAATTTTTTGAGATAGGAATTTTGGGTTTTCATGAGCTGTATGCCAAAATCATCAATATTAAAACAATAAAAGGCTTGCACTACTTCAGTTGTGTGTAATGAATCTAAAATATATGAAAGTCTAATGTTTATCAGTACATTACAGAAAATAATTAACTTTATCACAATATGCTAATTTTTTGAGAGGGACCTGTATATGACTTAGTGGACCCACTTGCCTTGTATCAGGGAAGTCCACAAGTCTGGAAACACAGTGTAAAACACTGCTAAGGGACAACCCCACTACTCTGGCAGCCCACCTGGTTGCCAGCCACAAAGCACCAATCGATCTGCAGAGAGGGAGAGGAGCCCACCAGACTCACCACCCCGCAAAAACCAGGCCCTGCAGCCACCAGGATAATTTGCACTGCACGGACGATCAGGAAATGAAAAGATCCAGGAGTCAGCACCAGGGTATGAGGAGGGGCTCCCATCGCCGAAATCGTCGCAAAGAGTGCTCCACCGTCATGGCCGTCCCTATTTTCAATGGCAAACCACCGGAAAAATGGCCACCAGACTACACAAACATGGCCGCCATGCATTAAAGCGGTTGTATCCCGCTTTTTGACACTTTTACCTACAGGTAAGCCTATAATAAGGCTTACCTGTAGGTACAAATAATATCTCCTAAACCGGCACGGTTTAGGAGATATTTACAGTGCATGCTCGCGCGAGCGGCGCATGCGCTCTGAAGGTCCGGGGGGACCTTCAATTAACTTGCCGGAAAAATCACTCCCGCGCGCATGCGCGGGAGTGACGTCATCGCGGCTCCGGCCAATCAGCGCGCCGGAGCCGCCGAACCCGGAAGAGACGACGAGGGATCATGGCAGCGCCCGCATCGATGTCCGGGGGTCCGTGTCGGGGCTTCGTTTTAAGGTAAGTTAAACATAATGGGCTAGTATGCGATGCATACTAGCTCATTATGCCTTTGTCTTGCAGGTTTTTTTTTTTTTTTTTTAATAGGGTTTACAACCGCTTTAAGCACACAGGCTACAAGTAAATGGCGGCCCCAGGGGGGGATCCGTAGGTCTCAGAAAATAGCACAAGCAGGAAGGGGGGGCCCTGTCAGAAGAACCCCCCGGTCAAAGGCAGTGCACCCCCCCCCCCCGCCCTAGTTGGTGGACCAGGCCACCCCACAGCCCCAGCATCAGTGAAGGAGAAGGGGGAGGATGGCGGGCAATATGGCCCACGAGGCCAGTGCCCAACGGGAAGGAGGGGAACCCAGTGATACAACCCTCCCATGGAGGGGCCCACATCCACGCCAAATCCCTCCAAGGGGAGAGGGAGAACCAGGCGGGGACCGCTCCAGACAGAACCTCCTCGCCATCAAAATTGGGGGGGGGGGGGGCCAGGAGGAAAGCTGCGACTCAGGCCAAGACCTGGTCGTATGCGAGGAGTTTAACTCGCAGGCCACCCCCGTCCAGTGGGGCTATGTCGTGGCCGTCCTAGCGTGGAGCTGAGGTCTGCGTGTGCTCGCTGGCCAGACTGAGGTGACCACTGGATCTAGATTACCCAGCCCGGCAGTTAATTGTAGATCTCACAGGGAAAAAAATCCAGGAGAAAGAAATTCTATCTAAAAAGAAGAAATGGCCAGGACCAGAGATCCCAGCAAGGAACTAGGTTCTTACCCCTGACTAGGCAGAATAAAAAAAACCTATAGCAGAGAGGGAGTATACCCCCTGGGACTGCCCATGGGCGTAGCAAGACTTTCTGCCTAGTGTCCTCCTCCTGTATAGCGCAGTATAACCCAATGGTTAAGAAGATCAGGGGCTATGTCCGTCAATTAATGAAAAAGACCACAAATTAAAAAGGATACTACAAACACAAAATGATTACCTCCACTGTCAGCATCTCCTGCTCCAACTGATTTTAATTCAGGTGTGAAAACTCTGTAGAAAGGAAGAACATTTTGTGAGTGTTTTCTTAGGATTAGTTTTAATACAACATTTTTCACAAACTCCAGCTAACTTTGCAATGCAGTTCTATTTTTTTTTTTCGACAAGCTACAGACTCCAGTGCAAAGAAATATTACAAATAACAGAATATCCACAGCTAATGCCAGGTAGACACAATGAGATTATCGGACGATCTTTTCTTTTAAATAAAAGCAGTTAATAACAAAAATACTGGTACAACAGAAAAAATTTGGAAGTAACGTAATATGTTGTGTATTTTAATAAAATAACTGCACTGATTAAATGAAAATTGCAAGATCGGATATCGTACAAAAAACATTTCCGTGCTTGTCCCATTGGATTGTTTAGCCTGAATTGTCATGATCGTACGCGTGATTATCGTACGATTGCTTCGAAAGCTGTTTTGGTACGATTCTCAGATTGTGTATACAGGCCGTAAGGGGTGAGGTTTCTACTTTTCTCCATGCTTTCCTCCACTACTCCCCCAAAAGGAACACTGAGCCTGAACCAGCAAGAGCCTGTGAAACCAAAAAAAAAAAAAAACAGGTGTAGCATGATAACCGATTAGGGAGAACGAATAAAAAAAAAAAAAAAAAAAAAAACCACCCTTCGGATTAAGGGCATAAACAAACTGGATTTTTGTCTCATCATAAAATCCTTTTTCTCTGAAGATCATTGACAGACGCAGCTCCATACAATTCTTGACCATTGGGTTATGCTGTTCCCTACAGGAGTAGAATAGGCGAAAAAAAGCTTTACCACGCCTATGGGTTGTCCCTGCAGGCATACACCCACAGACTCTGCTATAGGCTTGAGTTTAGTTGAAAGCAGTGTTTAGAGGAAAATCCCCAACCCATTCAAGCTAAGATGGGCGGGTGCTGCGTCTGTCAATGAAAGTCAGAGAAAAGTATATTACGGTAAGACAAAAATCCAGTTTTCTCTATCGTTCATTGACAGATGCACCTCCATATAAATGCTTTACCATTGGGACATCCCAAAGCAGTATTTGCATGAAGGGTGGGAAAACAAAGAACAAAAGAATGTAATTCCCAACAAGGCAAAAAAACTTTAACCAGAGAATATAGAGCTCAACCAGGAACAACAGGAGATCACCTGGACAAACATCCTTAAAGAGACTAAGTCTTTTTTAAACAGCAGCCTGCAAAACCTTGTGCCCAAAAGAAGCATCCGAGGATGCCAACACATCTACTTAATAAAATTTTGTGATAATGTGCACAGACGACCACCTTGCCGCATTGCAAACTTGTATCACTGACGCCTGATGGTGAAAAGCCCAAGAAGCACTCAGCGCCCTAGACAAATGCGCAGGGAAAGGTGGAACCTGACCCTTCAGCGAATAAAGCCTTGAACCATCAGCACCCTAGAAGAATGCGCAGGGAAAGGTGGAACCTGACCTTTCAGCGAATAAGCCTTGAACCGTCTGCCTGATCCGCCTAGAAATGGTCGCAGCAGGCGCAGCCAATCGCTTTCTAGGTCCTTCCGTATAATCTGATTTCCTGAAAGATTCAGTAGCCGCCAGGTAAACCCTAATCCCCCGAACTGCATCCAAAGAATGCAAAACAATTTCCTTAGGATGCTTGGGTTTAGGACATAAAGAAGGCAGCACAATGTCTTCATGTAGATGGAAATCAGAAACCACCTTCGGAAGAAACAACTGACTAGGTCGAGGGACCACTTTCTCTGTGGATCACCAAATAAGGTGAACGGCAGGAAAGCACCGCCAATTCTGATACTCTGAGCAGAAGTAATAACTACCAAAAAGACAACCTTCTGAGACATGGTAAGCAGAGGAATCTCCCCAACATTCTCAAAAGGAGGTTTTTGAAGAACAGACCATGCAAAATTCAGATACCATGGAGGCAACAGGGATTGCCTCAGAGGGGCCACATGACGAACCCCTTGGAGAAAAGTGCGAAGCAATACATGCGAGGCTAAAGGACGTTGGAAAAACACAGCCAAGGCAGACACTTGGCCTGTAATAGTAGCCAAGGCCAACGTCTGCTCGATACCTCTTTGAAGAAAAGCCAAGATCCTAGCCACCAAAAAAAAGCGAGGATTCACACCATGAAATGTACGATTTCCACATACGATGATAGATTTTTCTGGCAGTAGACTTACTAGCCTTCAACAGTGTAGGAGTCACTGAATCAGAAAGACCCCTAATCCTTCAACACCTGGCTTTCAACAGCCACGCCGTTAAAGCCAGCGACTGTAAAGCAGGATGAAAGATTGGCCCTTGAGACAGCAGATCTTCCCTGAGAGGAAGTCTCCAAGGAGTATCAGCGAACAATCTTACCAGATCTGTGTATCAAGACCAGCGAGGCCAGTCTGGAGCCACCAGAATGACTGGAATCCCCTCTGCCTCTATTCTGTGCAGAAGTCTCGGTGAGAGTTTCAGCAGTGGAAACGCATAGATCAGCCAATGACGACCCCCAAGGAGCAACCAGTGCATATACGGCATCAGCTAGGGGATCCTGTGACCTGACTACAAACCTTTGAACCTTCCTGTTGAGCCGAGAGGCCAACAGGTCGATATCGGTTGTCCCCCCACCGAGCACACAGGCGATGAAACCCCTCCGAGTGTAGAGACCATTCCACCTGATCCAACACCTGACAGCTCAGGTAGTCCGCCATCCAGTTTGGCACACCTGGAATGTGTACTGCGGAGAGAGCCAAAAAAAATTCTCTGCCACCTCTCGGGCCCCTAAGACACACTCTTGGTGCCCCTTTGATGGTTGATGTAAGCCACGGCCGTGGCATTGGTGCGATTGAACCCGGACTTGACAACCTGGTAGATGATTTGTCCAGTAACAAAGGCAAAGCTTTATTGCCCTGAGCTCCAGAACATTGATTAGTAGTCTGGACTCTTCCACTGTCCAAGACCCCTGGGCACACAGCTTCCCTAGCACTCCTCCCCAGCCAGACAGGCTGGCATCCGTGGTGACAATGGTCCAATACAATGGATGGAAAGACTTGCCCTGGCGCAATGCCAACAAGCAAAGCCACCATAGAAGAGCAGTCTGTGTTGGGACTCAACCGAACCATAGAATCCAACGTCTTTGGATCTTTATTCCATTTGACCAGAATTGCCCTCTGTAATGACCTGGTGTGCGGCTGAGAAAATGGGACTGCCTCGAAGGTCGACACCATCAGGCCTAGGACTCTCATGCAAGTCCGCAGTGAGGACAGATTGCTGAACAACAAATAAATCGCCCCCTGCAACTACTGTAGCTTGTCCTGGGGAAGAAAGACCTTCGCCAAAAGCGGAATCAGGAGTCAGACCCAGGTAGACCAGTCTTGAGGATGGTACCAGGGCTGATTATGCGAAATTGATGGTCCAGATGATCTCTTGCAGAGTCCTTATAGTGATTGCAAAATCCCCCAACAGAGCTGAATGAGAATCTGCTCTAAACAGATCGTCCAGGTACCCCAGGACCGCAATCCCCCTCCGACGTAGAAGTACCAATATGGGGGGGCGTGTCCTGGACATCGCGGTGTGAGGAAGCACATTGCTCGAGCTCCCGTCCGTCTCACCCTGTCCTAACCAGAATATATGCCGTTCTTTGCCACGGAATGAGCACTAACCGTAGGAGGGGACCTCGGAAGCCGTTCCGCACCCCTCCGGGATCGGAACTTAGCCGATACTTCCCGGGGACCCGCTCTGCCTCGGCCCGCACCGGCCTCCACAAGCCACGTGGGGACTCCCCGGCAGCTATGGCTTCTGCTCCGTTCTCTGACCGCACGGCGCCTCTTCGCTATGGACACTCAGCCTCCATCCCCCTCGATCTCCACGACGAGCTCCTTTGCCGTGCCATTGTCGGCGGGTGACGCGTGGGACCTGCGTGCCCTGATCCAGGCACTCCCCACAAAGCGGGACTTCGAGGCCCTGGCACAGCGACTGGAGGAGGCCCACGCTAAAGATATCCAAGCTGTTCGCTCTGATGTGCACGTCCTTTCGGAGCGGGTGTCGCCGAGGGAGACGGCGGTGACATCTTTGGAGTCTAGGGTATCCCAATTGGAGGTGGCCCAAGTGGCTCAGGATCTCTACGTTGGCAAACTCCAACTGCGCCTGGAGGAGATGGAAGACCGCAGCCGCCGTAACAAATTGCGGTTGCGGGGCATCCCGGAGGCCACGGGCCAGGAATCCCTACAGCCCACGGTCCTGGCCATATGTCAGCGCCTGGCACCGGACATTCCGCCATCCTCCCTGGAGTTCGATAGGGTCCACAGGGCCCCGCTCCCCCGATGTTGCCAGGCCACGGGACGTCATCTGCCGGCTACACCGGTACTCCCATAAGGACACCATCATCCGACAGGCCTGGGAAGCCGGGGACGTGGACTTCGATGGAGCCAGTGTGTGGATTCTAGCGGACCTGTCCCGGGCCACTCTGCAGAGAAGGGCACTGATGCGCCCCCTCTTGGAACGGATTCGGCAGCTGAGCGTGCGGGTCGTTGCCTGCTGGTGCCGTGCCCCCCACGGCTTCATGTACTGGTTGGGGGGGCGGGGCGCTGGGGGCGCGGACGTGAGCGCACGGGGGTGCCCGGGGGGGGGGGGTCGTGTCATGACCCGAGGTGGATGGGACGCTGCATTCCTGGAATTTTCCTTGGTAACGCCGTCTGAGCGACCCGTGGAGCCGCGGGGTGTGGGGGTCCATCCCCCCCCCCCTGCTGCTGTACGGGGGCTTTCCACAATACTGTGTTTTGGTTATCATTTATCTGTGCACGGCGGGAGCCGCTGTCGTTGGCTGAGGACCCTACAGGGATGTGGGTGCCTCCCTTCTCCCACCTGTGGTTCTGTTTGGGGGGGAGAGGGGAGCTCCTGCTCTGGTCGCTCATTTCTAGTTTCTACCCCTAAAGTACTGTTTTGGTTATATTTTACTATTGCTCTTGATGTTGTCATATCCGTGGCATTGTAGTGACATTGACTTGTATTGAACTGGCTTTTTTGTACCTTTTAAGATGGGACGGGGTGGGATTGGTTCGTGAGGCTTGTCCATTACCACTCAGTCTCTGTATCTTTGACCTTCACCCCGAGCCCGGACTCTCTCCCCTGCGAGAGGTAGATCCCAGGGGTGTCTCTTTTTTGTCTGTTACCCTTGGTCCTTTTTGTCCACCCCCCCTCCCTTCTCTTCTCATCCTCTGCCCTACTGATTGACTTCCGTTGATCTTTCTTGCTCCCCCCCCTCCCCTTCTCCCCCCCCTCCCCTTCTATCTCTGCCCCACCTTTTTTCCCCACCTGCGGTCTCCCTTCCCTCTACCCCCCCTCCTCTTTGCACCTGTGCCTTCCCTCCCCACCCCTCGCCCATAGTTTTGACCTCCCTCTGGGCTCTTGCCCCATCCCTGCCCACTATGGATCCCGTGCGGGTGACCTCCCTTAACGCGAGGGGGCTCAACGTGCCTGAGAAGCGCCGCATGCTGCTGGGTGAGCTCCGCCGCCTCCGTACGGATGTGGCTTTTATACAAGAAACTCACTTCCGGACGGGTGGTTTCCCTCTCCTACAGAATAGATTCTACCCGTGTGTATACCATGCCTCCAACCCTGAATTCAAATCCAAGGGGGTCTCTATCTTGATTTCAAGTCGACTTCCCTGGACTCTTCTGGACCGTCGGGAGGACCCCGGGGGTAGGTTCCTGTTCCTCAGGGGCCGCCTGGGGGACGTGGGGGGTGACCCTAGCTACAGTATATGCCCCAAATGTCCACCAGGAGGTGTTTCTTCGGAAGACTGACGGCGCTCGTGGACTTTGCGGAGGGACGTCTGCTCTGGGGGGGGGGGGGGGGGATTTTAACCTCCCGCTTGACCCTGCTGTGGATACCTCCACTGAGACGTCGTCGGTGCCTCGGGGCCCGCGTCGACAGGTTCATTCCGTACTGCATGACCTCCAACTGGTGGATGCGTGGCGTCTCTTGCATGCGGGTGAATGAGATTATTCATATTTTTCCACTCCCCACCAGGCTTACTCCAATAGATCTGTTTCTGATCCCCCACCGCCTTCTCCAACATGTCGTGGACGTGGAGATAGGCGCCATTACTTGGTCCGACCACGCACCTGTCACGCTGTCGGTCAGCCTCAGCGGGACCCTTCGGGACGCGGACTGGCATTGGCGGCTGAACGAGGGGATCCTCCAGGATCCCGATATTCTAGCTGATGTCACGCAACAACTCCAGTCTTATTTTCACCTGAACTCCACTCCGGATTGCGATCCGGGAGTGCTTTGGGAGGCCCACAAGGCTGTGATCCGGGGGGTGCTCATCCGACATGGGGCTTGCCTCAAACGGGAGCAGGAGGCCAAATTGACCGCCCTGTTAGCTGAAGCGGTGTCTCTGGAGGAGCGACACAAACGGGGACCCGACCGGGAAACCGGTTTGAAGTTGACCCATCTAGGGACAAATGCGGGAGGATGCTGGCACGCGCTCTCCGGGAGCAGCAGAAGGCGTCCTATGTGCCCTATCTGTTGGATGCAAGTGGCTCGAGGGTCCACCTTCCTAGGGAGATCTCTAGGTGCTTCGGCGACGTTTACTCCCGCTTATATGATCTTCCCCAACAACCATCTCATGGGCACGCCACAATTGCTATCTTTACTCCGTGGAACTCCCGGGCATATCATCCTCAGACCGGGAGGAGCTGGAAGAACTTTCAGCGGTGATCTCCTCTGCGAAGAAGGGCAAGGCTCCCGGGCCTGACGGCTTCCCCGTCTCCTACTATCAAACATTGAAAGAGATCTTGGCCCCCCACTTATTGCAATTCTTTAACGCGGTCGGTACTACCTCCTCCTTTCGGGAGGAATCCTTGGGTGCCCACATCTCCGTGATCCCTAAGGAGGGGAAGGACCCCTCCACCTGCGGGAGAAGAGGCGAGACCAAAGGGTAACACCACAAATTGAAAGTGCTCCTCTCCCACAGCAAAGCAAAGAAAACGCTGGTGTCCAGCGTATATAGGGATGTGTAGATATACGTCCATGATATCGATAGAGGCCAACCAGTCTCCCTGACGTAGGGACGCCACCACCATGCGAATGGACTCCATTTAAAACTTCTGTACCCTCACAAAGAGGTTCAGAGCTTTGGACGCACTTTGCCACCCTTTCTGGGCACAGTGAACAGGTTTGAATAAAGCACCCAAAAACGTTTCAGAGAGGGAACCGGCGCAATCACTCCCTGTAAAAGCAGATCGTGCAACGCCTCTCGTAGGTCCGTTAACCGATCTGAAGAAAGGCAGAGGTTGGACGGGAAGAGCCTGTCCGACGGTCGGGACCTGAAATTCGATCTTGTAACCCGATCGGATCAGTTTGTGAAGGCATTTGTCCTGAATCCTTTTTCCTGTGACCCGGAGGTACGAAAGGGCCACCTATGAGCAGTAAATGAAGGCCCCCGTCTATTGCGTGGGTCCTTGCCCTCGTGGATTGGGGAAGAAGAGTACTCTAACCACACGTAAGGCCTTTGATCAACTAATTTAGGGAGGATCCAAACAACCTGTCCCCCGTAAAGGGAAGGTCAGAAAGAGCCTTTTTGGAAGCCTGGTACGCAGACCAGCTTTTTATCCACACCGTGCGCTAATAGCAACCCCCACCGCAGACCCACTTGCTACCAGTGGAGCCGCATCCAGCGACGCATCACATATATACAGAAGGGCTTGGACCATTTGAGCCATTCGCTCTATTAGGCCCGGCGAGAGCTGCTTCGTTTCCAAGTCACCTTTCAGCAACTTTGCCCATTCCGTTATGGTCTGCAACACCAGAGTGATCACAAAGACCGGTTTCAGTATTGAGCCCGCTATCACATGCAAATGGCGGGACAGAGACTCAGTCTATCCACAGGGTCTGTAAATACCGGGGGACTCCTCCACCAGAACCACAATAGACTTGTTTAGTCTAGAAACAGGATGATCCACCGTTGGTGGTACGGTCCATCTAGCTGATACTGCGTCTACGAAGGGGTAGTGCCTTTTAAAGTGCTTAGGCATCACTAACATTTGTTTGATGCGCCCCCACTGTTCATCGACAATGTTGTCAAAGTTCCAGACAGGAAAAAACCTTGCCCGACTTCTGGGATTTGCAGGTGCCAAAAGACACCTGCATTCCTGATGCTGTAGAATCATCTGCCATTTTTAAAGTTTCCCGCACTGACACAAAGTGCCTCTCACCATCAGAATGCAAAGACGCAGATCCACCAGAATGACATGCGTCCCTGGCGGCCATATCTACCTCCGACACTAAAGAGGCGGGGAAAGGCATAGGGCGATTTCTACTAGTGGCATTTTTTAAAAACGAAATCCACTTTTGACACCAGGTTTTCCAAAACTGCTGTAAATGCAGACAGGGGCTATGGTCAGGAGGGTCTCTCAACTGCACGGAGGGGGTCTGTGGGTGAGATTTGGTCCTGGGACTCCATATTTACCCAATACAAAAAAAACAGTGTCACTTTAAGAAAAAAAAAAAAAAACTGCAAAAAAAAAAAAAAACCACGATCCACACCGCTGCACCAGTGGCACAAGTCCCAGCCCTAGCACAGCCTGTAGCAGGGTGAAACACCTACAGGGATCCCAGTACCATACCACCAAAACGATATGGGGGGGGGGGGGGGGGAGAGAGAATATAGAAATATACTGTGCAGAGAGAAAAACGATCTTACACAGGAACAGGAAATACCTGGGTCATGTACTAGAGTCACCCTAGCTTCTCCCTGCTGTCCAGTGATTGTGGACTCCAAGAAAATTGCAGCCCCATGCAATCCTATGGGGGAGCTACCAAAACATGGCCGCCCATGCACTTCAATAGGAAAATGTTTACATTGATGCAGATGATGCAGAGTGAAACTACAGCAAAATAGCGGCCCCCACGACCCCCCAGAGGGGTCATTAGACAGTGGCATCGGGGGGGGGTCCCCCACCAGAATAAACCTCCCTCATCCCCCCACCCAGCGAAGAACCGCCGCAGTGGCCGCTATACATCCGCCCCCCTGAGGTAGGAACCTGCTTTAGAGGGAGGGGGGAGACTAAGGGGGGGCCTGGATTCACCGAAAGGCCAGGGAAACCGAGGGCCCGACTTTCCCAGGGAGGGGCCCACAACCACCGAGAGACCGCCAGAGAATTGGGGGAATTGGGGGGGGGGGGCACATTTACTCACCATACCAACGGCATCAGATGGGCACCACTCCGAACAGACTACCTCTTCACCAGGGGTGGGGGTGCTGTACGCTGGGACTCAGGGCGACCCAGGTTGTATGCGTCCCGGCGAGGTGTTTCACTCGCAGGCCAGCCCCCGTCCATCGGGGCTCTGTCGTGGCAAGGCCTAGTGCTGGACTATAATCTGCACACGTTCACTAGCTGGGCTGAAAGACCTTAAGGATCTAGCATATTTAGTTTGAAACCCAGCAGGCTGTTGCTTGTAGTTCTTTCAGGAAAAAAAAAAAAAAAAAAAAACTAAAAAGTAAATTCTTACAAAAAGGTTCCCAAAAAACAAAACAAAAAAAACAAACAGCTAAGACCAAAGTCCCAGCAGGAAACTAGGTCCTACTCCTAAACTAGGTATAAACAAACTGAAGCCTATAGCAGAGTGTGTGGGTGTATGCCTGCAGGGACGGCCCCATAGGTGTGGCAAAGCTTTTTCCTGCCTAGTGTTCTACTCCTGTAGGGGGCAGCATAACCCAATGGTCAAGAATTATATGGAGCTGCGTCTGTTAATGAACGATAGAGAAACTCTGTCTGAAAGGGGTCGGGGTGTCTAGCCAATTGTGCTAAACAAGATATTCAAGATTGTTTAGAATCAAAGACGCAAGAACTCCGAAGAGTTGTGACGCAATCCCCAGGACTAGTAAAGAACTCACAGGCACAGTCCCACAAAGTCAGCCTGACAGAGAATCACAGCAATAAATAAGGAGGAAGAACAAATTGGCTCTAAACACCCAGGGGTGCCTCCTGGGTGTGCAAGAAGAGTTCTGCAGGACCTGCATAATCCTTGAGCACAGAGGTCTAAACTCGCCAGGGTAAAGTGAGGTGTTCATAGTCATGAAGCGAGGAACAAGAAAATATCAAAAGAAATTTTTTTTTGGCTAGGGCCACATCCAAAATGTAACATCCAAAAAAGATTACCCTTTGCTATTTTGTTTTGCACATGACCTAGTGAGACCATTACTGGCGAGTAAGCGCAGTCTTCATGTCTTAATTTGAACTGCTCAGTAAGTTACCTGTATCCATGTTATACCTCTCATATATTTTTCTGGCTATATATATTTACCAGGACATTATTACACAATTAGGTATATATTAATGTATAGTTTTTTTTTTTTTTTTTGGTACTTTGGCCTGTGGCGTGTCTTCGCTGCCTGTTGTGCACCTGTGCCCGCCCCCAGACTGTACTCTGTTGAACTCACACAATCTACTGCAAAAATTGTAAGCATGCTCTTAAAATAATCTCTATTGTGATTTACTTGTTACATTATGTGTACAGTAAACCCCCCTCCATTGCGGGGGTTACGTTCCGGACCCAGCCGAGAAAAGTGAAAATCAGCGAAATAGAAAAACCCTATTAAAATGCATTGTAGGCATGTTTTTTTTACTGTCACTGTACGTGTAAAAGCATTTTAAGGTCTTTAAAACACACTTTTAAAACAATAGAAACTCATTTAAACACATAAAAGATACTGAGAGACATAGCAAGAGCCATGGAAAAACACAAAAATATTTCATTTTTAATGATTTATATAGTAAAATAACATTACAAAAAAAAAAACAGCAATATACCGGGACAGCAAAAACGTTTTTCTTTTTGTAGAAGGCCTTTTTGTATATTACACACGATGCTCCTGTTTGAGCATCTACTTTTTCCAGACTTTTTGTATGCATTTGCTCGTATTTGTGCGTATTAGCGTGCATTGGGGCTTAGAAAAAACTGAATTTTTGTAAAATCTTACCTGTAAAATTCCTTTCTCTGAGTCCTCCGACAGTCGCCGCCTCCTCTAAGTCATCACGGTTGGGTATTGACTTCCGCTCCGCAGGAGCCCATGGGGGCTGTCCCATCTGGTCAATACCCCCCTGCAGTGACCACTCCCAACCTAGTTTGGTAGCATAGCAGTAGCTAATAAGAACCCCAAGAGAGGGGCGGGGGCGGCGACTCGTAGAAAGGAATTTTACAGGTAAGATTTTACAAAAATTCAGTTTTCTCTTACGTCCTCCGACAATCGCCGCCTCCTCCAAGTCATCACTGTTGGGATGTCCCAAAGCAGTATAGACATGAGGGGTGGGATACGCAACCGTAGAAAAGGCAACGCAGTACCCACATCAGAGAAAGGAATCTTACATGCACCGTAAGAGAACCTACTGGGCAACAGAAAAAAACAATGCTCAACCGGAGCAACAGCCCAGGAAAGCAAATACCAACAGCCAGGGACCCAGAAAAAACTGAAGGGTCCATTATGGCACTGCCGCACTGAGAACCTTGCGGCCAAAGGAAGCAACAGCTGATGCCAGAACATCTACTTTGTAGAATTTGGAAAAAGTGTGCACCGACGACCAAGTCGCAGCCTTGCACACCTGGGCCACAGAGGCCCGATGCCAAAAGGCCCAAGACGCACTCAAAGATCTAGTAGAGTGCGCCTTAACAGGGAAGGGTGGAACCAGTTCCTTCAAGACGTAAGCTTGTTCAATGGTCTGTCTGATCCATTTGGCAATAGTCGCTGCAGATGCAGCCATGCCCTTCCGAGGTCCCTCAGGAAGGACAAAGAGTGAATCCGTCTTCCGAAAGGATTCCGTAGACAGGTAAACCCTGATCGCCCTGACAACATCCAAGGAATGCAGAGCAACTTCCTTAGGATGCTTAGGCTTTGTACAAAGCGAAGGCAGGACAATATCCTCATTAATGTGGAACTCAGAGACCACCTTAGGAAGAAAGGAGGGATGCGGACGCAAGACCACCTTATCCCGGTGAATCACCAAGTACGGGGAACGGCAAGATAACGCTGCCAGTTCCAACATCCTGCGAGCCGAAGTGATCGCCACAAAAAAAGCAACCCTCTTAGACAGCAGACCTGCGGAGGAACCTGGATAGAAACTGGATCGGAGGAAAAGCATACATCAGCTGATACTGATGCCAAGGGGCTCACTAACATCTGAGGCGTCCGCCAGCGGATCGCGCATTCTTGCCACAAACTTTTCCACCTTTCGGTTTAACAGAGATGCGAACAGATCCACGTCCGGGGATCCCCACCTCGCACACAGCATTTGGAATACCTCCGGGTGCAGGGACCATTCCCCCTGGTCCAGGGTCTGGCGGCTCAGATAGTCGGCCTGCCAATTGTCCACACATGGAATGTGAACTGCTGAGATCGCCGGGACATGAGTCTCGGCCCAAGACAGAATGTCGGCCACCTCCCGGGCCGCCCGAGCACTCCTGGTGCCCCCTTGGTGGTTGATGTAATCCACCGCAGTAGCATTATCCGTCTGTACCCGGACAAGACGGCCCCGAAGACGGTCCGACCACTGGAAGAGACAGTTTTATCGCTCGCAATTCCAGCACATTTATCGGGAGGGAGGCCTCCTCCTCCGACCAAGTGCCCTGGGCAGACAGGTTGTCCAGGACTCCACCCCAGCCCGACAGGCTGGCATCCGTGGTAATCACCGTCCACACCAACGGACGGAAGGACTTGCCTTCCGCCACTGACGGGGACTGGAGCCACCACAGAAGAGCCAATCTGGTCTGACGACTCAAGGAGACACTCAGATCCAGGGACTGAGGCAGTGTGTCCCACCTGGCCAGGATCTCCGCCTGGAGAGCCCGCGTGTGAAACTGAGCAAAGGGTATCGCCTCGAAGGCCGATACAATCAACCCCAGGCCCCACATACAGGTCCTGAGTGACGAGGACGGGTTGTCCCTGAGGGACCTGATCTCGTTCTGCAAGGACCGGAGCTTGTCCTCCGGCAAGAACACCTTTGCCTGAGCAGAGTCCAGAATCATTCCCAGATAGGGAAGTCGAAGTGATGGAGACAACGTCGATTTCTGAACGTTGATGGTCCATCCAAACTCCTGGAGTGTCTGTACTGTAGTGGACAGATCGCGCACTAGGTCCTGGCTGGCACGTGATCTCAGAAGTAGATCGTCCAGGTAGCCCAAGACCGCAATGCCCTGAGCCCTCAGCAGGCCCAGAACCAGCGCCAGCACTTTGGTAAAAACCCTCGGTGCCGAAGAGAGACCGAAAGGTAACACCACAAACTGGTAGTGGTCCTCTGCGAAAGCAAACCGAAGGTACCGCTGATGACCCTCGAAAATGGGGATATGCAGGTACGCATCCTTGAGATCTATCGAGGCCAGGAATTCCCCTGGGCCCAGGGAGGCCACCACTGAGCGGAGAGACTCCATACGGAATTTTCAAACTCGCACAAAGCGGTTCAGCGCTTTCAGGTCCAGAATAGGACGCACTTTGCCCTCCTTTCTGGGCACAGTGAACAGATTGGAATAAAAATCCCTGAAACCTGTCCCAATGAGGCACCGGGACAATCACCCCCTGAGCAAGAAGGTCCTAAACCGCTCGGTGCAGGTCCTGCAGACGCCCCGGAGGCAAATGAAGATTTGAGGGAAAGAATCTGTCCGCCGGCCGGGAAAGGAATTCGATCTTGTACCCTGATCGAATAATTTCCTGAACCCACCTATCCGATATCCGGAGCAGCCAAGGCTGAAGGAAACCACGCAAATGTCCCCCCACCCCTGAAACGGGTGAGGGCGCCCCTTCAGGCAGAGGCGGACTGACCCGCCGAGCCAGCATTGTCCGACTTCTGCTTACCCGCCCAGGGCTTCTTCTGGCCGCCCTGGGCCTTGAAGGGCTTGCCCTTGGATTTGTTCCGAAAGGCACGAAAGGACCCCTGATTGGATCTAGGCGCAGAACCCCGCTTGTCGAAAGGACTTGTTCTTCGGGTTCTGGGGTAGCATGGTGCTCTTGCCCCCTGTGACGCCTTTCACCAGGGTATCAAACGCCTCGCCAAAAAGGCGAGAGCCAGCATAGGGAAAATCAGCAACTGTTTTCCGCGAGGACTGGTCCGCCGACCAGCTCTTCAGCCATATCAGTCGCTGGTTAAGTACCGAGACACTAGACAGGCGTGCTACTAAGGGGACCTCATTTAAGGCCGCATCACACAGATACACGATTCCCTGGTGGATTTGATCCACCATTTCCAGTCGGGCAGGCGGAACATCATCAGACACGAGGTTGCTCCCAAGCACCTTGGTCCAATCAGCCACCGCCTGAGCCCCCAAAACGGACGCGAAAACAGGTTTGAGCAACGAGCCCGCCACCATATAGGAATGGCGGGCCAGAGATTCCAACCGCCGGTCCGTGGGATCCTGGAAAACCGGGGAATCCTCCGTAGGAATCAAGGTAGCCTTGTTTAACACGGCCACAGTGTGATCCACCTGTGGGGGCACACACCACCGTGATTCCGTAGTCGGTGCAAAGGGATAAAGCAATTTGAACCGACTAGGCACCAGGAATGGACGTTTTAAAGTGCGCCACATCTCATTAACAGTGTAATGAAACTAAGCTGGGCAGGGAAACACCTGCGCCGACTTGAGGGTCCTGTGTGTCCCAAATGAGGACAACGCCCGGAGGACTGGGCTCATCCTCCAAATGCAGCGTTTCCTTCACAGAAACAATTAATTCATCCGTGGTCGCCCACTCTTCAGGCGACCCCGGGGAGGAGGTATCAACCCCTCCACCTCTGCCTCCCCCTCAGACCCCAGCGGGTCCAAGGATGAGCGGGACCCTGAAAAGGGCACACTCGCAGCAGCAGCAGCCATATCACCATCCGAATCAGAGGACAGAGACAATCTAGGCCTCTTTTTAGCAGCACGTTCAGCCATCAGCATTTCCATGTTTGACACCAAGGTCGCCACTACAGCGGCCAAATCAGGTCTCAGAGGGGCCACAGGAGAACTGGGAACCCCCACTAGAGCTGGGGGGAATTTGCTGTCCTGAGAATCCATTGCCCAATATGACAAAAAACAACAGTGCAAGAAGTTCGTACTGTCCCTTTAAGAGCGCTGCGGAGTGCGCAGCCCACCGCTACAGCTACAGTGACAAAGACCCCCAAACAGGAGAAGAAAAACTGAGCCTGAAGTGACAATACAGAAAGATATTGAGAGCGATAACCTGCAGAGCTCCGCAGAGTGTTGCCACCGCTGTCCTGCATCAGAGGAAAAGGAAGTGCTGCTAAAGTAGGCTGAACTTAAAGGCTGCATGACCCAGGGAAAATGGCTGCCCCATAGGAATTGCATGGAAGGCTCCGCCAAAATGGCCGCCGAACATGCGGCCGGAACGATCGCTCGGCGACCGCAAAATGGCGGCGGATGGAAAACCAGCATGTAGTTTGCACATAAAGAAGCCAAACATGCCTGCCCATACTTAAAATGGCGGACCGCTCGGATTCGCCCGCTGCGGTCGCCACACACTCAGTCTGCACGCCCACAAACACAGAAGTGATGCAGGGAAGGGGACCCCCAAAAACACACAGCAACGCATGTACAAGCGATCCCCGCAGGGACCGCATCAGGGAGGCACACAGGCACAGACATGAGGAACACAGCAACACAGACTGCCACCCCAGACAGAGGCCCCACACAGAAGTACTTACCTGTACCGGATGGTGTGGGGAGCCTCAGAACGGAAAGCCGCTGTCCTCATCTGACAGGGAATGCCGTTAGCCAGGGACATTGTACTGCAGAATCGCAGATGCGTCCAGTGAGGTAGCCACCTCACTGCTGCATCCCTGCTGCGAACAGGGATGGGTCATTCATAATGCCAGGGCGAACCATAGCTGAACGCTCGATGGCGGGCTGGGGGGTCCATCTGACCCTCTGCCCTGAAGAACCAGGGCGGTCAGTCCGAATCCCAGCACCGCATGATCCATCTTCTTCCGAAGAGTCGACTAAAACTAAAGCTGACAAAATAAACAGCAAGTAAAAAAAAAACTGACATTTTCAAAGAAAATCAAATAAAAGATTTAGATAGGCTGAGACTGTAGCCCCAGCACAGGGAAGCCTAACTACTCCTGACGCTAGGCAGATTAAAACTGAGTTGGGAGTGGTCACTGCAGGGGGGGTATTGACAAGATGGGACAGCCCCCATGGGTGTGTATATGCTAATGCCTTTTGTTTTAGACTAAGTCTATATGCCTAGCTACTCCTGCGGAGCGGAAGTCAATACCCAACAGTGATGACTTAGAGGAGGCGGCGACTGTCGTAAGAGAAATCTGCATTTTTGGTCAGTAATTTTGTTCTTACTGAAGAATGCACAGCGCTTGTTTACGCGCCTGTGTGCACAGGCACATTACAATTAATGGGCTGTATTTTAGCTCAGAAAAAAAAAAAAACTGTACTGAGTTTTTTCAAGCTGCGAGATGCTCAAACAGGAGTATCGTGTGCAAGAGGCCTATTACATTTAGTGTTGCTCTACCTTACCTTATCAGGTCCTGAAGAAGCCATGTTAGTTTAGAAACGTTTACTGACCTGGCATCTTGGGTTACCAGAAGCATACAGTTCTAAAAGTGGCGTTATGCTTTATAGGAGGATATTTATCCATGTTCCTCTGGTATTCTAGTAGAGTCTATGTAAATAGTTGTTGGTTAATCGTTTTTAGGCTTGTATGCCTCTGTTTTTACTAATTTTGTACAATAACGTTTTTTTTGCTGTATTGGTATCTCCTATGCTGAAACTTTCAAGTCCGGTTAGTTACGCGGGTACCAGCTTACCTGGTCCCGCATCTTTTTTTGAATAAGAAAAGAATCACCAGAATAAAAAAGGCAGAACCAAGGAATGTATCTGGGGAATATGTCTGAAGGAATCTGATGAGCTACAGAAGGAAGGTCTAGGTCCAAGCAATCTGGTTTCATTAAAATAATAGACTAGATGGTGCACAAACCACAAGACAAAATAGAGGCAGCACTAGAAATAGTGAATAAAATGTGTGAATGAGAAAAAGGTAGTGCACTTCTAAAAATTACATTCATAAACAGACATATTATGAATCAGGTAATGAAATAAATAATTCAAGTGCGGATAACCAAAAAAAATTGGTGATATAAATAAAGTCTCTCAAATAAATGAAGACGCTGGCTTCTTCAACTTCAAAAAATGAGTGATGAGAAAAAAAAACAGTGATGAAGTAGTGAAGTGATGTAATCAAAGGTTCAAACAAGGTGTACTTCAAGTAATAATCCTGTACATATAGGTGGCCCCTTATAACAATGAAATAAGGTGATAGCTTTTATCTCTCACAGTGGCAGTGAAATGAACCAGTGACACCCAGTGGTAGCAGTGAATTCTTACCAATGGTAGGGAGGTTGGAGCTTTGAACTGGTAAGCAGATGATCCGTGGTAGGAGACGCATGGACTGAACTCTCTATACATGACTCTCCAGGACCTATCCGCTCCTCATATGTGGATCTCATAATGAGTCCGTGGCAGAAATACCAACAAAAGGATTCCCAAATAAAAGAAATAAATGCTAATAGCGCATTATCCTTAAAAACTGAATTTTTGTAAAATCTTACCGTAAAATTCCTTTCTCCGAGTCCTCCGACAGTCGCCGCCCCTTCCCAAGTCTTCACCAATGGGTATTGACCTTTGCTTTGCAGGAGTAGCTAGGCACAAGATTTGTTAATCACAAAAGCTTTTAGCATAGACACACCCCTAGGGGCTGTCCCCTTAGTCAATACCTCCCTGCACCAGCATTCCCAACTCAGTTTGGTAGCATAGCAGTAAGGGTACACAAAAACCCCAAAAGAGGGGCGGGGGGCGGCGACTGTCGGAGGACTCAGAGAAAGGAATTTTACGGTAAGATTTTACAAAAATTCCGTTTTCTCTTACGTCCTCCGACAGTCGCCGCCCCTTCCCAAGTCTTCACCAATGGGATGTCCCAAAGCAGCGTAGACCTGAGGGGTGGGAGATGCAGTCGCAGGAAAAGCAACGCAGTACCCACATCAGAGAAAGGAACCTTACCCACAGTAAGAGAACCAACTGGGCAACAGGAAAAAACCTGCTCAAACAGGAGCAACAACCCAGGAAAAAAACAAGTAACCCAGGGGTAAAACACCCCAACAGCCAAGGACCCAAAAACAAGGGTCCCTAAGGCACTGCCGCACTGAGAACTTTACGGCCAAAGGAGGCATCGGCCAATGCCTGAACATCCACCTTATAGAACTTTGAGAACCGCCTTACACACCTGGGCCACAGAAGCCTGATGCCGGAAAGCCCAAGACGTACTCAAAGACCTGGTAGAGTGCGCTTTCACAGGAAAGGGAGGAACCCTCTCCTTCAAGGCATAGGCCTGCACAATGGTTTGTCTAATCCATTTGGCGATAGTCGCGGCCGACGCCGCCATGCCCTTCCGAGGTCCCTCAGGAAGGACAAAGAGGGAATCCGACTTGCGAAAGGGCTTAGTGGACGACAGGTAAACCCTGATCGCCCGGACAACATCCAAGGAATGCAAGGCAACCTCCTTAGGATGCTTCGGCTTCACGCAGAGCGAAGGCAAGACAATTTCCTCATTAAGGTGAAAATCCGAGATCACTTTCGGCAGAAAGGACGGGTTAGGTCGCAAGACCACCTTATCCTTGTGGATCACCAAGTAGGGAGAGCTGCAGGACAAGGCCGCCAGCTCTGACACCCTGCGAGCCGACGTGATCGCCACCAAAAAGGCCACCTTTTTGGACAACATAGGCAACGAGATCTCCCTGATCTTTTCAAAGGGAGCAATGCGGACAGAACCAGGTTCAAGTCCCATGGAGGCAAAGGCTCCCTCCGTGGAGGGGCCAAATGGCGCACCCCTTGAACAAAGGTGCGGATCAACGAGTTTGACGCCACTGGGCGCTGAAAAAGGATGGCCAGCGCAGAAATCTGACCTTTAATAGTGGCCAGCGCCAAACGCTGGTCCACTCCAGTTTGGAGGAAAGCCAACACTCTGGATACCGAGTATGAGCGAGGGGAAAACCCCCTGGACTCACACCAGGCAAAGTATGCTTTCCAAGTACGGTAGTAAATCTTTCCCGATCAAAGTGGGAATGACCTCAGGGGAGAGACCCCTGTCCCTCAGGACCTGGCTTTCAACAGCCAGGCCGTTAAAGCCAGCTACTGTAAAGCAGGATGGAATATTGGCCCTTGAGACAGAAGGTCTTCTCGAAGCGGCAGGCGCCACGGAGCGTCGACTGCCAGATTGACGAGGTCTGCGTACCAAGACCGTCGAGGCCAGTCCGGAGCCACCAGAATCACCCTGTGCGGTTCCGAGGCTAACCTGCGAAGGAGCCTGGACAGCAGTTGAATCGGTGGAAAGGCATACATCAGACGATACTGATGCCAGGGCGCCACTAACGCGCCTGAGGCGTCCGCCTGAGGATTGCGCGTCCTTGCCACGAACCTTTCCACCCTGTTGTTTAGACGAGACGCGAACAGGTCCACATCCGGGGAACCCCACTTCGCACACCACATCTGGAAGACATCCGGGTGAAGGGACCATTCTCCCTGGTCCAGGGACTGGCGACTCAGATAGTCCGCCTGCCAGTTCTCCACCCCTGGAATGTGAACTGCCGTTATCGCCGGGACGTGCGTCTCGGCCCAAGACAGAATGTCGGCCACTTCCCGAGCCGCTCGGGCACTCCTGGTGCCCCCTTGATGGTTGATGTAGGCCACCGCGGTGGCATTCTCCGTCTGAACCCGAACAGGACGGCTCCGAAGCCGTTCCGACCAATGCCGAAGGCAAAGCTTTATCGTTCGCAATTCCAGAATGTTGATCGGAAGGGAGGACTCCTCCTCCGACCAAGTCCCCTGGGCGGACAGAACGCCCAGGACACCACCCCAGCCCGACAGGCTGGCATCCGTGGTGATTACCGTCAACAACAACGGACGGAAAGACTTGCCCCCCGACACCGTCGGGGACTGGAGCCACCACAGAAGACTGTCTGGTGCGGTGACTCAACGAGATCCGCAGATCCAAGGACTGCGGACGCCCGTCCCACTTGGCCAGAATCTCCGCCTGGAGACCCCGCGTGTGAAACTGGGCAAAGGGAATCGCCTCGAAGGCTGAGACCATCAACCCCAGACATCTCATGCATGTCCGGAGGGACGAGCTTTGGTTGTCCCTGAGGGCCCAGACCTCGTCCTGAAGCGTCCGGAGTTTGTCCTCCGGAAGGAAAACCTTCGCCTGAACAGAGTCCAGAACCATCCCCAAATAGGGAAGGCGAACCGAAGGACACAGAGTCGACTTCGGAATGTTTATGGTCCAACCGAATTCTTGCAGCGTCTGCACCATGGTGGACAGGTCGGCCATCAGGCTCTGGCTGGCATTGGACCGTATGAGGAGATCGTCCAGATACCCCAAGACCGCAATGCCCTGTGCCCGCAACAGGGCCAGGACCGGCGCCAGCCCCTTTGGTAAAAACCCGCAAAGCCGAAGCGAGAGCGAAAGGTAACGCCACGAATTGGTAGTGTTCCTCCGCAATGGCGAAACGAAGGTACCGTTGATGACCCTCGAAGATGGGGATGTGTAGGTACGCATCCTTCAGATGAACTCCCCCGGACTCAGGGCAGCCACCACTGAGCGCAGGGATTCCATGCGGAACTTGCGAACCCGCACAAAGCGGTTCAGAGCTTTCAAATCCAGAATCGGACGCACCTTGCCCTCCTTTCTGGGCACAGTGAACAGATTGGAGTAAAACCCCCGAAATCTGTCCCGATGAGGCACCGGAACCACCACTCCTTGGGCCCGCAGGTCCCACACCGCCAGATGCAGATCCTGCAAACGCTCCGGAGACAGCTGAAGATTTGAGGAAAAAAATCTGCCCGCTGGCCGAGAGAGAAATTCGATCTTGTAACCAGATCGAACGATTTCCTGAACCCATCTGTCCTGAATGCGGATCAGCCAAGGTTGGAGGAAACCGCGCAGACGTCCCCCCACCCCAGAAATGGGTGAGGGCGCCCCTTCAGGCGGAACTGGCGTGGGTTGTCGAACCGGACTGGCCGGATTTTTGCTTACCTGCCCACAGCTTCTTCTGTAAGCCCTGGCCCTTGAAGGGCATGCCCTTGGATTGTGACCGAAAGGCACGAAAGGACCCCTGGGAGGGCCTTAACGAGGAATTCCGTTTGCCACGGAAAGATTTGTGCTTGGGATTCTGGGGCAAGAGAGTACTCTTGCCCCCAGTAACACCCTTAATCAGAGTATCCAAAGCCTCGCCAAAAAGGCGAGATCCCACATAGGGAAAATCGGCCAACGTCTTGCGAGAAGATTGGTCCACCGACCAATTCTTCAGCCATATCAGGCGACGGTTGAGCACCGCCACGCCAGACAGGCGTGCAGCCAAAGGAGCTAAATTCAAGTCCGCATCACACAAGTACATGACGCCTTGATGGATTTGATCCACCATGGCCAATGTGGTAGGCGGAGCCGAATCAGCCACCAGGGTGCGCCTGAGCACCTTCGTCCAATCGGCAACCGCCTGGGCCGCCATAACCGAAGCAAAAATAGGTTTTAGCATAGAACCAGCAACCATATAGGCATGACGGGCAAGAGACTCCAACCTCCTGTCCGTAGGGTCCCGGAAAACCGGGGTATCCTCAGAAGGAATCGCAGTAGCTTTGTTTAAAACGGCTACCGCGTGATCCACCTGAGGCGCCACACACCAACGCTCGTCGGTGGATGGCACAAATGGATAAAGCAGGTTAAACTTATTCGGCACTGTAAAGGGCTTCTTTAACCACTTGCCGACTGCCTAACGCAGATCTACGTCGGCAGTCAGCCCCTCACAGGCAAAGCGACGTAGGTCTACGTCGCTAGCCTGTGAGGGTCTAGGGAGCGAGCGCGCGCCCCCGGAGGCGCGGTCACGCACCCCCCCCCCGCGCGTGTGACCAGCGGACCCGATGTCCGCCGGTCACTCGGCGATCGGCGGGGGAGAGGGAGAAAGTCAGGCGGCTTGTGTAAACAAGCTGCCTGTCATTCTCCCCGGTGTATGAAGGATGATCATACGGTTCTACTTTGTAGAACCGTCGATCACTCTTCATACATCTGAAGCCACAGCCAATCACAGTAGAAAGCACGCCCCTAGGGACACACACAGCCCCTCCCTCTCAAATAAAGTTAACCCCTTCACTACCAGTGTATTTTTACAGTAACCGTGCATATGTATAGCACTGATTACTGTAGAAATGTCACTGGTAACCCCAAAAGTGTCAAAAATGTCAGTCAAGGGTCCGATCTGTCCGTCGCAATGTCGCAAAAAAAAAAAAAAAAAACGCAGATCGCCGCCATTACGCGTTAAAAAAAAAAAACCAAAAATGACAAAAATCTTTCCCTTTGTTAGTAAACGCGATAACTTTTGCGCAAACCAATCAAAATACGCTTTTTGCGATTTTTTTTACCAAACATAGGTAGCATAAAACAAATTGGCTGAAAATGTTAAAAAATTTTGATTTTTACATTTTTTGGGGGGGGAATTTCATATAAAAAAATGTGAAAAATATTGCTATTTTTGCAAAATTGACGCACTTTTTTTGTTTATAGCGCGTGATCAGAAAAAAAAAAAAAAAATTGCACAGGTGATCAAATACCACCAAAAGAAAGCTCTGTTTGTGGGAAAAAAAAGGACGCCAAATTCGTTTAGGTACAGCGTCGCACGACCGCGCAATTGTCCGTTAAAGTCACGCAGTGCCGAATCGCAAAATACCCCCTGGTCAGGAAGGGGGTAAAATCTTCCGGGGCTTAAGTGGTTAAATTGCGCCACTGCTCATTAACAGTATGGTGAAATTCAGCAGGGCAGGGAAAAACCTGCGCTGATTTGCGGGTCCTTTGCGTCCCAAAGGAGGACACCCTAGCAGGAGCAGAGGGCTCATCCTCCCGGTGCAACGTATCTTTAATGGAGGCAATCAGCTCATCCATGAGTGCAAGCTCTTCAGGCAAACCAGGGGGAGAAACATCCACCCCTTCCACCTCCGCCTCCCCCTCAGACCCCATAGGGTCCAGAGATGAGCGAGACCCTGAGAAGGGCACGCCAGCCACAGCACCCACATCGCCCTCTGAATCGGAGGAAATGGATAACCTGGCCCTTTTTGCGGATTGTTCAGCCATCAGCATATGCACCTGAGACACCAATGATGCCACTACCATGGCCAGATCAGCCCCCTCGGGGGGTGCAGCAGCCCCCTGGTCCCCCACCAGGGCGGGGGGAAACTTGCTATCCTGAGAATCCATGCCCACAGCAATGAAAGGATAAAAAGGGTACTGTCCCTTTTACACCACGGGGAGCGCAGCTCACCGCACACTACTGTATGCCCCGATCCCGCAGGGATAGAGAACACTGAGCAAGGAATGACAGGACAATGAAGGAAAAACCTGGAGAGAGCACAAACAGGCTGCTGCCACCGATCGCTGTCCCAGAGCAAGAGGAAGTGATGCAATAACCGGCTGACTTATATAGCCTATGAAGGCTCCGCAAAAATGGCCGCTCGGCTGAGGGATCGAGGCTACAAGAAAATGGCGCCGACATGTGCTCGAACGAGCATGGCCCGCCAAAATGGCGGCGATTGGCGCCAAAACACGGCGCTGTACAGGGACAGAGCCGTAGATAGCATTTCTGCAAAAAATGGCGGACCGCAACAGCGGCCGCCTCACAAACATGTCTGCACCCAATCTGCCCCAGATAGAACCCACAGCAGAGCAGGAGGGCCCCCCTCGCAGCCTACAAGGCATGCAAAGCCATACAGGGAGACTGACAGGGAGCCCGCAATTTTTACCCAGACATGGGGGTACACACAGCCACAGACTGAAACCCACACAGATGGTCCCCACACAGAAGGTGCTTACCATACCGGATGGCGTGGGGAGCCGTCTCAAGCGACAAACTGCTATCAGGATGACAGGGAGTGCCGCAGCCAGGACGCAGTGGACTGCAGCACGAGACCGCAGAATGGCGTCCAGTGAGGTAGCCACCTCACAGGCAGCATCCCTGCAGCGAACAGGGATGGGTCGTTCATGTCGCCAGGGCGAACCATAGCTGAACGCTCGATGGCAGGCTGGGGATCCATCTGGCTCTCAGCCCTGGGATCCAGGGCGGCCAGTCCGAGACCCAGCTCCGCATGATCATCTTCATCCGAAGATCCCTAAACTAAAGCTGACATAACAACAGCTAGTAAAGAAAGAAAAAATGCTTGAAATAAAATCAAAAAAGGGTAGAAGGCTGAGACTGAAGCCCCAGCACAGGAAAGCTTGCTACTCCTAAGCTAGGCAAGATCAAACTGAGTTGGGAATACTGGTGCAGGGAGGTATTGACTAAGGGGACAGCCCCTAGGGGTGTGTCTATGCTAAAAGCTTTTGTGATTAACAAATCTTGTGCCTAGCTACTCCTGCGGAGCAAAGGTCAATACCCATTGGTGAAGACTTGGGAAGGGGCGGTGACTGTCGGAGGACGCAAGAGAAATTAGGTTTAATAAAAAAGACAAACACTTACATCAGCTTGGAAATACACACGCAGAACAGTAGCTCTTTAAGAAAAGTCGCAGCCGCCTGCAGAACGGTCCACGATGTATGACGGCACTGCTTGCTCCCCTGACGCGTTTCCACTTACAAGTCGCCGGCTGGGACTGGAGCTGCTGGTTTCATTAGGTCTTCTGGACCTACTCTTTTCCTAGAAGGGGGCTCCTCCAAAGCTCTACACATCCCAGACGGAGGGGAAAAAGGACGGTCTTCCCCTGACTGAAGGCAAGGGAATCAATGGCACACAAGCGGTATCCTTCCTTAGGCTATACAGCTTCATCCGTTGCTGGTTGAATCTTGCAAGCATTAGACCCTCCAGAAGAGTACCCACTACAAGGGTTCGAAAGGTTGACTCTTTATTAGAGATTGTGCAAGTGTGTCCCCCGTGTGGATGCCAGGAAATTGGTAATGGGGTAAGCACAAGTCCCAGTGCTCCCAGAAGTAGGTGAATTCGGAGGACGCTGGAGGGGCTATGTCCTTATTCAGTTAGTAAAGAGCAAGATCTGGTTCCAGCTGGCTTGTAGATCAGAAGTGCCTCTGGAGAGGAGGGATGCGGAGAGGTACCATGTACCATAAAGGGCTTAAAGCGATTGTTAAGTATCTTGCTCTATAAAAATAACACACGTTATACTTACCTGCTCTGTTGCAGTTGATTTGCACAGAGCAGCCAGGATCCTCCTCTTCTCGGGTCCCTCTTTGATCCTGGCCCCTCCCTACTGTTCAGTGTCCCAACAGCAAGCAGTTTGCTATGGGGGCACCCAAGCAGAGTCACTTCACCCTGTGTCCATTCAGACACGGAACCAGACCCAACCATCCCCCCCCTCCCCCACTCACTGCTGATTGGCTAGCTGACTGATTTACAGCAGTGGCAGCCAATGATGCCAATGCTGTGTTTCACCCAAACAGGAAGGAGAATCTCGGACAGCTGAGACACTTGTGGGCATCGCTGGACAGAGGGACTTCAGTTAAGTGTTGGGGGGCTGCTGCACACCAGTTTTTATATCAATGGATAGAATGCATTAAAATAAGAAGCCTTCTGAATTTACAACTTCTTTAAAAGACCCCAGGGGCAGTGGATTCTCCTGAAGGAGGGAGTGAGTTTCCATGTGGCCAGGGACAAGTGTCCACAGATGCTAGGAAACCAGGAAGAATGGGGAAGTTGCATTACTTTGTGCAATAGCACATAAGATGGTGATTGGCAACTGAGGAGGTGCCAGAAAATAAGAGTTGCCTGGGAACTAAAAAAAGGAGCGTCCTCTATAGGAGAGGAAAAGACCCCAAGATCCCCTCTGGGTACACACAGAGCCCTCCCCACTTCCAGAGGTAGGTACGCCCCTTTATCAGCAGGGCTGTTCAGAGTTGGTGAACCTCCAATTTTGGACCTTTTGGGCTGAGCAGAATTCCATGTTTGAAAGCCTGCGGGTAACAGTTGCCAAATTCAATAGAAAGGAAAGGGGTGGGATCCTTTTAACCCTCCTTAGACTTTCAGAGTTGAGACTAAAATACACTGACCACTTAAAATGTGGCTAGTCAAGTGCGCATGCGCGCGGCGCCGGGTCAGGACATGGATTGACCGCGCTCCGCACAACCCGCCGGCTTTACAGCGAAAATTGGCAGCTAGACCGGAGACTCGATCTCCCAACTGGGCGCAGGACACAGGCAGAGCAAGGATGCGCCGGGGGGCAACGGGCACAGGCAAGAAAAAATCCGCTACAGCGGCCCATCCACCTTACAAGCCACGCCAGTCCCCCACAGGCTCTACACAGCATCCCAAGATGGCCGCGACCCGCGGGGCGGCCCTGCTCCGGCCGCTCAGCCTCCGGCGTCACCCTTGCAGAGGACGACTACATCACCCTCGCACAGCGCTGGACACCCCTCACCGGCGACACCTCGGATGGAGGAGGTAGGGGATCCATTTTCTTCACAATCCCAGGGGGCCACGTCCTGCAGCTTCTCCCCTTACCGGGCCTCACTGCATGGGGACATGGAGGGGGCCTCATCCCCAGCGTCTTCCTTAGACAGACAAATGGCTGATCTAGCGGAGATGGCCATGAGCCAGGGCAGCCCCGCGGCCCCCCCCCCTCCTCTCCAGGCCACCTACTCGGGCGATTCGGTTCTTATTGCCAGATTTTCGGCCCTATTACAGCAGGAACTTTCTAAGGCCTGCGCCACCATTACTGCCACCATCAAGTCAGACTTAAAAGGGGACTTTCAAGAAATAGGAGGCAGACTTGATTCCATAGAATCCAAAGTTGATGGCACCGTTAAGAAGGTCAACCAAAACCACAGGCTAATCGTTTCACTCCAGGATCAGCTGGATCAAGCTAAGGACAAAATTGAGGACCTTGAGAATAGGTCTCGCAGGTATAATTTTAGACTCAGGGGGCTCCCTGAATCGATAACCGACCTGGAGCCGGCCATACACAGGCTTATGACTGACCTTGTCCCTGACATCTCACAGCATCACCTGGAACTGGACCGCTTTCACCGGGCCCTGACGGCCCCGCGCTCGGATGGCTTGCCCAGAGACGTTATTGTAAAACCGCACTTTTACAGAATAAAGGAAAAAATCATGGCGGCTGCCCGCTTTCGCAATGATATCACTCTGCTCGACCACCCGGTGCAGCTGTTTGCGGACATTTCCCAGACGACCATACATAAGCGACGGTCCCTGAAGCCGTTGCTGACCCATCTGATCAACCGCCAAATCAAATATCGGTGGTCATACCCATTCAAGCTGTCCTTCTCCTTTAAGGGTAAATCCCACTCCTTTTCCAGTTTCCATGAGGGAGAGGATATCCTCCTGGACTTGGGCATCATCTCCAGGGAAGCTCCCCCAGCCAGATCCCCGCGGGGCTCTCCGGAGGAGGACCCCAGGCCCTTGTCACCTTTGTGGTCGCAACCTGCGAAGAGAGGGAACGCCAAACCACGCACCCCACCGTGATAGTCTGACTGTCTACTAGTCCAACTGGGCTTCTACCTTCCCTTTATGATACATTTTTAGTCCCCCTCTCTCGCCCCGTTATTGCCCCCCATTCTCCCCCCCCTTTTTTTTTTTTTTTTGGTGGGGAGCTGGACCCGGGGTCCTGGTGCTCTGTGATCTGGGGGCGTCTTCTGGTATATTTGTCTCGGGGACGCCCCTGGGTTGCAGGCCCGGGTTGCCATGGCTGAGGGGCCTGATTGTTCGACTGATTCCCTTATCGCTGGAATCCTGGACGGTTCTCTTGAGAGGGGGATCCTGTTGGGCTTGCCCGCCCGGGCTGTTCTTCCTTTTTATTCTATACTGGGCCCTTATGGGGAGCTCCGGCTCTCAGAAAGGTTACTGTTGTTTACTGTTATTTACGATTTGTTGCTGTTGCTAATGCTATTTAATACTGTGCCTTTGCGATAGTTCACCTGTGCCTTTGGTATGCGGGGGGGGGTGCTTCCCTCCTGGCCGGGGTCCCCTACCTGGGGGGGCCCGGCTTGGGGGCTGGTGCCCCTTTCCTGGTAATGCAAACTGCTCTACAGGCTAATAGTGAAGCGACGCGGGTTGTTTCCGCATGCCACTTCCTGCGGCCTTGCTCTCGGCGATGGGCTGTGAGCAACCTCGCACAAAATTACGGGGTGCTGGACCCCACAACCAGCCTACTATGTTTTCTGTGCTTGATTTTCTGGCGTGTCCACCGCCCCCCCCCCCTCCCCCTCTACGGGGGTTGGGGGGGGGGGGGCGGGGGATCCCCTGTTTCCCCCTTTGTGCTCTTTGTTGTCTTACTTTTCTCTAACCCCTCTCTCCTCTTCCCTTCCCTGGCGGCGGCTGCTCGACATCCGGATCCCTTTGGCTCGGCTCTGGGTCTTTGGAATCCTACAGTACGGGGTGAACGACATCTACCGACCTCCACAACATACAGGCGAGTACAACCTTCCGAACCAACATGACACGTCCTACTACCTGTGATTTTAAAATTCTCACACACAACGTGCAGGGCCTCAATGCCCCTGTAAAAAGGGCGAAAGCATTTCACTTTTACCACAAGCAGGGCATTGACGTCCTTCTCCTACAGGAGACGCACTTCTCTCGCACTTCGGCTCCTAAACGCCTTAGCGCTAAATTCCCCACTTGTTACATGTCCAACAGCGTAGACAAGAAAAAAGGGGTGGCGATCTGCATAGCCAAGAAGGTCCCGTTTACACCTAGGGAGGTAATCCGAGACAAGGAGGGGAGATATGTTATGGTCCAAGGCAGAATAAATGAACATGATGTAACTTTTGTTTCCTATTATGCCCCTAATATGGGACAGCTCCCCCTTCTTCCTGGAAATGCTGAAGGTGGTGATGCCACGCGCGACAGGCCATGTGATATTTGGGGGTGACAGTAATGTCCCCTTGGACCAGGTTATGGACAAATCTGATTCCCTGCACGCCTCATTGAAGCACGCCCCGCGACTGGGGGTTAAGTTGGCTCGTCTTCTGCACTCCACCGACTTGGTGGATGTGTGGAGGAATGACCACCCCACGACGCGTGATTTCACCCACTATTCCCACGCCCACAAGAGCTACGCTCGTATAGACCATCTGTTTGCCCTGTCGGCCCTCCTCCCCTTTGTGCTGAAAGCACAGATTATTTCTACCCCATGGTCTGACCACTCCCCTGTGGTTATGACCATCTCGGACCTATGGACTAAGCCTAAGCCCTCCTCCTGGAGGCTTAACGCCTCCTTGTTGAATGACCCGATCATCTTCCAGGAAGTGTTGGACAGCTTGAAACAATACTTTCTTGATAACCCAGCAACTGATACTTCCCCGGCTATAATATGGGCGGCGCACAAGGCGACGATAAGAGGTAAGCTAATCCAAATTGCTTCTCGGAAAAAGAGGGAACGCGACGGGGAGATACAGCGACAGGATGCTGAGCTGAGAGACCTCTTGCGGGAACAGAGGAGGGCCCCTGGGGTGGACATCAGGCATAAGATTGATGCGGCACGTGTAGCCCTCAACTTCAGCCTGACCACCAAAGCTGAGAAATCCATCCGTTGGTCGAGAAATAGATATTACACCTTGGGTGATAAACCCCACACCCTTCTGGCCCGCAGGTTGGCCCCGAGGCTCCATTCTCCGGCCCTTCCGAAGCTGCGGCTCCGGACTGGCCTCCGGACCCAGGACCCGCAGCTGATAGTGAACGAATTTTACCACTTTTATTCGCAGCTTTACTCCCAGCCGCAACCGCTTAGACAGGCCTCTTTCGAGGAATTTTTTCGCGATATTCCCCTTCCTCGACTCTCCTCCCAGCATGCGTCTATCATGGACCGAGAATTCTCGGACTCTGAGGTACTGGCAGCTATCAAAACTATTAATCCTAACAAAGCGCCCGGCCCTGACGGGTTCTCTGGCCACTACTATAAGAAATTTCATGAAGTATTGGCATCACATCTCTGTTCTTTTTTCAACTCCGTTCGGGCAGGGACCCCGATCCCGAAATACGAGAACAATGCTTTCATCCATGTCCTTCCGAAACCTGGCAAGGACCATGGGAACTGCCTTAATTATAGACCGATCTCGCTTATAAACGTCGATCTTAAAATCATGGCGAAAGTGCTGGCAAACAGACTCAACACCTTTTTGGCGGATTACATACATCCGGACCAAGCTGGTTTTGTACCCGGTAGGCAGGCACCGGACCAAACGAGACGCGCGATAGATGTCATATCGGCCCTTCAATCCAACTGGGATGGTTTGGGTAGCCGGAGGGGTATGCTACTGTCCCTAGACCTTCATAAGGCGTTCGACTCCCTGTCCTGGGACTACCTCCTGCAGACATTGGAGCGCTTTGGTTTCGGGAGTAATTTTCTTACCCTCATTCGCACGCTATACGACGACCCCATTGCGAGGCTATCGATCAAGGGTTATGGGTCCCCCTTTTTGGACGTCCGTAGGGGTACCCGTCAGGGGTGTCCCCTATCCCCGTTGTTATTTATTTTAGCCTTGGAACCGTTGGCCATTAAGTTGCGCCTCAACCCGGATGTCCGGGGTATACAATGTGGGGGCATTGAACATAAGTGTGCTCTATTTGCAGACGATATCCTACTGTATATCTCGTCCCCCCTTGTCTCGATCCCCAACCTGCTCCGAGACCTGGAGAAGTTTGCGTCCATCTCGGGTCTTAAGGTTAACCCCTCCAAGTCGCAGGCTCTAAACCTAACATTAGATGGGGCCACTTTAGCTACTCTTAAAGCCAATTTTGCGTTTGCTTGGCAAGAACGATCGTTGCCTTACTTAGGGATACACCTCACTACGTCTATAGCCACCCTCTACACACACAATTATCCGCCATTGTACAAAAAAATGAGGGAGGACTTGGCTGCTTGGACAGCCAATCCCCCGTCATGGTTCGGAAGGTTGAATTCGGTCAAAATGAATATTCTGCCTCGACTGTTGTATTTATTTCGTACCTTACCTGTGATGCTTAATATGCCTGATCTTAGGGACTTTCAGGGGATAGTTCTCCGGTTTATTTGGGGGGACAAGAGGCCCAGAGTCAATAGGCGTACTCTCTTCACCCCAAAGCTGAGAGGGGGTCTGGGGGTCCCGGACTTGGGCAAGTACTATTACGCAGCCCAATTGGCTCATCTGATTCGCTTCCATTCCCGGAACCCTCTCCCCATCTGGATGCAAATGGAGGCGGCCCATCTGCGGGTCCCCATTCATCATGCGATGTGGCTGCGGGCCAGAGACAGACCGGGCATACTTTGTCCCGCCCTGTCTCTCTCCCTGGGTCTTTGGGATAGGTTGTCGGGCAGGCATGCCTTCCGGTCCCCCCATGCCCCATTGGCGCCCCTGCTGGGCAACCCCTTGTTCCCACCGGGCCTGACCCCTTCAGCGTTTGAATGGTGGACAAACAAGGGGTTCCTCAGGCTGGCGGATCTATGCGACCATCGGGGCCTCCTCACCAGGGCCCAATTACTAGAAACCCATTCCCTCCCTGAGGGTGAGAGCTATCGCTATGCCCAGATATCCCATTTTGCTGCTTCCCTTAAACGTACCAGTGATATCACCACCTCCTCTCAGATGGAGAACCTCTGCCGAACGCTAGATAAACAAAAGAGTTACATATCCACGATTTATAATATATTGCAGAGCGATGACACTAAACTGTCTTATATGCAGCGTTGGGAGGAGGACCTGGGTGAGGACCTGGACCGGGCTGATTGGAATGCTCTAGCTCAATGTAGTTCTAAATCCATCCTTAACACCTCTCTAATCGAAGCTAATTACAAGGTACTTTTGAGATGGTACATGGTCCCGGTCAGGCTGGCTGCAGCGGTCCACACTGCGTCTCCCAACTGTTTTCGGGGATGTGGTCTGGCAGGCACGGTGCTCCACATTTGGTGGACCTGTTCTAAGGTGCGCCGATTCTGGATTCGTGTTTACAATTTCATTTACTCATTGACGCAAGTTAACTTGACCAAGGATCCCCTGCAAGCTCTCCTGGGCAAACCGATAGCGGGGATTTCTAAGCATAACAAACGCCTTATAGCTTTCGTGTTTATAGCGGCCAAGATTACAATCGCACGATCCTGGCGCACCTCAGTAGTGCCGCTCGAGCTGCTCAAAGCCAAGCTGTCTTGGATTATGATAAATGAACGGATGGTAGCCATATTGAATGATAAGATGAAAATATTTGACAAGACCTGGGAACCGTGGATTCGCTATTTGGCAGGCCCCTCTTAGGGGGATTTTTTCCGGCTCTTTACTATTGCCGGACCGCACGCTCCGGGGACTCGTTCCCTGGGAGGGTGCTGAACCTGGATGTCGACTTTTTTCCTTCTTAACCAGCCGCTGCCGCTCTCCTTGACTTCCCTTCCTTTCTTTCCTTTTCCCTTTCCCTGCTTTCTCTTTTCTTTTGTTGTGTATTGATGGCGGGATGTCGTATTTTGTAGTCAGGTCCATGAGACTGCGGGTGGGGGTCGGGTTCCGCTTCCCCCTGGGGGCGCAGTGTGTTCCCGTAAGGGGCGCCCGGGGGGGGGGGGGCCTGGACGGCCCGCTCCTTTAAGCACTGAAGAGAGCGATCAGTACCTGCTTCACACTGGTTTGACTGCCATTGTTATTATTATTTGTTTTTTTTTTTCTCTCTCGACTCCTGCTATCCACAATATTTACTTGTACACATTTAATGCTTTCTGCACCATGTGCTCCATGTTGTTTTCAATGTCTATGGTTGGGCCACTTTGGCTCGTTACACTCTGTTGTACTTTTTCTAAACATCAATAAAAATGATTGAAAATTAAAATGTGGCTAGTCACAGTGTTAAGGACAAAGCCAAAAGAGACACCTTGAATGCAGCATCAATGTACCAAACATGCAACCAGAATGCTCTATGCATCTGCAAAGTCCTCAGCCTAATCCAGAACACAAGTTTAGAGGTTTCCAACAAGCCATCACACCTGAAGCACAAGGCTTCAGACATTTGATCCATGTAATAGGGACCTATTCTGGAGATGGACCAATCCTGTTTAAAGAAGTTCACTGCATAAACCTAACAGAGAAAACAGGTAAGTTTGAACCAAGATTAAAGCGGGACTTGAGCATCCCGCCAAAAGGCAAGTATGTCCACAACCAGTCCAGTGGTATACCTGTCACTGTTGTATCTACAGTGGAAACCGCATGCTATTTAATAATATAGCTTTCAAAAAGGCAAAAAGTTCCAATATACTCCCAAGTGGGGCCCCCCGGACCCTCAAGGGGTAAGATCTCAAATATCAAGTATAGCAGAAGGGTACAGCTGTAGCAGCTCTAAAAGGCACCAGGCCTTGTGCAGGGTTGAAGGCACTAACAAAAACCTACCATTAGTAGACCGGTAACAGTGTTTCTACGAACCTTCCAGGACGGCCAACGCATGAGAGATAATAGGCTCCTTCCTACCGGAAACACAATCCGAATACAATTTGTTAAAAGGCCCCACCCTTCCCCTTGTCCCTCAGTTGTAAAAGAGTATCTTCCACAACCAATTCTCAAGGGAAGTGTTCTTACAATTCTATAGGTACTTACCACCTATGTTATACATTTCTTACCACACCCTTTTAACAGGGCGGGAAGTAGGCCGCCGTCCTGGAAGGTTCGTAGAAACACCGTTACCGATCTACTAACGGCCAACGCATGAGAGGATAATAGATTACCCATAGGCCTACCTTAGGGTGGAACCACTGCCTGTAAGACCTTTCGGCCAAAGGCTAGGTCTTGTTGAGAGAGAACTTCTACACGGTAATGTTTCAGGAATGTGTCATGACTGGACCAGGTGGCTGCACTGCGGATCTGTTCCCAGGATGCTCCAGCCTTCTCAGCCCAGGATGTTGCCAGGGCTCTTTTTGAGTTTGCTTTCAATTTTGCTGGTGCTGGGACACCTGAGACCTCATAAGACATGGTAATTGCTTGTCTAATCCACCTAGAGACTGAAGGTTTCGAGGCCTGCAGTCTCTTTCTGGGCCCAGAATAGAGGACCAGAAGATGATTTGACCTTCTAAAATCTTTGGTCCTCTCTAAATAGGTGAGAAGACATCTTCTCACATCAAGACCGTGAAATTTCCTTTCCTTTTCATTTTTGGGGTTATCACAAAAGGATGGTAAATTTATTTCCTGTGCTCTGTGAAATGAAGATGCTACCTTAGGCAGATACAAGGGATCTGGTCTAAGGACAATCCTGTCTGGAAAAATTAACATAAAAGGTTCTTTAATAGATAGACCCTGTAAATCTCCTACCCTTCTGGCTGTCGTGATGGCTAGCAAGAAGGCCAATTTGAGTGACAAAAACTTAAGGGGAACCTCCTTTATAGGTTCGAACGGGTTACTAGATAACACCTCTAGAACCCTCGGCAGGTCCCAAGGAGGGAACCTGTTTCTAACAACAGGGGTAGCCCTTTGTCTAGCCAACAATCTTTTGACCAATGGCTCTTTTGCTAGACTTGTATCCAAAAATACTGAACGAGCCGCTATTTGTACCCTAAGGGTGTTCGTTGCCACACCCTTATCTACTCCATCTTGTAAAAATTCCAAAACCATAGGAATAGAGGTGGAGGCAAAGTTCCTTTGCCTACGCCAGGTACAAAAAAATTTCCAAATTTTAAAAGATACACATTTCTAGTGACTGGTTTTCTGCTAAGTAAGAGTATCTACCACTCTATCTGAGCAACCCTTAATTTTTAGGATCTGGCGCTCACTAACCAAGCTGTCAGATGGAAGAAGACAGCAGGTCTGGGAGATTTGGGAGTTCCCATGGGGGAGCTACTGACATGGCTTTCAGAGTTGCAAACCATGCTCTCTTTGGCCACGAAGGGGCAATTAGGATTAGTGGCAGGCCTGGAGACCGACTTCGTTTCTGTAAAATCCTGGGAATTAGAGCCAGGGGAGGGAAGGCAAAAGCCAGCCTAAACTGCCATGCTTGAGCTAGGGCGTCCAAGCCCAGCATCCCTTTCTCCTGCGTAAGGGAAAAGAATCATTTTACCTTCCCGTTTTGCAGGGTGGCAAACAAATCTATCTCTGGGTACCCGAACCTTTGGAGCAACAATTGGAAGATTTTGGGATTTAGCTCCCACTCTCCTCTTATGGGGTGATGACTGAGGAAGTCTGCTTGCCAGTTCTTCCCCTTTATATGAATGGCCATCAGAGAGATTACCTTCCCTTCGGCCCACCCTAGAATTTCCTTTGTGAGTGCCAAGAGGGAATTTGACCTGGTACCCCCTTGACGATTTATATAGACCACAGTTGTGGTATTGTCGGACAGGATCTGAACTTCCCTACCTAAGATGGAGCTCTCGAATGCTTTCAGAGCTTCTCCCACTGCTTTCAGCTCCCTGAAGTTGGATGAGGACTGGGCTATTTGTTTGTCTCAGACCCCCTGAGCTTGGGCCCCTTCCAGGTGAGCACCCCATCCCCACGTGCTCGCGTCTGGGGTGATTTTTTCAGGGTTCCACTGACCCCCACGGTCTGCCTTCCCCAAATTGCTTGGGACCAAACACCACTCCAGTGATGAATACACTTGGTGTGAGGTTGACATTCTTGTCTAGTGACTCCATCTTCCTGTCCCAGGAGGACAGGTGGAAGAACTGAAGGTCTCTTGAGTGCAGCTGAGCCCAAACAAGCACTGGGATGCTGGCTGACATGAGTCCCAGGACTCTTAGGATTTATCTCCTGGAACAAGAGGATGCGCTCTTGAGAGCTCCTACTGAAGAGAGACTATTTTCTCCACTGGAAGAAAGAGCTTCTGTACCCTTGAACTTTGTCCATAGATCAGACAAAGCTTGATTGCTCTGAGTACCAGAACATTGATCGGTAAAAATGACTCCTCTGGGCACAGGGGTTGTCCAGCACCCTGCCCCAGCCCGACAGGCTGGCATCCGTGGTCACCACCGTCATCATCCACAGCAGCAGTAGAAAGGACTTGCCATGACTCAGGGCAGGCAACTGAAGCCACAAACAGAGCATTTACCTTGGCTCAAAACCTATCATCCTGTCTAAGGACTGTAGATCCTTGTTCCACTTGACAAGGATCTCCTTTTGCAGAGGCCTGGAATGAAACTGAGCGAATGGGACCTCCTCCAAGGTCAACACCAGGGCTCTCAGGCATGTCCGTAAAGGAGAGTTCGCTTTCCTGCAGCAATCGGATCTCCCCCTGCAACTTATGAAGTTTTTCCCCAGGAAGAAAGACCCTAGCCACGGAGGAGTCCAGAGTTAGTCCCAGGGAATCCAGTCCCACCGAGGGGGTCAGTGCAGATTTGAAGTTGATGATCCACCCGAACTCTTGAAGGGTCTGAACCGTGATTGAGAGTTTGCCCAACAAAGCTGGGTGAGAATTTGCTCTCAACAGGAGACCATCCAAATATCCTGGGATCGCATTCACTCTTTCGCAACACCAACACCGGGGCCAAAACCTTGGAAAAGGCTCTGGGAGCAGAGGCGAGACCAAAGGGTAACCAACAGAGCACTGAAAGTGCTCCTCCGCCACCGTACAACAGAGAAAACTCTGGTGTCCCCCATATATAGGGATGTGCAGATACGCACCTTTGATGTCAATGGAGGCAGGGCAGATTAATTACGTAGCATTTACTTCCTTGAATCCATCTGCCCTTATCTCACAGACATACAGGCAGGAGGGTGTGCTTAACTTTGAAAATCCCTCCTGGGATTTAGATAATTTTGTCTAGGCCTGGAAGCCAGAAGTAACTGAAAAGCAATGTAAAAAAATAAATAAAATAAATAAAAAAGGAAGGTGGTTTAACAAAAATAAATATACCTTCCTATTTACTAATGCTAGCAGCATAGGAAATAAAAAAAATGGCAATGTTGAATGAGAAAGGTTAGGTCAACGTTAAGAAGTTGATACGTTATATTGCACAAACTATATCAAATTTAAGAAATTTAATATTAATATGTCAGGGAAAAAAAAAACATTTATACTCAACGATTGCGCATTTGTGCACGTTTATGGCATTACCTTATTGTCTCTGCAAAACTCACTCGCCGAGAGCTTTTCCTCCGTTTTTCAATGGTGGACTCCTGTTAAAAAAATAAAAAATTAAAAAAAAAATACTTTAAAAAAATAAAAAAAATTAAAACTCCCGCACCCTGCCCACTAACGCCATAGATATAAATTCTCCATGCTGCAGAAAGCGGAGAGAAATAGACATGGCAAAACTACACTGACATGCTGCTTGAGAGAAGCTTGTTTTTAGCTACAAAACTATTTCCCATACACTAAACTCTACCGAACCCCCTATACCAGGGATCTTTAAAACGACAACTGTTGCAGAACTACACAGGTCCCATGAGGCATTGCAAAACTAACATTCACAGACATGACTGGGTATCATGGGAATTGTAGTTCCTGAACAAGTAGAGGGCCATAGTTTGGAGATCCCTGCACTAGACATTCTCTAGGTGGGTATGCAAAAAAAAAAAAAAGAAAAAAAAAGGAATTTTTGTAAAATCTTACCTGTAAAATTCCTTTCTCTGAGTCCTCCGACAGTCGCCGCCATCTTCATATTCGTCACAATGGGGTATTAGACTTTGCTCCGAAGGAGTAGCTAGGCAACAGAATATGTCAATATAAAGGCTTTTAACATATCCCACCCCCAGGGGGTGGTCCCCTCAGTCAATACCCTCCTACTTCCTGTATCCATACTTCAGTTTCAGTGGAATAGCAGTAGAGTATACAACCAAAACCCCAGAAGAGGGGCGGGGGCGGCGACTGTCGGAGGACTCAGAGAAAGGAATTTTACAGGTAAGATTTTACAAAAATTCCGTTTTCTCTTACGTCCTCCGACAGTCGCCGCCATCTTCATATTCGTCACAATGGGGACGTCCCAAAGCAGTGCAAACATGAGGGGTGGGAAACGCAGCCGCGCCTAAAGGCAACGCAGTCTCCACATCAGAGAAAAGAACCTTACCAAAGGAAGAAAACCAGCTGGGCAACAGTAGAAAAAACTTGCTCAACAGAAGCAACAACCCAGGAAAAACAAATAACCTAGGGATAACAACAGGTATCCCAAACAGCCAAGGAGCCCATACAAGGAGCTCTAAGGAACTGCTGCACTAAGAACCTTGCGGCCAAAGGAAGCATCTGCCGATGCCTGAACATCCACTCTGTAGAATTTTGTAAAGTGTGCACGGTCGACCAAGTCGCCGCCTTACACACCTGGGCCACAGAAGCCCCATGCCGACAGGCCCAAGACGTACTCCGAGATCTCGTAGAGTGCGCCTTCACAGGCACAGGGGGAACTTTCCCCTTCAAAGCATAGGCCTGTTCAACAGTCTGTCTGATCCATTTGGCGATGGTAGAGGCCGACGCAGCCATGCCCTTCCGAGGTCCCTCAGGAAGGACAAACAAGGAATACGACTTGCGGAAAGATGCAGTCGATTTCAGGTAAACCCTAATCGCCCGAACAACATCCAAGGAATGCAGCTCCACCTCCTTCGGATGTTTGGGCTTCGCGCAGAGCGAAGGCAGGACAATGTCCTCATTGATGTGAAACTCCGAAACTCTCTTCGGAAGAAAAGAAGGGTTAGGTCGCAAGACCACCTTATCCAGATGAATGACCAGATACGGAGACTTGCAGGACAAAGCTGCCAGCTCCGAAACCCTACGAGCCGAATTGATCGCCACCAAAAAAGCGACTTTTTTGGACAACATGGGCAACGAGATCTTCCTGATCCGTTCAAAAGGGAGCATGTTGTAGCACGGACAGAACAAGATTCAAGTCCCAAGGGGGTAAAGGATCCCTCCTAGGAGGGACCAGATGTCGCACCCCTTGAACAAAGGTACTAACCAAAGAGTTAGACGCCACAGGACGTTGAAAGAGAACAGCCAGCGCAGATACCTGACCCTTGACCGTAGCCAGCGCCAGACGCTGGTCGACACCCGTCTGAAGGAAAGACAACACCCTAGACACAGAGTATGTGCGAGGTGAAAACCCCCTGGACTCACACCAGGCAAAATAGGCTTTCCAAACACGGTGATATACCTTCCCCGAGGAAGACTTCCTCGCGTTAATCAAAGTGTGAATGACCTCCGGAGAAAGACCCCTATCTTTCAGGACCTCAGTTTCAACAGCCAGGCCGTCAAAGCCAGCGACTGTAAAGCAGGATGGAATATTGGCCCTTGAGACAGGAGATCTTCTCGAAGAGGCAGACGACAAGGAGCGTCGACCGCCAGGTTCACGAGGTCCGCGTACCAGGGCCGGCGAGGCCAGTCCGATGCCACAAGAATCACCGTGTGTGGTTCTGAGTAAAACCTGCGAAGGAACCTGGGCAGCAATTGAATCGGCGGAAACGCATACAGCAGCCGATACTGATGCCACGGGGCTACTAACGCGTCTGACGCGTCTGCCCGAGGATCGCGCGTTCTTGCCACGAACTTTTTCACCTTGTTGTTCAGACGAGACGCGAACAGGTCCACATCCGGAAGACCCCACTTCGCGCGCAACATCTGGAAGACATCCGGGTGGAGAGACCATTCCCCCTGATCCAGGGTCTGGCGGCTCAAATAATCCGCCTGCCAGTTCTCCACCCCCGGAATGTGCACCGCCGATATCGCCGGGACATGAGTCTCGGCCCAAGAAAGAATGTCGGCCACTTCCCGAGCCGCTCGGGCACTCCTGGTGCCCCCTTGGTGATTGACATAAGCCACCGCCGTGGCATTGTCCGTCTGCACCCGAACCGGACAGCCGCGCAGCCTGTCCGTCCAACGTTGAAGGCAGAGATTTATCGCACGCAACTCCAGAATGTTGATTGGAAGGGAGGATTCCTCCTCCGACCAAGTCCCCTGGGCGGACAGAACACCCAGAACACCACCCCACCCCGACAGGCTGGCATCCGTGGTGATCACCGTCCATGAAAGAGGACGAAAAGACTTTCCCCGACACCGCCGGGGACTGGAGCCACCACAGAAGATCTCTCCTGGTGCGATGGCTCAACGAAATCTGGATATCCAGAGATTGCGGACGCCCGTCCCACCTGGACAGGATCTCCGCTTGGAGACTCCTCGTGTGAAACTGGGCGAAGGGAATCGCCTCGAAAGCCGAGACCATCAGTCCCAGACATCGCATGCACTTCCGCAGGGATGAGCACGGAACGTCCCTGAGGGACTGGACTTCTCCCTGAAGAATCTTGAGTTTGTCGTCCGGTAGGAAGACCTTCGCCTGGACCGAGTCCAGGATCATCCCCAAATACGGAAGACGAACCGACGGACACAGCGTCGACTTTGGATAATTTATCGTCCAACCAAACTCCTGTAGAGTCTGCACCGTGACGGACAGATCCGTCTCCAGACCCTGGCTGGTCGCAGACCGAACCAGAATATCGTCCAGATACCCCAGGACAGAGATGCCCTGGGCCCTTAACAAGGTCAGCAGTGGTGCAAGCACCTTGGTGAAAACCCGCGGAGCCGAAGCGAGGCCAAAAGGTAACGCCACGAATTGGTAGTGATCCTCCGCAATGGCGAATCGAAGGTACCTCTGGTGACCCTCGAAAATGGGGATGTGTAGGTACGCATCCTTCAAGTCGATGGAGGCCATGAATTCCCCCGGAACCAGGGCAGCCACCACCGACCGCAGAGATTCCATGCGGAACTTGCGAACCCGCACAAAGCGGTTCAGAGCCTTTAAGTCCAGAATTGGACGAACCTTGCCCTCCTTCCTGGGCACGGTGAACAGATTGGAATAGAACCCCCGAAATCTGTCCCGATGAGGCACCGGAACCACCACTCCCTGAGCCCTCAGGTCCCGCACCGCTAGGTGCAGATCCCGCAAACGCTCCGGAGACAGTTGAAGATTTGAGGGAAAAAAATCTGCTCTCCGGCCGAGAGAGAAACTCGATCTTGTAACCAGATCGAACGATTTCCTGAACCCACCTGTCCCGAACACGGGTCAGCCATGGTTGTGGAAAACCGAGCAAGCGCCCCCCCATCCCAGAACCGGGTGAGGGCGCCCCTTCAGGCCGCACTGTTGTGGGCAGCGGATACGGACTGGCCGGACTTCTGCTTACCTGTCCACGGCCTCTTTTGGGAGCCCTGACCTTTGAACGGCTTGCCCTTATAATGCGGCCGAAAGGCACGAAAGGACCCCTGAGAGGGCCGAAAGGAAGCATGCTTCTTACCAGGAGTCGCCTTAGCCTTTTGGGATTGGGGCAAGAGCGTGCTCTTACCCCCTGTGATCCCCTTTATCAGAGTATCCAAGGATTCGCCAAAAAGGCGAGAACCGCCATAAGGTAGATTGACTAAGGTCTGGCGCGAAGATTGGTCCACCGACCAACACTTTAACCAAACCAAACGGCGAGACAGCACCGCCACACCGTGTACACGTGCGGCCAACGGGACCATATCCAAGTCCGCATCGCACAAATACATGACACCCTGATGGATTTGATCCACCATGTCCAATGTCGCCTGTGGGGCGGAATCAGCCTCCAAAACGCGTCTAAGCACCTGCGTCCAACTCGCGACCGCCTGGGCCGCCATAAGGGAAGCAAACAGAGCTTTCAGCATAGAACCCATAATAGAATAGGTATGACGGGCAAGAGACTCCAGCCTCTTGTCCGTGGCATCCCGGAACACCGGGGTATCCTCAGCAGGAATCGCAGTGGACTTATTCAAAACCGCGATCGCGTGATCCACCGGAGGTGGTACACACCAACGCTCGTCAGTAGCGGGCGTGAAAGGATAACGCAATTTGAACCTACTGGGTACAGCAAAAGGCTTGCGGATATTACGCCATTGTTCCTTAACAGCGTTCTGAAAGTCATCCGTGCAGGGAAAAAACCTGCGATGTTTTGCGCCGTCTTTGTCCCATAAGCTGCCAAGGCAGCAGGCGGACACGGTTCATCCTGCAAGCGCAGCGTATGCTTAATAGAAGCAACCATTTCATCCATGAGTGCAAGCTCTTCAGACGAGCCAGGGGGAGAATCATCCACCCCTTCAACCTCAGCCTCCACCTCGGACCCCACCAGATCCAGGGAGGAACGGGACCCTGATAAGGAGACCCCGGCCATACCAGCCCCTGCACCATCACCCTCTGAACCAGAGGAAACTGAATCTCTGGACCTTTTTGTGGATTGAGCAGCCACCAGCATTTGCACCTGTGCTGCCAGATTAGCCACAATCGCAGCCAAATCTCCCCCTGGGGGGGAAACAGCAGTCCCCTGACTACCCATCAATGTGGTAGAAAATTTGCCCTCCTGAGAATCCATTGCCCAAAAATTATTGCTGGCCAAGAAGGGGTTAACTGCCCCTTTAACAAGCGCGGCGAGCGCAGCCCACCGCACACACACACAGCACAATTGAGACCCCCACAGGGAAGACACAGAACCCAGGCAATGGATAAAGGAAGATCAGAAAGGGTAAAAACCTGAGGAGACCCTCGCTGTAGCTGCCGCCTCGATCGGTGCACATCAGGAAAGAGGAAGTGATGTAATCAGGGCGCTCTGTTAAAGCCTATGGAAGGCTACAAGAAAATGGCCGCCCGCAGTTAAAACATGCGGCTGGGCGAGTGCAGGCAAAATGGCGTCGTTTGGCGCCGAAACCGCCGCTCCCCCCACTACAGTGATGCATGTAACACCACTCATGTAAAAAAACATGGCGGATCGCCGCAGCGATCGCTGTAAAGTGCCCCAACATGGTCAAAAGCATGTCCCACAGCACACAGCCTTCACACATACACAGGCTGACACAGACAGTGCAGCACAGCCCCCCCTCCTTGTAGCCCACAGCATGCAGCCAGAGAGACAGGGACAAACAAATCCACAGTGTGAACACAGGCAGGGTAACACAGTCCCAGACTGACAGCCCTCCCAAAACAGACAGGTCCCCACATAAATACACTTACCTCCACGGATGGCGTGGGGAACCCGCACAGGCGAACAAACCGCTGCACACAAGGCAAGGAGAGTCGCATCCAGGATGCAGCATAATGGTGGGTTAAGAAACCGCACAGCGTCCAGTGAGGTAGCCACCTCACCAAGCATCCCTGCACCGAGCAGGGATGGGTCGTTCACTGCGCCAGGAGCGATACCTGGCTGAACGCTCGATGGCAGGCTGGGAAGCCACCGACCCACAACCTGCGACCAGGGGGGATCAGCCCGAGACCCAGCCCGCACGAATCCTCTTCATCAGAAGAACTAACTAATGCTGACAAAGTAACAGCTGAGTAAAGCAAGAGAAAAAAACTCAAAGAAAATCAAAGAGAAAATAAAGGCTGAGACAAAATGCCCCAGCATAGAGACAACCAGCTACTCCTGACAAGCTAGACATTGAAACTGAAGTATGGATACAGGAAGTAGGAGGGTATTGACTGAGGGGACCACCCCCTGGGGGTGGGATATGTTAAAAGCCTTTATATTGACATATTCTGTTGCCTAGCTACTCCTTCGGAGCAAAGTCTAATACCCCATTGTGACGAATATGAAGATGGCGGCGACTGTCGGAGGACGTAAGAGAAATGGGATTTTTGACTTATTGTAAAACACATTTCTCTGATGAAGTGCTGTGTCCGTCAATTAACATCTTCTTAACCATAGGGTTATACTGTGAACGTATGCACCGACTACCAAGTGGAGGCCTTGCAAATCTGAGCCATAAAGGCTTGATGGCGATGTGCCCAAGAGGCACCTACTCCTCTGGTAGAATGTGCCTTTACAGGAAAAAAGATTTTTGTAAGATCTTACCGTAAAATCTTTTTCTCGACAGACGCGGCCTCATCTCCATGAGCTGAGTGGGTTTATTGCTCCTCCCATCAGGAGTATTCTAAGCAGTAAAATTTGAATAAACACGCCCAGGGGGCTGTCCCTCTAGGCATAAACCCCAACTGCACAATCCAGCACATCAGTTTAGTTTAAAAGCAGTGAAGACAAAAAGAACCAACCCCAAACAGAGGGGCGGGTGCTGCGTCTGTCGATGGACATCAGAGAAAAAGATTTTACGGTAAGATCTTACAAAAATCTTATAGTCTCTAAATCTTCACTTTAATTTAGGCACTGGCACTTTTTTTCGGCACATTTTACTTAAATTATAATTTGTATTGAATATTTTGTGGATGTAAAAATACCTTTATTCCTTTAAGCCCTTTTGTTTTTGGATATATCCAGCACACGTAGATGTAAAAAGAGTAGCACACACTATACCACTTGTCTCTTACAAATCAATGTGCCTGCATTGAGAGAGAGTGCAGCTGCCCTGAGCTTGTTGCTAATTAACTTTACTCGGGTGTTATAAATATTAGCATGAGGAACAGATAGCCCTGCTGCACAGAAAGAAAGTGAGGGCCGGTTTTGTAAGCAGGTTTTTGCTGGGACTGCGGGAACCCTCCTGTCCTGCTGCTCCTACATGGGCGTCTGAACTGGAAGTCCCCTCCTACATGTCTTGCAGATTTAATCTTGAGTTGGCTTTGCTTCATACTCCACATGTGCGTCACTGACCCCGTTTCATATGGCAGAAACCAACATGCACCCCTTTAATGGCTTCAGACCAGGCTTAGAACAATTTACCTTTTACAAAAGTAACAGTCCAGGCCTTAATCTAACTAGGGGAGGTGGCTGTCCAGGCATACCTTAACAAGTGTTATTCCATAGAAAGCGATCTCCAGTAGCTGGTAGTGTCCACCGAAACCCTAGCATCTCAAGGGGGGAGGGGGGGGTCACATACTGGTCTTTAAATTCCTGAACTCCAAAAACTTTGTATGTTTTTGTTCTAAGACACCCACAGTTTTTCTGAAGGTCCCCTGAACTGGACCTTCCCGCTGTTTATGCATCACTCAGAGGAAGGCTGGCCCAAGACCGAAAACCTGGCAACTGGACGTTATCAAAAAATGTACCCTTCCCCAGCCTGGGCGAGCCAACTATTTTGCTAGTGCAGTACACTGTCAGTTTGACCAACTTCTGTCAAAAGGGCATTTTGATTTTTTTTTTTTAATCTATGAATAAGCAGCTGCAGCAAATTTGAGAGGATGGAGAAAAAAGTTTTTTTTTTTTTTTTTTTTTTTAATTTCCTTTCATTAAAAAAAGTGCTGTCATGGCCATTTGCCAGAAATGTCAAGCTACAAAAAGAATGCATGCTAGGTAAAAAAAAAACAAAAAACACAACAGGAACTTGCAAAGAACATCTAGTTTTAACAGTCAGTTCTACAACGTAAGGCCCTCAATAGGATGGATTAGGGTTTTGTTAAGGCAAGAAGTGGTTGGGTCCACCATGAGGAGAGCCCATATCCTGAAAAACAGCTGCTCAATAGAATACTGTTCAGCAATATGCTTGGAAGGAGAAAATTGGGTTTTTGTAAGAACTTACCATAAAATCCTTTTCTCCGAGTCCTGACAGACGCAGCTCTCCATAGTTTCTTCACCAATGGATAATGCGCCATCTACAGGAGTAGACAAGGCAGTGAAACTTTTCACCTGACACGCCTATAGGGGCTGTCCCTCATGACATTACCCCAGACACAATATGCTCACTAATCAGTTTCGTAGCAAGCAGTGAAAGACGACACAACCGACCCTAAAATAGAGGGGCAGGAGCTGCATCTGTCAGAGGACTGAGCGAAAAGGGTTTTACGGTAAGTTCTTACATCCTCTGACAGACACAGCTCTCCATTGTTTCTTCCCCAATGGGACATCCCATAGCAGTGAGCAGTGTAGGCATGAGGGGTGGGAAGAACGCAACAACCAACCGGTAAAGTTTCATCAAGGCTAGAAAACGAAGACAACAGGGCAACAGAAAGCTCTTGAAATTCAACAGGAGCTCGCCCCAAAAACTGGATTTTTGACTTACCATAAAATCCTTTTCTCTTAGGTTCATTGACAGACGCAGTCTTCTGATGCATATCAGTAGGGTAATACCGCCCCCTATAGGAGTAGGACACTAGGCAGAAAAAATCCAGTTATCTATCATTCATTGACGGACGCAGTCCTCTGATGCATATCAGAAGGGACGTCCCAAAGCAGTACCAAAATGAGGGGTGGGAACCAGAAGAAAAAAAAAAAAAGTCCCCCAAGGCCAACCAGACAACAGAGGACACCTCAGAACAATCAGATGAGGTCCACCTGGAAAAACAAAAAAACAAAAAAACACCCTCAAGGAAGGCCAAGAGACCCCCTATACCGCAGCCTGCAAAACCTTGCGGCCAAAGGAGGCATCGGCAGATGCCATCACATCAACCTTAAAAAATTTGATAAAGGTGTGAACAGACGACCAAGTTGCCGCCTTGCACACCTGAAGCACAGACGCCTGATGGCAAAAAGCCCAAGAAGCACTAAGCGTCCAAGTAGAGTGCGCCTTGACAGGGGAGGGCGGAACCTGACCCCTAATGGAATAAGCCTGCACCACTGTCTGTCTGATCCATCTGGAAATAGTTGCAGCAGACGCAGGCAGTCCTTTCTTTGGGCCATCCGTGAGCACAGAGAGAGTGTCAGACTTGCGAAAAGACTCAGTAGATACCAAATACACCTTGAGCGCCCGAACATCCAGGGTAAGCAGGGCAAATTCCTTAGGATGTTTTGGCTTAGGACATAAGGAAGGTAACACAATGTCCTCATTTAGGTGAAAACTGGAAACCACCTTCGGCAGGAAGGACAGATCCAGTCGAAGTACCACCTTGTCCCTGTGAACCACCAGATAGGGAGAACGACAGGACAACGCTGCCAGTTCCGACACCCTGCGTGCAGAAGTGATTGCCACCAAGAAGGCCACCTTCTGAGACAAGGTAAGCAGAGGGACCTCCCGAATATTCTCAAAAGGGAGGCCTCTGAAGAACTGACAGCACCAAATTAAGATCCCATGGCGGTAGCGGAGGTACCAAGTGTCGCACCCCCTGGATGAAACTACGCACCAGGGAATGTGCGGCCAATGGACTCTGGAAGAAAATAGCCAAGGCCGAGACCTGACCCTTGTACTCAAGGCCAACTTTTGATCAACTCTCCGTTGAAGGAAAGCCTAGATCCGAGACACTGAATAGGAGTGAGGGTGGGTCCCAAGGGACTCACACCACACAATGTACGACTTCCACGTACAACAATAAATCTTCTTGAAAGTCGCCTTCCTCGCTTTAAGCAAAGTGGGAATCACTGAAGCAGATAAACCCCTATCCTTTAACACCTGGCTTTCAACAGCCAAGCCGTCAAAGCCAGCGACTGTAAAGCAGGATGGAAGATTGGCCCCTGAGAGGGCAGGTCCACCCGGAGAGGAAGTCTCCATGGGGCGTCTGCGACAAGCCTGACCAGGTCGGCCTACCAGGCGAGACGATGCCAGTCCAGAGCCACAAGAATGACCTGAATCCCTCTATCCTGTGAAGAAGTCTCGGCAGCAACTTGAGAGGAGGAAAAGGCATATAATCAGCCGGTACTGGCCCCAGGGGGCCACCAGCACGTCTGTGGCATCTGCCAGAGGGTCCCAGGAGCGGGCCACAAACCTCTGTACCTCCCTGTTGATTCGAGACGCCAACAGATCCACATCCAGAGTACCCCAGCGAAGGCACAACTGTTGAAACACCTCCGGATGCAGGGACCACTCCCCTGCATCCAAGGCCTGGTGGCTGAGGTAATCCGCCTGCCAATTTTCCACTCCCGGAATGTGGGCCGCGGAGAGAGCCGGGACATGGCACTGCGCCCAACATAGAATATACGCCACTTCCAGGGCCGCAAGGACACTCTCGGTGCCCCCTTGGTGATTGACGTACGCCACAACCCTTCAGACGGTCAGTCCAGTGCATCAGGCAAAGCCGGATCGCTCTCAGCTCCAGGACATCAGCAATCGAGATTCCTCCAGGGACCAGACTCCCTGAGCCGAGTCCTGATCGAGGAAACACCCTGGCAGATGATGAGTCCCAAGGTCAGACTCGGATAGACCAGTCTCATGGAAGGGGTCAGAGATGACTTTTGAATGTTCACGATCCAACCAAACTCCTCCAGAGTACGCATGGTGACCCCCAAGTTTGCCGTCAGCAACGCGGGGGATTCCGCACGGAGAATCAGATCGTCCAGGTAGCCCAGGTTCGATATCCCCCGCTGTCGCAACAGTGCCAGGACCGGGGCCAACACCTTTGTGAAGACCCGAGGAGCGGAGGCGAGACCAAAGGGTAACGCCACAAACTGATAGTGGTCTTCTCCCATGGCAAAACGGAGAAACCGTTGGTGAGCAGCACAGATTGGAATGTGAAGGTAAGCACCCTTGATTTCTATTGAGGCTAGGAAGTCCCCCTGATGTAGGGAGGCCACCACCGTGCGAATAGTTTCCATCTTGAACTTTTGAGCACGCACAAACACATTCAGAGCCTTTAGGTCCAGGATCGGCCGCACCTTGCCCTCCTTCTTAGGAACCGTAAACAGGCTGGAATAAAACCCGTGAAAGCGTTCCGCGTGCGGAACAGACACGATCACTCCTTGCTGTAGCAAGTCCTGCACTACCCCATAGATCGCTCGCAAGCGATCCAGGGATAGGCAGACATTGGAAGGGAAAAACCTGACTGGAGGAACGGATCAAACTCGATCTTCTATCCGGACCGCACAACCTCCCGGACCCAATTGTCTGGGATCCGGGTCAGCGACGCGTCCGAGAACCGGCAAAGGCGTCCCCCCACCCCAGGGCACACCATCAGGCTGACTGGGCCTTGTCCGCAGGTCTGGCCGGACCGGACTTTGTTTTCCAGCCCAGGGACGCTTGGAAGCACCCGAGGGAGCTTTGATGGGCTTAGTCTTATCGGCTGCCCCTGAAGGCTGAGAATACTTTCTGTGAGCCGAAAAAGACGGACCCCACCTACGGCGAGAGTCCCTACCTCTGGAAGCCTGCGGAAGAAAGGTACTCTTAACCCCCCCCCCCCCGTAACACCATTAATAATGTCATCCAGGGTAGCCCTAAGTAGACGGTCCCCCTGAAAGGGGAGTTCCGTCGAGGCCTTCTTGGAAGCCTGATCCGCAGACCAACACTTCAGCCAGAGCATACACCTGGGAAGTAATGTACAGCGCATTTTGCCTCTGTAAAATTAGGGTCATGTCTGCCAATGGAACGGTACAGGATCTGAGAGATTTGATTATCCAGAATTATATATAGATGATATAAATGACTAAGTTTACAGAGTCTATTCTCATGAAATGTGCGAGGTTTACATAATGTGAACAAACAAACTGCTCTATTTACATTTCTTAAGTCTCAGAATCCCTCTATAGTATGTTTACAGGAAACACATGTTACTAAAGACACAGTTGGTTTAATACGGCCCTCCAGATATCAAATTCAATGTTTATTCCAGAGATAACTAAACTGGTCACTACATTTTACTCGAGGTTGCAGGCGGCGGGTGTTGACCCGTTTAAATTGGCCTTGTGCAAGTTGGTCGCACTCCTTCCTGAGCTGTCGGAGGAAGTATGGGACGAGGCCTCGGAGTTGTGCTTCCAGGACCTTATTAGTTCCAACCACAGATTGACAGTTTAAATTCATTCACCATTTGCACTACACCCCTCAAAATTTGGTCCGTATGAGGGTTGCCCCGGGCGCTGCCTGTTCTAGGTGCGGCTGTCCCACAGCAGACCTCCTTCACATGTTTTGGTCCTGGCCCCATATTAACGGCTACTGGAAGTCTATTTTCGCTTTCTTTAATAATAAATTACATTTACCGGTCCCACACACGCCTGGGGTGGGCCTGTTGAGTGTGTTGAATGATATCATACACAGTGTGCGTCCTAGGATCTTGCTCTGTATCCTACTGTTCTATGCCAGGAAGCTTATTTGACTACATTGGAAAAGTGTTGAACCGCCTACCATGCAACAATTCTATGTTTTAGTATGAGGTGACGTACCACTCTATAGACTGATCTAGAAGAATAGAGGGTGCCCTGATAAGTTTACTAAAATTTGGCAGCCTTGGCTTGATGTGGAGGATTTGTTCTGGGCAGATGTCCCTCTGCCCTCGAGCTGACTGAGACTGTTGTGGTCCCAGATGTACTGACGGATTATCTGGTTAACATGTTTATTACCTGCTCCCTCCCCCCGCAGGGGTAGGTACTGGAGGGTAGAGGGAGGTGTGTGTGAGTGGCTGTGTTAGTGTGAGTGTTGAGGGGGGGTATGTGGTCGTGTGTCCTTGTTTGTGTTGGCTGTCTTGTTCCGTTGCCGTTTCCCCCTCCCTTATCCATCCTAGGGTGGGGCTCCCTTATGGTGTTCTGCTGGGTGTGCTCCACAGCCGCTGTTTGACATTCTGGGGAAATCTATGCTTGGAGCCCCTCCCCCCTCTTTCCTCCCCATTCCCTTCCCTTCCCCCCCGGGCCCTGTTGGCCTTCTTGTCATGTTATTCTGCAGTGCCTTCCATTGACCTGGTGTATTTCCATTGCCTGTTTATATAGATTTTTTTTTTTTTTTTTTTACTGGCATTGTTTGTACTTGTATTTTATGTTGTTGGTTGAAAATTCATAAACACCTTTCAAAAAAGATATCAAATTCAATATCATTCTACCTATACTCAATATTCTAGGGGTGCGAGTATTATGATCTCTGGTAATGTTGGATTTGAGGTATTAGATAAATTATTGGATGAGCAAGAAAGATAAACTGAATTTTTGTAAAATCTTACCGTAAAATTCCTTTGAGTCCTCCGACACTCGCCGCCCCTCATACAGTCTTCACCAATGGGGTATTGACTCCCTCTCCACAGGAGTAGCTAGGCATAAGACTTGTTAAAAACCAAAGCATTTAACAGACACACCCATGGGGGCTGTCCCACTGGTCAATACCCCCCTGCAGTAGCCATCCCAACTCAGTTTGGTAGCATAGCAGTAAGTGTACAAGAAAACCCCAAAAAAGAGGGGCGAGGGACTGTCGGAGGACTCAGAGAAAGGAATTTTACAGTAAGATTTTACAAAAATTCCGTTTTCTCTTACATCCTCCGACAGTCGCCGCCCCTCATACAGTCTTCACCAATAGGATGTCCCAAAGCAGTGTAGACACGAGGGGTGGGAGACGCAACCGTATAAAAGGCAACGCAGTACCCACATCAGAGAAAGGAACCTTACACGCACAGTAAGAGAACCTTCTGGGCAACAGAAAAGGCTCAACAGGAGCAACAGCCCAGGAAAGCAAATAACCCAGGGGATAAACGACTCCAACAACCAGGGACCCACAAAAAACAAGGGTCCCTTATGGCACGCCGCACAGAGAACTTTGCGGCCAAAGGAGGCATCAGCTGATGCCAGAACATCAATCTAATAGAATTTGGAAAAGGTGTGCACCGACGACCAAGTTGCAGCCTTGCACACCTGGGCCACCGAAGCCTGATGCCGGTAGGCCCAGGACGTACTCATCGATCTGGTAGAGTGCGCCTGAACAGGGAAGGGTGGAACCCGTTCCTTCAAAGCATAGGCCTGGACAATCGTCTGTCTGATCCATTTGGCAATGGTCGACGCAGCAATGCCCTTCCGAGGTCCCTCAGCAGGAAGGACAAAGAGGGAATCCGATTTCAGAAAGGATTCAGTGGACGACAGGTAAACCTTGATCGCCCGGACAACATCCAAGGAATGCAAGGCAACCTCCTTAGGATGCTTAGGCTTCGCACAGAGCGAAGGCAAAACATGTCCTCCTTAAGGTGAAAGGTGAAAGTCAGACACCACCTTAGGGAGAAATGACGAGATAGGTCGCAAGACCACCTTATCTTATGAACCACCAGGTAAGGAGAGCAGCAAGACAGCGCCGCCAACTCCCGACACCTTGCAAGCCAAAGTGATTGCCACTAGAAAGGCAACCTTCTTAGACAGCAGAGGCAACGATATCTCCCGGAAGTTTTCAAAGGGAGAACGCTGTAACACGAACAGAACCAAGTTCAAGTCCCATGGAGGTAAAGGCTCCCTCTGGGGAGGGGCCAAATGTCGCACACCTTGAAAGAAGGTGCGAATTAAGGAATGAGACGCCACAGGGCGTTGAAAAAGAACAGCCAGTGCAGATTCCTGGCCCTTTATCGTGGCCAGCGCCAGGCACTGGTCCACACCAGACTGAAGGAAAGCCAACACTCTCGTCACCGAGTATGAGCGAGGAGAAAACCCCCTGGACTCACACCAGGCAAAATAAGCTTTCCAGGTACGGTAATAAATTTTACCAGAAGAGGCTTTTCTAACCTTGATTAAGGTAGGAATGACCTCTGGGGAGAGACCCGTCTCTCAGGACCTGGCTTTCAACAGCCAGGCCGTTAAAGCCAGCGACTGTAAGGGCTTTCACACGGCCGCTCCGTGTGTCCGCAAATCATCTTATTTTTTTGCGGATGATTTGCGGACATAATGCAAGTCTATGGCATTGCGGATGTCAGCAGAATACCATCCGCTGACATCCGATTTTCCTCCTTTCAGTTCTGTTCCGTTTTTTGGAATGGAACAGAACCCTATTTTTCCTCCGTTCAAAAAACGGAAAGGAAGGAAAATCGGATGTCAGCGGTGTCATCCGCTGACATCCGCAATCCCCATAGACTTACATTATGTCCGCATATCATCCGCAAACAGATGGGATGATATGCGGACCGTGAAAAAAAAAAAAAAAAGTCCCGCAGCGGAGCTTTCACACGGAGCGGCCGTGTGAAAGAGCCCTAAAGCAGGATGGAAGATCGGTCCCTGAGACAGTAGATCTCGCATTGGCAGCCGCCAAGGAGGCGCGACTGCTAGGTGAACGATGTCCGCGTACCAGGACCAGCGTGGCCAGTCCGGTGCCACCAGAATCACCAAGTTCGGTTCCGAGGCCAACCTGCGAAGGAACCTGGATAACAACTGAATCGGAGGAAAGGCATACATCAGACGATACTGATGCCAAGGGGCCACCAGCGCATCCGAGGCGTCCGCCAGAGGATCGCGCGTTCTTGCCACGAACCTTTCCACCTTGTGGTTTAGCCGAGACGTGAACAGATCCACGTCCGGGGATCCCCACTTCGCACACAGCATTTGGAAGACCTCCGGGTGTAGGGACCATTCCCCCTGATCCAGGGTCTGGCGGCTCAGATAATCTGTCTTCACACCCAGAATGTGAACAGCCGAAATCGCCTGGACATGAGCCTCGGCTCAAGACAGAATGTCGGTCACCTCCCGTGCCGCCCGGGCACTCCTAGTGCCCCCTTGGTGGTTGATGTAAGCCACCGCGGTAGCATTGTTCGTCTGTACCCGTACAGGACGGCCCCGAAGTTGATCCGACCACTGGAAGAGACACAGTTTGATCGCTCTCAATTCCAAGATGTTGATTGTGAGGGAGGATTCCTCCTCTGACCAAGTGCCCTGGGTTGCCCAGGACTCCACCCCAGCCTGACAGGCTGGCATCCGTGGTAATCACTGTCCACAGTAACGGACGGAAGGATTTTCCTTCCGACACAGCCGGGGACTGAAGCCACCACAGAAGATCCATTTTGGTCCGGCGACTCAACGAGACACTCAGATCCAAGGATTGAGGTAGTCTGTCCCACCTGGCCAGGATCTCCGCTTGGAGAGACCGCGTGTGAAACTGAGCAAATGGTATCGCCTCGAAGGCTGACACTATCAACCCCAGGCACCGCATACAAGCCCTGAGTGACAAGGATTCGTTGTCCCTGAGGGACCTGAACTCGTTCTGAAGGGTCCGGAGCTTGTCCTCCGGCAGAAATACCTTCGCTTGAGCAGAGTCCAGAACCATTCCCAAATAGGAAGACGAACTGAAGGAGACAAGGTCGACTTCTGAACGTTGATGGTCCAACCAAACTCCTGAAGCGTCTGTACCGTAGTCGACAGATTGCAGGCTCTGACTGGCACTCGATCTTAACAGGAGATCGTTCAGAAATCCCAAGACCGCAATGCCCTGTGCCCTCAACAGGCCCAGAACAGGCGCCAGCAGTTTGGTAAAGACCCTTAGAGCCAAAGCGAGACCGAAAAGGTAACGCTACGAACTGATAGTGGTCCTCCGCTATGGCGAATCAGAGGTACCTCTGATGACCCTCGAAAATGGGGATGTGCAGGTATGCATCCTTTAGGTCGATAAGAGGCCAGCAATTCCCCTGGACTCAGGGAGGCCACCACCGAGCGGAGGGATTCCATACGGAAATTTTCGAACATAGCGGTTCAGAGCTTTCAATTCCAGGATCGGACGTACCTTGCCCTCCTTTCTGGGCACACTGAACAGATTTCGAGTAAAACCCCCGAAACCTGTCCCGATGAGACACCGGGACAATCACCCCCTGGGCAAGGAGATCCTGCACTGCTTGATGCAGGTCCTGTAGGCGCCCTGGGGTCAAATGAAGATTTGAGGGAAATAATCTGTCCGCCGGCCGCGAAAGGAATTCGATCTTGTATCCTGATCAAATGATTTCCTGAACCCACCTGTCCGGAATTCGGAGCACGGTTGGAGGAAACCGCGCAAACGTCCCCCCACCCCTGAAACGGGTGAGGGCGTCCCTTCAGGCAGAGGCGGATTGAGCCGCTGCACTGCCATGGCCAGACTTTTGCTTGCCCGCCCAGGGCTTTTTCTGGCCACCTTGGACCTTGAAGGGCTTGCCCTTGTTTTGTGTCTTGGAGGCACGAAAGGACCCCTAATTGGGTCTAAAGGCGGGACCCCGCTTGCCGCGAAAAGGCTTGTTCTTTGGATTCTGGGGCAGCAGAGTGCTCTTGCCCCCAGTGACTCCATTCACCAAGGTATCTAAAGCCTTGCCAAAAAGGCGAGACCCTGCATAGGGAAAATCAGCCACCATTTTAAGTGATGTCTGGTCAGCCGACCAGCTCTTCAGCCAGATCAGTCGATGGTTAAGTACCGCAACACTAGATAGGCGCGCAGCCAAAGGGGCCTCATTCAAGGCCGCATCGCACAAATACATGACCCCTTGATGAATTTGGTCCACCATGTCCAGCGTAGCAGGTGGGGCAGACTCAGACACTAGTGTGCGTCTAAGCACCTTAGTCCAATCCACCATCGCCTGAGCCACCATGACATAAGCGAAAATAGGTTTGAGCATGGAACCCGCCACCATGTAGGCATGGTGGGCAAGAGACTCCAACCTCCTGTCCGTAGGATCCCGGAACACCGGGGTATCCTCAGTGGGAACCAAAGTAGCCTTGTTCAGTACGGCCACAGTGTGATCCACCTGGGGAGCCACACACCGGCGTGAATCCGTAGAAGGCGCAAAGGGGTAGAGCAGTTGAAACCGTTTAGGCACCGTGAAAGGGCGTTTCAAACTGCGCCATTGTTTATTCACCGTGTGATGAAATTCAGCGGGCCAGGGAAACACCTGCGCCAACTTGCGGGACCTATGTGTACCAAAGGAGGACAATGCCGGAGGATTGGGCTCATCCTCCAAATGTAGTGAGTCTTTAACAGAAGAAATCAACACATCCATAGCTGCGCGTTCAGGCGACCCCGGGGGAGAATCATCTACCCCCTCCACCTCCGCCTCCCCCTCAGACCCCAGGGGGTCCTGAGAAGAGGGAGACCCCGACAAGGGCACGCCACCCACAGCAGCCATATCCCCATCTGAATCAGAAGAGAAAGAGATCCTAGGCCTTTTTCTAGCAGCTCGTTCAGTAATCAGCACCTCCATTTTGGACACTAAAGTCGCCACCACAGCGGCCAAATTAGGTAGAACGGGGGGTTCAGCAGAACTGGGTTCTCCCACCAAGGCTGGGGGGGAATTTGCTGTCCTGAGATTCCATTGCAGAAAACACAATGTAAAAGGTACCGGCCCTTTAAGAGCGCTGCGGACCCCGCAGCCCAGCGCTATATACATGCTATATATACTGTGTACACAGACCCCCTACAGGGACAAAACTGAGCCAGAAAGGATAAGAAACTGAGCAAATATGGAAAGGACAGTCTGCAGAGCCCCACAGAGTGTTACCACACCGATCGCTGCTCCAGAGGAAAAGGAAGTGAGGTCGCCAGGGACTGAACTATATGCTGCAGGCTAAGGGAAAATGGCTGCCCATAGGAAGGAATGGGAGGCTTCGGCAAGATGGCCGCCAACATGTGCTCGGAAAGATTGTTCTGCCACACACAAGATGCCACTACATAGCAAGCGGTTGCAAAAGCCCACAGTGAAGCCAGACATGCTGCCCACACCTAAAATGACGGACCGCGCGGTTTTTACCCGCAGCGGCCGCGGCACACACTGTCTGCACCTCCAAACACCAAAGTGACACAGGAGAGGGGCCCCCAAACCCACACAGCGCCAGCAGTGCAATAAAAAAGACCCCCGCAGGGATCACATCAGGGAGCCCCACAAATGCACAGACATGAGGGGACACACAGCACACAGGACTGCCACTCCAAACAGAAGCCCCACACAAAGTACTTACCTGTACCGGATGGCGTGGGATGCCTCTATGAAAAACGGAAAGCCTCTGTCCTCAGATGACAGGGAATGCCGTCAGCCAAAGCGCAGGACACTGCAGCACTGAACCGCAGATGTGTCCCGTGAGGTAGCCACCTCACAGGCTGCATCCCTGCTGCGAACAGGGATGGGTCGTTCTTAGTGCCAGGGCGAACCATAGCTGAACGCTCGATGGCGGGCTGGGGATCCATCTGACCCTCTGCCCTGGAGAGCCAGGGCTGCCAGTCAGATTCCCAGCTCCGCAAAATCCATCTACGTCCGATGATCCGACTAAACGAAAGCTGACAAAATAAACAGCTAGTAAAGCAAAGAAAAAAAACTGACATTCTTGCAAATAAAAATCAAAAGAAAAGATTAGAAGGCTGAGACTGTAGCCCCAGCACAGGGAAGCCTATCTACTCCTAACGCTAGGCAGAAGACAAGCTGAAAACCCCCTCTTTTGGGGTTTTCTTGTACACTTACTGCTATGCTACCAAACTGAGTTGGGATGGCTACTGCAGCGGGGTAATGACCAGTGGGACAGCCCCCATGGGTGTGTCTATGTTAAATGCTTTTGTTTTTAACAAGTCTAATGCCTAGCTACTCCTGTGGAGAGGAAGTCAATACCCCATTGGTGTAGACTGTATGAGGGAGTGCTGCAGTGCCTGTCAAGGTTTGTCTCTAATTACCCTCAAACCTCAATAATGGATATAGGTGACTTTAATAATGTGATAGATCCGTCACTGGATCTTCTTAAAAAAAAAAACGGAATTTTTGTAAAATCTTACCTGTAAAATTCCTTTCTCTGAGTCCTCCGACAGTCGCCGCCCCTTCATATTCGTCACCAATGGGTTATTGACCTTTTCTCCGTAAGAGTGGCTAGACAACAGAATATGTTAATATCAAAGCTTTTAGCATACCCCACCCCCAGGGGGTGGGCCCCTCAGTCAATACCTCCCTGCTTCCTGCATTCCAACCTCAGTTTCAGTAGCATAGCAGTAGAGTACATAAACAAAACCCCAAAAGAGGGGCGGGGCGGCGACTGTCGGAGGACTCAGAGAAAGGAATTTTACAGGTAAGATTTTACAAAAATTCAGTTTTCTCTTACGTCCTCCGACAGTCGCCGCCCCTTCATATTCGTCACCAATGGGACGTCCCAAAGCAGTGTAGACATGAGGGGTGGGAAAAAAGGCAGCCGCGCCTAAAGCAACGCAATACCCACATCAGAGAAAGGAACCTTACCAAAGGAAGGAAACCAACTGGACAAAATGAAAAAAACTTGCTCAACAGGAGCAACAACCCAGGAAAGAACAAGTAACCCAGGGGTAAAAATACCCCAACAGCCAAGGACCCCAGCCAGGGACCCTAAGGCACTGCCGCACTAAGAACTTTGCGGCCAAAGGAAGCATCTGCGGATGCCTGAACATCCACCTTGTAGAATTTTGAAAAGGTGTGAACGGACGACCAAGTCGCCGCCTTACACACCTGGGCCACAGAAGCCCGATGATGACAGGCCCAAGACGTACTCAGAGATCTTGCAGAGTGCGCCTTCACAGGCATGGGGGGAACTTTTCCCTTCAAAGCATAGGCCTGCTCAATGGTCTGTCTGATCCATTTGGCGATGGTAGAAGCCGACGCCGCCATGCCCTTCCGAGGTCCCTCTGGAAGGACAAATAGAGAATCCGTCTTGCGAAAGGATTCAGTCGATGACAGGTAAACCCTGATCGCCCGAACAACATCCAAGGAATGCAAAGCCACTTCCTTTGGATGTTTAGGCTTTGCGCAAAGCGAAGGCAGAACAATGTCCTCATTGAGGTGAAATTCCGAGATCCTCTTCGGAAGGAAAGACGGGTTAGGACGCAAGACCACCTTATCCAAATGAACCACCAAATACGGAGATCTGCAGGACAAGGCAGCCAGCTCCGACACCCTACGAGCCAAGGTGATTGCCACCAAAAAGGCGACCTTCTTGGACAACATAGACAACGAGATCTCCCTGATTTTTTCAAAGGGAGCATGTTGCAACACGGACAGAACAAGATTCAAGTCCCATGGAGGCAAAAGCTCCCTCCTAGGAGGGACCAGATGCCGCACCCCTTGAACAAAGGTGCCAACTAAAGAACTAGACGCCACAGGGCGCTGAAAGAGAACGGCCAGAGCAGAAATCTGACCCTTAACCGTGGCCAACGCCAAACGCTGGTCCACGCCCGTTTGAAGGAAAGCCAACACCCTTGATACCGAGTATGAACGAGGGGAATACCCCCTGGACTCCAGGCAAAATAGGCCTTCCAAGTACGGTAGTAAACCTTCCCCGAAGAGGACTTTCTAGCCTTAATCAAGGTGTGAATGACCTCAGGGGATAGACCCCTATCCTTCAGGATCTGGGTTTCAACAGCCAGGCCGTCAAAGCCACCGACTGTAAAGCAGGATGAAATATCGGCCCTTGAGACAGGAGATCGTCTCGAAGAGGCAGACGCCATGGAGCGTCGACCGCCAGATTCACGAGGTCTGCGTACCAAGACCAGCGAGGCCAGTCTGGTGCCACCAGAATCACCTTTTTCGGTTCCGAGGCCAGCCTCCGAAGGAACCTGGACAGCAGCTGAATCGGTGGAAAGGCATACATCAGACGATACTGATGCCAGGGCGCCACCAACGCGTCTGAGGCGTCTGCCCGAGGATCGCGCGTTCTTGCCACGAACCTTTCCACCTTGTTGTTCAGACGAGATGCGAACAGGTCCACATCTGGGGACCCCCACTTCTCGCACAACATCAGAAAGACATCCGGGTGAAGGGACCATTCTCCCTGGTCCAGGGTCTGGCGGCTCAGATAATCCGCCTGCCAGTTTTCCACCCCCGGAATGTGAACAGCAGATATTGCCGGGACGTGCGTCTCGGCCCAAGACAGAATGTCGGCTACTTCCCGAGCCGCTCGGGCACTCCTGGTGCCCCCTTGGTGGTTGATGTAGGCCACCGCTGTGGCATTGTCCGTCTGCACCCGAACCGGACGGCCCTGCAGCCTGTCCGACCAACGCCGAAGGCAGAGATTTATTGCTCGCAATTCCAGAATGTTGATCGGAAGGGAGGACTCCTCCTCTGACCAAGTTCCCTGGGCAGACAGAACGCCCAAAACACCACCCCAGCCCGACAGGCTGACATCCGTGGTGATCACAGTCCACGAGCAAGGGCGAAAGGACTTGCCCCCCCGACACCGCCGAGGACTGGAGCCACCACAGAAGGTCCCTTCTGGTGCGATGACAACGAAATCTGGAGATCCAGAGATTGCGGTCGTCCGTCCCACCTGGCCAGAATCTCCCTTTGGAGACCCCGCGTGTGAAACTGGGCAAAGGGTATCGCCTCGAAAGCCGAGACCATCAGTCCCAGACACCTCATGCACGTCCGGAGGGACGAACACTGAACGTCCCTGAGGGACCCGACTTCTTCTCGAAGCTTCCGGAGCTTGTCTTCCGGCAGGAAGACCTTCGCCTGAACAGAGTCCAGGATCATTCCCAGGTAAGGGAGACGAACCGACGGACACAGCGTCGACTTTGGAAAATTTATCGAACTCTTGCAGAGTCTGCATCGTGACGGACAGGTCGTTCACCAGGCCCTGACTGGTCGCAGACCGAACCAGAATGTCGTCCAGATACCCCAGGATCGAGATGCCCTGGGCTCTCAACAAAGCCAGAACCGGCGCAAGCCCCTTGGTGAAAACCCGCGGAGCCGAGGCGAGACCAAAGGGCAACGCCACGAATTGGTAGTGATCCTCCGCAATGGCGAATCGAAGGTACTGCTGGTGACCCTCGAAAATGGGAATGTGAAGGTACGCATCCTTCAAGTCGATGGAGGCCATGAATTCCCCCGGAACCAGGGCAGCCACCACCGAGCGCAGGGATTCCATGCGGAACTTGCGAACCCGCACAAAGCGGTTCAGAGCTTTTAAGTCCAGAATCGGACGTACCTTGCCCTCCTTTCTGGGCACAGTGAACAGATTTGAATAGAACCCCCGAAATCTGTCCCGATGAGGCACCGGAACCACCACTCCCTGAGCCCGCAGGTCCCGCACCGCCAGGTGCAGATCCCGCAAGCGCTGCGGAGACAGCTGAAGATTTGAGGGAAAAAATCTGCCCGCCGGCCGAGAAACTCGATCTTGTATCCAGATCGAACGATTTCCTGAACCCACCTGTCCTGAACGCGGGCCAGCCAGGGTTGAAGAAAACCGAGCAAACGTCCCCCCACCCCAGAACTGGGTGAGGGCGCCCCCTTCAGGCCGCATTGTTATGGGCAGCGGACCCGGACTGGCCGGACTTCTGCTTACCTGCCCACGGCTTCTTCTGGGAGCCTTGTCCCTTGAAGGGCTTACCCTTATAGTGCGACCGAAAGGCACGAAAGGACCCCTGAGAGGGCCTAAACGAAGCATTCTTCTTACCGCGAACAAACTTAGACTTGTGAGACTGGGGCAAAAAAGAGTACTCTTACCCCCAGAAACACCCTTGATCAGAGTATCCAAGGATTCGCCAAAAAGGCGAGAGCCCGCGTAAGGCAAATTAGCCAAAGTCTTGCGAGAAGATTGGTCAACAGACCAACATTTCAGCCAGATCAGGCGGCGGTTCAACACCGCCACACTCTGCAGACGCGCAGCCAAAGGGACCATATCTAGGTCCGCATCACACAAATACATGACACCCTGATGAATCTGATCCACCATAGCCAATGTCGACGGCGAAGCAGAGTCAGCCACCAGAGCGCGCCTGAGCACCTGCGTCCAATCGGCAATAGCCTGGGCTGCCATAATGGAAGCAAAAATAGGCTTCAGCATAGAGCCCGCAACCGTATAAGAGTGACGGGCCAGAGACTCCAATCTCCTGTCCGTAGGGTCCCGGAACACCGGGGTATCCTCAGCAGGAATCGCAGTGGATTTATTCAAAATCGCCACCGCGTGATCCACCTGAGGCGGCACACACCAACGCTCATCAGTAGCCGGTGTAAAAGGATAAACGCAGCTTGAACCTACTCGGCACAGCAAAAGGTTTCTTTATGTTGCGCCATTGCTCCTCAACAGCGCGCTGAAATTCCGTAGAGCAAGGAAAAAACCTGCGACATTTTGCGTTTTCTGTGTCCCATAAGAGGACATCAAAGCAGGAGGACATGGTTCATCCTCCAAATGCAGCGTTTGTTTGATAGAAGCAACCAACTTGTCCATGATTGCAAGCTCTTCGGACGAGCCAGGGGGAGAATTATCAACCCCTTCCACCTCAGCCTCCCCTTCACACCCCGCAAGGTCTAAAGAAGAACGAGACCCTGAGAAGGGCACACCAGCCATAGCATCCCCATCGCCCTCTGAATCAGAGGAAATGGACACCCTGGGCCTTTTCGTGGAACGATCAGCCACCAGCATCTGCACCTGAGCAGCAAGGTTAGCCACAATAGCAGCCAGATCAGCCCCCCTCAGGGGAAGCAGCAGCAGCCCCCTGGCCCCCTACCAAGGAGGGAGGAAACTTGCTTTCCTGAGAATCCATGCCCCAGTAATTTAGGAAAAAAAGAAGTACTGCCCCTTTAAGGCCGCGGCGATCACTCACCGCACTCACAGAAACACACTGACCCACCGGGCTAGGAATACAAAGGCAAGGAATACAGGAATGGAAGGTAAAACCTGGAGAGGTCACACAGGCTGCTGCTTCATCGATCGCTGTCCTCAGAGCAAAAGGAAGTGATGCGAGACTGACCGCCCTCATAAAGCCTATGTAAGGCTACACAAACATGGCCGCCGGCCGAGGCTATAGAGGCAGAAACACTGACATGTGGCCCGCACGATTGGCGCCGCGTTTGGCGCCAAAATGGCGGCGTTTGGCGCCAAAACGGCGCTCTCACCACACAGGGTCGGTCACCACAAAATTGTCACAAAAAAATGACGGACCGCAGTAGCGGTCGCCGCACAGTATGCCCACAACATGTCTTACACAAGCATGTCCTTCACAGCACACAGCCTGTTACACAGAGCAGAGCAGGAGAGCCCCCCCCCCCCTTGCAGCCCACAGAGAGCAGCTATACTGACAGGGAGCTCAGCATTATGCACCGACATGCAGGGTCCCACAGTCCCAGACTGACACCCAAGACAGACAGGTCCCCACACAGAAATACACTTACCATCCGGATGGCGTGGGGAGCCTGCACAAGCGATCAAACCGCTGCACCAAGGACAGGGAGAGTCGCAGCCAGGACGCAGTGGAATTGCGGTGCGAAACCGCATGGCGTCCAGTGAGGTAGCCACCTCACCGCAGCATCCCTGCAGCGGACAGGGATGGGTTGTTCATATTTGCCAGGGAAACCTAGCTGAACGCTCGATGGCAGGCTGGGAAGCCACTGGTATAAATTCCAAAAAAGATAAGTGCTATACAGCACCCCCTTTTCCTGCGCTCGGAACCTGGTCCTCAGGCTGCCTCAATCCCGGAACTCATGCTGATATTAGGCATCCATGATGGCTAGGCTTTGCTGCCCCTTACGACCAGGGCGGTCGATCAAACACTGAAAATGCTTTGTATTTTCAGTGGGAAGCCACTGGCCCTGAACCCCGGATAACCAGGGAGGCCAGCCCGAGACCCAGCACCGCACGATCATCTTCATCAGAAGACCTGACTAGAGCTGAAAATAAACAGCTAAAAGGAAGAAAGAGAAAAAAAAAAACTCCAAATAAAATCAAAAAAAGAGAGAAGACGCTGAGGCTGAAAAGCCCCAGCACAGGAAACGTCTAACCTACTCCTGAGCTAGACGAATGAAACTGAGGTTGGAATGCAGGAAGCAGGAGGGTATTGATTGAGGGGACCACCCCCTGGGGGTGGGGTATGCTAAAAGCTTTGATATTAACATATTCTGTTGTCTAGCCACTCCTACGGAGCAAAGGTCAATAACCCATTGGTGACGAATATGAAGGGGCGGCGACTGTCGGGAGGACGTAAGAGAAATATTGTCTTCAAGGTCCTAGACTACCTACACCTTTTGCTAACTATTTAAGGGAAATAGGTTTAGTGGATTTGTGGAGGTGTAAATATCCTTTGGAAGCTCAGTTTTCATGCCATTCCTTGACACTCTTCTCTCTCGCGCATTGATCTGGCATTGGGTTCCGAGTGGACTAAGACCTTTACCCCGGAAGTATCCTATTTGGCTAGAGGTCTTTCGGATCATTCACCACTACTGGTGGTGATGCATTTTTCCTCCCACAGATTATCTGTTGGTTGGAAACGTAATCCTTTCTGGTTATCTCTGTTCACTAACGAGGAGGGTTTTCGCATTCTATTGGAGAATTTCTTGATTGATAACAGGCACTCAGCTACTTCAGGTATTGTATGGGATACGTTAAAAGCATTTATTAGAGGCCTATGTATACGTGAAGTCTCTAATATTAAAACTAATTCTAGAAGAGGGGTAACTAATGCTGCTGAGGAAGTAGATAGAGCGGAAAGCAACTTTATACAGGCACCCTCTACAGATACAGAATATAAATGGACAATGGCACAAAAAGGTATATAGGGAGGTACAGCTTCAACAGGCATCTAATAAAAGATTCTTCTTCTCGTCACAAGCATTTTTTGAGGAGGGGGAGCGGACAGGACATAGGTTACCCATTATTTCTAAAGCACAGCGTCCATCTGCGGTAGTACATAGGATAATGACAGGTATGGGGGAGATGGTTAGTGACACCCCATTTATTATACAGGAGTTCAGGTCCTATTTCCAGGACCTTTACTCCTCTAAGGTATCCTATACCAGCCCAGACCTAATACGGTTTCTAGACGGTGTATCCCTACCAACAGTTGGGGAGGTGGACAGGCAGAATTTGAATGCCCCCATTACATTGGAGGAACTGCGGAGTGCCTTGGCCACTTTAACAAATTCTAAGACCCCTGGTATTGATGGTTTACCGATGGAACTATACAAGAAATTTGAAGGCATATTATTGCCAGAACTTTTGGATACTTTCTTAGAAGCCCAAAAATGTGGCTCACTACCGAGCTCAATGTATGAGGCGGTGGTGGTGCTACTATTGAAACCTGGGAAGAACCCTGAATGTCCTGAATCATATAGACCTATCTCCTTATTAACAACTGATTTAAAGTTACTCACTAAGGTCTTTGCTATACGACTGTCAAAAATCGTAAGCAAAATTATACATCCAGATCAACAAATATCCGTCACTAATCAGGGACATAAATCGGTTTTATCTTTAGACGCCGCTAAGGCATTTCATAGTAGGGAATGGCATTATTTATGGTCGGTATTGGAGAAATTTAAATTAGGGGATTCATTTATATCATGGAATAAATTATTATATAGAGCCCCTGAAGCTTGTATCAGGGTAAATACTACACTTTCTTCCTCATTTACACTTTATCAGGGGACAAGACAGGGATGCCCTTTATCCCCATTACTATTTGCCCTTGCGGTAGAACCACTAGCAGCAGCCATTTAGGGCACATCCCCATATTACTGGTTTCCGTAGAGGGGATAGAAGAAAAAATAGCATTATATGCAGATGATGCTATTATATTCTTGGGAGATACAGATAGGTCTTTGACATCACTGATGACACTTATACAAATCTTTGGATCCTATTCTGGATTCAAAATTAATTGGGATAAATCTGTTATTACCCTTAGATCACCTCACTGCTCCACTGCCGCCAATGGTATCTCAGATCCGAGTAGTGGAACAGTCGGTATTTGGGTATTGTTGTCCATTCCAACCTTTATAATTATGTCAAACTCAATATTGAACCTCTATTGGCTAAATTCAAGGAGCAAACCACCAGTTGGCTTAAACTACCTCTCTCGGTAGTGGATCGTTGCAACCTGATTCAAATTATCTGGAATCCACAATTGTTGTATGCTCTACATAATGCCCCTGTATGGATACCTATACATATTTTTAGGAGGTGCAATACCTTATTTCGTACGTTGATTTGGAGGAAAGAAATTCCCCGTATTAAACTGGAAAAGCTACAGGAAATGAATGAGGCTGGAGGTCTTGCAGTAACCTAATCCTTATATTATATGGTTGCCCAGCTTCAGCATTTAGCAGGTTGGGGAAATGTTGAGTCGGGAGCCAAACAGGGAGATTACAGTGCCTTGCGAAAGTATTCGGCCCCCTTGAACTTTGCTACCTTTTGCCACATTTCAGGCTTCAAACAAAGATATAAAACTAATTTTTTGTGAAGAATCAACAACAAGTGGGACACAATCATGAAGTGGAAATTTATTGTATATTTCAAACTTCATCAAAAAAAAATCGGGGTAATGGGATAAGAGAGACCTCAAACTCCCCAGTTAAAGAGGTACGCAATAGGAAAGGGGGATGGGGGGGAGTGGGGAATATTCTGGATTTTGGGGTACCAATAACTAATGTTATAAAATTGAGATATCATTATTTAAAAAGACATTTCTTTATTTAATATAAAAACAGAACCAACAAATATGCACAATGACAAAAAATTGCCAACAATTACATACAATCAAAATGACTGATAATGGTTTTAGGAATGAACAAAGCTGTGGAGAGTAGTCAGAATATCTCCACGACTTTTTCTCTACATGTTTCGCGGACTGAGCCGCTTCTTCAGGAGAAACAACAATTTTTTTTAAAAAACGATTCTGAAGTCACCATGGAGCAAAGTATGCCAGATGGAGAAAGCAGAATCATCGATAAGGTCTCACCGGCGGGTATGGGAGACCTTCAAGTGGATAAAGCAATGCTTAAACCATGCAGAGAGGGTTCGAGGAAATCACAGAGGTAATGTATAAACAAGGGCCATTTAGAAAGGTATGATGTAACCTGGAGACTCGAGTGAGGCTGAATTGGTCTAGCAGGAGTCTAACAATAGGATGGTTTCCCTGGTTGCTTAAATTACGCAAGTATATATGTGAATAGAACCAGCCCACCCAACCAGAGGATGGCCGATTTCATCTCAGAACACCCCTAATAGCTCAGGGGAGAAAGGTCCTAGTGGATCGCCTCGCAAATATCCTCTCTGCATGGAGCATAAGAAGCCGACCAACTTAATTGGGGAGTTTGAGGTCTCTTATCCCATTACCCCAATTTTTTTATATTGTCTACTATCTGGAAGTTGGTACCATTTATAAATGGATTATTCTAGGCATTTAATACTATATTTCAAACTTTGTTAACAAATAAAAAACTGAAAAATTGGGCGTGCAAAATTATTCAGCCCCTTTACTTTCAGTGCAACAAACTCTCTCCAGAAGTTCAGTGAGGATCTCTGATCAAATGTTGACCTAAATGACTAATGATGATAAATAGAATCCACCTCTGTGTAATCAAGTCTCCGTATAAATGCACCTGCACTGTGATAGTCTCAGAGGTCCATTTAATGCGCAGAGAGCACTGTGATAGTCTCAGAGGTCCATTTAAAGCGCAGAGAGCATCATGAGGAATAAGGAACACACCAGGCAGGTAGGTCCGAGATACTGTTGTGGAGAAGTTTAAAGCTAGATTTGGATACAAAAAGATTTCCCAAGCTTTAAACATCCCAAGGAGCACTGTGCAAGCGATAATATTGAAATGGGAGTATCAGACCACTGCAAATCTACGAAGACCTGGCCGTCCCTCTAAACTTTCAGCTCATACAAGAAGACTGATCAGAGATGCAGCCAAGAGGCCCATGATCACTCTGGATGAACTGCAGGGATCTACAGCTGAGGTGGGAGACTCTGTCCATAGGACAACAATCAGTCGTATACTGCACAAATCTGGCCTTTATGGAAGAGTGGCAAGAAGAAAGCCATTTCTTAAAGATATCCATAAAAAGTGTTGTTTAAAGTTTGCCACAAGCCACCTGGGAGACAAACATGTGGAAGAAAGTGCTCTGGTCAGATGAAACCAAAATCGAACTTTTTGGCAACAATGCAAAACGTTAGGTTAACGTCTATTCACGGAAACCTTACTGGATAATTACATGTCACAGTTGGTGGATTCCCCTACCAGAGAAAACACAGTCCTGGATCTATTGATCACTAATGACCCAGACATAATCTCACAGGTAGGAGTCCAGGACAACCTGGGCTCTAGCGATCACAGGATGATCACATTTAGTATAAATAACAATATAACAAGGCAAGTGGGGAACATAAGAACCCTAAATTTCAGAAGGGCAAACTTTTCAAAATTGTACTCATTGATGGAAAGGGTAAACTGGGACCAAACCCTGGTATCACTGACCACTGAGGATAAATGGGAATGCTTTAAGAACATATTAAGCAAATGCATCTTGCAGTGCATTCCTTTGGGAAATAAATTTAGAAGAGACAAAGCCAAACCTGGCTGGCTAAACCGTAGCGTCAAAAAACTTGTTCGGGGAAAAAAATTGGCCTTCAAGAAATATAAATCAGAGGGCATAGTATCGGCTTTCGAGAAATACAAGGAGGCAAAAAAGAAAAGTAAACAAGATGGCTAAAATCAACTTTAAGAGACAAATAGCGGAGGATAGTAAAAAAAAAAAAAAACAAAAGAAATTCTTTAAATATATCAAACAGCAAAAAAACTAAGGCAGAGCATATTGCACACATAATTAACGATGATGGGAGGAACGATGATGGGAGGATGGTTACAGAGGACACTGAAAAAGCAACCGTGCTGAATGCTTTTTTCTCGTCAGTCTTTACACAGGAAAAGGAGGGGTACAATGACCATGACTGTATGGTTAGTAGTAATACACAGGACTTGCCACTATGGCTAACAGAGGGTGAAATCAGGGAAAGACTGGATAAACTTAACACAAACAAATCACCAGGCCCGTATGGCGTACATCCGAGAGTACTCGAGGAACTCAGTAAGGTTATATCTAGACCACTGTTCCTGATCTTTGCTGACAGTATTAGGACAGGAGATGTACCAGGGGATTGGAAGAAAGCCAATGCAAGTCCGATATTCAAAAAGGGCCAGAGGCATATCCCGGGAAATTATAGGCCTGTCAGTTTAACATCAATAGTATGTAAACTTCTGGAGGGGATGATAAGGGACTATATCGTAGAGTTTGCTAAAGACAACAACATCAGCAGTAATCAGCACGGGTTTACAAATGGGCGTTCTTGTCAAACCAATCTCTTAGCATTCTACGAGGAGGTGAGCTGTGGGCTAGATAGGGGCAGACCAGTGGATGTGGTGTACTTGGATTTCGCTAAGGCGTTTGAAAAAGTTCCCCACAAGCACTTAAAAATGTATAAAATAAGGTCTGCAGGAATCGACAGCAGGGGCAGGGTTTGCTCTTGGATACGGAAATGGCTAAAAGGCCGTGTCCAAAGGGTGGTAATAAACAGCGCATACTCAGACTGGTCTGAGGTAGTAAGCGGGGTGCCCCAGGGCTCAGTCCTGGGACCAACCTTGTTCAATTTATTCATAAGCAACATTGAGGACGGGATCAGTAGTTCGTTATCAGTTTTTGCAGATGACACAAAATTGGGCAGGGCAATTACTGCACAGCATGAAGCAGATATCCTACAGAATGACCTGGACAATATAACGGAGTGGGCAACGACATGGCAAATGAGGTTTAACGTGGAGAAGTGTAAGGTTTTGCACTTGGGGACTAAAAACATAAAAACACAATACACGTTAGGAGAGGAACTCTTGGAGGAATCAAAAATGGAGAAGGATCTGGGAGTCTTGGTTGATGATAGATTAGGCAACAGCATGCAATGTCAAGCGGCAGCTGCCAAAGCCAGCAGATTATTAGCATGCATAAAAAAGGGATGTATTCCAGAGATAAGACTATAATCCTTCCACTTTATAAAACTCTGGTCCGACCACATCTGGAGAATTCTGTCCAGTTCTGGTCGCCAGTCCTCAGGAGGGATGTGTTGGAGCTGGAGAGAGTCCAGAGAAGGGCAACTAAACTGATTAGGGGATTGGAGGATCTTAACTATGAAGAGCGTCTGCAATCGCTCGATTTATTCTCCCTGGAGAAGAGACGTCTGAAGGGGGACATGATAGATGATTAATGGGGATCTCAGCTTAGAAAAAAAGCTGTTCATTCGAAGGGATTGCATGAGGACTCGAGGACAGGACGTACAATGCGATTAGAGGAGAAGCGTTTTAACCTCAGGCAACGAGGGGGGTTCTTTACTGTTAGGGCTACAAGAGTGTGGAATTCTCTACCACAAGAGGTGGTTACTGCGGGAAGTATGGTGGCTTTCAAAAGACTCTTAGACTTAAATCTCAAGGATCAGGACATTAAGGGCTATGTGAGATGATTACAGCCACACACACCTACACAGGTTGAACTAGATGGACTATTGTCTTTATTCAACCTCACCTACTATGTAACTATGTTTGGCGTAAAAGCAACACAGCTCATCACCCTGAACACACCATCCCCACTGTCAAACATGGTGGTGGCAGTATCATGGTTTGGGCCTGCTTTTCTTCAGCAGGGACCGGGAAGATGGTTAAAATTGTTGGGAAGATGGATGGAGCCAAATACAGGAACATTCTGGAAGAAAACCTGATGGAGTTTGCAAAAGACCTGAGACTGGGACGGAGATTTGTCTTCCAACAAGACAATGATCCAAAACAAAGCAAAATCTACAATGGAATGGTTAACAAATAAACATATCCAGGTGTTAGAATGGCCAAGTCAAAGTCCAGACCTGAATCCAATCGAGAATCTGTGGAAAGAAAGAAAACTGCTGTTCACAAACGCTCTCCATCCAACCTCACTGAGCTCGAGCTGTTTTGCAAGGAGGAATGGGCAAAAATTTCAGTTTCTCGATGTGCAAAACTGATAGAGACATACCCCAAGCGACTTACAGCTGTAGTTGCAGCAAAAGGTGGCGCTACAAAAGTATTAAGTTAAGGGGGCTGAATAATTTTGCACGCCCAATTTTTCAGTTTGTTAACAAAGTTTGAAATATCCAATAAATTTCGTTCCACTTCATGATTGTGTCCCACTTGTTGATTTTTCACAAAAAAATTAGTTTTAGATCTTTATGTTTGAAGCCTGAAATGTGGCAAAAGGTTGCAAAGTTCAAGGGGGCCGAATACTTTCGCAAGGCACTTTATATTCTCTATTTTGTCTAATAAAGATGTAGTGGAGTGCCTGGAGGCAGGAGAAATTGACAGCGTGTCCTACATTGCTCCTGCTAAATAGATTGTGGATCAAAACAAAGCAACACTTCAAATATGAGGGATATACGAGATATTCTCGGCTTTTCCATAATTATAACTTTGTTGAATTATTTAAATTGAAAGGTTTTTCTACTTGGTCTGAATATGGATTGCGATATATCCCACAATTAAACGAGGGTACAACATTGAAGGATTTTCAGTTACTTAGAATGGAGTTTGGACTTCCAAATGTTTTGTTTTTCCAATATTCACAGTTAAGACATGCCATATCTGCACAGGCAAAGATTTCTCTCTGGAGTCTGTCTAATCCGGTGATACTGTATAGGCTTCTGGGAAAGTATATTAAAAAAAAAAAAAAGGTACTCATTTTTATATAGCTCCTTTTTGAATCAAGTATCCAATGTGATGTCTAACATGTAGGAAGGGATGGGAGGAGGATATTGTTCCCATGTCTAATGAGGAATGGTCCAATATTTTGGAAAATGTGACTAGGGTCTCCCTCTCATCCACACAGAAGCTTACAGTTATTTATTGTGCATCATACATACCACACCCCTACTCGTTTATATAAATGGCAAAGGAGGGATTCTCCGTTATGCCCTCGATGTAAGATTCATTATGGTACGCTTATTCATATGTTATGGAAATGCCCCAAACGTACTCGATACTGGAAAATAATAATATTAACTATTAATACATAGAATATTACTCTCCCTTATGAACCAAAAATAGGATTGTTGGTTGCTTAAATGGGAAGGAATATTCTACATATATACAGACGGCAATTCTTGGAGTGCATTTTTTTTAGCCAGAAAGCGGCTTTCTCCTTCTCCTCCCAGTCATTCCAAGTGGGTTGAGGAAGTGAATACAACACTACTTTGTGAATATCTCACATACAAAACAAAGGCAGTTCTAGAAAATGTGATCGTATTTGGGAACAATGGCTAGCTGTTCCGGGGTTGGCCCCGGCACAGCTGGCCGCCATCAGAATTTTTGGAGGCACACCTCCTTAAGTTTAGAAAACTGACTTTCAGAGACCCTAAAAAGGTAGACCAATGCAATGTGTTAGGAGAAAACTATATTGATCTCTAGTATATACCGATCTTGGCAGATGTGTTTTTTTTTTTGCGGTTTTCTTTTTTTTTTCTTTTTTCTTCTTGGGGGGGGTTGTGTTAAGAATGCAGTTAAGATTTAAAATAAAAAAAAGTTATATACTAGAGCAGGGCTTCCCAAACTTTTTTGGGCCGAGACCCACTTCTGAATACAGTTATTTTTTGGAACCCACTTGCTTGTAATTGAATATTGTAAAGCGCTACAGAATTTGTTGGCGCTATATAAATGCAAATAATAATAATAATAATAATAATAATAATAATGCATATTTTAAAGGGAGGGGGATGTTAAATTAAAAATATCAATTTACTACTTTTCAATTTATTATTGAATACACTTGCCAGATGTTCTAAGTGAGGGGTGAGAAACCTGTGACATGTGTGGCATATAAGCGGAGTTGTAAGTAATCAGAACCCTCATAGACAGTATAAGGCAAGAATATAGGAAACATTTATAAATCGGTATCGGTATTATCTTCATTGCTGTATTATGAAGCGAATTGGCACATTAGAGGACACTTCTGGTTTTGGAACATCCTTTGCAGACACCGGAAGCTGGAGGATCCTTCGTTCCTGCATAAAAAGGCGAAAATGATGGCGCGCGCCTATCTCCCATCTCAGTCGAAGCCCTATTGGAGGAAACGCGTCAGAAGGGAGGCGTGCCATCATTACGTCACTCGGAGTCCGTGCTGCAGCCGGATCCGAGGCACAACAGAGATCCTCTGCCTGTAACTAAGATTTTTCTGCCTGATACCATTCACGTAAATGTAAGTGCAATCTTTTTTCACAATAAAATCTTTAAAAAAGGTAATGCACTATCAGTCCTCTTTATACCTTCTATGTACTGCATTGGAATACCGTGGAAACGATCCAAGTGTATATAAAGAGACCGAGAGGCTATCTTCTGTTTGGTATACGAGAGTATGTGCGAGCCATCTATCCATACTCTAAAAAGGATAAGAAAGAGCGCCTACAGTTTTTTCAACTGACCCAGAGGCTGTCTTTTCTGTATCATCTGGTAAGAGGCTATTTATAAGCTTTCTCACCGGTGGGATCGCGCACGTTTGGCAGGTGCATACTAGGACATATATCACCATCATAGGAATTTCTTACCAGGCACTTACCTTTTTTCCGCCGGGTAAGGAGGCATTTCACCAGATGGAAGGATCACTCAATCAGTCATCACCATATTGATTTGTTTTTGGACTTTTCACCTATATATTTGTTTTCATCATCACCATTTAAAGCAGGGGTGGGGAACCTAAGGCCCGGGGGCCGTATGCGGCCCTCAAAGGCATTTGGTCTGGCCCCCCATGCAGCTGAGTCTCTCAGCTGATCTGTCAGAATGGAGCCGATGCTTCCTGTATAGTTTAGGCTCTGTTCTGACAGTCTGAGTGAGGCACAGTGGAGTGACATCAAATGAACTCCGCCTGTGATCAATACAGGAAACATTGCCTCTTCCTCCAACGCGGTGCCGCTGCAAGCCAGCATTTCCCGCCAGCAGTACCAGCCAGAGCCAGCAGTACTCACAGCAGTACTAGCCAGAGCCAGCAGTACTCACAGCAGTACCAGCCAGAGTCAGCAGTACCCACAACAGTACCAGCCAGCAGTACCCACAGCAGTACCAGCCAGCAGTACCTACAGCACAGTACCAGCCTAAGCCAGCAGTACCTAAAGCACAGTACCAGCCTGTGTCAGCAGTACCCACAGCAGTACCAGCCTGAGCCAGCTGTACCCACCAGCAGTACCAGCCAGCTGTACCCACCAGCCATACCCACCAGCCAGCTGTACCCACCAGCAGTTCTCTTCAAAACTTACCACCACAAAGAGTCGACTGCGCTCCAGACTGACCGACGCAAACCTTTAAAACCAGTTGCGAGTAGCATCATCATCAATACCAGCTAACATCACACATCTCACCAAAGAGAAGCAGTTGCAGCCATCACATTAGGGGTGAATTAAATGTTTGACCAAATATAACAGGCACATTTTTAAGTTGATAATTTTATACAGCCCCCGAATGATTTTATAAATACCCAGATGGCCCTTAGCAAAAAAAAAGGTTCCTCGCCCCTGATTTAAAGGAATATTTATTTCTTTATGTACGATTCATTTGACCTGCACATGGGTGAACTTCACGGGACTTTTGTTCACAGATTAAGAGATTAATTTGAAAATCATTTTTGTTTTTCACCTTGTCACATTAACATTTATGTTTATTGTGTGTAAGATATAAATTGTTTATATTCACATTGAAAAGTGCACCATCACATTTAAAACACATTGAATACACTTGCCAGATGTTCTAAGTGAGGGGTGAGAAACCTGTGGCATGTGTGCATATAAGCGGAGTTGTAAGTAATCAGCACCCTCATAGACAGTATAAGGCAGGCAGAGAATAGAAATAAACCACCCCAGGACAGTGATCAGCAGGCTATATGGAACTCACCCTCCTTCCTCTCCCAGCGGTCCGCAGTGAAGGTGAAGCCCCTGTATGTCCTCTCCAGGGCCCAGCACACCTCACCCAGAGTATCCATGATGAGGAGCTCTATGCTGGTCTTGGTGTCCTGGCTCTTCTCCTTCAGATCCTCTACTGGGGTCACAAAAGCTGCCATAAACTCCTGACACCGCCAGGGCACCTGGTCCTCCTATGACACTTGAGGCTGCTCGCTATAGCTGAGAGAATCCTGCCGCCAGTCTAGCCACCACCACTGCCATCAGCAGGACCGAGGAGCTGGCTCTGCACCCCATGAACATATCCTACATAACAGCCCACATACGTACTCACTGATGCAAGTATCCTCCTCGCAGGAAATGCAGACCAGCCTTCGTAAACTGCATGGGCGGGGTCCTGAATCCATCGCGATTTGACTGCCCTGGCTCTCTGTAATTTGTGCAGTCTCGCACAGCACAACTTAAGAGGCCCCGCTCAGTGATTTGTGGCTCAGCGCGACGCAATCAAATGCAGCTCGCGACCCACAGTTTGGGAACTCCTGTACTAGAGTATGTAGTATGTAGTTCACGCTTGCGTTACCATTTAGGCTGCGTTCTCATTTACGCATTTTCAAATGCAACCAGCACAGAAAACCTGCACTTTGTTGCAAGTTTCAAAAATACATAGCAACGCATTCACGGCAACTCGCACACACACACACACACACACACACACACACACACACTTTACTACACATTTTGAAAACACATGGCAAAGCGCATTATACGTTACCATTTGTTTTCATCTGCACGTTTCCAAATGGGGGCAACTCGCAAGAAAAAACACACACTTTGTTGGGCGCTTGGAAAACGTGCGACAATATGCGACTCGCTTGCATTAGTATTTATTTGCATCTGCGTGTTTGAGCGCAGAACAAACTGCAATATTAAAAAAAAATAAATAAATAAGCATGCCTTGCATGCATTTTAAAAACACGCAGCAACCAGCGAAAAATATATGTGCTTGGTCATGATTTTCAAAAACAAATGGCAATGCACGTTGCGTTTGAGTTGCCATTTATTTACAGCCGCGCATTTCCAAACGCACGGAAATCCACATGAAACCGCGTGCTTGCGTTACTTTTCTTTTGCGATTTTCTGCATGAGTGGCAACCCACAAGAAAATGCACACCATGCCATCCTTTTAACCACTTGCCTACTGGGCACTTAAACCCCCTTCCTGCCCAGGCCAATTCTCAGCTTTCAGTGCTGTCGCACTTTAAATGACAATTGCGCGGTCATGCAACACAGTACCCAAATGAAATTTTTATAATTTTTTTGAAATAAATAGAGATTTCTTTTGGTGGTATTTAATCACTACTGGGTTGTTTTTTTTTTTAACTGCTTTTTTTTTCCTCATCAAAAAAAAAAAAAAAAGCCCGATCTCCGGCTGCTGTTTACATCACGTAATCAGCTGTCATTGGCTTGACAGCTGATCACGGGGGTAAGGGGCCAGGCCCGGACCCTTCTTTAGATCTGTGATCAGCCGAGTCCCATGGACTCGCTGATCACAGAGCAGGGAGCGCGCAGGCAGCTCATGCAGGGGAGGACATACATAAACGCCCTCCTGGCAAATAAGGTCCGTGCTGTAGTGGTCTTCCGGCTATAGCGTGGACGGGAAGTGGTTAAAAAAAAAGAGACGCAAAACACACGTATGCTTTTCTGTGCGTTTTGAAACCGTGAAGTGCGCTCACATCTGCGTATTTCCAAATGCACAGCAAACGGCAAGAAGACGTATGGAAAATAATCATTAGTAGTAGCCCCCCCCTCCAAGCAGAGCTCTTCTACTCTGTTGAGGAAACAAATACTGATGGACTGTGCTGGGGAACCCCCCTGTTGAAAGCTCGGGCCTATTGCATTTTTTGCCCCAGGCGGTGGTGTCATGCTCTCCCCCATGTGCACTCCTGGAGAGAACTGGGGGTAGGGGGTGAGGTTAAAAAATACAGACCAAATTAAAGATTTCACTTGGTTAAGCCTAGTGGACTCTGATCTCACCTGATGAAGCTCATTGCCAATTCCCAGATCTCTAAGAGGACTTCTAGGAGCTTTCAGAATCTAAAAGAAATAAAAACATATCAAACAACAAATTGCGCACGAAGTGCAGTATACACATCCTCATTTACAAGGGTGCTGAGGTCCATAGATTGGAAATGGGAAAATGTAGGCAGCTTGAGCCACCGGGTGCATGTAAGCAGTCCAAAAACGTAGACAGCTATGTGTCCTAATTTGACAGGTGTGCAGTTGAGTGGTTATGAATGAACACTGTTTGGGGCTGCTCATCTGTAAGCCTGAAAAATTAGGATTAGCAGCTGTGTCTTTTCAGCCACTGAGTCTACAGAACCAGTGGGACTGCCTGCACAGAGCACCTGGTGGCTCAAGCTGCATAAGCAAAACAGTACAGTCGCCTCAGTTTATCAGTTTGCATCCCTGGGATGACTATTTAGGACATGAGCACAAAGTGTCTGAATAACTAGATTTTTGCCTTACCATAAAATATTTTTCTCTGAAGTTCATTGACAGACGCAGTTCCATATCTTCATGACCATTGAGTTATGCTGCCCCCTACACGAGTAGGACACTAGGCAGGAAAAAGCTTTACCACGCCGATGGGGCAGTCCCTGCAGCCATACACCCACTCACTCTGCTATAGCTCTTAGTTTTGTTGCAAGCAGTGTTTAGTAGAAAAAACCCATCCCACTCAGAAATAGAGGGGTGGGTGCTGCGTCTGTCAATGAACTTCAGAGAAAAGGATTTTAAAGCAAGTCAAAAAACCAGTTCTCTATAGTTCATTGACAGACGCAGCTCCATATCTTCTTGATCATTGGGACGTCCCAAAGCAGTATTTGCATGAGGGGTGGGAAAAACGCAAAAAGAACGTAATTCCCCAAGGCTAAAAACTTAGCCAACCAGGAACAACTGGAGCTCTCCTAGAAAAAACAAAAATACACCCTCAAAAAGAAGAATGTTTCTCTTTTAGACAGAAGCCTGCAAAAGCTTGTGGCCAAAAGAGGCATCTGAAGATACCAACACATCTACTTTGTAGAATTTTGTGAACGTCCAAGGAGCCGCCTTGCAAACTTGCAGCACTGACGCCAGATGGCGAAAAGCCCAGGAAGCACTCAGCGCCCTCGTAGAATGCACCCCCAGAGAATAAGCCTGAACTAGTCTGTCTAATCCATCTGGATATGGTCGCTGTCAATCCTTTACGAGATCCTTCGTTAAGGACAAAGAGCATCTGATTTTGTGAACGACTCAGTAGCCACCAGGTAAACTCTGCCTGCACCACATTCAAAGAATGCAAAGCCATTTCCTTGGAATGCTTGGGCTTAGAACAAAGTGAAGGCAGCACAATTTCTTCATTCAAATGAAAGTCAGAAACCACCTTAGGAAGAAACAACTGATTAGGTCGGAGCACAACTTTATCTTTGTTGACCACCAGATAAGGTGAGCGGCAGGACGCCGCTGCCAATTCAGATACTCTGTGGGCAGAAGTAATAGCCACCAAAAAGGCAACCTTCTGAGACAAGGCAAGCAAAGGAATCTCCCTAATGTTCTCAAAGGGAGGTTTTTGAAGAACAGAGAATATCAAATTCTGTCCCCACGGAGGTGGGGGGGGGGGGTGCAAATCGCCTCGGGGGAGCCATATGGCGAACCTCCTGAATAAAAGTGCAAATCATGGCATGCGTAGCTAAAGGGTGTTGGAAAAACACAGCCAGAGCCTAGAGCTGCACGATTAATCGTATGAAAATCGCGATCTCGATTCACCCCCCCTGACGATCTAAACCTGACATATTCTCGATTCTTTGCATAGCTAAGGGAGCAGAGAAAACAGCTGTGGAAAACTCCCAGTAACTATAAACAAAATTATTACATTGTATCTTTCCTCCTGCAAACGCCTATCAGCATTAAGTCTCCCAGTAAATATAAACAAAATGATTACATTTGTATCTTTTCCTTCCCTCTGCCAGGGAGAAAGGAAGTTTAACCTCTTAAAGACTAGACCTTTCTCTGACACTTGTTGCTTGCAAGTTAAAATCATTTTTTTTTTGCTAGAAAAGTACTTAGAACCCCCAAACATTTTATATATTTTTTTAGCAGAGACCCTACAGAATAAAATGGCGATTGTTGTAATATTTTATGTCATACTATATTTGCGCAGCAGTCTTTCAAACGCAATTAATAAACTTTAATGAATAAAAAAAAAAACGTAACAGTAAAGTTATCCCAATTTTTTTTTGTTACACAGAGAATCGTGAGAGAATCGTGATCTTTATTCCAAGCTAAAAAATCGTGATTCTCATTTTGGCCAGAATCGTGCAGCTCTACCAGAGCCAACACTTGGCCTTTGATAGTGCCCAAAGCCAAACGCTGTTCAACACCTTTTTGAAGAAAAGTCAAAACCCTAGCCACCGAGAACAAGCGAGGGTGAACCTTCAATGATTCAAACCATGTAATGTATGATTTCCACGTACGAGGATAGATCTTCCTGGAAGTAAACTTCCTGGCCTTCAGTAGTGCAGGAATCACTGAATCAGAAAGGCCTCTATCCTTCAACACCTTGCTTTCAACAGCCACGCCGTTAAAGCCAGCGACTGAAAAGCGGGATGGAAAAATTGGTCCTTGAGAAAGCAGATCTTCCCTGAGAGAAGTCTGCAGGGAGCATAGGCAACCAACCTTATCAGGTCTATGTTCCAAGACTAGCGAGGCTAGTCTAGGGCCACCAGAATGACCAGAACCCCTTCAACTTCTACCCTTCGAAGAAGCCTCGGCAGAAGTTTTAGCGGAGGAAATGCATAAATCAGCCGATACTGACTCAAAAGGAGGCACCAGTGCGCGTCTGTGGCGTTGGCCAGAGGATACCAAGACCTGGCTACGAACCTCTGAACCTTCTTGTTGAGTCAAGATGCAAACCGGTCGACATCGGGTGTACCCCACCGGTCACACAGGAGATGAAACACCTCCGGGTGTAGGGACCACTCCCCCTGATTCAACACCTGACGATTCAGGTAATCCGTCTGACAGTTCTCCACACCTGGGATGTGCACAGCAGAGAGGGCTAGAACAAACTGTTCCGCCCAATCCAAGATCTCAGCCACCTCCTGGGCCACCAAGACAATCTTGGTCCCTCTTGATTGATGGCCATGGCATTGTCCGGTTGAATTCGGACCGGACAATCTTTCAGACAATTTGGCCAGTGGCTCAGGCAAAGCTTTATCACTCTGAGCTCCAAACTATTTAACAGAAGAGTTTGGCCTCTTCTACTGTCCAGGACTCCTGGGCACAGAACTTCCCCAGCACTCCTCCCCATCCTGACAGGCAAGGGTCTGTGGTTACCACCATCCAATACAACGGAAGGACGGCCCATCTGCTGCTCTCTAACCCCGGTCAGCAGCTCGGTCTGCCAGCCTTAAGTAGGCCCCATGGCCACTGCCCAAATTTGGGGCCCGATCCGGTCGCAGGTCTGCCATTAGCTTGATAAGCAGTTCAGACAGCTCGACTAGGTACTCGGACAGCCGCGAGTAGGCCACAAGCCGCAGCTTCAATTTTGGCTGCGTGAGGCGATCTGACAGCATCCACCGGTCAGCTTAGTCAGGCACTTCAGACAGCTTGACATGGTACCAGGACAGCCGTGAGTAGGCCGCAAGCCGCGGCCTCAATTTTCAGCCCAATCCAGCCACGTGAGGCGCAGACCCACGGATGAATAAATCAGCTCCCTCTCAAGCCTATAACCGCCGCACGGAGCCCAAAACACATCCCTGTCGAAGTCACTAATCCCCAGGGGGCCGGGAACTTGCTCAAAGACCCCCCGTGTTGGATCCGGACAGCCTGGTCAGCAACATGACCGTTAGAGGGGCTGGGGGGAATGAAAGGGAACCCGGGGTCTGACCATCCCAAGGGGGGGGCCCCCCCATGTCCACCCCGAGACCGCAAGAGTTATAGGGGGGGGGGGGGGGAACGACGACACTACATACCATACCAAGGACATCGGGTGGGCACCACTCCAGACAGACTACATCGCCACTCGAGGCCAAGGGGGTATGCTACGACTCAGGCTAAACCAGGTCGTGTGCATCTCGGCCAAGTTGTTGTACGCACAGGCCAGCCCCTGTTCATTGGGGCTCTGTCGTGGCGAGGCCTAGTATGGAGATATAACCTGCACGCTGGCTGGGCTGGGAGACCATAAACCCAGGTCCAAAACCCAGGCCGGCTGTTGATTGCAGTTCTCTCAGGAACAGAACTAGCTAAAAAAAAAATGTAATTTTTAACAAAAGGTTATCTTTAAAATAAAAAAAAGACAAGCTAAGACTGAAGTCCCAGCCGGGAACTAGGTCCTACTCCTAAACTAGGCAGAAACAAACTGAGGGCTAAATCAGCGAGTGGGTGTATGCCTGCAGGCACTGCTCATAGGCGTAGTAAAGCATTTTCCCGCCTATTGTCCTACTCTTATAGGGGGCAGCATAACCCAATGGTCAAGAAGATATGGAGCTGCGTCTGTCAAGGAACAACAGAGAATTCTATTTTCAGTGCTGCGGCCAACATCCTGTGCCCAGGCATGCTCTGTTGAAGCTGCAGCATGTGAAGTTATACAGCAGTGGTTCTCAACTCCTGTCCTTGGGACCCACTAACAGGCCAGGGATAACTGAAATACATCACAGGTGATATAATTTGCTGCTCAGTGACCACAGTATTCTAGCCTGTATCTCCCTAAAGGTAATACTTAAAATCTGGCCTGTTAGTGGGTCCAGGGGACAGGAGTTGAGAACCACTGTTATACAGGGTGTTGGAGCAGAACTAAAGTCTCCAACTGAAAACTGAGCAGGCAGGCTCTTTATTGCAGAAGACATGCATGATCTCTTAAGTAACAAAATAAACCTAGTTGCCCACTTGCAATCTTCTTTACAACATAAGTGTGCTCTGCTCAGCTTGTATTCCAATACAGATATGGATCTTATGTGCCTCCTCCTTGTACCACCCTGCTTGTTGATGTACGCAACCATGGTTACATTGTCCAAGCGAATCTGAAGGTGAGAGTGCTCCAGATCCAAGAGGAAAGCATTTACTGCCCTCTGGACTGTTAACTCCCTCCCTCCGGGCTTCTCTTGAGGACCAGGGGTGCAACCCTGCTGCCCCAATGTGCTCCCCAGCCAAAATGACTGGCATCGGTGGCTAGTATTACGGTCTGTGGTGTGGTTCACTCTAGGCCTCTGCACAGATTGTGCTGAGCCCGCCACCATCATAGCGACCTCTTGATCTTTGAAGGAAGAGATACCCGTGTTCGCTTCCGTTCCACTTTGGTTATAGAAATGCCTGCAACAGATGCTGGTGGAATCTCACCCGTGTTACTGCAGGAAAGTAGGATGTCATAAAGCCTACTACCTGCGAAACTTCCCTTAACGAGACCGATCGATTGCCCTGAAGTTTTTTCCACCAAAATCAGACCATCTTTAGAAACTTCCTTCCACCGAGGAGATCCCATACCCTAAAGTATGAAAACTGGGATGGAGTCAGGCAGGATTTGATCAGCCATCCTAAAGTCTAGAGAAAGTCCTAAACCTGTTTCAGATCCGCTGCCAGTTGGTGATGGACGATCTGCTCTTGATAGCCAGATACTAAATAAGGAACGATTATGATTGCCCTCAACCATAAAGGAGCCAATGCGAGAACATTTGTAAAAATTCTCAGTGCCAAGGCTAGGCCAAACAGCAGGACCCAACACAATGGTGGATCTGAGCCAATTTTGACTGTTAATCTGAGGATAAAAGGATGTTCCTTACAGAGAAAATGGATTCCATCCTGCAGCGTTTGGATCTCAGAGATTGATTTGGGGGGGTGGAGATTGAGGATCAGGCGAAGTTAGCCTGATGGCTTTTTCGCCACAAAGACATGGGAAAATAATACTAGTCCCCGCTCCAACTGGGGAATTTGGGTGAGAATACTCTGATCCACAAGGTCCCCGATTAGGAGACAAAGTGCTTCTGCCTTTTCCCAATCCCGGGGGAGGCTTGTCACCAGTAACCTTGTGGGGGGAGGGGACTGACCCAAACTCCAACCTGTAACCATTCTTGATTAAATCCTGAAGGTACTGGTTACAGGAATTTTTCGCCCATTGGAGAAGGAAGTTTCCCAGTCTCTCCCGCTGGGAGACAGGAGTCATTGGGTTTGGTGGGTTTTTGAGGATTGAATAATATCCCTCCCCTATCTCTGCCTTTGTGACCCGTCCAATGTTTTTTTTTTTGGCGGCTATCCCTGTCTGGTTGAGTTTGCTGCCTTTGACCACAAAAGGGATCTCTAGCTAGTGGTTCTCCTTTTGGATTCTAAAGCCTCCATTAGGCCTTACCCAAAAAGATGATCCCCTGAAAAGGGAATGCTGCAAAGGTGCAGCTTAGACGCTGAGGGGGTCTGAATGTTTTTAGCCACAGGGCTCTTCTTGCAGAGTTCACCAAGGCTGTGAATTTGAAAGATTCTGCTGAGGTATCCACCAAGTAACCTACTGCTTTAAAAAGCAAGGAAAAATGATTTAAAAACAAAAAAAACACACAAGACTTTACAAACATGTTATACTTACCTACTAAGTGCAGTTGGTTTTGTACAGAGTGACCTGGATCCTCCTCTTCTCGGGTCCCTCTTCTGTGCTCCTGGCCCCTCCCTCCTGTCCCTGTTCTGTGCTCCTGGCCCCTCCCTCCTGTTGAGAGTCCCCACAGCAAGCTGCTTGCTGTGGGAGCACCTGAGCCGAATCACAGCTTCCTGTGTACATTCAGACATTGAGCCACAACCCGGCCCCCTCCCCTCTCTCTCCCGAGTGGCTGACTGACTTTGATTGACAGCAGCAGGAGTCAATCGTGCCTCGCTGCTGTCTCAGCCAATGAGGAGAGGAGTCCCGGGCAGCTGAGAAACTCCTGCAACATCGCTGGTTAAAGATGGGCTCAAGTAGGTATTAGAGGCGGTTGCTGCACACAGGTTTTTTTTTTTTCATGAAATGTATTAAGATTAAAAAAAAAAAAAAACTTATGCCTTTACAATCCCTTTAAAATCTGCTGCCTTGTAGTCCTGGCCATTTTGGAAATGCAAGTTGTCGTTAAGGCTGGTTCTAGGCAAAGTAGGATATCTCCTCTTCTGTCCATCGGATCTCTCAGAGCCCCCATATCATCGAAGGCTAAGTCAGGGCTCTCTTTCTGGGATTTTGTCATTGTAACTTCATGGAATCCACAAGAGAACTATGGATGGGAACACCCTTGATTTTTTTTTATTTAGAAGGAGACCCCTCATACATCAGGTCATGCTTTGACAGCTGTACCCTCTTTTCCTCGATCGCCAAGGTGTTCTAAATGGCTTTATGTAGCATGATTCACATCATCAAGAGTTTGTATCTTGAGCCCCTGGAAGAATCGTCTCTTAAATCATTTTCTTCACAGGCCGATTCGGCTTGGGATCCGGATCCTCTCCCATCCCCGGGTGGCGATCAGTACAAGGGGTACCAAGAGACCCTGCATTTTGTCTATCAAACCTTTCAAAGCGTTAAAGGTTAAAGTCCTTTCGTCTTTTACAGAAGATAGACTTTTATGACATGCGGTAACAGATTCATCCTTTACCCCAGTGGTCCTCAACCCTGGTCCTCAGGGCCCACTAACAGGCCAGGTTTGCAAGATAACTGAAATACATCCCAGGTGATATAATTTGCTGCTCAGTGATTGCAGTACTCTAGTCTGCATCTCCCCAAGGTAATACTTAAAATCTGGCCTGTTAGTGGGCCCTGAGGATCGGAGTTGAGGACCACTGCTTTACCAGACAACCCACACAGCTACTGCATAAGGGCTTTTCCCACGAAGAGCTTAGCTGCACAAACAGCACATTTCCTCTTGGGGGCCATTACCTCTTTTCCTGGGCTTGAACCCATGTTAAACAGGAGGAAAATAAATCTTCAGGCCATATCCTATTTACACCACTGTGCAGGGAAGAGTGCCATTGACAGCTGAGAGACTTTACCTATAGCTCATAGCCCAGTAAGAAAAAACCTCCCCAAGATTTGCAAGAAGGACCAGAATCCCCAAGCTTACCCGAGAGGGAGCTGGTGCCAGATGCAGCAGATTCGCCTGCCTGCAAGGGCACAAGGTTGTCCATGTCTTGCTGGGTTACACAATATAGCACCAGCAGCTCAATTTCCAGGCTGCCTGCACCGCTTTAATGAGGCCGGAACCATGAGCCTTCAGCGCCAGCTGATGACGTCACTCGGTCGGCCCAATCTACCTATGCAGTTTTTTCTTTAGCCAGCATGTAACACAATGGCTCTGCCCCACCCCCTGCTGGAAATGACACGACGGACCCATTCTCCTCACTCAGTGAGGAACATCGAGCCAACCAAGCAACAAAGGGGGAGCTAGAAATCAAATCAGTCACCAGCGGTCATCACTCTCCCCAAGGCAGAAGGCAAGCTAGTACCCATCCCCACTCCACTTCCCCAGTGAGGGATCATGACAGACAAAAAATAAAAAGGGGTACAGCTCAAACTGTTAGGGAAGCTTCCTAGGCCAACCTCTGAGACCTGGAGCTCGACCAGGTTCCTTCCACATGCAACTTATCCTTCCAGAGTCAAGAAACACTAATACTAAGGTGTAGGCCTGGAGGACCGCTTTATATGTTGGATTGGTTACATGCTTCCTGTCCCGAAGGGAGGAGCTCTAGGTCTCAAAGGCTATTCTAGAAGACGATTTGAGAAAAATGTTTTGATAGAATAGATATCATAACAAATTCAAGTCCATTAAGTGCACAGGAGCAATTAATGGTAAAATGTTGGGTACTCAAAGTAGAAAGTTTGAAAAGAATCTTAGTCCATTTATATACACAACACAGACAATGCTGGCACTGCAGGCAGTCCCTGGGTTACAAACAAGATAGGTTTGTCCTCAAGTTGAATTTGTATGCAAGTTGGAACAGGTACTTTTTTTAACCACTTCTGGACTGGAAGGATTTGCCCCCTTAATGACCAGGCCACATTTTGCAATTCGGCACTGCATTACTTTGACAATTGATGTTCTTTTTTTTCCCACAAACAGAGCTTTCTTTTGGTGGTATTTGATCACCTGTGCGATTTTTATTTTTTGCGCTATACACACAAAAAAAAAAAAAAAAAAAGAGCACCATTTCTAAAAATAAAATAATATTTTTCACATTCTGCTATATAAAACATTCCAAAAAAATCAAAATTTAACATTTGAGGCCAATTTGTTCTCCGTTTACAACAGCTGACCGTTCTCTCTCAGCGGGGAGTGCTTGCGGATGTCCGGTGGCAATCGGAGCCACCTGACACATGCATAGGCTTCCCCGCTGACGAGCAGGGGAGGGAGCGCGCGATCGACGTATTGTTGCGGCGGTTCACGCAGCAGCATGCCGCAGTATAACTGCGGCGGGCGGTCGTAAAGCGATTAAGCAAAAAAATATTTTTAGGTTTTTACATAGCATAAGGCAGGGTTAAAATCCCTGTAACATTAGTTTTGCTGTCTGTGCCTCTGTCCAGAAGGTTTTACCTCACTTTGTCACAATTAATTTTGAAAATTTTGGGTTGTTGTGGAAACAAGGATTGGTGATAAACTTTCAGTGGAGACACCTTTTTCCCAGGATAACTATTTCAGGAGTTAATTTTCTTTCCTAGTGGTAGATTTCCTCTCACTTCCTGTTGTCTCCCTCTGTTTGCAAGTATGAGTCGTATACAAGTCGGATGTTTGTAACTCGGGGACTGCTTGTATGGGAAAAGTAAAAGAAATAAGTGTACACAGTATACTTACGGAGGAAATTCGTCTGCGACTTCTTTGTTCAGTTAGATCACTTAAAGAAAGGAAAAAATAAAGATTACAATCTACAGGATTTCTCTTTAAAAAGTAAAAACCAATATCAAAAACTGGCAAGATTTTCGTTTGTCATCTCCCCCCCCCCCCCCATTTTCCCCTCTGTTAGCTGCTGTAAAGGACTGGAAATTTGTGAGGCAAATCTCCATCCTAACCAATCTGCTCCTTTAGGTCTAGTTTACATTTGTGGGGTGGAGGAACAATAAAAACATGCGGTAGAGCTTATTGTTACTATAACTCAACTGTTCCCCTCTTAAGCCCCTTTCACGGTGTTACGTTTTTTTTCATCTGTTCTTTTTGTTAGAAAATCAAAAGAAAAAACAAAATGCGGACTTGGTTTTTACATGCGTTGTGTCCATTCGCTTTTGAAATTAGTTTCCAATTTTTAGAATCGGGCTAAAATTGAGCGACCAATCCGAATTCTATTTCAAGAATAGTTGATTGCTAAGGAGCTGGCTAGGAAACCAGTCGCTGCGTCCTTAACTGACGAGTCATCAGCTGAATGGGAAAAAAAAAAAAAAAAAAAAAAGCAAAAAAAAAAAAAAAAACCCCACAAAGGTTGACAACTTTTTTTATATTATATTATATATATATATATATATATATATATATATATATATATATATATATATATATATATATATATATATATATATATATATATATATATATATATACACATACACACAGTGGGTACGGAAAGTATTCAGACCTCCTTAAATTTTTCACTCTTTGTTATATTGCAGCCATTTGCTAAAATCATTTAGGTTCATTCTTCTTCCTCATGAATGTACACATAGCACCCCATACTGACAGAAAAACACAGAATTGTTGACATTGTTGCAGATTTATTAAAAAAGAAAAACTGAAATATCACATGGTCCTAAGTATTCAGACCCTTTGCTGTGACACTCATATATTTAACTCAGGTGCTTTCCATTTCTTCTGATCATCCTTGAGATGGTTCTACACCTTCATTTGAGTCCAGCTGTGTTTGATTATACTGATTGGACTTGATTAGGAAAGCCACACACCTGTCTATATAAGACCTTCCAGATCACAATGCATGTCAGAGCAAATGAGAATCATGAGGTCAAAGGAACTGCCTGAAGAGCTCAGAGACAGAATTGTGGCAAGGCACAGCTCTGGCCAAGGTTACAAAAAGATTTCTGCTGCACTTAAGGTTCCTAAGAGCACAGTGGCCTCCATAATCCTCAAATGGAAGACGTTTGGGACGACCAGAACCCTTCCTAGAGCTGGCCGTCCGGCCAAACTGAGCTATCGGGGGAGAAGAGCCTTGGTGAGAGAGGTAAAGAAGAACCCAAAGATCACTGTGGCTGAGCTCCAGAGATGCAGTCAGGAGATGGGAGAAAGTTGTAGAAAAACAACCATCACTGCAGCCCTCCACCAGTCGGGGCTTTATGGCAGAGTGGCCCGACGGAAGCCTCTCCTCAGTGTAAGACACATGAAAGCTCGCATGGAGTTTGCTAAAAAACACCTGAAGGACTCCAAGATGGTGAGAAATAAGATTCTCTGGTCTGATGAGACCAAATTAGAACTTTTTGGCCTTAATTCTAAGCGGTATGTGTGGAGAAAACCAGGCACTGCTCATCACCTGTCCAATACAGTCCCAACAGTGAAGCATGGTGGTGGCAGCATCATGCTGTGGGGGTGTTTTTCAGCTGCAGGGACAGGACGACTGGTTGCAATCGAGGGAAAGATGAATGCTGCCAAGTACAGGGATATCCTGGACAAAAACCTTCTCCAGGGTGCTCTGGACCTCAGACTGGGCCGAAGGTTTACCTTCCAACAAGACAATGACCCTAAGCACACAGCTAAAATAACGAAGGAGTGGCTTCACAACAACTCCGTGACTGTTCTTGAATGGCCCAGCCAGAGCCTTGACTTAAACCCAATTGAGCATCTCTGGAGAGACCTAAAAATGGCTGTCCACCAACGTTTACCATCCAACCTGACAGAACTGGAGAGGATCTGCAAGGAGGAATGGCAGAGGATCCCCAAATCCAGGTGTGAAAGACTTGTTGCATCTTTCCCAAAAAGACTCCTGGCTGTATTAGATCAAAAGGGGGCTTCTACTAAATACTGAGCAAAGGGTCTGAATACTTAGGACCATGTGATATTTCAGTTTTTCTTTTTTTAATAAATCTGCAACAATGTCAACAATTCTGTGTTGTTCTGTCAGTATGGGGTGCTATGTGTACATTCTCGAGGAAGAAGAATGAACCTAAATGATTTTAGCAAATGGCTGCAATATAACAAAGAGTGAAAAATTTAAGGGGGTCTGAATACTTTCCGTACCCACTGTATATATATATATATATATATATATATATATATATATATATATATAAATAAAAAAAGGGACACACACACACCAAGATTGTTTGAGAGCGTTACTTCCCCCCCCCCCCCCCCCCTTCTTCAGGTTAGCGACCCACCCGCAGACTCCTACAACCACCAGCCAGGGTTGTGGGAAGGGGGCCTTTGTCCCCATCAACATGGGCACAAGGTACTGCCAGTCTGCATGTTCAGATAAGCTTCTGGAATGGATTGGGGGGGGGGGGGTATTCTTACAATCAGTTGTCAGCGGGAAACCCTGCTGACAGCTAACGAGTTATCGTTTGTTAGGACGCCGGTACGCAAAAACAGACCATTTTTTTTAGTGGACATTTATTTTAAGTTCTGTTTTTTTTTTTTTTAAATGGTAGAAAAAAAAAAAAAAAAAAAAACAACAACTGGGATTTTTGTAAGCACTTACAGTAAAATCCTTTTCTCTGAAGTGCGACAGATGCAGCTCCATCTTCATTACTAGTAGGGTTATGCTCCTCCCATCAGGAATAGGCACTAGAAAGGCAAAAAGCTTAACCACACCTATGGGCGCTGTCGATGCAGGCATAACCCCTCACACTCATTAATCCAGTTTAGTTGCAAGCAGTGTTCAGAAGACAAAAAAACCCCATATACACTCAAAAGTAGAGGGGCGGGTGCTGCGAACTTCAGAGAAAAGGATTTTACGGTAAGTTCTTACAAAAATCCAGTTCTCTCTATCGTCCATCGACAGATGCTGCTCCATCTTCATTACTAGTAGAGATGTCCCAAAAGCAGTATATTTAGGAGGGGTGGGAAGACAGCAACGCAAAAAACAAAAATGCAAGTCCCCCAAAGGCTAAACTTAGCCACTCAAGTAACACGGAGCTAAACCAGGAACAACCGGAGCTCTCGCAGAACAAAATTACACCCTCAAAAGAGAAACTTAAAAAAAAAAAAAAAAGTGCTCTTTCAAACTGCAGCCTGCAAAACCAGGTGGCCAAAAGAAGCATCCACGGATGCCAACACGTCTACTTTGTAGAATTTTGTAAAGGTATGCACAGACGACCAAGTTGCCACCTTGCACACTTGCAGCACCGACGCCTGATGGCAAAAAGTCCAGGAGGAACCTGACCCTTCAGTGAATACGCCTGAACTACCGTCTGCCTAATCCATCTGGATATTGTTGCCGCAGACACAGTCCATCCCTTACGAGATTATTCGATAAGGATAAAAAAGCGTCTGATTTTCCAAAAGACTCAGTGGTCTCCAAATAGACCCTGATCGCCCAGAATCACATCCAAAGAGTGCAAAGCAAATTCTTTAGAATGTTTGGGCTTAGGGTAGAGTGAAGGAAACCCAATGTCTTCATTCAGATGAAAATCAGAATCCACCTTAGGAAGAAACGACCGATTAGGTTGAAGTACCACTTTATCTCTGTATCACCAGATAAGGTGAGCGGCAGGACAACGCCGCCAGTTTAGATATTCTGGAAGCAGAAGTGATAGCCACCAAGAAGGCAACCTTCTGGGACAACGAGAGCAGAGAAATCTCCCGAATGTTCTCAAAAAGGAGGCTTTTGAAGAACAGATAATACCAGATTGAGGTCCCATGGAGGTAGCGGGCAACTTCTCGGAGGAGCCATATGGCGCACTCCCTGGATGAAAATACAAATCAATGCATGCGTAGCTAATGGGCGTTGGGAATATCTAGCCAAAGCCTTTCTTTGATTGTGCCCAAAGCCAACTGCTGTTCAACTCCTTTCTGCAGAAAGGCCAAAATCCTAGCTATAGAAAACAAACGAGTGATTCACACCATGAGAGGTATGGCTTCCATGTACAATGATAAATCTTCCTGGAAGTCAACTTTCTAGCCTTCAAGAGCGTAGAAATCCCAGAGTAAGAAAGACCCTTATCCCTCAACACCTGGCTGTCAACAGCCATGCCGTTAAACCCTGCAACTGTAAGGCAGGATGGACGATCGGGCCTTGAGACAGCAGTTCTTCTCTGAGAGGAATTCTCCAAGGAGTAGGGGAGAAAACAGACAGGCCCCAAAAGCATGGCGTTGACTACGGAAAAATTGCAACCACAGACGGCGCCCACGAGGCCCCTAGGGACCTGTAAACCATCCCTGGACCCTAGGCCACAAACTGAATGGAGCCTTAGAAGAAGCTTTTACAACTTCTAATAGTAGAAAGTTTGGTGATTTTCTAAGGCATGCCATTTAAAAAACTAAATAGATTTTGAGCTTTTATTTTTTTTCCCCTTCCTTTTTTCAACCAATACCCTTAAACTCTGGAGATGGCAAGAATTGGATCCAAGGTTAATGTGAGAAAACCAGCCCATGGTCTAGAGCAGTGGCGGCTGGTGCTCAAAATGTTTTGGGGGGGGGGGGGGTTGCAAACAGAAAAATGTAATAGGCATTGCTTTGCTGCAAAAAGCGCGGCAACAAATTGCATGACTTTGGAGGTCACTAAAGTGTGAAAGGGGCCTTCAGTAATCAAAGTGTGCCCTCTTCAATGCAGAGTGACCACAGCTTGCCCTCTTCAATGCAGAGCGAGCACAGCGTGCCCCCTTCAATGCAGAGTGACCACAGCGTGCCCCCTTCAATGCAGAGTGACCACAGCGTGCCCCCTTCAATGCAGAGTGACCACAGCGTGCCCCCTTCAATGCAGAGTGACCACAGTGTGCCCCCTTCAATGCAGAGTGACCACAGCGTGCCCCCTTCAATGCAGAGTGACCACCGTGCAGAGAGACCAGTGCACTTAACTGATGCAGCGGCAGCTTCTCCCCAGTTCTCCGCGTCTCCCGAGTCCTCCTCCTTGGCCAATGGCAAAGGTTCGCCTTTCGACCAATCAGGAAATAGGTCTCGGACCCGCTTCCCGATTGGCCAGGAGGAAGATCCGTGTGACAATAGCAAATATTAATTCGCTATTGTCACACAATGGGTGGGCTCAGGGTGCACTGCTCTGTGCCACGGGTCCACCCTTTTCTGAAGCCTATTAGAGCCTCTGGCTCTAATCACGTGCTTCAGAAAAAAAAAAAAAAAACCCATTGAACTCCATGCGTCCGGCGCCCCACATGTAGATTAGGGGGCTGGACGCATGGATAGGGGGGGGGGGTGGGGCGGCCCCCAACGCACCAGCCGACACTGGTCTAGAGCATGCAATGCGCACTGTAACCCCTGTGGAAGGTGACCATCCGGGAGTATTGATTTTACAGCCCAGCAAATAAAACATGCACCGCGGCAGAGGAAAAAAAAAAACACCACACCACACACCCGAACTGTAAAGCAATTGCAGATGCATACTCACACTTTATGAAATACATACCTTAGAACGAAGCCCTCGAACGGAACGCTGTCACCGCTGAGATGGCTGACATCTTACCCCGGTCTTTCTTCCAGGTTTGCAGACTCCGGCGCTGAGAGTGGCCAAAGCCGCAATGACATTACTCCTGCGTATGCAAGCGGGAGCCCTCAGTTCTGGCACGAAGCTCTAAAAAAAAGGTACAGCACGGTATGCCGGACCGTCAGAGCACATGCGCCGGTGACGGCACATTTAGGAGATATGCATTTTACCCACAGGTAAGCCTTATTATAGGCTTACCTATAAGAAAAAATATAATCACAAAGTGGGCTTTATTACTGCTTTAAAGAGGCTGTAACCCTATAGAAGGTTAAAAAAAAATAACAGTTCTTGTGCTGTCTAATCTGTCCCCTTCTATGCTGTAAAAAACCTGGTTGATCCTGCCTGTTCCTGTGTCCCCCTTAGTTTACTGACCGTAATCATGGCTGCTGATCTACGATACCGTGGTCAGGTTACGTGCCTCTTTAATCCCGCTGTGCTCTTCTCTCCCCCTCTCAGCTCCTGTGTGTGAGCAATCTCTTCCCCGCCCCTAATAACAGATAGCAGTAAAGTCAAAGTGAGATTACTGCCAGCCCCTCTGTTCTACCACAGTGTGCAGGTTTGTATAAATACCTACATTTCAGTTCGGTTCTGTCATGTAACCTCTGGCTGCTCTCCTCCCACAATCTCTAGGCTACAGCGGGAGGGGCTGAGCAGACAGCACAACTGTCATGTGACATCCAGGCTGACAAAGGAGGATCTTGGCACCTCCTGCTGTAGCCCTTTAGATCAGGAGAGGAGAGCAGCAGGAGGTCATGTGACCAAACAGAACTGAAATAAGCTATTTAGAGGCATACATTTTATACAAAACATGTACATAGGGTAGTATTCCAAAAACGATAAGTGCTATACAGCACCCTACTCCTGCGCTCAGAACCTGGTCCTCAGGCTGCCACAATCCCGGAACTCGTGCTAGTATTTGGCATCCGTTATGGCTAGGCCTTGCTGCCCCTTACGACCAGGGCGGTCGACCAAACACTGTAAATACAAAACAAAGAAAGGGCGCACCAGCCTAGCGTATTATCCTCAGCGAGTTTATTAAATCAAAGTAGATAAAAGTCAACTACTCACAAACATCCGTGAAATTCGGGCACATCAATTCCATAAAAACCGCCTCATACCAGAGGTTCAAAATCTCATTGGAAGCAGAGGGCTGACGCGTTTCGAGGCTGTGCCTCCTCCTGGAGACCATGGCACAGCCTCGAAACGCGTCAGCCCTCTGCTTCCAATGAGATTTTGAACCTCTGGTATGAGGCGGTTTTTATGGAATTGATGTGCCCGAATTTCACGGATGTTTGTGAGTAGTTGACTTTTATCTACTTTGATTTAATAAACTCGCTGAGGATAATGCGCTAGGCTGGTGCGCCCTTTCTTTGTTTTGTATTTACATAGGGTAGTATGACTTGGTAGAACAAATGGACTGACAATATTCGGTCTTTGATTTACCAACCACTTTAATGCACAAAAACAACACTGCTGCTCAGTGGTTGTAAAGACACTTGGAGGAATTGACTAAAACTGGAGCAGACCGAATCTGGAGCAGTTGTGCAGAGTAACCCTTCAGCTTGGCTTTGACAATAAAATATGATTGGCTGCCATGCTCAGCTACTCCAGATTCTGTCTGCTCCAGTATGAGAGCCAGTTCACACCGCAAAAATGCAGTCCAGATGTGTTTATTCCCCCGTAAGATCACGGGGGGTTGGGGAAACCACACAATTTTTTTCAATGGGACGCAACACAAAGTGACTTTCGAAAAGGTTCCTGTACTAGACTCGTGCTTTCAGCCCATAGACTTATGTTATCTCAGAAGTTGCATCAGCATTAGGCCCCTTTTACATGGGGTGGACTCCCGCCAGCTCAGTGGGGAAATGTATCCACTGACCAGGCGGATGGCTTGTCCATGTCCGCTCATGCAAAGCGGACACAGACACAGCCTGCTGTCCTCTATGGGCGAACAGATGTAAATGAGCCACCTGTGTTTACACCGGACAGTCAGCCAATCCACTAGATGGATGGGGAACAGATCCCGCCCATACATCTGGTTTTTAGAGGATTGGAGGTCATGTGAAAGGGGCCTTAGATAAGCTGTGCAATTTCCTATACCACTTTGATGGATGAGTGTTATTTTTTTTTCCTCCCCTTTAACCATCACGTCTCCTCCTTCCTGCGTTTTTTTTTTTAAAAAGACACGCATCGCACATTGAGGAGCCTATTCACAGAAAACATGCACTTTACTGCATTTTTTTGGAGACACACTGCAAATGCTTGTCTTGGCTATTCAGGCTGCTTTTGCATCTTCACATTACCCAAAGCACAACAACCTTCAAAGAAAACATGTGCTTTGTCGCGTTTTGGAAAGGTGGAAAACTCATGTCGCTCTTGAATTACCATTGAGGCTGTGATCGCATATGCGAGTTTCTGAACCCGCTCAGAAAAATGTGCGTTTGGACAAGCATTTCCATAACACATGGCAAAATGTGCATCGAACTTGCATTACCGTTTAGGCTGCGTTACCATCTGTGCATTTCTGAATGTATCGCAGCCAACCCAAAAAAAAAAAAAAAATATGTTTCGATAATGTTTGTAAAACACACGTCGTGCTTGCGTTACCATTTAGGCTGAGTTTGCATCTGAGTTTCTGTACGCACTGCACCTGGCTAAGAAATTGATTGTTTTGCCATGCGCTTCAAAAGATCACAGCAGATGCACATCGCGCTTGTGTTACTATTTAGGCTGGATTCTCATCTGCGATTTTAAACATAGCAGCCGACACAGAAAACTCACATTTTTCCATGCGTTTTAATAACATGTGGCAAACATACGTTGAGCTTGCTTTGCCATTTAGGCTGCGTTCTCATCTGTCCGTTTACGAACATGAAGCAACTTTCACAGAAAATGGTTTCAGAAACGTGCTGCAAACCCATATTGCGCTGGTCTCCGTATTGGCAATGTGGTGATGCAGCAAAGCGAGCATTTTCTGTACATTTGGAAATGCACAGTGAATGCAGCCTTTAATGGCACCCCAATCACAGTTAGCAGTCACATGTTTTGCTAAGCATTTGTCGTGCAACAAAAAGCACCACAACCAAGCTACTTTGGGGCGTGTCACGCATAGGCCAGCCCATTCTTGTGAGTGGGCTGCCTATGTGCAAAAAAAAAAAACAAGTGTGCATGAAATCTGCTTGAAAGCGTTTTCAGGCAGCAAGGATGACCTGGGAAAAAGGTTTTTTTTTTTTTAAAAAAATTTTAAAAAAACACACACACACACACACACACACACACACACACACACACACACACACACACACACACACACACACACACACACACACATACACACCAGATGTGCAACATTAAATATTAGGATAAACAATTTATTTCAAAACCTTTTGAAAGTGTGTGTACTTACTTGCCCTGAAGAACAGTTTTGTTGTCCATTTCGAATACACCAATGTCCTAATGAGAAAATGATAAAGGATGTTAAAAAAAATAAAAAATACCTGAAAATTTTCCCTGGTAAATGAGTCAAGGTTTCTCATCATACATTAACTAGACCTGTCATTTCAATCCTAAGACGAAAAAGAAAAAGAAAAAAAAAAAAAAAAAAAAATGGATTTTTGTAAGAACTTACTGTAAAATTCATTTCTCTGAAGTTCGACAGACGCAGCTCCATCTAGTCAGAGACTATAGGGTTATGATCCTCCTATCAGGAATATGCACTAGGCAGGGGGAGAAAAAAAAAAAAAAAAGCTTACCCACACCTATGGGGGCTGTCCCTGCAGGCATAAACCCACACACCCTGCTTTCAAACAATTTCGCTGCAAGCAGTGTTTAGAATAGAAAAAAAACGGAATTTTTGTAAAATCTTACCTGTAAAATTCCTTTCTCCGAGTCCTCCGACAGTCGCCGCCATCTTCATATTCGTCACAATGGGGTATTAGACTTTGCTCCGTAGGAGTAGCTAGGCAACAGAATATGTCAATATTAAAGCTTTTAACATATCCCCACCCCAGGGGGTGGTCCCCTCAGTCTATACCCTCCTGCTTCCTGTTTCATATCTCAGTTTCAGTGGAATAGCAGTAGAGTACCTAAACCCCAAAAGAGGGGCGGGGGCGGCGACTGTCGGAGGACTCGTAGAAAGGAATTTTACAGGTAAGATTTTACAAAAATTCCGTTTTCTCTTACGTCCTCCGACAGTCGCCGCCATCTTCATATTCGTCACAATGGGGACGTCCCAAAGCAGTGCAAACATGAGGGGTGGGAAACGCAGCCGCGCCCAAAGGCAACGCAGTCTCCACATCAAAGAAAGTAACCATACCAAAGGAAGGAAACCAGCTGGGCAACATGAGAAAAAAACTTGCTCAACGGGAGCAATAACCCAGGAAAAAAAACAAATAACCCAGGGATAAAAAGAAATCCCAAACAGCCCAAAGGTCCAAAACAAGGGACCCTAAGGAACCGCCGCACTAAGAACCTTGCGGCCAAAGGAAGCATCAGCCGATGCTTGAAAATCCACTCTGTAAAATAGAGTGAAGGTGTGCACGGTCGACCAAGACGCCGCCCTACACACCTGGGCCACAGAAGCCCCATGACGACAGGCCCAAGACGTACTCAGAGATCAGGTAGAGTGCGCCTTCACAGGCATAGGGGAAACTTTTCCCTGCAAAACATAGGCCTGTTCAATGACCTGTCTAAATCAATTGGCGGCGGCAGAAGCCGACGCCGGTACGCCCTTCCGAGGACCCCCGGAAGGACAAACAAGAATCCGACTTGCGAACAGATTCAGACGATTTCAGGTAAATCCTAATCGCCCGAACAGCAGCCAAGGAGTGCAACTCCACCACCTTCGGATGTTTAGACTTCGCGCAAGGCGAAGGCAAGACAAGGTCCTCATTGAGGTGAAAATCCGAAACCCTCTTCGGAAAAAAAGAAGGGTTAGGTCGCAAGACCACCTTAACCAAGTGAGTGACCAGATACGGACATTTGCAGGACAAGCTGCCAGCTCCGACACTCTGCGAGCCGAAGTGATCGCCACCAAAAAAGGTGACCTTCTAGGACAACACAGACAACGAGATCTACCTGATCCGTTCAAAATGACCACGTTGTAACACGGACAGAACAAGAGTCCAGTCCCAAGGAGGCAGAGGCACCCTCCTAGGAGGGACCAGATGCCCCTGAACAAAAGTGCCAACCAAGGAGTTAGATGCCATAACGGCCATCGCAGACACCTGACCCTTGATCGTAGACAGCTCCAAACGCTGGCAACACCCTTTCGAAGGAAGGACAACACCCTAGACACCGAGTACGGGCGAGGTGAAAACCCCCGGACTCACACCAGGCAAAATAGGCCTTCCAAGTACGGTAATAGACCTTCCCCGAGGAAAATTGCCTCGCGTTGATCAAGGTGTGAATGACCTCAGGGGAGAGACCCCTATCCCTCAGGACCTCGGTTTCAACAGCCAGGCCGTCAAAGCCAGCGACTGTAAAGCAGGATGGAATATCGGCCCTTGAGACCGGAGATCTTCTCGAAGAGGCAGACGCCACGGGGCGTCGACCGCCAAATGCACGAGGTCAGCGTACCAGGACCGGCGAGGCCAGTCCAGTGCCACAAGAACCACTGTGTTCTGGTTCCGAGTTCAATCTGCGAAGGAACTTGGACAGCAACTGAAAACGGTGAAAACGCATACATCAGTCGATACTGATGCCACTGAGCTACCAACGCGTCTGCCCGAGGATCGCGCGGCCATTCCGCGAACCTTTTCACCTTGCTGTTCAGACGAGACGCGAACAGGTCTACCTCCGGAAGACCCCACTTCGCGCACAATATCTGGAAGACATCCGGAACGTGAACCGCCCATGTCGCCGGGACGTGCGTCTCGGCCCAAGACAGAATGTCAGCCACTTCCCGAGCCGCTCGGGCTCTCTTGGTGCCCCCTTGGCAAATGACGTAAGCCACCGCCGTGGCATTGTCCGTCTGCACCCGAACCGGGCAGCCCTGCAGCCTGTCCGTCCAACGTAGAAGGCAGAGATTTATCGCACGCAATTCCAGAATGTTGATCGGAAGGGAGGATTCCTACTCCGGCCAAGTTCCCTGGGCGGACAGAACACCCAGAACACCACCCCAGCCCGACAGGCTGGCATCCGTGGTGACCACCGTCCATGAGAGAGGACGAAAAGACTCGCCCCCCCGACACCGCCGGGGACTGGAGCCACCAAAGAAGATCCCTTCCGGTGCAATGGCCCAACGAAATCTGGAGATCCAGAGAGTGCGGTCGCCCGTCCCACCTGGACAGGATCTCCGCTTGGAGACCCCGCGTATGAAACTGGGCGAAGGGAATCGCCTCGAAAGCCGAGACCATCAATCCCAGACATCTCATGCGCGTCCGGAGTGACGAGCACAGAACGTCCCTGAGGGACCTGATTCCTTCCTGAAGAGTCCTGAGTTTGTCGTCCGGTAGGAAGACCTTCGCCTGGACCGAGTCCAGAATCATTCCCAGGTAGGGAAGACGAATCGACGGACACAGCGTCGACTTTGGAAAATTTATCGTCCAACCAAACTCCTGTAGAGTCAGCATCGTGACGGACAGGTCCTCCTCCAGACCCTGGCTGGTCGCAGACCGAACCAGAATATCTTCCAGATACCCCAGGACAGAGATGCCCTGGGCTCTCAACAAAGCCAGAAACCGGTGCAAGCACCTTGGCGAAAACCCGTGGAGCCGAGGAGAGACCAAAAAGGTAACGCCACAAATTGGTAGTGATCCTCCGCAATGGCGAATCGAAGGTACCTCTGGTAACCCTCGAAAAACGGGATGTGAAGGCACACATCCTTCAAGGTCGATGGAAGCCATGAATTCCCCCGGAACTAGGGCAGCCACCACCGACCGCAGGGATTCCATGCGGAAATTGCGAACCCGCACAAAGCGGTTCAGAGCCTGTAAGTCCAGAATTGGACGTACCCTGCCCTCCTTCCTGGGCACAGCGAACAGATCGGAAGAGAACCCCCGAAATCTGTCCCGATGAGGCACCGGAACCACCCGAGGGAAAAAATCTGCTCTCCGGCCGAGAGAGAAAACCCGATCTTGTAGCCAGAACGAACGATTTTCTGAACCCACCTGTCTCGAACACGGGCCAACCAGGGTTGAAGAAAAAACCGAGCAAGCGTCCCCCCACCCCAGAACTGGGTGAGGGCGCCCCTTCAGGCCGCATCGTTATGGGCAGCGGGTTCGGACTGGCCGGACTTCTGCTTACCTGACCACGGCTTCATTTGGGAGCCTAGACTGAACGGCTTGCCCTTATAGTGCGCCCGAAAAGCACGAAAGGACCCCGGAGAGGGCCGAAAAGAATCATGCTTCTCACCAGGAGCCACCATAGCCTTGTGGGATTGGGGCAAGAGCGTGCTCTTACCACCCGTTATCCCCTTTATCAGTGTATCCAAGGATTCTCCAAAAAGGCGAGATCCATCATAGGGCAGATTGGCTAAGGTCTTGCGCGAAGATTGGTCCACAGACCAACACCGCAACCAAACCAGGCGGCGAGACAATACCGCCACACTGTGTACACGTGCAGCCAACGGTACTATATCCAAGTCCGCATCACACAAATACATGACACCCTGATGGATTTGATCCACCATATCCAGTGTCGCCGGTGAGGCCGAATCAGCCACCAGGACGCGTCTAAGCACCTGCGTACAACTCGCGACAGCCTGGGCTGCCAGAAGAGAAGCAAATAGAGCTTCTAGCATAGAACTCGCAATAGAATAAGTAGGATGGGCAAAAGACTCCAGCCTCCCGTCCATGGCATCCCGGAACACCGGGGCATCCTCTGCAGGAATCGCAGTGGACTTATCCAAAACCGCTACCGCGTAACCCACCGGAGGCGGTACACACCACCGCTCATCAGAAGCGGGCGTGAAAGGATAACGCAGCTGAACCTACTTGGCACAGCAAAAGGCTTGCGTATAGTGCGCCATTGTTCCTTAACAGCGCGCTGAAAATCATCAGTGCAGGGAAAGACCTGCGATGCCTGGCGTCTTTTCTGAGTCCCCCAAGCTGCCAGGGCAGCAGGAGGACATGGTTCATCCTGCAAACGCAGCGTTTGTCCAATAGAAGCAACCAATTCATCCATGAGTGCAAGCTTTTCAGACGAGCCAGGGGGAGAATTATCAACCCCTTTAACCTCAGCCTCCACCTCGGACCCCACAAGATCCAGGGAGGAACGGGACCTCGATAAGGAGACCCCAGCCATAGTAGCCCCATCACCATCACCCTCTGAACCAGAGGAAATTGAAAAACTCTGGGCCGTTTTGTGGATTGAGCAGCCATAAGCATTTTCACCTGAGCAGTAAGGTTTGCCACAACCTCAGCCAAATCCCCCCCTGGGGGGGAAAACAGCAGCCCCTCGGCCTCCCACCAAGTGGCAGGAGATTTGCTTCCCTGAGAATCCATTGCCCCCAAATAATATGCTGGAGAATAAAGGGTTAACTGCCCCTTTAACAAGCGCGGCGAGCGCAGCCCACCGCACACACACACTAGCACAAAAAGACCCCCACAGGGATAAAAAGCTCAACTCAGGCAAGGATATAGGGATAGAGAGGATAAAAACCTGGATAGACCACTGCTGCTGCCTCGATCGGTGCGCCCAGGGAAACGGAATGATGCAACTCAGGGCGCTCTATCAAAGCCTATGGAAGGCTACAAGAAAATGGCCGCCTGCAGTGTTAACATGCGGCCGGAGCGAGCGCAGCCAAAATGGCGCCGAAAACGCCGCTCCTCCACCTCAGTGAAGTGAAAAAAAACACACCACAGTATAGTAAAACATGGCGGACCGCCACAGCGGTCGCTGTAATGTGCCCCAAACACGATATAATCATGCCCCACAGCACACAGCCTTTCACACATTCACAGTCTGACACAGATAGTGCAGCACAGCCCCCCCTCCTTGCAGCCCACAGCATGCAGCCAGAGAGATAGGGAACTAAACAGTGTGAACACAGGCAGGGCTACACAGTCCCAGACTGACACCCCCCCCAAACAGACAGGTCCCCACACAAATACACTTACCTCCTAGATGGCGTGGGGAACCCGCACAGGCGAACAAGCCACTGCACATGTGACAGGGAGAGTCGCATTCAGGACGCAGAAAAACTGGGGTTGAGAAACCGCACAGCGTCCAGTGAGGTAGCCACCTCACCATAGCATCCCTGCACCGAACAGGGATGGGTCGTTCAATGTGTCAGGAGCGTTACCTGACTGAACGCTCGATGGCAGGCTGGGAAGCCACTGACCCACAACCTGCGACCAGGGGGATCAGCCCGAGACCCAGCCCGCACGAATCCTCTTCATCAGAAGAACTAACGCTGACAAAAATAACAGCCAAGTAAAGAGAGAGAAAAAAAAAAAACTCAAACAAAAATCAAAAAAGAATAGAGAAAGGCTGAGACAAAATGCCCCAGCATAGAGACATCCAGCTACTCCTGACAAGCTAGACATTGAAACTGAGATATGAAACAGGAAGCAGGAGGGTATAGACTGAGGGGACCACCCCCTGGGGTGGGGATATGTTAAAAGCTTTAATATTGACATATTCTGTTGCCTAGCTACTCCTACGGAGCAAAGTCTAATACCCCATTGTGACGAATATGAAGATGGCGGCGACTGTTGGAGGACGTAAGAGAAACTTCCATTCACTCAGAAGTAGAGGGGCAGGTGCTGCGCCTGCCGAACTTCAGAGAAAAAGATTTTAAAGTTAAGTTCTTACAAAAATCCAGTTCTCTTATCGTTCATCAACAGACGCAGATCCATCTAGTCAGAGACTATAGGGATGTCCCAAAGCCATATATTCATGAGGGCTGGGAAGACAAATCAAATGAAAAACGCAACTCCCCAAAGGCTAAACTTAGCCAACCAGGTTAACATGAATCTCAACCAGGAACAACTGGAGTTCACCCTGAAAAACACAATACACCCTCAAAGAGGAAAAAAAAAAAAAAAAAAAAAGTTCTCTTCAAACAGCAGTCTGCAAAACTTTGCAGCCAAAGGAAGCACCCGAAGATGCCAACACATCTACTTTGTAGAATTTTGTAAACTTATGCACAGATGACCAAGTTGCCGCCTTGCAGACTTGCAGCACCGTCTTCTGATGGTGAAAAGCCCAAGAGGCACTCAGCGCTCTCTTTGAATGCGCCTTCACCGGTAAAGGAGGAAACTGACCCTTCAGTGAATAAGCCTGAACTAAGATCTGCCTGATCCATCTAGACATGGTCACCGCAGAAGCAGTCAATCCCTTCCGAGATCCTTCGGTAAGGAAAAAAAGAAAAAGAAAAAAAAAAGAGCATCTGATATTCTAAAAGACTCAGTGGTCTCCAGATAGACCCTCAGAACTAGGGAAAAAAAGAGCAATGGCACACTGTGGTATACATATAGCATAAATTGCTGGCAAGAGTATGAAATTGAAACATGAAATTTATTGAATGCAAATAAAAGTTAAAATAGCCAAACCAATCCTGGGGTCTCCGGTTCTCACTGGTGTGCTGTGGGAATCCCAAGCCACAGAAAGCAAGGCGATCCAAACCCAAGATGGTAGAAGAACGGGAGAGATGGTATGGAACCTCCGGTGTGCAAAGAGGTGTTGCAGCGGCTAGAGGTGACTCGATGGGTGCTGTGTGCGGCCGCTACACAGACCCGAAGCTGGATCCTCGGCGATCGCCGGAACTGTCGTGCAGATGATGTCACCGGAAGTGACGACCAGAGCCTCCATGGAACACTTGGCCGGATGTGGACAGTGACATGCACGCTTCTGGTTGCCGGCAACTAGACAAAGTGCATGGCGCGAAACATGTAGTACTCTCTTGCCAGCAATTTATGTTACATGTATACCACAGTGCTTCCTCCCTCTTTTTCCCTAGTTCTGACAGTTTGCACATCACCCCTTTGTTAGAGATTTGGCAGCCTGTGTGCAACATCCATCATTGGTCTAATCCACAATGCTATAGCCATTTGGCTCCATGACCTCTTTAGGAACCTGGTTAAAGGATTAAGCGCCTGGACCATTTTTTGTTGGATCCAGATAGTCCCTGACCACCCGGAACCACATCCAAAAGAGTGCAACGCAAATTCCTTAGAATGTTTGGGCTTAGGGCAGAGTGAAGGCAACACAAGCTCTTCATTCAGATGAAAATCAGAACCAAGCATAGGAAGAAACAACTGATTAGCTCGAAGTACCACTTAATCCCCGTTCATCACTATATAAAAAAGGTGAGCGGCAGGACAACGCCGCCAGTTCAGATACAATGCGCGGAAGTGATAGCCACCAAGAAGGCAACCTTCTGGGACAACAAAAGCAGAGAAATCTCCCTAATGTTCTCAAAAGGAGGCTTTTGAAGCACAGATAATACCAGATTGGAGGTCCCACGGAGGTAGCGGGGACCTTCTTGGAGGAGCCATATGGCGCACTCCCTGTATAAAGCTATGAAACAAAGCATGCGCAGCTAACGGACATTGGCAATATATAGCCAAAGCAGGCACTTGGCCATTGATAGTGCCCAAAGCCAGCCACTGTTCAACGCCTTTCAGCAGAAAGGCCAGAACCCTAGCTACCCAAAACAAGCGAAGGTGCACCTTCAGTGATTCACACCATGAAATATACAATTTCCACGTATGATGATATATCTTCCTAGAAGTAGACTTCCTAGCCTTCAACAGCGCAGGAATCAGAGTCAGAAAGACCTCCCTTAACACCTGGCTTTCAACAGCTATGCCGTTAAAGCCAGAGACTGTAAACTAGGATGGAAGATTGGACCTTGAGGCAACAGATTTTCCCTGAGAGGAAGTCTCCAAGGAGCATCGGCGACCAACCTTACTAGGTCTGCATACCAAGAGGGGTGAGGCCAGTCCGGAGCCAACAGAATGGACGGAATCCCTTCCACCTCTATCCTGCACAGATGCCTCAGCAGGAGATTCAAGGGAGGAAAGGCAATTAGCCGATACTAACCCAAGGAGCCACCAGAGCGTCTGTGGCGTCAGCCAAAGGATCTCGAAACCTTCTTGTTGAGGTGAGCAGCCAACAGATCTACCTCAGAGTCCTCCACCAACCACACAGGAGAAGAAACACCTCGAGGTGCAGGGACCACTCCCCTTGATCCAACACCTGACGACTCCGCTTGCCAGTTCTCCACACCTGGAATGTGTACAGCAGAGGGCTGGAATACATTTTTCCACCCAGGCCAGAATCTTGGCCACCAAGACACTCTTGGTGCCCCCCTGGTGATTGATGTAAGCCACAGCCATTGCGTTGTCTGATTAAATCCAAACCGGACAATCTTGCAGACAAGTCATTCCATGGCTCAGGCAAAGCTTTATTGCTCTGGGCTCCAAAACATTTAACCGGGGGTTTCGACTCTTCATCGTCCAGGAACCCTGGGCACACAGCTTCCCCAGCAACGCGCCCCAGCCCGATAGGCTGGCGTCCGTGGTCACCACCATCCAAAACAAACGGAAGGAAGGACATGCCCTGGCATAGTGCTGGAGAGTGAATACCCCACAACAGAGTAGACCTTATGTTGTGGCTTAACCAAATCAAAGAGTCCAAGGACTTTGGATCCTTGTTCCATTTGACAAGAATCTCCCTTTGCAAAGGTCTGGTATGGAACTGAGCAAATGGAACCGCCTTGAAGATTGATACCATCAGACCCAAGGTCTGCTTGCAAACTCAGAGAGGACAGATATGGTCGCCAACAACAACCGAATCGCCTCCTGCAACTTTTGCAGCTTGTCCAGGGGAAGAAACACCTTGGCCAAGGCTTAATCCAGAGTAAAGCCAAGATAATCCAGTCTCAAGACAGGTGCCAGCGCAGATATCTTGAAATTGATGTTCCAACTGAAATCCTGACACGTTCTGACAGTGACCATCAGGTCACCCAACAAGACCGAGTCCGCTCTCAACAGGAGATCGTCCATGCGGTCTCTAGGAACCCTAAAAGGGGCCCAGAACAATAGGCATCGGAAGGTCCCTGCCCATGGGCCCACACAGGACAAGTCACTCCCCTCAAATAAGCGCCACAACCCCCCCCCCCCCCCCCCACGGTAAAAACCAGCAAGGGGTAGGGGAATGTCGAGGGGTACACAGGACTAGTCCTCCGAGGTGCCAGGGGAATCGAGTGAGCACCTAAGGTCTGACGTCCGCCAGGGGTTTTTGGGGGGGGACATTTTACTCCCTATACCACGGTACCAGGTGGGCATCATTCCGAGACAGGTCACCTCCCACCCAGGATAGGGGTGCTGTCAGCCAAGGGGGAAGCTGCGACTCAGGGTGTTCCAGGTCGTGTGCATGCCAGCGAGACGGTCCACTCGCAGGGTCGTCCCCATCCGTCAGGGCTCTGTCGTGGAGAGGCCAAGCTCTGGACTATAACCTGCTCACGCTCGCTGGCCAGCCTGGGAGACCTTAAGGATCCATGTTATCCAGTGCGAAACCTCAGCCAGCTGTTGCTTGTAATTTCTCTGGATCTTGGTCCTCAGGAACTAATGAAAATAAGAACAAAAAAAAAAAAAAACCAAACAAAAAACTTTCCTATAGTAACTAAGACCGAAGTCCCAGCAGGAAGCTAGGTCCTATTCTTTAACCTAGGCAGAAACAAACCGTTTGATGACAGCAGGGTGTGTGGGGTTATGCCTGCAGGGACAGCCCCCATAGGTGTGGTTAAGCTTTTTTCCTGCCTAGTGCTCATTCCTGATAGGAGGAGCATAACCCTATAGTCTTTGACTAGATGGAGCCGAGTCTGTCGATGAACGATAGAGAAAGGCTGATTTTTACATGCACTGTATTGAGAGCAGTAGCAGCCCCAATCCTCCTGTCCCCTCTTTCCCGCTAAGTGCCCCCAGAGCAAGCAGCTTGCAATGGAGGCACCCAGGGCGTTGAGCTCCCAAGCCGCTACTGTGTATATCCATTGGCCCCCTTTTTCTCTTTGCCTCAATAACTGACTGACAATGGCTCCCGGTGCAGTCTTAGCCAATGAGGAGGGAGAGTCCTTGAAGAGCCGAGGATCTTGTGCAAATCGCTGGATTGAGGGGGGGGGGGGTGGATGGGTGCTGCATAGAGGATTTTTCACCTTCATGCATAGAATGCATGAAGGTGAAAAACCTTGAGCATTTAGAACTACTTTAAAAAGGCAAGTTCACCAATTAATAACTTTTTTTGCAGGTGCCTGAAAAGCACTTAACCCACAATCATTGGGTCTATATGAGGGTGAAGGGGTGGAACATTTATTTTCTTCTTTTCTCAACCAGGCAGTTGATCCAAACAAAAAATAAATACATTCACAATCCACAGTCAGTCACGGTAGATAAAGGAATCCTCCCTGCTGCGTGAGGGACTCCTCTGCTGTCGGAAAACACTAAAGCGATGTAGCCATTGGCAACATGTGTCAATTGAGTAAAAATCTTCCCAACATTCCCGTTTGAGAGAAACTGATCATTCGATAGACCTCTCTAGAGCAGGAAAAGGCCATTGATGGATCAATGTTTGACTGTAAGCTTCTATGCAAGAGGTTTTACACTTGCACTAATGAGGATATGAATGAAAGTAAGGGCAGCTTCACAATGCAGTTTCCATGCGGGTTAGCGTCACTTTCCCATGGACTTCTATAAGGTCCTATGGTTTTGATGTGGTTTTTGAAAGTGCACCAAAACTCCTGCATGCTGCATCTTTAGTGCACTTTCTGAAACCGCCCCAAAACCACAGGGCCGAATAGAAGTCTATGGGAAAGCGCAATGGGACTGCATTGGGTTAGTGTAAAGCTGCCCTAATCGTTTTACTGCAGCAGCATCCACATATGGGACACTTACCCTTACAGTCATTTATTTTTACATATATGGGATAGGGGGACTCCGACGGCAGTGTAGATTTGCGGTACGGCCGCGGGTAGCGCAGATTTAAAGGGCCAGTGTCCAAAAAGGTTTTATTTCAAAAATGGAGTCCCAGGATAGCAAATTCCCCACAGACCTGGTTGTTGCTTCAGGAACTCCTGAATCCACGTCCATGGCCTCCTTATCCGCTGCACTTGCGACCTTGGCGTCAAAGTTTGATCTGCTGATATCTGAACATACTACTCAAAAAACGGCCGATGCCCTCTCAGTCTTCTGACTCCGAGCCTGATTTGGTTGCCACGGACAATGTCCCCCCTGAGGTGTCCCAGTCTTCACATTCGGATGGGGGGGGGGGGGGGGGGGAGGAGTCCCCCACTGTGGCGTAGGAACGCGCTATAGTGGAAGCACTTATTCACTCCGTCAGGGAGACTTTAAATATTAATGAGCCCACCCAGTCAAGTAAGCGGGTTTCCTTCGGGTCCCGCAAAGCCCAGAAGTCGGGTCAGGTTTTCCCCTCCCCCGAGGAGTTTCCCTGCTCAAACCTGTATTCGCTTCTGTGATGGTTTCACAAACAGTCACCGAATGGTTTAAAGGTGCTTTAGGCACACCTTAGTGGCGGAGTCGGTCCCTCCGGCTGTCTTTGACCTGGTGGATCAAATGGCCCAGGCCGTCATGTACCTATGCGATGCAGCCCTGGACGAGGCTCGTAATCAGCCGCATTATTTGGCTGAAAAGTGGTCGGCTGATCACGCTTCTAAGAAGACTGTCTGATGTCCCTTATAAAGGGAGACCGTCTTTTTGGGGATACCCTGGATGAGTTGATCAAGGGTCTCACGGGAGGTAAGAGTACCCTTTTGCCCAAAAACTCTAAGGGAAAATCACCCCACGCTAGATGGGGTCCTTCCTTCAAGGCTCATCGTGGGACCTTTCCTGCCTTAGGGGCACAGGAGACAGGTAAATCCTTCAAGGCCTCCGGCGGTCACAAGAAGCCATGGTCCGGAAAGCCCAAGGCCGGTCAACCCGGTGCGGCGGCCCAGTCTGCCTCCGCCTGAAGGGATGTCCTCACCCGTTTCAGGGGTTGGGACCCTGCTTGGTTTCGGGAACCCTGGTTGTCCTAAGTTCGGGACAGGCGGGTTCACAAACTGATTCGCTCAGGGTACAAGATCGAATTTTGATCTTGCCCCGCAGACAGGATCTTTCCATCAAATCTCCGTCTGTCTCCCGATCGTTTACAAGATCTCAAGGAGGCTGTGCAAGATCTTCTTGCCCAAGGAATTATTGTACCAGTCCCTTAGCGGGGCAAGTTTCACGGGTTCTATTCCAACCTGTTCACAGTGCCCAGAAAAGAGGGCAAGGTGCGTCCGATTCTGGACCTCAAGTCTCTGAACCGCTTTGTGCGGGTGCAGAAGTTCCGGATGGAATCTATCTGGTCGGTGGTGGCGTCGTTGAGTCATTGAGATTTTCTGGCCTCCATCGACTTAAAGAATGCGTATCTGCACATCCCTATCACCTGACACAGGGCAAATCCTTTCTACTTCTACTGTGGACAGTGATCACCACGGATGCCAGCCCGTCAGGCTGGGGTGGAGTTCTGGACACGCTCTGTGCCCAGGGGACGTGGTCGGCGGAGGAATCCTCCTTACCCATAAACGTCTTGGAGCTCCGAGCGATCAAGCTTTGCTTGTTCCATTGGGCGACTCGGCTGCAGGGTTGCTTGGTTCGGGTTCAAACGGATGCCACGTTGGTGGCTTACATCAATCACCAAGGGGGCACCAAGAGTGCCCGGGCGGCCAAGAAGTGGTTGAGATCCTGTCTTGGGCCGAGGCACACGTTCCAGCGATTTCGGCTGTTCACATTACATAGTTACATAGTTAGTGAGGTTGAAAAAAGACATCAGTCCATCCAGTTCAACCTATGATGTGTGTGTATGTCTCCTGTTAACCACACATTGTATACCCCTGTATGTTGTGGTCTTTAAGGTGCCCATCTAATAGTTTTTTGAAACTATCAATGCTCCCTGCCGATACCACTGCTTGTGGAAGAGAATTCCACATCCTTACTGCTCTTACAGTGAAGAACCCCCTGCGTATTTTAAGGTTAAACCGCCTTTCCTCTAGTTTTAGTGAGTGGCCATGCGTCTTATTGTATTTCCTTTCTCTGAATAGTTTGTTCCTTATGCTAGGGTCGCCAGTACAGTATTTGTACATTGTAGGGATGCACCGAAATGAAATTCTTGGCCGAAGGCCGAAGGCCGAACGCGGTGTTTCGCATTTTTTAACATAAAATATGCCCATTAGCGTGCCCCTTAACATAAAATATGCCCATCAGAGTGCCCCTTAACATAAAATATGCTCATCAGAGTGCCCCTTAACATAAAATATGCTCATCAGCATGTCCCTTAGCATAAAATAAGGGGCACGCTGATGGGCTCATTTTATGTTAGGGGGCACTCTGATGGGCACATTTTATGTTAGGGGGCACGCTGATGGGCACATTTTATGTCAGGGGGCACGCTGATGGGCACATTTTATGTCAGGGGGCACGCTGATGGGCACATTTTATGTCAGGGGGCACGCTGATGGGCAAAACAAAACATTTAAATCAGCATTGCTCTTAACATAAAATATGCCCATTAGCGTGCCCCTTAAAATGAAATATGCCCATCAGAGTGCCCCTTAACATAAAATATGCTCATCAGCATGTCCCTTAGCATAAAATAAGGGGCACGCTGATGGCCACATTTTATGTCAAGGGGCACTTTATAGGGCACTGTGGCAACAACATATGGCAGTCTGCACACTAATGCTTGTGCAGCTGCCAGCAACTGTATTCTTCTCTCCCAAATGTGCTCAGCTGCACATCACATACCTCTATAACTGCAGCCAGAGCCAAATGCCGCGAACAGGGGGGGCGGGGCGTGGACCAAGTGTGAAGGAGCCGCCAGTCAGGAGCAGGGGGCGGGACGCGCGCGTGACGTCACACCCCCCTACGCGGCCGGACAGGACACCAGCGGGAAGGGAGCCGCGAGCCGCGGTCAGGGCGGAAGCTACAGAGAATGCATACATATCAGAGGGTTACTGCAGAGGACATAATAGAGGACCGCGAGCCGCAATGAGGTGAGAGACATTGTTCGGCTTAAATTATTCGGCCTTTTGATTTATTCGGCCGAACACCGAAAGTGCCATTTTCCCTATTTTCGGCCGAATAATGTTCGGCCGCCGATTATTCGGTGCATCCCTAGTACATTGATATCATATCCCCCCTCAATTGTCTCTTCTCCAGAGAGAATAAGTTCAGTGCTTGTAGTCTTTCCTCATAGCTGAGGTCCTCCATTCCCCTAATTATTTTTGTTGCCCTTCTCTGGACTTTCTCCAGTTCCAGCACATCCTTCCTGAGGACCGGTGCCCAGAACTGGACAGCATACTCCAGATGTGGCCGGACCAGAGTCTTGTAGAGTGGGAGAATAATCTCTTTATTTCTGGAGTGAATCCCCTTTTTTATACATCCCAGTATTCTGTTGGCTTTGCTTGCGGCGGCTTGGCATTGCATGCCACTACCAAGCTTGTTGTCTACCAGTACCCCCAAGTCCTTTTCCATCCTAGACTCACCCAGAGGTTCCCCCCCTAGTGAGTAGCTTGCCTTCTGGTTTCTGGCCCCCAAGTGCATTACTTTACATTTTTCAACATTAAACCTCATCTGCCATGTAGTTGCCCACCCCGTTATTTTGTTCAGGTCTGCTTGCAAGGTTTCCACATCCTGCATAGAAGATATTGGCATGCCTAGTTTAGTATCATCTGCAAATACTGAGATTGTACTAGATATCCCCTCCTCTAGATCATTTATGAATAAATTAAACAGGATTGGTCCCAGGACAGAACCTGATGTCCTCCATTCCCCTAATTATTTTTGTTGCCCTTCGCTGGACTTTCTCCACTTCCAGCACATCCTTCCTGAGGACCGGTGCCCAGAACTGGACAGCATACTCCAGATGTGGCCGGACCAGAGTCTTGTAGAGTGGGAGAATAATCTCTATTTCTGGAGTGAATCCCCTTTTTTATACATCCCAGTATTCTGTTGGCTTTGCTTGCAGCAGCTTGGCATTGCATGCCACTGCCAAGCCTGTTGTCTACCAGTACCCCCAGGTCCTTTTCCAGCCTAGACTCACCCAGAGGTCCCCCCCCCCCCCACCAGTGAGTAGCTTGCTTTCTGGTACCCAGGTGCATTACTTTACATTTATACCATGTAGTTGCCCACCCCATAATTTTGTTCAGGTCCGCTTGTAAAGTTTCCACATCCTGCCCAGAAGATATTGGCATGCTTAGTTTAGTATCATCCGCAAATACTGAGATTTTGCTCGATATCCCCTCCTCTAGATTATTTATGAATAAATTAAACAGGATTGGCCCCAGGACAGAACCCTGGGGGACCCTGCTTTCCACACCCGCCCAATCGGAGTACTCCCCATTAATCACCACCCTTTGCAACCTCCCCTGGAGCCAGTTCTACATTCCGGGTGTGGAAAACTGGCACGCGGACTATCTGAGTCATCAGTCCTTGGATCAGGGGGAATGGTCCCTGCATCCGATGTCGTTTCACCTCCTGTGTGCCCGATGGGGGACTCCAGACGTGGATCTGTTCGCGTCCCGTCTCAACAAAAAGGTGGGAAGGTTCATGGCCAGGGCTCGCGATCCTCTGGCAGACGCCACGGGCATGTTGGTGGTACCCTGGCACTGATATCGGCTGATTTATGCCTTCTCGCCGATTCAACTGCTGTCCAGGTTTCTCCGTGAGTTGGCGTCGGAACAGGTACAGGTAATTCTGGTGGCCCCAGACTGGCCTTGTCGGTCTTGGTACGCAGACCTCGTGCAGATGGTCGTCGAACCTCCCTGGCGGCTTCCACTGAGAGACATCTGCTGTCTCAAGGGCCGATCTTAAATCCTGCTTTACAGTCTCTGGCTTTGACGGCGTGGCTGTTGAAAGCCAAGAGTTGAGAGACAAAGGTCTCTCAGATTCTGTCATTCCTACCTTACTGAAGGCTCGGAAGTCTACCTCCAGGACGATTTATCATCGTACCTGGAAGGCATACATTGCTGTCTGGTGTGAGTTGCGAGGGGTTTCATCCACAATCGTTTTTGGTGGCGAGGGTTTTGGCCTTCCTGCAGGAACGTGTGGACCAGCGCTTGGCACTGGGCATGATCAAAGGTCAGTTGTCGGCCTTAGCCATTTTCTTCCAGCGCCCCTATGCGACTAATTCCTTAATTCAAGGGGTGCGTCATCTGGCTCCCCCGCGGAAGGCTCCCTTGCCCCCGTGGGACCTGAATTTGGTTTTGTCCGTTTTACAGTGGCCTCCCTTAGAAAACATCAGAGAAATAGGCAAACTTTCTGGGACAACACAGGCAAAGCTTTCTGGTGGCTATCACCTCTGCTCGCAAAGTGTCTGAATTGGCGGCTCTGTCTTGTTGATCGCCTTATATGGTTGTTCATAGTGATAAAGTGGTCCTGCGGCCCAATCAGCCTTTTCTCCCGAAGGTGGTATCGGATTTCAACCTCAAGATATTGTTTTACCTTCGATTTGTGCGAAGCCCGAGCATCCCAAGGAATTTGCCTTGCATTCATTGGATGTGTTTTGGGCGATCAGGGTTTACCTGTCTGCCATGGAGTCCTTTAGGAAGTCTGATTCCCTGTTTGTCCTTCCCGAAGGACCTCAGAAGGGTTCGGCTGCGTCCGTTGCAACCATTTCCAAATGGATCAGACAGACTATTGTGCAGGCCTATTCACTGAAGGGTCAGGTGTCTCCTTTCCCTGTGAGGGCACATTCTACTAGAGCCGTCAGTGCCTAGTGGGCTTTTCGCCATCAGGCCTCTGTGGCTCAGGTGTGCAAAACGGCGACATGGTCGTCTGTGCACACCTTCACAAGATTCTACAAACTTGATGTACTGGCATCCTTTGATACTTCATTTGGCTGCAAAGTTTTGAGCGCGGCGGTTGTTTGAAGAGACGAGTTGTTCTGTCTCTTCTTGGGGTGAATTTGTTCTGGGGTTGGCTCCTGTTGAGCTTCTGTTGCCCTGTTGGCTCAGTTTGTTTCTCCGGCCTGGTTGCGTCTTCCCACCCCTCACACCTGCACTGCTTTGGGACATCCCAATGGTGAAGGCATACCGAATGGGCTGCGACTGTCAGAGGACGCAAGAGAAAATAGAATTTTTATAAGAACTTACTGTAAAATTTTCTCCGAGTCCTCTGACCGTCGCAGCCCCCGCCCCTCTATTTTTTGGGGTTGTCTTCCTGTACTGCTTGCTACGAAACTGGAGAGCAGCACCAAGTGGCTGATGGGTAATGTTTGAGGGACAACCCCCAAGAGGTGTGTCTCAGTGTAAAGTTTTTTACTAAACCTTTTCACTGCCTAGCTTACACCTGCAGAGGGCGCCATTACCCAAGGGTGAAGGCATACTGAACAGGCTGCGACTGTCAGAGGACTCAGAAAATAATTTTACAGTAAGTTCTTACAAAAATTATTCATGCATTTCAGCTTTAATTCTCCTTCACAGGGAGCTCTTTAATAGGAGCAGTCTGGGAGAAAGTAAAACTAGGTAGTTCAGTTGCACCCCGCAACTGACTGCCTGCCTGAACTGTCACACAGACTCAAAACTGTGCACATGCAGAATTAAAGAGCAGGTAACTTCGGCAGATGTTGCCACCAAACACAACTAAAGCAGATCTATTGGGCCGTCCCTGCAACCAATATATTGCCTCCTCACTGCCTGTCAATTGTCTCTAAAAAAATAATCCGGGCGTAGAACGCTTTTCAGAAAAGCTGCAGTCCTTGCAGCATGTCTGTTCAAGCCCCTATTGACAATTGCTTTAAAGTGGAACTCCAGAACCCCCCCCCCCACCCCCAGATTTCACAAATCACCTTTTTTTTTAACCCCATACATAACTTTATGACTGTGCTGGGCTCTCTTAATGACACCCAGGGTACTGTGAGCCCAGTCTGTGTAATGAAAAGCCCCCACAGGGTGTGTGATCAACTAGTCAGGCTCACAGGAGACAGGCAGAATGACAGTTGCCACTAAAGTGTTGTTCTGCTCTGAAGAGAAACGCCAGTGCTGAACCAAGGCGGAAGCCAGGGAGAGTGGAGGGGGTGAGGAGATTTGGCAGTCAAAATAAATATTGTCACTACAAGAAGATGGGGAAAATATAGAAGGGAAAAAAATAAATAAAAAATTTAGGCTACGTGCACACAGGTGTATTAAAATTACTCCCTCTATGTTGGATCTTTCCATTAGAAGCTAGCAGGATGATTCAGAGTAAAAAAGACAAAAACACATACAGTATGGTGTTTACAAGTGTACAGTATATGTGCATCGCATACTAGCTCATTATGAAATACTTTCCTTAAAAACGAAGCCCCCGCAGTGCGGCCGACATGTCCGGCCGTCCTGCTTCCTTGTTCGCGTCCTCCGGCCATCTGATTGGTCGGGGACGCGATTACATCACCATTCATGGCATAGGGCTCTGAAGGAACGGCACTGTAAATATCTCCTAAACGGTGCATATTTAGGAGATATTTATAGCACCTATAGGTAAGCCTTAATATGGGCAAAAGACTTTGAAGTGGGTTTACAACCTCTTTAAATTAATTTCAGGGGGCAGAATTATTATTCTGTGCAAATAAATGCATTATCGCCCAAACACTTGACACCTATAAAAGATATAGACACTTTTCCATGCATCAGGCGCTTTTTCTGCCAAAACGCCACTGCCAGGAGGAAAGGTTTTCTAGGAGACTTCCTGTGTGCATGGAGTCCTTCATGCAGAGGCAGCTTTGTCCACAGGTCTGGAGGAGCCCACTCGTGGCTTGCCAGACCAGGTCCTCTTGGAACCTCTGGTGGAAGTCCTGACTTTTGATCCCCTGTCTTGAGATCCTGATAGACGAGGAGGCCGCTTAGGAGCAGAGGAGAATGGCCCATGTCTACAACAGGGCTCCTTGCCCCCCCCCCCCCCCGAGACCCTTGACACAGGGCTCGACAAACCCCGAGCGCCAGGTCGCCTTTTGCGCCCCCCCCAACCACTCACCGAGTGCACGGACTTCCGCGCCGTCCGAAAATTGAGGCCGCGGCTTTTCGGCCTTCTTCAGTGAGAGAACAGGGAACTAGCGCCCTCTTGTGGTGGCCGGGAGTTTGACAAGCAGTAACTAATGGCTGTTTCCCGTGCCTGTCCCATCTCCTTCCTCAAGAAGAGATGAGATGGAAGTTTTTGCAGGCTTCATCTCCCTGTCCACTTACCTTTGCTTAAAAGGTAAGTGGACAGGGAGTGTGGTTATTATTATTATTATTAATTTTTTTTAAGTAAAAAAAAAAAATTCTTTTTTTTTCTCTTTTTAAAAAAAAAAAATTCTTTTTTCAATTATAAAAAAAAAAAAAAAAAAATTATATTATATAATAATATAATTTTTTTTTTCCTCATCGCCATGCCACAGCCAAAGGCCCCTTTCACACTGGCTGTCTGATCTGGTCCGCCTGTCAGTTTCTCAGGCAGACCTGATCGGACCCTTCAGTCTCCTTTATGGAGCGGTAATCTGCTGCCATCGGATCATGTCTGCCAAAAACAGACAGATGGTGGTTCTATTTTCTATCCATCCCGTGGATCGGATCAGATGGCATCGGATGGAAACAGACAGACAGTCTGTTTCCATCCGATTGCACTATAGAGGAGAGTGGGGTTCTAGTCGTCTTTATGTGTAAATTTAGTATGTTATTTTTTGGAAATAAAGCCTGGTTGTTTATTAAAAAAAAAAAAAAAAAAAACTGGCTCCTAACTTTTTTTAGCTGGCTCCTAGATTTCAGGAAAATTTGTCAAGCCCTGCCTTAACAATATGTCATCCAAGGAAGCGCCAAACAGGCGATCCTCTACAAGAGGGAGATCAGATAAGACAATGGATAAAAGCAAAAGGTTAAGTACCCTAGGATCAGGGAGAGACCGGATTAGTAAATATGCTGGTGATCCGTGAAAAAAACCTACCCGTGAAAATTTCATACCCTCGTCACTTCCGGTCAGCGAACAGCTGAGGAGCTTACTAGTGCGCATGCTCGGAGGGTATGGAATGTGTATTATAACGTTACAGCGCATCAGCTGTTGAGGCGGTTACATTAAAACATCTCCACTGCAACATCAATCATCTCCGCTCCTTCCCTGATGTCGGCTACTAAATGTAAAAGCGGATCACGGAGCCGAGATCTCCGTGATTTGGATTTCATACACCCGCCATCGCTTTTACATTTATTAGCCAAGATCAGGGAAGTGACAGGGGTAGGAGCGGGGATGATTCATGTTGCAGCCGAGCTCTTTTAATGTAACCGCTGCGTCGGTGTAACGTTACACACACTTCCGTGATAATTTCATACCCTCCGAGCATGCGCACTAGTCTGCTCCTCAGCTGTTCCATTTCGTTTATAACAGGAAGTGACGTGGGTATGCATTTCTCATGGTACACCGGTCCCAGTTAGAAGCACCAACTCACCAATTAAAGTGGCATCTAACCCTTCAACTCCTGAACACGACAGGCAATATGTGGAAAACAGAGATGAAAGACCAAAGGTGTTAGATAAAGGAGGAGGGGAAACAGAGCAACGTGGTTTTCTTCTTAAAAAGTTTAATGAATATCAAAAATGAAACAAATCTCATAGCAAAACAAAACAGACCACACTACACATACATTGTCACGGACCCTACTTCCCCCCCCCTTCTTTTCCTCTCTTCTGCACCCCCAGTACTTTACTATCTTCCCCAGCATGGGATTCTTTTCTCCCCCCTGGCTGCTCACTCCTTTGCCTGCCCCCCCACTGTGCTGTCCCTCTCCCCTCCCCAGCAAGGTGCCTGAATGTCTGCTTCTCCGCCTTCATGCTCACTGTGGACAATGAACACATTCCTTGTGTGGGCTCAAAAAGAGGGGGGCGGGGCTGGTTGCTGGGGCAACTGGACGCCAGGCTGGGAGTTGCCTGGCCCACCTGCTGGGACACAAGTCCTAATATATTTAGCTGAGTGAGAGTCTCTCCTGTGTGTAGTTCATCTCTGCTGTTTGGAAGACTGTGTGGCTCTGAGCTGCGGCCAGAGAACACAGAATCCCCTATTGGTTCCTGTGGGCCTCTTCAAACCTTCCTACAACCTGAATTTTGGATTTACCCTGTCCCTTCCTACAACCTGGATTTTGGATTTACCCTGTCCCTTCCTACAACCTGGATTTTGGATTTACCCTGTCCCTTCCTACAACCTGGATTTTGGATTTACCCTGTCCCTTCCTACAACCTGGATTTTGGATTCATCCTGTATCTGCCTGCTGGTGAGTGGATTAACACTGGGCCTACCAGAACTCTGCCTGAACTTTGTCACCTCATTGTTTGCCCTGATCTGTGTGTGGCCCAATCCCTCGCTGGCCAGGACTTTGCCCATTCTATTGGGAGCCCCTTGTTATGGACTAACCCGTTTATCTGCAACTCTGTCCTACCCACGTTGGGTCTGACCCTGGGCACCTTTGTTTGGCCCTTTCTTTGTGAACATACCCGCTACCGTTCAATAAAAGGCTTTGTTGGCACTCCTGCTCTCCATGTGCGTTCTGTCTTACCTACACTTCCGTCACACTGGTTGGCAGCGGCGGGATCAGAACGCTGAAGAGGATGGAGAGCAGCCCCCTCACACTGGACCCAACGCAGGGTGGGGAGTACAGAAATTGGACTGTGGCAAGTTTGCAAGAAAAGGCTCGGGAGTTAAGCCTTACCTACAGGGGCCTGTCCAAAGAAGAGCTGGTCACCGCCATTGAGGAAGCCGGCCTTCAGAGAACTGAAAGCTTGAATGCTCCGCCGTCAGAGAATGAACAGAGTGCATCCACCGTCTCAAGTCCCAGGAGCCCTTGGATCACATGGTACGAAGAGGAGATGGCTATCCTGGGGCCCGGGGCCACCTTGGATGACAAACGGGAGGCTATCCGAAGGGCTCATGAGCGAGAAACCATGAGAGGCCTCAGGGGATATGACCCTCTCCCCAGCCCACGAGTCGGTGGGCCTGATCGGCCAAGGGTGACTCGTAAAGACTTCAAGCCATTTTGTGAAGCTACAGGGGATGTGGAAGGGTTCTTCCAGGACTTCGAACACTTATGTCAGCTGCTGGAGGTGCCCCGTGGAGACTGGGTACGCCACCTAGTGGGCCTGCTGGAAGGGGGTGCGGCTGCTGCCTACCGGACAATGAACGCACAGTGGAATCAAGATTACAGTAGGATCAAACAGACTATACTAGAACACTACGCGGTAACTTCAGAAACCCACCGGATCAAATTCCGGGACCTCTCCTGTCATTCTGAGCCTTCCTTCAAGATGTATGCGCACAAAATCTCGCAGGCCTGCAGACGCTGGCTGGAGGGGGGAGCAGGCCTTTACTATTGAACAAGTTGTCCAGGCCTTTCTAAAGGAACAATTCTTTGCCAAATGCCCAGCAGAGGTGCGGGAGTGGGTGAAGGAGAGGGACCCTGGCACCCTTGAGCGGGCTGCTGCACTGGCAGATGAGGCCCTTGCCATTAAACCCCATTGGAAGAGACTGGTAGTCGAGCCGCCCAAAGCCCAGAACACAGGCAGACCACTTCCCAGCAACCCCCTGCCACTCCTCCAGCGCCCTGTCGCCCCAACACCATCCACAGCCCCTTCCTACCGACCTCGTACTTCTGGGCCATTTCTGGACCGCCGGTGCTATGGGTGCAACCAGCCCGGGCATCTTCAGGCCAGCTGCCCTCAGTACCGTCGCACCATGTCTGCCAGCCACAGTCGCCCAGTCAACTACCTAAAGTTGAACCCAGAGGAAGAACCACTACCCCCACCTCCCAGTGACTGGCTGACCCCCACTGTTGCCAATCCTCCTCGGGGAGTCTACAGTGTTCATCCCCTTGTCCCATCCTACCCAGAGCAGAGGCAGCGCCACCTGCAGGAGGTCCTGATTGATGGAGAGAGAACTACGGGATTTCGGGACACTGGGGCCTTCCTCACCATTGCTGATCCCCGCGTGGTAAAACCAGAAGCCATCAAGCCAGGCCCCGGGTTCTTTATTGAAATGGCAGGTGGTACTACGAAACACATCCCCAAGGCGTTGGTTCGCCTTGACTATGGGTTTGGGGAAAAGCGCTGCCAAATTGGAATCATGGCTGGACTACCTGCGGACATTCTGCTTGGAAATGATTTAGGAGAGCTACAGTGCCAATACGTCGGAGCTGTGACCAGGAGCCAAGCCAGCCACGGCCTGCCTGCCGAGAAAACCCAACGGGACTCCCCTTCTGCCCTGGATCCGGTGAGTGTTACCAACCCTGACCAGAATACCACCCTGACCTGGGACCGTGAGAAATTTAAACAGGAACTAGACTCTGACCCCACATTGAGCAAATTCCGGTGCTATAGGTGTAACCAACCTGGGCATCTTCAGGCCAGCTGCCCTCAGAACCGTCGCACCACATCCGCCAGCCACAGTCGCCCAGTCAACTACCCAGAGTTGGCCCCAGCGGAAGGACCTCTACCCCAACCTCCCAGTGACTGGCTGACCACCATGGCGCCCAATCCTCCTCAGGGAGTCTACAGTGTTTATCCCCTTGTCCCACCATACCCGGCAGCAGGACCTTCAGTAGGTGAGCCTATTACCACAAGTGCCTCCAAGGAGACCTGCCGAGGTCCCCCTGTCGGCACTTGTAAAATAAAAGGGGGAGGGGTTGTCACGGACCCTACTTCCCCCCCCTTCTTTTCCTCTCTTCTGCACCCCCAGTACTTTACTATCTTCCCCAGCATGGGATTCTTTTCTCCCCCCTGGCTGCTCACTCCTTTGCCTGCCCCCCCACTGTGCTGTCCCTCTCCCCTCCCCAGCAAGGTGCCTGAATGTCTGCTTCTCCGCCTTCATGCTCACTGTGGACAATGAACACATTCCTTGTGTGGGCTCAAAAAGAGGGGGGCGGGGCTGGTTGCTGGGGCAACTGGACGCCAGGCTGGGAGTTGCCTGGCCCACCTGCTGGGACACAAGTCCTAATATATTTAGCTGAGTGAGAGTCTCTCCTGTGTGTAGTTCATCTCTGCTGTTTGGAAGACTGTGTGGCTCTGAGCTGCGGCCAGAGAACACAGAATCCCCTATTGGTTCCTGTGGGCCTCTTCAAACCTTCCTACAACCTGAATTTTGGATTTACCCTGTCCCTTCCTACAACCTGGATTTTGGATTTACCCTGTCCCTTCCTACAACCTGGATTTTGGATTTACCCTGTCCCTTCCTACAACCTGGATTTTGGATTTACCCTGTCCCTTCCTACAACCTGGATTTTGGATTTACCCTGTCCCTTCCTACAACCTGGATTTTGGATTCATCCTGTATCTGCCTGCTGGTGAGTGGATTAACACTGGGCCTACCAGAACTCTGCCTGAACTTTGTCACCTCATTGTTTGCCCTGATCTGTGTGTGGCCCAATCCCTCGCTGGCCAGGACTTTGCCCATTCTATTGGGAGCCCCTTGTTATGGACTAACCCGTTTATCTGCAACTCTGTCCTACCCACGTTGGGTCTGACCCTGGGCACCTTTGTTTGGCCCTTTCTTTGTGAACATACCCGCTACCGTTCAATAAAAGGCTTTGTTGGCACTCCTGCTCTCCATGTGCGTTCTGTCTTACCTACACTTCCGTCACATACATTAAAAAATGACAACGTTGCCAAAGGATGCAGACCCGGGTCCACACTCAAACCACATGAATGAACAGGTTAATATAATCGCACAAAGGTAGTATGGCAATATAACAGGCAGTGGTGAGATTAAGGAAATCGCAGTGTGGTAATCCCTGCAGGGTGATAAATTCACACAGATCTGTCTTGGAACCTCTGGTGGAGGTCCTGACTTTTGATCCCTTGTCTTGAGATCCTGATAGAAGAGGAGGCCGCTTAGGAGCAGAGGAGAATGGCCCATGGCTACAATGGGGCTCCTTGCCCTTGGTAGCCTGCAAAAAAAAAAAAAAAAAAAAGAGTACTCCACCCCCCGTGAGACCCTTAACAATGTCATCCAAGGAAAGCGATCCAAACAGGCGATCCCTTACAAGAGGGAGATCAGATAAGGCCTTCTTAGAAGTCTAGTCTGCAGACCAGCATTTTAGCCAGACAATACGCTGAATGACCACTGCCAATACTGATACTGCTGATACAGATAGCCTAGAAATCAAAGGAGCCGCATCCAAAAGAGGCATCACAGAAACTGTAGCCTCTGGAAACACCGGTCGGTCAGCTCCGCAAAGACAGGGGGAAGCAATTCTTCCTCCAGGTCCTGGCGTAAATGCATAGCCAACTCGGTCAGAGTTTGCAACACCAGGGCAATAGCAATTACCGGCCTAATTGCAGAACCAGCCCCAGCGCACATATAGTGGGCCAGAGCATCCGCCCTCCTAATAGCTAGACCTGTAAAGATCAGGGACTCCTCAATCAGTACGAAGGTAACTCACTCAATTTGACCTGGAAAACGGCGAGTCCACTACATTTGGGACCATCCACCTTTTACGCAGTAAATCCACATAAGCATAAATAAACTTCACACTAATGTTTGTGCCTAAAGGCTTACGTACTGTAACAATCTCCTAAACTTGCATCGTTTAGGAGATTTTAACTGTATACTGCGTGGATGAGGATATCAGCGCATGTGCCCTGAAGGAACGCCCGGCCGCCTGTGCCATTTCTTTAGAGCCCTATGTTGTGACCAGCGGCTCCCGCGCGCATGGGTGGGAGTGATATCATGCGGCTCCGACCTGTTACACAGCCAGAGTCCGCGGACTGGAAGGAAGATGGGCGAAGACGACTAGGGCTTTGTTTGCAGGCAAGTTTCATACAATGCGCCAGTATACAATGCATATTAGCACATTATGCCTTTACTTTGCAGGTGACCAAAAAAAAAAAAGAAGAGGCATTGTTTATTTCCTATTTAGATTTAGAGACCATTCACACTAGCACGACTTGTGAGGCGACTTGTGTAGCCCCAGGTCGCTTGACATAACAAAAGCAATGTTAATCAATCAGTGCCGTCTTAATTGGCACTACTGAAGTCGCTCGGACTTCAGAAAAGGGTCCTGTACTACTTTGAGGCTACCTGTGATCCGACTTGACCCATATACTTCAAATGGGAGTTGCCTCCTTATCTTAATTGAAGCGACTTGTTATCAGACTTTCCAGGAAGAAGAAAGATTAGCCAGGCATTCCCCGGCTCACAGACAAAGTCGCCTGTCTCTTCAAAGTAGTGCACAAGTCTCTAAACAAGTCTCTAAACAAGTCTCTAAACAAGTCTCTAAACAAGTCTCTAAACAAGTCTCTAAACAAGTCTCTAAACAAGTCTCTAAACAAGTCTCTAAACAAGTCTCTAAACAAGTCTCTAAACAAGTCTCTAAACAAGTCTCTAAACAAGTCTCTAAACAAGTCTCTAAACAAGTCTCTAAACAAGTCTCTAAACAAGTCTCTAAACAAGTCTCTAAACAAGTCTCTAAACAAGTCTCTAAACAAGTCTCTAAACAAGTCTCTAAACAAGTCTCTAAACAAGTCTCTAAACAAGTCTCTAAACAAGTCTCGGGGCGACTTTCTGGTCGTGGTAGTGTGAACCGGCTCTCAATTTGCACATATAATGGTTGAGGAAGAAGCAATATGCTTTGAAACGCTTCCCTATTTCCCAGCACTGTCAGGCAACTGCTCCATCCAGAAAAAAATATATAAAAACCGGTAGAGAACAATTCCTCCTCAGTAGGCGACCCTCTGAGGAGAATTCCTCCTACTTTACCTTACGGCCATATTTAGAGCCGGGAGCCCTAGGCAACCACTGTGAACAATTGAGTAAACAGAAAAAGCAAGGGAGAGGGGTATCAAAATGGGGGTCTCTTCGATACCCCTCTCCCTTGCTTTTCTGTTTACTCAACTGCTCCATCCAGGCTCAGTCTTCCATCCTTGGTCAGGTTATCTACCAGCTGCAGCTCCCTCCTGCCTGTGCGATTCTCCCCCTGCTCACGGCCAAAGCAGAGGAATTTCACAGCAGTTCTGGGCTACAGAGCCAGCAGCTTTAACATTGTGTGCGCTTTGCACAAGCTCCTCTTTTGTGAGTGCATTTTAATTCATTTAGTTCCAGTTCACACTACAGCAATCTCAGACATCCCATGCGATTCGCACCCCACTGCAAATTACATGAAATGCGCATTGAGCAATACAAATTGTATGGCTGAATAAGCATTGCATTTGGACCAGAGTTGTACAGGACCCTATTTTTGGGCCACACCACAATCTGATCACATGGGTGTTCACACCTATGCAAAACGATTCCTGTCCGAATTGACAGTTCGCACTGCGATATGCGAACTAATCTGGGGTGGTAGGGTCATTAACTTTGTATTAACACTCCCAGCAGTTCGCATATGGCCGTTGTGAACTGCCTGCAAGTTGGGTGCGATGTGGGAACCCGCAGTGGATTCGCAGGGTTCCCGCATCGTACCAATGTGAACATACCGTTTCCTTTGTTTAGAACACTACGGAGGTTGCACTTGTCTTTTCCCTTTTGTTACTTAGATCGTTGTTTTATGGAGAGATCATTGGATTATTTGGGTACTCACAGGAGCGCAAAGTGGGTGTATTTTTATAATAGGTCTGAGGAAACATGCCTTTTAAAAAAAATAAATAAAAACACAATGCAGTAAGTGCCGGGTCACACTTGTGCGATGCGGGAAGGCTGCAAATTCGCAGCCTGTTCCCGCATCGCAAACACACAACTGGCAGTTCACACTGCCATATGCGATACGATCCGATCCTGATGCGGCTGGAAAAAAGGGTTGCGTGTGTGTTTGGTGCAGATACAGTGCGAATTCAGCCATACAAAGTGTATGGCTGAACTCGCATCCGCACCTCCGATCGCATGTAATGAAGGAGCAGTGTGCTCCGAATTAAATGCGATCGCCGCACTCGCAGAAATGTGAACCGGCCCAAAAAACATGCATAAAGCGCACAGACTGCAGGCATATTTTTAACCACTAACCGACAAGCCACGTAGACCTACGTCAGCTGCCTTTAAGTGGTTGTACTGGGGTGATGCTTCTAGTTAGAGGTATCATCCCGGTACCATTTTTTAGAGGCGGCAGTCGGCTTTCTGGCTTGGGAGCTGCTCGATCGTTACCCCAGTGAGCAGGAGGGGACGTCCCCCCCCCCTCCCGCTGCTCTGCCCGGGTCTCCCGTCCCACCAGGAGACCCAAGCAACCAGCCGACACGTCCTCCATCTGGATGGAGTCCCGATCAAAACCGGATGTGGCTTTGATCGGGTCTCAGCTGACGTAACCCAGAGGCGGCGTCCATGACGTCACATCTGGGTTACTCGGCTGCTAAAGACACAGGATTAAAAAAGGGAATGTACTCAAAAATGCCATTTTCAGGGTTTTGAATACATGGAAGTGTAGTGGAGGGGTCTACGGTCTTTTAGACCCCCGATCCCTCCATAAGGATTACCTGTCACTGCATATTACTGTCACAAGGGATGTTTACATTGCTTGTGACAGCAATAAAAGTGATCAGATTTTTAATTTTTTTAAACCGGTGTTAAAATTTTAGCCGCCCCCGCCGCCATTAGCTCACACAGAGAAGAAAACGTATATGGAAGTCACGCCCGCAAATGAAGTCAGTCCTTAAGTTATGTTGAGAGAGCTGCACTGCAGTGTGTGTGTGTGTGTGTGTGTGTGCACTAAGAGTCCATTCACACTGCCGCAACTTGTCAGCCTGACAAGTCGCGGTCCATTGAATAGTACAGGACTGGTTCTAATAGGAGCGACACAAGTCACTCCGACTTAGAAAAAGGGTCCTGTACTACTTTGGGGCGACCTGGGAGCGACTTACATAGACTTCCATTATGTGAACTCCCTGCAAGTCACTCCGAAGTCGCAGTGCACAGCGGTGCACGGGAATTCATAGGTCGCCCCCCGAAGTCGTGTCGCCTCAGTGTGAAGCGGCTCTAATACACATTTGTGTGTTGCGATGTTATACAAACATGACATATAAAAGATACAGGATGCACAGGAACACTGCGTTCTGGTGTGAATACCACTCATTCAGAATATATATAATAAATGTATGTTGTGTTTTCTAGCAGTCACCTGTGTTTATTCATGAGGTAACTGCACACAGCGCTGTCTCCCTCTGCAGGCCACATGTGTAACGTAGGCCTCAATCTACATGAAATGGGGAAACAAAATATCCACTTTATAGAGAAGGCTGACAATGTCTATTATCACCGTACACAATGTTACTATATAGTCAGATATGTACACACAGCAATCATCACATAGGAGGGATTCTATGGCGGACTCCCTGCGCCCACAGAACACAGGACTGCAGCCTGCAGGCCCCAAAGAAACTACAAGTCCCAGAGAGGCTGCCGAGGTGCATGCCGGGAGAACGTACCGCGCCTCAGCGCCCGAACCTTCCACAACGTAACTCCTGATACAGAGCGCGGTAATAAGACCGCTCATTGTATTACATCCCCCCCAGCTTTATACCCCCCTCCTGGTTCCCGTTACCTGTCCGCGCGCCCCGTCCATCTAGCCCGGCAGAAGGCGGTCACACCGACCCACTCTGACACATTTTCAAATGTAACCGCCACTCGCCTGAGTCCCCACCACGCCTCCTTCCCTCTCCGGATTGGCTAAGCTGCAGGTCCCGCCTATCCTCTTTTGTTGCTGACTTGTGGTGTGTGCTGTGTACAATGTGCACTGCACTCGGAGGGCTGATATAGTCGGGTGAACATAATCCGCCATGTGAACTATCAATACAAACACTGGAGCCTTTACCAGCGGTTACGTTATGTGCTTCCATCAGAGTGTAGATAGGAATCCCATGCTCGTAGTTGACGAGGTGGCCGAGTGGTTAAGGCGATGGACTGCTAATCCATTGTGCTCTGCACGCGTGGGTTCGAATCCCATCCTCGTCGAAGGCTTTTTTAAAATATGGCTTAATTATTTTTACATATATCGTATTACAATTTCTGCCAGTCACATTTTTGCAATTTTTCTTGTTTAACCACTTTACCACCGGAGGATTTTGCTGTCTTACGTCCAGGCCACTTTTTGCGATTTGGCACTGTGCGACTTTAACTGACAATTGCGCGGTCGTGCGACGCCGTACCCAAACAAAATGTACGTCCTTTTTTTCCCACAAACAGAGCTTTCTTTTGGTGGTATTTGATCAGCTGTGCGATTTTTACTTTTTGTGCTATAAACAAAAAAATAGCGAAAATTTTGAAAAAATAATATTTTTCAAATTTTTTTATATGAAATTCCCCCCCAAAAAAATTTAAAAATCAAAATTTTTTTAAATTTTTGGTCAATTTGTTTTCTGCTACCTATGTTTGGTAAAAAAAATCACAATAAGCGTATTTTGATTGATTTGCGCAAAAGTTATCGCTTTTACTAACTAAGGGAAAGATTTCTGTCGTTTTTGGTGTTTGGCAGCGATCTGCGATTTTTTTTGCGGGACTGCAACATTGCGGCAGACAGATCGGACCCTTGACTGACATTTTTGACACTTTTGGGGGTACCAGTGACATTACTGCAGTAATCAGTGCTATATATATGCACTGTTACTGTAAAAATGACTCTGGCAGGGAAGGGGTTATTTTTATTGGAGAGGGAGGGGTTAAAGTGGAGTTCCACCCTAAAATTATACTTACCTCCATCTTCTCGCTCCGGGTCACCTGAAAAACAAATGGATAATCGCAAATTTCTTACCTTGTAGAGAAAATATACTTACCTTACTTCCTTCTTCCTCCCCTCGGCGGCCACGGCGAGTCGTCACTTCCTGACTTGCAATGTTTCCTGGAAGCTGAAAGTCATCGCTCCCAGGAATCAATGCACTGCACCGGTCCCGCCGTCACTTCCGGGGCGCGCGCGTCATTCCCTTCTAAACAGCTTCTGGGCATGCCCAGAAGCTGTGCAGGGATGACGCGTGCACACCGGAAGTGACGGCGGGGCCGGTGCAGTGCATCGTGGGACCGAAGAAGAAGGAAGAGGACACAGAAGAGGATCGCGCTGGCTTCAAGCTGCCCACACCTGAGATGGCAGCGCTGGACAATACTTTTTCAAGGTAAGTATTTCTCCTAAAAGGTAAGTGCAACCCGGGACAGATCAGAGGCTATCCATTGTGGAATGCACTAGCCCTGACTGTCCTGGGGGTATTTTTATTAAAAAAAGTATAACCAGGGTGGAACTCCGCTTTAATGTATGCCTAGTGCTTACTGACATGTGTGGGGGGAGGTGACTGAGTGACACAGGGACAGATCGCAGGTTGAGCTATGCTGAATCCTGTAATCTGTCCCTGCGTGTCACTTAGGAGATCCGCCCGCTTTGTTTACACAAGCGGGCGGATCTCCACAATCACTTCCCCGACGATCGGGGAAGAGCAGCGGCGATCGCCGCCGCTCCTCCCCTGCCCCGAACTCCCGCTGTGACTGAAAACAGCGGGAGCGAGCCTCCGGCGGCGCGCGCATGCCGCCCACAAGGGGAGGAGTCCAGCGACGTAGGTCTACGTCGCTGGACGATAACGAGCCCACTTGCCGCAGTAGCAGTATAAAATCATTAGATGCCTGAAGATTACATTAAACCCATAAAACATTCTATATTTTCTGAAAGCAGATGCCCTAGGGAAAAGAAAACTGGTAGTTCCAATGTTTTATGTCACATGATAGTAGCGCAACAGTTTAGGAAACGCAACATTTCAGGAAAAAAATACAATTCATTTTAGGGGACACAAATGCAATAAAGTACACAACTGTGTGCACCCATGAAATGGGAACAGACTTAAAGCGGAGTTCCACTCAAAAGTGGAACTCCGCTGATCTGCCCCCCCCCCCCCTCCGGTGCCCCATTTGGCACCTTTCAGGGGGGAGGGGGGAACGGGTACCTGTTTTTGATAGGTACACTTCCCCACTTCCAGGGAGACAGCGTCGCAGCGCTGTCCCTCAGGAGTTCAGCCCCCTCCTTTTTCCTCCGCCGCTGGGCCAATTAAAAAGCGCAGCGCGCTTTGGGCATGCGCAGTAGGGAGCCAGCAGTGAAGCCGGAAAGGCTTCACTTCAGGGTTCCCTTACTCTGGATGGCAGCGGCACCCAAAAGCCGATAAGTAAATCGGCTTCGGGTGCCGACATCGCGGGCTCCCTAGACAGGTAAGGTCTACTATTTAAAAGTCAGCAGCTACAGTATTTGTAGCTGCTGACTTTTATTTTTTTTAAGGGGGACGGAACTCCACTTTAAGTACCCTATGTTTTCCATAGGCAAAGACTTAAAAGCCCCCTACAGATCATAAGGTTTGAGTTAATAGTGAATAATGGGCCTAAGATTATCACTCTCACTCTGTTCATGTAAGGCAGGCAGGTGATAACTCCTCCATGTTTCCATCCTTGTTGGGTGGCAAATGTTGGTCACATAGGGGGCCTACACCAGGGTGGGTTCTTCTGGGTTCCGCTTTTTACCAAATGAATTCCCCATGTGGGACTTTAAGGTCAATAACGGACAATATACTTTCAAATGCTTACCGTAATTTTCCTTTCCTAATGGACTCCATGGCAGTATACGTTTGGGTTGCCCCACCCTCGCTTCTACCCCATAGGACCCCACTCCCATAAATGTTCAGGCTGAGCCAGAGGCCACATTCCATAACTAGCCTACTCATGATTCTGGGAGGGAACTCCTGCTGCCATGGAATCTATCAGGAAAGGAAAATTACAGTAAGTATTTGTAATGTTCTGGTACCTTTGGGTACCCTAATTACTCTTTCATAAGTGTATGCGCCCCACCATTCTCTTTTGGTAAGGTGCGCATACACCTTTAAGACTGATGCTGTCATCACTGAGCGCCGGACTGGATGGCTATTTAGATCGCCGGCTCTCACTCACATGTGTTCGTTCAAACTGCTTTGTGCCTTGATGCTAACCTGTCTTGAAGCTCACATGCTTGCAAGCATACCTCGCTGTCGGAACCACGCTGCGCTGATCCCTGTATCCCGCTACCGGGTCATCCGCTCTTGCCGAACCTCTCCTCTGCTACATTGCTATTAGTGATAAGTACCCCACAGGGGAAACCTCTATAACCTTTATACTAAAGCTTACACTATCTAGCTCTGCATACTAAGGACTATTACTACATCTGCATTATCTAAGATTGCTAGCTCTTGAGCCTACTACCACCTGTTCTTGCACTGGGTTGATCTCTCTTGTATGTCCACCTGCTACTCTGTCATCTACTACCATACATGATTGCTAAACCTATCTGCATCCCATCTGCTACTATCTTACTTTCAAGAACATTTCCTTTCAAGTGTCTGTCATCTACCATCTCTACCCAACCTGTCTCTTCAGCCTATCATCACTGTGTTACTATATACATAAGTCACTCTAGGAAACATCTTATTGAGTGTGTGTATTTACTTGCTGAATTGAGATCATCCACACATGATGAGTCATTGAGAGTTGGGAATGGTGTCTCAGCGTTTCTCTACATGACTACTGAAGTGGAATATTTCTGCAGCTGAAAATCCACATCATACGTAAAACGCAGGAGCGTTACAGATTGAACGAACGCCAAATGGATTCAGCAGAAATAACCACTCAGATGACACAATTAAAACAGCAAGTACCTGCGTTAATACACGCACTTGCTGAATTAAAAGAAGACAATCAGGCTCTGTCGCAGCAGGTAATTAGACTGACACAACTTACCACTGCTCAGTCCCCTGAACCCAAAATAAATCCTCCTTTGGTATTTACAGGCGATCGCAAAAAATTTCGTGAATTTAAAAACGCATGTGAGTTACTTTTCTTGCTAAAACCCCGTACCTACCTTACTGATCACATTAAGGTTTGTACTATTATTTCTTACCTAACAGGCGATCCTCGGGCCTGGGCAGACTCTCTTTTTGAGAAAAGCGACCAGCTTCTCAACTCCTATGCCTTGTTCCTAGCAGAACTCACTAGCCTATATGATGATCCCAATAGGCAGAGTACTGCCGATCTTCAATTAAGATCCTTGAAACAAGGTGGGAGACCTGTAGAAGACTTTGTCGCAGAATTCAAGAGATGGACCCTTGATTCAGAATGGAATGATGCATCTCTGAAATCCCAATTTAGGCTTGGCCTATCAGAGGCCGTTAAAGACGAGCTCGCCCGAGCGGATCTGCCAAAAACCCTGGATGCATTGATACAACTCAGTATCACCATAGATAGAAGACTACGAGAAAGAAAGGCTGAGAAAATGGGAATGCCATTATCCAGTTCTTCTCGGATTTCGGCCGTTGACCCCGTTCCTATGGAGGTAGGAACCATACGCCCACCTCTATCAACTATGGAAAGAGCCAGAAGACGATCTGGTAATCTCTGCTTGTACTGTGCATCCCCGGATCACAAGATAAACGTCTGTCCCCTAGTCTACAAAAAGAAGGGTGAGTGTTCACATGTCCTCCTAGGGGGATTGACAACTTCAATCACTAACCCTTAACTTTCTGTTTGCTTAACATTACAGTGGGACCAGAACAGGATTACTACTAAGGCCATGATTGACACAGGATCTTGTGGAAATTATATTGACATACGTTTTGCTGCTTTAAATAAAGTTCCTATTATTTCTAAACTTAAACCTGTCTCAGTGAGTCTTATTAACGGTGTTCCTTTATCCTCTGGTCCGATCACTGATCAGACACAGGCACTCCTAGTCACTACTAACGGGTCTCATATGGAGACCACTACCTTCGATCTAATACCTTCACCCCACTTTCCCATTGTTTTGGGACTTCCCTGGTTGCACACACATCAACCAACCATAGATTGGAAGGAACGGACCCTGACCTTCCTCTCTTGCTATTGCGAGGGTACGTGTAACCTCCCGTCTTTCGGGAAGATCCTGTCTGTGGTGACAGATGAGATTGCACCACTATGTTATCAGGATCTCTCTGAGGTTTTTCTTAAGAAAAATGCTCAAGCACTACCTCCCCATCGAGACTATGATTGTAGCATTGATCTACTCCCAAAGAGCAAATTGCCGTTCGGTCATGTTTATCCTCTTTCACAGGATGAACTTTCCCATCTCAAAGACTATTTGGATGAGAATTTGGAAAAAGGTTTTATTAGACCTTCCACTTCTTCCACAGCAGCAGGACTCTTTTTTGTCCGCAATAAGGACTCAAGTCTCAGGCCTATCATCGACTATAGGCAATTGAATGCTATTACAATAAAAGATCGCTATCCTCTACCGCTTATCCCTGAGCTCATTGAGCAGGTGCGTGGAGCTACCTATTTTTCAAAATTGGACCTGAAAGGAGCATACAATCTCATTCGAATCCGTGATGGACATGAGTGGAAGACTGCATTCAGAACCAGATACGGATTGTTCGAATATCTTGTAATGCCATTCGGGCTATGCAACGCCCCTGCAGTTTTTCAACGATTTATAAACAATATTTTCAGAGACTTACTAGATGTCTGTGTTGTGGTATATCTGGACGATATACTTATATATTCACGATCCCTGTCTGAACACATAAGACATGTAAGACTAGTATTATCGAGATTGCTTGCACACAACCTTTATGTGAAACTGAAAAAATGCTTGTTTCATAAAGAAGAGGTACTGTTTCTAGGCTACATCATATCCAAAACAGGAATCGAGATGGACATGAGTAAGATATCCTGCATTCAGGATTGGCCTACACCAACCACACGCAAGGCGCTACAGCGATTCCTTGGATTTTCGAATTTCTACAGGAAGTTCATTAGAAACTTCTCTGCCATTGTGAGACCCCTCACACAGCTCACTAGCATTAAAAAACCATTCAAATGGTCAGATGAAGCAAATAAAGCTTTTCACCTGTTAAAGACAAGGTTTACTTCTGCTCCCATACTACGCCATCCAGACCCATCCCTCCAATACATTCTGGAAGAAGATGCGTCAAACATGGCAGTAGGAGCAATACTCTCCCAACGACCAACTCACACTTCACCACTTCATCCAGTCGCCTTTTTTTCTAAATCCCTAAGCAGTCCCGAGATAAATTACCCCGTGGGTGAAAAGGAACTGCTTGCTATAAAATTGGCTCTGGAGAATTGGCGACATCTACTCGAAGGCACCCAATTACCAATACTTATATACACGGACCATAAAAATCTCCAATATCTTCAGACTAACAAAACTCTCTCTCACCGACAGGTACGATGGTCACTATTCTTTCTAAGGTTTAACTTCCTAGTGACCTACACACCTGCAGATAAGAACAAAAAGGCGGATGCACTATCACGACTAACTGAAGAAAACTACTTCGAAATCCCTTCCGTTCCTATAATACCTCACAAACGCATTATTGGAGTTGTCCGTTCCTTGAAGGAAGAGGTTTTGCATGGTATAAGTTTGGATTCACCCCCACCACAACTAAATACTGATGCAGAAGGCTTCCTCTACTACAACGACAAACTTTACATACCACCTACCATACGCACCAAGATCTTGGAATTATCGCATGATGTGCCTATGGCAGGACATATGGGTATGACAAAGACTCTTAATCTGATTACCAGGCAATTCTGGTGGCCTGACATGAAAACATCTATACAAAAATTCGTCTCTTCATGCAATGTCTGTGCCAGGTCCAAAATTGACACTACGAGACCATCCGGTCTACTATGCAGTCTACCAATACCCCAAACTCCATGGGAAGTTGTGTCCTTGGACTTTATAGTGGAATTGCCTCCTTCCAAAGGATTTAATACCATCTTAGTGTCAGTGGACCATCTGACAAAAATGGCACATTTCATTGCTATTCGCAGACTACCTTCGTCCAAACAAACGGCAGAACTCCTGATGAAACATGTCTTTAAGTTACATGGTATCCCAAAAACTCTTCTGTCTGACCGTGGATCACAATTTATTTCCAAGTTCTGGCAAGAACTATGTCACATACTACGGATCGAGCGGAAGCTCACTTCTCCTTACCATCCGCAGACCAACGGACAGACTGAAAGAGTCAACCAATGCATCGAGCAATATTTACGTTGTTACACTTCTTACCAACAGGATGATTGGGTGGATCTTCTCCCTCTGGCAGAATTTGCCTACAACAACGCAACCCACAGTACGACCAAGCAGAGTCCGTTCTACTTGAACTATGGGTTTCATCCCTCTATTCTTCCACCACGCATCCTTCCTTCAAATAACCCAGTAGCTTCAGACTATCTTACCCAAATAAAGGACTCTCTGGGTTTGCTTAATACTACCATTGCACACGCTCATAGTCAACAAAAGAAGTACTATGATCTTCGCAGAAGACCTTCTCCTCAGTACGCTATCGGGCACCTCGTTTGGCTCTCAACAAAAAATTTAAGACTGAAAATCCCTAGCAAAAAGCTTGGACCTCTGTTCTTGGGACCTTTCCCAATCAAGAAACTTATTGGAAAAGCTGCAGTACAGCTTACATTGCCAATAGACCTCAAAATACATCCCATTTTCCATGTGTCGCTACTGAAGCCCCATGTTCCTGACCAAGGAATAAGGCCTACTATCCCTCCTCCTCCTCCTGTACAAGTTGAAGGTGGAGAAGAATATGAGATAAAAGAGATTCTGGATTCTCGTATCCACAGAGGAAGACTTCAGTACTTGGTTCGATGGAAGAACTATGGGCCCCAAGACGACACCTGGCTAAACACCTCTGACATACATGCCTCTAGATTAATCCGCAATTTTCATGCGAAGTACCCAGACAAACCAGCTCCAGAGGCCTTCAGGAGCCGGCCTTAAGGGGGGGGGGGGGGTACTGTAATGTTCTGGTACCTTTGGGTACCCTAATTACTCTTTCATAAGTGTATGCGCCCCACCATTCTCTTTTGGTAAGGTGCGCATACACCTTTAAGACTGATGCTGTCATCACTGAGCGCCGGACTGGATGGCTATTTAGATCGCCGGCTCTCACTCACATGTGTTCGTTCAAACTGCTTTGTGCCTTGATGCTAACCTGTCTTGAAGCTCACATGCTTGCAAGCATACCTCGCTGTCGGAACCACGCTGAGCTGATCCCTGTATCCCGCTACCGGATCATCCGCTCTTGCCGAACCTCTCCTCTGCTACATTGCTATTAGTGATAAGTACCCCACAGGGGAAACCTCTATAACCTTTATACTAAAGCTTACACTATCTAGCTCTGCATACTAAGGACTATTACTACATCTGCATTATCTAAGATTGCTAGCTCTTGAGCCTACTACCACCTGTTCTTGCACTGGGTTGATCTCTCTTGTATGTCCACCTGCTACTCTGTCATCTACTACCATACATGATTGCTAAACCTATCTGCATCCCATCTGCTACTATCTTACTTTCAAGAACATTTCCTTTCAAGTGTCTGTCATCTACCATCTCTACCCAACCTGTCTCTTCAGCCTATCATCACTGTGTTACTATATACATAAGTCACTCTAGGAAACATCTTATTGAGTGTGTGTATTTACTTGCTGAATTGAGATCATCCACACATGATGAGTCATTGAGAGTTGGGAATGGTGTCTCAGCGTTTCTCTACATGACTACTGAAGTGGAATATTTCTGCAGCTGAAAATCCACATCATACGTAAAACGCAGGAGCGTTACAGTATTTGATAGTAAATTTTTAGTTTTCCTGTCAGACTTTCATGGCAGCATACGTTTGGGAACTAACTAGCCCAAAAAACAAGGATGGGATGTCAGAAAAGTAGGGTTTCAATCGTAGCCAACAAACCCTATGGATAGATATTGACAGCATAATGAAGTTAGCTACACCCAACAAAGATCCAGAACAGCTTTAATTGAAGATATGTCATCCTCCAACTATTCATGGCGCCCTTTCACAGGGTGCCCATGAAGCCTACACACTCCTGGATGAGTGTATGGTGACTGCTTCCAAAGAAACCAACCCCTAAGCTTTATAAGCCTAATGACTAGCTGGAATGACCCATCCAGCAAAAATTCTGGATGGCATCTCTGTTACGCTAATTCTGCCAGAGAGAGTGACAAATATGTCCTAAAACTTTGAGCAAAACAGTAGCTTGAGAGCATGCTCGAAAAATACCAATATCCATGGCATGGAACCAGTTATTCTTGGTGGTCTTGCATATGGGATGAACAGATCCTTTGTTCTCATAGAATGCTAAAGCCACCTCAGATTGCTGCCCAGTATGGATATAAACACTACCTGTGCTAGGCAGAAAGCCACAATGATCCCTCTTGGCACAAGGCCCAGATGCCGGCAATCTCCATAGAAAGGCTGCCTTCATGACTGAGACTTTACTCAAAACTGAACTGAAAGAGATTCCACCTGGAGCAGCAAGCTGTAAAGGGGCCTTAAGAACCTGATTCTGGCCAAGATTCCTGCTGAGGATGTAGACAAAGAGAGATAGACATCATGGCTCAACCCTTACTGCAACTGGACTGGAGGGGATCCTATCTGAAGCTGTAAGCCACCAAAGGATCCTTCCTAGCCTAAAGCTGTGATCTTGGCAAACTTCCTGGCTGAAGAGCTAGCCCTTAGAGCGCATGTCTTCATAGCTCAGTCTTTACCCAGGCTGAACTGCAAACAGCCAGCAAAGAAGCCCATAGCAAGAGGTAAACCCTGCCTAGAGAGACTTGGTTCTCCTTCGAGTCTAAGATGCAACCCCCATCAAAGTATTGGATGAGTAAGGGATAGTCTACCCAGGAGACATTGGATATGACAGGGACTGTAGAGATGTGCCCTCTAAGAGAGCTTTAGGATCAGTTAAAGTCCAGAATGCACCTGACCAGAGAACTGAAGCAAAGAAAACAAAGCAGTCCAAACTGAACAAGTAATGGGAGGAGCATTCACCCTTAAACCCCAAAGAGGGAGGGGTTTTTCAGGGATGAAAAAAGAGGGATTTCAATAGTGTCTGGCATAAAGAAGCATATAAACCAACATTAAAAAATTGTATTTTATTAGTATCAAAAAATATAAAAAAACACATGAATAAACTATGATATGGGGTACATCATATCCAATAGTGTATCTCACAGAACAATGATAATATCAGATGTGGGTCAATCAGAGGCTGGATCTACGCTTTTCGCCCAAGGATGGGGGCTTCTTCAGGATCCCATAACAGATATAATAGACACCACTAGAAGCATAAAAACAAATCTCAATATATAACATTTATATTGTTTGTTTAATTGACATCATATAAGTATCAAAATAGTGACATATGCATATTCATCAAAAACACACACGATTACATTCAAGACGAAAAAAGTCTAGATTCTGGACAATCAAAAAAAAAAAACCACACACAAAATAACCCCACCCAAGGAGCAATGATCAAAAACCCAAAAGAGATAACAAAGACTGGGGGAGCGAGATAGACAACCAAAAAACCATCACCTGTATAGAAATCCCCAATATAAGAAAGTATATAATATAAACAAAAATATAATACCTTAGGTGATATATAAGAAAGTGAATTATAGTCCTGGCTGGCAATACTTTCATCGGGTGAGAAAAAAGGATATACTCCAGTAAAAAATTGGGTGTCAGATTTCCTTTTTGGATCTATTTATCTTTAAGGACAGTAATAACTGTCTGGCTACTAAACTTTTTCGTAAACCAACTGCCACAAACTCTCTCTTACATGCAGCTAGTGGGCACCCTAGGCATGTCATTGAGGGCATACCTTTGGGTCAATATTACAGGATTCGACGAAAATGCACAGATTTTCAGGGCTTTAAATAGGAAGCAAACAAATTTAGGGAGAGGTTTAAAGGTAAGAGGATATGGCAAAGGAGTTGTCAAACGAGCATACAAAAAAGCTAAAGATAGTCCACATGACCTCCTGTTATTTCAAGGGGAAGGTGACACAGGCAGTAATAAAACGAGATTAATAACTAAGTTTAATGCCCAAGAGAAACTGATTAAAGGAATTCTTGACAAACATTGGCATATTCTGACAGATGATGACATTCTTACGGAATTCGTAGATCCCCAACCTGCTATCACATTTAAAAGAAACAAATCCATTAAAGACCTGGTCACCTCTAGTCATTATTATAGGGATGGGAAAGAGGACATTTGGAAAAAACTCCCCCTGGGAACTTTTCCCTGTGGGGATTTCAATTACTGTTCATTTATCGCCCAAAAATCACTTCAAACATTGCCTAAAAACCAACCATTTAGTCCACAACACCATGTTTCCTGTCAGACTATTGGTATTGTTTATATTATAAAATGTTCATGCAAAGCCTTTTATGTAGGCAAAACTAAGCGTCACTTCTGTGAATGCATACGAGACCACGTTAAAGGTGCAAAAGGGGGGGACTTGGAAAACCCAGTAGTTCGACACCTAGCTCAAGCACACAATTATAGACTCGACAATCTAAAAATTTTTTGTGCTAGAATGAATCCACCCACACCCTTGGTCAATTTGATCGCGCAATTCTTCAGAGAGAATGCAGATGGATTTATAACCTGGACGCCTGTTCCAAACCTGGACTGAACGATAAAATTAATTATGCACCATTTTTGGGTGACTGACCCTATCTAATCCACTGCATTGCTCTATTGTATTATGACTGGCCATTAGAGTTTGGATAATGGCCCCTCACCATATCATGCCTCATTCTGTCACATTTATGTGAGTGGTGGATTCTATTGATGGTCTATCCTTCTTCATCCTTTATATCCCCTCTTTTTTCTGCTCCTTCCCTGTTTTCCTCCTTCCTCCCTTCTTTCCCCTTCCCCTTCTCTCTTGTTTTTTTTTTCCCCCCTTTTTTGTTTTTTTTTTATATTATATCTAGATGGTTAATACATATTATTAATATATATATTTTTTATGAATATTGTAATTGTTTTTCTTTTATTGTATTATAATTTTTCTTTTCTAGAGTTCTGGCTGGGTCTGGCACAGATATTTATTTTTATTTTTTATTTATTTAAAAAAAAAAATTTTTATTTATATTTATTTATCTTTTTTATTTGTTTATTTATTTATTTTCCCCAGGGGGTGATAGGATTGATCACCCTGAGATGCCATTGACTGCCCTCCTGGGATTTAATTAGATATAAAATAATTTTTTGGAAAAAGTTGTGATGCTATTGGTTGTTTCTGAATACATTGTGCTTGCTCCGCTCTGGTTGATTGTTATGCGGCGTTTTGGCCTCGTGCATGCCCACACCTGCACCCCTTTGTTTAACCTGGTGAGGGTTTTGTTGTTGGGATATGCTGTTATGTTTTCTCTTGTTGATATTGATGGACTGATGCTGTGTGTCTCCCTGGCGCGGAGACACTGTAGAGATAGTTTCCTGTCTATTATGCTTAGTACTGCCCGGGAGGAACGTCACACCCCTTGGCCACTGATTGGCTATGTGGGGCGGGTGTTCTAAAATTTAGTCGGACCCATGAAAATTCCGGACCCTCGTCACTTTCGGTGAGGCTACGTAATAACACAGCTGCTGCGAGCCCCAGTGCGCATGCGCACTAGGCATTTTAAAGGTCCAATGAAATTCTAAGATTTACGAACAGCTGACTGAGAGGAGGAGGGGCTGAGGTGGGACGCACAGACTGCTGCGGGATAATGTTACAACAATGTCGCGTCATCGAGCAAGGAACATGTTGCAGAGCTGACTTAGAGGAGGCGGGGAAGGAAGTGAATACTCATACTAAATAGTAATGATAAAAAAAATAAAATAATAAGAAATACTAAACATTTTTTAACATTACTATTTAGTATGAGTATTCACTTCCTTCCCGCCTCCTCTAACTCAGCTCTGCAACATGTTCCTTGCTCGATGACGCGGCGTTGTTGTAACATTATCCCGCAGCGGTGTGTGCGTCCCACCTCAGCCCCTCCTCCTCTCAGTCAGCTGTTCGTAAGTCTTAGAATTTCATCGGACCTTGAAAATGCCTTGTGCGCATGCGCACCAGGGCTCGCAGCAGCTGGTGGTGACGGAGCGTCCCCAGAGGTGACGAGGGTCCAGAATTTTCACAGGTCCGACTAAATTTTAGAACACGGATGTGGGGAGCGCGAGATACAAGCCGATGCTGTCACCTGGAGTAATCAGGGAATTACCTGCATAAAGACGCCGGGCACACTCACAGCTGATCTCATTCGGCTGATGGTGTGCGGCGAGGAGGGAGGTCTGCGTGCGCTCCCGCTTCACATGGTTACTTTGTCTTCTATATGTGGATCTTATATTTACATAAGGTAATAATCTCATGACTGTTATATGAGTGGATACCCATATGTACTGTGTATACATCTGGCTAAGAGAATATTTTATATCATTACTCATTTTAGGACTACCTCTTCCTACTGCCCTATGCTAGACCTTCGGTGGCTTTCTCTGTGACCCTATGCAGGATTGGTTTTCTCATGTAATGGCATATCCTTATAATGCCTGTACGCATATTGTGAATGCTGTTTAGCATTTTTCTTCTCTTTCACCCTGATCAGTAATTATACATTTATTTGCTGACATTAGTTGTGCTTTTTCACTATGCAATGTTCATTTTTTTTTGTTCCTTTATGATATTTTTAAACTGCTATGTATTGTCTTGTTACAGACAATAGAGTGATTTGTTTGTCATCGGAGTGGTTTTTTTCCTCTAACATTGTTTTTACACACACCCAATTTTTTACTGGAGTATATCCTTTTTTCTCACCCGATGAAAGTATTGCCGGCCAGGGCTATAATTCACTTTCTTATCTATCACCTAAGGCAGGAGTTCCCAAACTGTGGTTCAGGACCCACTGGTGGGTCGCGATCTGCGTTTGAATGGGTCACGCTGAGCCGGAAATCACTGAAAGCGGGCCCGCCTAAATTATGCTGTGCCAGCCCGCGGATATTACAGAAAGCCAGGCAGTCAAATCGCGATGGATTCAGTACCCTGCCCACGCAGATTACGGAGGCTGGTCTGCATTTTCCGCGAGGATGATACTTGCATCATGTGGGCTGTTATGTAAGATATGTTCATGGGGTGCAGAGCCAGCTCCTCGGTCCTGCTGGCGGCAGCGGTGGTGGCTAGACTGGCAGTGGGATTCTCTCAGCTGTGGGGGGCAAAGACGGCAGCCTCAGTGTCATAGGAGGACCCGGTAGCCCGGTGGTGTCAGGAGATCATGGTAGCTTCTGTGACCCCCAGTAGAGGATCTGAAGGAGAAGAGCCAGGACACCAAGACCAGCATAGAGCTCCTCATCATGGAGACTCTAGGTGAGGTGTGCTGGGTCCTGGAGAGGGCAAACAGGGGCTTCACCTTCACTGTGGACCGCTGGGAGAGGAAGGAGGGTGAGTTCCATATAGCCTGCTGATCACTGTCCTGGGGTGGTTGATTTCTATCCTCTGCCTGCCTTATATTGTCTATGAGGGTGCTGATTACTTACAACTCCGCTTATATGCCACAGGTTTCTGACCCATCCCTTAGAACATTTCTAGAACAATCATTGAAAAGTAGTACTGTAAATTAATATTTTTAATTTAACATACCCCTCCCTTTAAAATATAAATTATTATTATTTGCATTTATATAGCGCCAACAAATTCTGTAGCGCTTTACAATATTCAATTACAAGCAAGTGAGTCCCGAAAAATAACTGTATTCAGATGTGGGTCTCGGCCCACAAAAGTTTGGGAAGCCCTGACCTAAGGTATTATATTTTTGTTTATATTATATACTTTCTTATATTGGGGATTTCTATACAGGTGATGGTTTTTTGGTTGTCTATCTCGCTCCCCCAGTCTTTGTTATCTCTTTTGGGTTTTTGATCATCGCTCCTTGGGTGGGGTTATTTTGTGTGTGGTTTTTTTTTTTTTCGTGTATATTGATTGTCCAGAATCTTGACTTTTTTCGTCTTGAATGTGATCGTGTGTGTTTTTGATGTATATGCATATGTCACTATTTTGATACTTGTATGATGCCAATTAAACAAACAATATAAATGTTATATATTGAGATTTGTTTTTATGCTTCTAGTGGTGTCTATTATATCTGTTATGGGATCCTGAAGAAGCCCCCATCTTTGGGCGAAATGTGTAGATCCAGCCTCGGATTGACCCACATCTGATATTATGATTGTTCTTTGAGATACACTATTGGATAAGATGTACCCCATAGCATAGTTTATTGATGTGTTTTTTATATTTTTTGATACTAATAAGACAATTTTTTAATGTTGGTTTATATGCTTGTTTATGTCAGACACTATTGAAATCCCTCTTTTTTCATCCCTGACTCTCCCTCTTTGGAGTTTAAGGGTGAATGCTCCTATCATTATTGGTTTTCACATATGAGGGATAGTGCCGGGGCATATTTGTATATATTAGACTGGAATCTCACTCCACCTTCCTTCCAAACTGAACAAGCTCTATTCAAATCCTTTTTTAGGATTTATAGATATTAGCTTAGAGAAACAGTCAAGCCTGATTAGTCTCTTCCTGCCAGGATGAAAAAGTGGAAGAGATGAACACAAGGTGGAATATTGCTCTTTATGACAGAAGATCTCATCGGAGAGAAAGGACTTCAGTTTGATACCCCACGTATCAAGGGCAGGAACCAAGGCATGTTTGGCCAATAAGGATTTACTGCAAACATTGCTACGGTCTTAGCAACAGACCCCCAAGGAAAACTGTATATTGATCAAACTGGAAAGCATATGGCTTGTGAGACCTTTCCTGATCTGACACAGTATCCGCACCCAGGGTTTGGTCAAGGCCCATAGGGAAAAGCTTCCCAGCTTGTAACAGTAAGAAGATGGTACCAGATGTAACTCTGAAATCTTGTCCAGAGATAAAAATCCACTAGGAGGGACCTGTATGTAGGAACCACTTATTGCAAAATTGGGCCACAGAATATGGATTCTTCCCAGAAATTCTATGTAGATTTAAAAGAGATAAGGAAGATTCTACTCTACCCAGATCAGTCATCTCTACCTTTTGTCAGTGGCTCAGACCTGCCCCTGATGTAGGACACCACTGTGAAGTTGTTCAGCCTCACTGGAGACTAAAAAGTCTATGGTCAGATGACAAAAGGCGAAGGGAGCATAAAAAAGCTGGCTACAAAGCCAGAGTGTTCAAACTACTTACCAACGGGGGAGTTCCACTGGCAAAACAACTTCCTGATAGGGGAGTTCCACTGGCAAAACCTCAGCAGCACAGATTTGTTACTGTGCCAGCACCCACGGCTTCTTCTGCCTGTTTGCAAGACATAACAAGAGGCCTTTTCCATTGAGCATACCTCAATATAGGGATGGGAGAGACCATGGTCCTGATCATCAGATATTAAGACACTGACAGGTGAAGAGAGGAAAGTCAGGAATACCCAAGCATCCTACCACCAGTATGCTCCAGTGGCAAAAACAATGTATCCAGAACCGTGATGGATTAAGCTCTCAGATACACAAGGATTTGCATAGTAGTCAAAAGACCCTTTTTGAAAGACTAGCCAGCCAATTCTCTTGTAGGGTTCTGAGAACTCCCTCCGTATACTTAACAGGAATTCCTGTCTAGAAGAGGAGTGGATCAAGAACCCAACCAGCAGACATATATGCTGCATGACGTCTTAATCCATGTAGAAACAGATGTATGTCAGAAGACAGCTATGGCAATTGGAAATAGGCATCCCTCTGAGCAACAATACTCAGGCTTTTTTTCTGCCGGAATGTGGCAGAACGGGGTTCTGCCACCTCTGGCAGCCCTGTCCTTTCATCCTGTCATTGAACACAGAAGGCGGTGGAGGAAGTTTTCCTCCACTCGATTCCTCCACCGGCTTCTGTGTCCTATTGCCAGGTACTCAGGAAATGTATAGAGCAGTGCATGTGTCAGTGGGTGCCCCAAGTCCCCCACACCATGACCGCTGCATTTTTTTTTTTCTAGAGCTTCGGGAGCCACAGCTCCTGTCTCGCCGAGCCACGTCTTGCGGCTCTTGCCCCGCCCTGCTGCTCCCGCCCTACAACTTTCGTCCCACCCTGCCCTGCCTTGCCTGTCTAATCTGTGTAGCTCAGAGCCGAGTAAAGTGTTTTAAAACTTGGCTCTGTGTAACACAGGTCAGACAGGCGGGGGCAGGGCGTGGGTGGGACTTCACTGTGTTGGAAAAAAGTCCATATGCTTTTAATGGACCAGTGACGGATGAACCGCAAGGAGGTGAAAACTTTGAAGGGAACTGGAGAAGGGAGGTGAGTGGTTGTGCAGAGAGGCAGCTGTGGAGGAGGTGACAGCTGTGAACCGCAGTGGGGGTGAATTTGTGAAGAGGGGGGTAAAGTTGTGACAGCTGGAAAGGGGGAGAGGTTGTGCAAAGCGAGTAGTGGGGAGGTGGGGCAGGTGGTACATGGGCAAGAGCAGGAAAGGGGGGGTTGGCAGGTTGTTTAGAGGTGACAGGGGGTGAAGAGGAGAGTTAAAGAGATGAGAGCTGTGGATTGGGGTAATCTGTAGATAGGTGTGCAGAAGTGGAAGGGGGTAGAGAGACAAGCTTTAGTTGTGGACTGGAGGTGTAAGCTGCGGACAAGGGGGCGCAGAGTTGAGTTGTTGACAGGGGGTACAAAGGTGATTTGTGGGGGGTGCTAAGGTGAACTGTGGACAGGGGTGCAGAATTAAGGAGGGATGGGGGAAGAAGAGGTGTACTGCAGGACGGGGGGAAGAAGTGGTTGGTTATGGATGGGGGGGGAAGAAGTGGAGAGCTGCCGATGGGGGGGTTGAAGTGGTGAGCTATAGACGGGGGGAGGGGGGTTGAAGTGGTGAGCTGCAGATGGGAGGGAGAATTGGTAAGTTGTGGACAGGGGGGGAAATGGTGAGCTGCGAACCGTGGGGGGGGGGGGGAAGAATTGGTAAAATGCAAATTGGAAAAAGAAAAGGTGAGCTGTGGATTGGGAGCATAGGTGAGCTGTAACAAGGGTTTCAGAGATGAGGTTTGAATGGGGGGCACAGAGGTGAGCAATACAGTGCCTTGCGAAAGTATTCAGCCCCCTTGAATTTTGTGACCTTTTGCCACATTTCAGGCTTCAAACATAGATATAACACTGTAATTTTTTGTGAAGAATCAACAACAAGTGGGACACAATCATGAAGTGGAACGAAATTTATTGGATATTTCAAACCATTTTAGCAAATAAAAAACTGAAAAATTGGGCGTGCAAAATTATTCAGTCCCCTTAAGTTAATACTTTTTAGTGCCACCTTTTGCTGCGATTACAGCTGTAAGTCGCTTGGGGTATGTCTCTATCAGCTTCGCACATCAAGAGACTGAAATTTTTGCCCATTTCTCCTTGGAAAACAGCTCGAGCTCACTGAGGTTGGATGGAGAGCATTTGTGAACAGCAGTTTTCAGTTCTTTCCCAAGATTCTAGATTGGATTTAGGTCTGGACTTTGACTTGGCCATTCTAACACCTGGATATGTTTATTTGTGAACCATTCCATTGTAGATTTTGCTTTATGTTTTGGATCATTGTCTTGTTGGAAGACAAATCTCCGTCCCAGTCTCAGGTCTTTTGCAGACTCCATCAGGTTTTCTTCCAGAATGGTCCTGTATTTGGCTCCATCCATCTTCCCATCAATTTTAACCATCCTCCCTGTCCCTGCTGAAGAAAAGCAGGCCCAAACCATGATGCTGCCACCACCATGTTTGACAGTGGGGATGGTGTGTTTAGGGTGATGAGCTGTGTTGCTTTTACACCAAACCTTAACATTTTGCATTGTTGTTAAAAAGTTTGATTTTGGATTCATCTGACCAGAGCACCTTCTTCCACATGTTTGGTGTGTCTCCCAGGTGGCTTGTGGCAAACTTTAAACGACACTTTTTATGGATATCTTTGAGAAATGGCTTTCTTCTTGCCACTCTTCCATAAAGGCCAGATTTGTGCAGTATACGACTGATTGTTGTCTTATGGACAGTCTCCCACCTCAGCTGTAGATCTCTGCAGTTCATCCAGAGTGATCATGGGCCTCTTGGCTGTATCTCTGATCAGTCTTCTCCTTGTATGAGCTGAAAGTTTAGAGGGACAGCCAGGTCTTCGTAGATTTGCAGTGGTCTGATACTCCTTCCATTTCAATATTATCGCTTGCACAGTGCTCCTTGGGATGTTTAAAGCTTGGGAAATCTTTTTGTATCCAAATCCAGGTTTAACTTCTCCACAACAGTATCTCGGACCTGCCTGGTGTGTTCCTTGTTCTTCATGATGCTCTCTGCGCTTTAAAACGGACCTCTGAGACTATCACAGTGCAGGTGCATTTATATGGAGACTTGATTACACACAGGTGGATTCTATTTATCATCATTAGTCATTTAGGTCAACATTGGATCATTCAGCGATCCTCACTGAACTTCTGGAGAGAGTTTACTGCACTGAAAGTAAAGGGGCTGAATAATTTTGCACGCCCAATTCTTCAGTTTTTTATTTGTTAAAAAAGTTTGAAATATCCAATAAATTTCGTTCCACTTCATGACTGTGTCCCACTTGTTGTTGATTCTTCACAAAAAATTACAGTTTTATATCTTTATGTTTGAAGCCATTTCTGTGGCAAAAGGTCAAAAAGTTCAAGGGGGCCGAATACTTTTGCAAGGCACTGTAATTTGCTGGTGTTGGTCCACGGTGTTGTATCAAGTCCAAAGTCAGCACCGCCCTCTACCAATAAATTCTAGAGCACTTCATGCATCCTTCTGCTGACCAGCTTAATGGAGATGCTGATTTTATTTTCCAGCAGGATTTGGCACCTGCCCACATTCCCAAAACTACCAATACCTGTTTTAATGATCATGGTATCACTGTGCTTGATTGGCCAGTAAACTCGCCTGATCAAAACACCATAGAGAATCTGTGGGGTGTTGTCAAGAGGAAGATAAGACACCAGACCCAACGATGTAGATGAGCTGAAGACCACTATCAAAGCAACTTGGACTTCCATAACACTGCGGCAGTGCCACAGGCTGATCGCCTCCCTGCCACACCGCATTGATGCAGCAATTCATGCAAAAGAAGCCGTCTTGGTTGGCAAGTATTGAGTGCATACTCTACTGTACATGGACATACTTTTCAGTAAGCCAACATTTCTGTATTAATCTGTATTTTTTTTTTTTTTTTGTCTAATGTAATATTAAAATTTTGAGAGATACTGAATTTAGTGCTTTAAATCACATTATAAAGAAAGAAATGCTTTAAATATATCACTATGTGTGCAATGAATCTATAGAATAGGAGTTCACTTTTTGACTTGAATTAAATAAATTAACTTTTTGATGTTATTCTAATTTTTTGAGATGCACCTGTATACAGTTGTGCTCATAAGTTTACATACCCTTGCAGAATTTATGATTTCTTGGACATTTTACCGAGAATATGATCACAAAAACATTTCTTTCACTCATGGTTAGTATTTGGCTGAAGCCATTTATTATGAATCAACTGTGTTTTACTCTTTTTAAATCATAATGACAACAGAAACTACCCAAATGACCCTGATCAAAAGTTGACATACCCTAGGGATTTTGGCCTGACAACATGCACACAAGCTGACACAAAGGGGGGTTTGAATGGCTATTTAAGGTAACCATCCTCACCTGTGATCTGTTTGCTTGTAATTAGTGTGTGTGTGTGTGTGTGTATATATATATATATATATATATATATAAAAAGGTTAATGACTGTCTGGACTCCTGACACTGACCCTTGCATCTTTCATCCAGTGCTGCCCTGACATTTCTGGATTTTAAATCATGGAGAAAGCAAAAGCATTGTCAAAAGGATCTGCGGGAAAAGGTAGTTGAACTGTATAAAACAGGAAAGGGATATAAAACTATATCCAAGGAATTGAGAATGCCAATCAGCAGTGTTCAAACTCTAATCAAGAAGTGGAAAATGAGGGGTTCTGTTAAAACCAAACCACGGTCAGGTAGACCAACTAAAATTTCAGCCACAACTGCTATGCTAGGAAAATAGTTCGGGGTGCAAAGAAAAACCCACAAATAGCTTCAGGTGAAATACAGGACTCTCTGAAAACATGTGGTGTGGCTGTTTCAAGATGCACAAAAAGGAGGCACTCGAAGAAAGATTGGCTGCATTGTCGAGTTGCCGGAAGAAAGCCATTACTACGCAAATGCCACAAAGTAACCCGCTTACAATACACCAAACAGCACAGAGACAAGCCTCAAACCTTCTGGCACAAAGTCATTTGGAGTGATGAGACCAAAATTGAGCTCTTTTTGGCCACAATCATAAATGCTACATTTGGAGAGGAGTCAACAAGGCCTATGATGAAAGGTACACCATTCCTCCTGTGAAACACAGAGGTGGATCGCTGATGTTTTGGAGATGTGTGAGCTACAAAAGGCACAGGAAATTTGGCCAGAATTAATGGCAAGATGAATGCAGTATATTATCAAAAAATACTGGAGGAAAATTTGCATTCAACAGCCCGGAAGCTGCGCATGGGACGTACTTGGACATTCCAACATGACAATGAACCTAAACACAAGGCCAAGTCAACCTGTCATTGGCTACAGCAGAATAAAATGAAGGTTCTGGAGTGGCCATCTTAGTCTCCTGACCTCAATATCATTGAGCCACTTCGGGGAGATCTCAAACGTGCAGTTCATGCAAGACAGCCCAAGAATTTACAGGAACTGGAGGCTTTTTGCCAGGAAGAATGGGCAGCTTTACCATCTGAGAAGATAAAGAGCCTCATCCACAAATACCACAAAAGACTTCAAGCTGTCATTGATGTTAAAGGGAGCAATACACGGTATTAAGAACTGGGGTATGTAAACTTTTTATCAGGGCCAGTTGGGTAGTCTCTGTTGACATTATGATTTAAAAAGAGTAAACACATTTGGTTGATAATAAAGGTCTTCAGCTAACCATAAGTGAAAGAAAAGTTTGTGTTATCATTCATATTCTCTGAAAGATGGCCAAGAAATCAAATTCTGCCAAAGTATGTAAATTTATGAGCACAACTGTATGTTTAAAATGAAATATTGTAAAACCTGAACACCTAAATTGTGAGCAACAGGTTTAGAGGAACTCACATCCAAAGATAATCGTAGATAGCCTTTTTTCCATTGATAGACAAGGCCTCCAAGGAAAGGGTAGAGTCTAAAATGAAAGCTAGTAGCTTAGCTGATAGTTTGTAAGAAAACAACGTATTATGACAGTGGGATGGCAAGACTAAACATACTTGCAATGATTGCATGGCCTGGAGAATTACTGACACTTTTGTGAATTTCAGGAATATGATAAAAGCATGGAATGCAAGTGTGATTTGTACAAAAAAAACAAAAAATTCTTCCTTGGAGAGGATTCCCAATGAAAGAACAGGCTTGTTGCTCCTGACAAGCTTAATATCACTTTTAATTAGAGAAAACAAAAAGAGGCTATTCTAATTGGTGCTTTTTCTTTTTTTTTTTTTTAAATGGTCAGTCCATTTCATCTTAACCAGTTTGAACAGGTACAATTTTGGTTATCACAATTTTCAAACACTCATAAATGTGTTGAGACCTGAATTTTAGATCCAAAGGTAAAAGTAATTGTTTCAGCTGTTGTTCTGCCATGCATAAACACCAAACACAGATGCTTTACATTTAGCATAACCAGAACCAACATAAGACCCAAAAATGTTTATTTATTACATCTTTTACAATAAAGATGGCATATCTGGAGCCCAAAATCTTCTCCCTGCACAACCAGACTTTGGCAGAGTGCTTTATGATTGGAGTTAGAAATTATTCCACTCATTAGTCTTTGGCACTAGGCTGTAATAATTGGGATGTAGATGCAGAGACATCATCTAAACAACCTCTTACGGTGAAGCTATACAAACTAACACTTTCCCTACCACTGACAGTGGCCGCTTTACTCCAGGCAGCACATGTATTTTCTTTTCTAGTGGAAATAATTGAGAGAGCTGTCATGCCACCCAACCAGATTCCCAGGCACAGGAGCAAACGGCTGCATTGGGCATCTATGTTTACTTGGCACAAGTTCATCTTTTATTCTACCAAAAATTTGGGTAATATATTGTGTTTGTGTGCAGTAAAACTAAATTTAGTGTAATATGCTTTAGATAAACCATTGCACCAATATCATGCAACAAATTTTGCAACTACCGCCATTTTCTTCTCCAGGCTCCCTGCTTTTAGGAGCTGTATAAGGTTTGGATATTTTAACTAATCTTCAGGTCTAAAACATACATTTTAACATGTGTGCAAAAGCAGCACTAGAAGCAAAAGGGCTAAACCCTAAAGTACACTGCACTTTTGCTATGGGCATATTAGCATTTATAAAAAAGGACTATTAGGCTGTTTTTACACTGATCTGTGCCATGCACTTGTGGCTTTCCTGCACTGCGCAATAGCCTATTATATCCTGCAGGTTTAATGCACTTTCTGAAAGCACACCAAAACTCCTGAATGCAGGAACGTACTGGGGATTTTAGTTGACTAATTACAACTAAAACAATTGAGATGACTGAAATACGACAAACTAAAATGGCATTTTAGTCAAAAGACCATGACTAAAACTAAATCAAAATTTGATGCCAAAATTAACACTGGTCAGTGCGGCAACATTCATGCATTGGTGCATGCTTTTTAATGTACGTTGCAACCACTTCTTTGAATCCAGAGAAATAGCACTAAGAAAGTCTTTTTTTTTTTAAACGCTGTGTACAACACGGTAAGGCAGAATGATACATTGCATTGCTATTATGAATGAATGGCACCATAACTCATCTACAATGAAAGCATGCAAATTCTTGAAGCACACCTTTGACACGTGAAAGGAGTCTAAAGATCAAACTTGGCCTGTCCTCTCCCACAACTCTCTCTAGACCATTGAGGACACCTGTTAAATGACTGGTGATGCACTCTAATCTAAGTTTTGGTTAAAGTGTAGAAGGTCTGACAGTTTCCAGCACTCCTTGTGGGGATTTCACTTTACTTCCTGTCCTATTGAGAATGGTTAATCAGAACTGGAAATAAGCGAAAATCTCCAAGAAAATGACAAAAAGCTATAAAAAAAAAAAAAAAAAACGTATCTCTGAACACTGCCAGGTAAATGAGCAATGGTAGGCTGTATACTTCTATCAAAGGGGTGTACTTTTGAAAAGTAGTAATAAAAACGCAATCATACTAGAAGCCAAGACTTTGGAGCACAGCGGTTGTAAATAACAAAACCAATGTTAAATAATTTGTGATTACTCATAAAGAGTTGTTATAAATGTATGACAAAAAAATAAAAAATTTATTTTACACTAAGAAATGATCAACAGTTCTAACTTTTTTAGTTCAATCTTCCACCCAGTCATCCTTTGCCCATTCTGGTAATTCAGTGGAAAAGTCAAAATCTTCTCCCTTATAACTCAAAGCATGAAGATACATCACAAGATCTTTTGGAGATGGGTCAGGCCTCACAATCTTACATTCTCCACACAGCGGGTCTATCAAATCTTGTCTTTTTTCCTCTACAACGCTTCCACTATTTCCATCAGTGTTTTGCTCTGGACCATTTGTCAGGACATCACATGTCACAGTAACACTAGCTTCAGTGTCTTTGTCCATTTTGGTACCCAAGTAATCTCTCTCAGAAGATGCAGGGTCACTTAAAACAGGCTGAAGGTCCTGTTCGCATTCCTCATTTTCATTTTTTTTCATAGCTAGCTGAAGATCCTCTTCTGGTAGGTCCAGAATATCCAGGCTTTGTTTTGCTTTATGTTCCTCTATTAAAGACTGTAGTAGCTCCTCATTTGTTTTGTTAATTTCACCTCCCTTTCCCCTGTTGGGACCCCAGGCTTTAGTATTGTAGACTGGATCGTTAACAATAGGGTGCCCCAAATACTGCAGATGGACTCTAATTTGATGAGTACGACCAGTGTAAGGAAAGCACTTTACTACACTAGACTTTCCATTGTAACTGAGACGTTGAAACACAGTTTTGGAAGGCTTCCCCTTAGGATCTACACGGCATACACCAATTTTATAAGAAACAACCAGTATCGGATCTTCACAAGTGATCGTCTCTTCAGGAAATTCGCCAATCACTCTGCATACATACTGCTTCTCCACCTGAAAATATCAGAAAAGAAAGAAAAAAAAAAGTGATAATGAAATTCTAGCAAACAGTAGCAATGGTTTCAATAACACCAGCACAATGCCAATATACCGGTTTAAATGATAAACAGTAAAAGTGGATCAGGAACACATACACAAGGGTCATCAGAAAGACTAAAAATAGTAGCAAGTTTCTGTCAAGCCAAAAATATGGAAGAAACAGAGCCAGAGTATGTAATGTGTAAACGTGTATATTGGATTGTAAAATACTATCACATACCAAAAAGATTATTAACCCTATCCTCTGTTAATCCATTCTAATAGGCTGTACACTTCTATACGGTGACTGGCCTTTAATGCTGAGCCACTGAACATATGCGTCCATGGGGAGTGGCTTTTTTGTGCTCTCAGCACAGTAACTAAGCTGTCACATGCAGCTCCCAATGCATATTTGCGATTGGGAGTTGGCAATCATGTGACGACTGTGACAGCATTCAGATACTCTTAATCGGTCGGAGGTGAGGGCCGCAGCAGGGGGTTGAATAAAAGAAAGAGAATAGGATTATGTACATTCTTCAAAGCATGTCATCATCAATTTTCATCCATCAGGACTGGAAGTAATACAGGGTGCTGTGAAGGGGCCTTGCAGCTTACACATGCGTTAGCACACATTTGCAAACGAAACCCCTGTTAAGCTGGGAATTTCTTCTGGTTTTGTCTTCAATGCATTTGCCCTTCTATATGCTCCTTGCTGTGAAGGCCAGTTATAGATGAGGGCGGGGGCTCTTGGTTACTGGTGTAAATATTGGTGAGGGGACCATTGTGCTAGGTGTCCAGGGTGCCCCTGTGCCTTTGAGGACGGGGCTACCTCCAGGCCTACCCGCCCCTTATCTATCTACAAACCCGATTCCAAAAAAGTTGGGACACTGTACAAATTGTGAGTAAAAAAACAAAAAGGAATGGACTAATTTACAAATCTCATAAATTTATATTTTATTCACAATATAACATAGATAACATATCAAATGTTGAAAGTGAGACATTTTGAAATGTCATGCCAAATATTGGCTCATTTTGGATTACATGAGAGCTACACATTCCAAAAAAGTTGGGACAGGTAGCTATAAGAGGAGAGAAAAGTTAAAAAATGCACATATATGGAACAGCTGTAGTACCAATTTGCAACTTATTAGGTCATTTGGCTACATGATTGGGTATAAAAAGAGCCTCTCAGAGTGGCAGTCAAGATGTGCAGAGGATCACCAGTTCCCCCATGGCTGTGGCGAAAAATAGTGGAGCAATACCAGAAAGGAGTTTCTCAGACAAAAATTGCAGAGTTTGAAGTTATCATCATCTACAGTGCATAAAATCATCCAAAGATTCAGAGAATCTGGAACAATCTCTGTGCGTAAGGGTCAAGGTCGGAAAACCATACTGGATGCCCGTGATCTTCGGGTCCTTAAGACGGCACTGCATCACATACAGGAATGCTACTGTAACGGAAATCACAACATGGGCTCAGGAATACTTCCAGAAAACATTGTCGGTGAACACAATCCACGGTGCCATTCGCCGTTGCCAGCTAAAACTATAGGCCAAAAAAGAAGCCATATCTAAACATGATCCAGAAGCGCAGGCGTTGTCTCTGGTCCAAGGCTCATTTAAAATGGACTGTCGCAAAGTGGAAATTTGTTTTATGGACAGACGAATCAAATTTTAAAGTTCTTTTTGGAAAATTGTGACGCCATGTCATCCGGACTAAAGAGGACAAGGACAACCCAAGTTGTTATCAGCGCTCAGTTCAGAAGCCTGCATTTCTGATGGTATGGAGTTGCATGAGTGCGTGTGGCATGGGCTTACACATCTGGAAAGGCACCATCAATGCTGAAAGGTATATCCAAATACTAGAACAACATATGCTCCCATACAGAGGTCGTCTCTTTTAGGGAAGACCTTTCATTTTCCAACATGACAATGCCAGACCACATACTGCATCAATTACATCATGGCTGCGTAGAAGGACCCGGGTACTGAAATGGCCAGCCTGTAGTCCAAAACTTTCAACCATAGAAAACATTTGGCGCACCATAAAGAGGACAATCCGACAAAGAAGACCTAAGACAGTTGAGCAACTTGAAGCCTGTATTAGACAAGAATGGGACTACATTCCTATTCCTAAACTTGAGCAACTTGTCACCTCAATCCCCAGATGTTTGCAGACTGTTCTAAAAAGAAGAGGGGAGGCCACACAGTGGTAAACATGACCTTGTCCCAACTTTTATGAGATGTATTGATGCCATAAAATCAACGTATTTTTCCCCTCAAAAAAATACATTTTCTCAGTTTAAACATTTGATATGTCATCTATGTTGTATTCTGAATAAAATAATGAAATTTTAAACTTTCACATCATTGAATTCTGTTTTTATTCACAATTTGTACAGTGTCCCAACTTTTTTGGAATTGGGTTTGTATTAGAATACATGTGCTCCACCTGTGGAGACTCAAAAATTTAGAAGGGTTAGGACTGCAAGTAATACAGGGTGCCGTGAAGGGGCCTTGCAGCTTTCGCATGCACTTGCGTGCTAACTAAACCCGTTTAACGCATACTGTTGGGACAGGTTCATTTGGTTGGTAAGCAGACTGGTTGGTGAGTTGGGCTGGGAATTTTCTCTTGTTTTGTCTTTCATCCATTTGCAGCTCAGAGCAACTGACCTCCTCTAGCCTCTTTTCATTCCCTTCCTGTCTACCTGCACTCATATTGGTGGCATCATTGCCCTGGACAGACTTCCTGATAGTCACAAACAATGCATAGTCCTTTTACAAGGCAATAGTCACTTAAAGTCCCCATCAAGGATGCATGTGCCAGGGTGACATCTCAAGCACACTTGAGACCACAAAACAGAAAAGCACCTCAACAAAGACTTTTATGTAAGGATGACCGTGTATTATTTCAATTTCCAAAGAAATTTAATAATTCAAAGAATATCTCCACCAAGTTTTTACAAGTTTCCTGTTTGTACTAAAACTCCAATTCGAAAAAAGTTGGGATGCTGTGTAAAATTTACAGACAGAGCAACAAACTAGCAAAGTACTAACAAGGAGGAGCTGAAAGAACATTTTGCAACATATTTGCTTAATTGTGAACAGGTCAGTAACAGGATTGGGTAAAAAAAAAAAAAAAAAAAAAAAATATCGTTGAGAATCAGAGTGTTTCTGCGAAGTAAAGATGGGAAGAGATTCATCAATCTGTGCAAAGCTGCATCTAAAAATCCTCAGTGTTGTATTGAACTTTAAAATGAATTATCCACAGTTCATAATATTAAAAAAAAAAAAAGAGTCCAAGAATCTGGAGAAATCTCTGTGCAAGGGACAAGGTCGAGACGCAATATTGGATGCCTTTTATCTTCGGGCCTTTAGACAGCACTGCTTTAAAAACAGGCATGATTATGTGATGGACATTGCTGCATAGACTTAGAAATACTTAAAAAAAAAAAAAAAATCACTGTGTGAACACAGTTTGTCATGCTATCCAAAAATGGAAAGTAAATCTCTATCACGCAAAGAAGAAGCCATACCTGAACACGATTCAGAAACACTGCAATCTTCACGGGACCAAAGCTCATTTAAAATGGTCTGTTGCAAAGTGAAAAACGTATCTGTGGTCAGACGAATCAAATTTGACAATCTTTTTGGCAACCATGGGCCTTGCGTCCTCCAGGATAAAGAGGAGATGGACCTTCTGGCTTGTTAGCATTCAGTTCAAAAGCCTGCATCTCCAATGGTATGGGGTAAATAATGCGTATGGAATGGGCAGTCTGGAAAGGCACCATCAATGCTAAAAGATATATCCAGGTTTTAAAGCAGCATATGCTCCCATCCTGACAATGTCATCTACATAAAAGGCCTTGCATATTTCAGCAAGACAACACTAAACTGCATACTGCATCTATGATGATAGCATAGTAGAAGAGTCTGGGTGCTTAGCTGGCCTGCCTGCAGTACAGGTCTTTCATAACTGGAAATATTGGTCATGTTTTTAGTTTCAAAATTCATCAAACAAGATCCAGGACTATTAAACAGTTCGAAACCTATATCAGGCAAGAATGTGACAACATTCCTCTCCCAAAACTCCAGTAACTGGTGTCCTCAGACATTTACAAAGCATTGTTAGAAGCAGAGGGGATGTTACACCTTGTACACCTTGGTAAACATGGCCCTGTCCCAACTTTTTTTGAAACACATTGCAGCCATTTTCAAAATGACCTTTTTTTTTTTTTTTTTTTTTCCTTAAAATGGTACAGTTTTGCAGTTTAAACATTTGATATATTTTCAATTTTTAATAAAATATGGTTTATATTTGCAAATCACTGCTTTCTGTTTTTATGCAGCTTTGGCATAGCGACCCAACTTTTTTGGAACCGGGATTTTTAGAGGTTCTATTGAATTTGTTGTTTATTCCCACATTATGGTCATTGAAGCAGGAGGGGCTGGAACATAGGTGAGCAGAAATTATCAAAAACTTCCAAGTGAACAGGCACTGAAGCTGGTTCCGGCCAAATTTCAATCAGTGCGAGGCAATCCCTATTCAACAGAAGTCGATTGATGGGACATTTAGAAAAGTTACATAGTTCGTTAGGTTAGAAAAAAAAAAAAAGGACTAGTCCATCTGGCTCAACCAATAAAAAAAAAAAGCAAAAAACAGTAAACCCAAGAAAACCCAACCATACAATCCCATACCTGCAGTTGATTCAGAGGAAGGCGAAAAAATCTCAGCAAAGCATGATCCAATTTACTACAGTAGGGGAAAAAAAATCCTTCCTGAGCCCGAAAGAGGTAATTGGATATTCCCTGGATCAACTTTACCTATAAATATTAGTACCCATTTAGATTATGTACACCTTGGAAAGATCCAGTTGCACATGAAAGAGAAAAGGAGGCGCAAACACCTAGTGCATTACCCGTGGACACCTTTAAAAAGTTCACTAAAATGCCAAAAACACACTCACAGACATGAAGAGTAAAAGGCACATATAGAGAATCCACCACATGTGGAAATTAACATGTGCCTGTAATTGGACAGCTGACGCGTTTCGGGAGTCTCACTCTTCCTCAGAGCTCCGAGGAAGGAAGCGTGACTCCCGAAATGCGTCAGAAGTCCAATTACAGGCACATGTTCATTTCCACATGTGGTGGATTCTCTATATGCGCTTTTTACTCTTTAGTGTGCGAGTATGTTTTTGGCAATTTAATAAACTTTTTAAAGGTGTCCACAGGTAATGCACTAGGTGTTTGCACCTCCTTTTCTCTTTCATGTGCTTATGTTTGGAGTTCCCTGCCTGTCATCCCCATCGGAGTGAGCGGTTGGGTGATTTGGTTGATAGGAAACATCCAGGCCTTTTTTAAAGCAATCTAGTGAGCTGACCAGAACCACCTCTAGAGGGACTATATTCCACATTTTCACAGCTCTTACGGTGAAGAAACCTTTCCATATTTGGAGACCAAATTTGTTTTCCTCTAGACGTATAGAGTGCCCCCTTGTCCTCTGTGTTGACCTTAAAAGTGAATAACTGAACAACAAGTTCACCATTAGACCCCTTATGTATTTAAACATGTTGGTCATATCCCCCCTTAATCTCCTCTATTCAAGAGAGAATTAATTAAATTCCTCTAATCTTTCCTCAAAGTGGAGCTCCTCCATGTCTCTTATCAATTTGGTTGCCCTTCTCTGCACTCTCTCCACTTCACCGATCCTTTTTGAGAACTCGTGCCCAAAACTGAACTGCATATTCCAGACAAGGTCTTACTAATGAATTGTACAGGGGCAAAAATCTCTCTCTGGAGTCCATGCCTCTGTTAATACAAGAAAGGACTTTGCTTGTTTTGGAAATCGCAGCTTGGCATTTCATGCTATTATTAAGCTTAGGATCTACCGGAACACCCAGATCCTTCCCTGCTATGTATTCCCCCAGTTCTACTCCCCCTAGTATGTTGGATGCATGCATATTCTAAGCCCCCAAGTGCATAACTTTACATTTATCAACATTAAACCTAATTTGCCACATAGTTGCCCAATGAAACAGTGCATTGAGGTCAGCTTGTAAGTTGAGACATCCTGTAAGGAAGTTATTCTATTGCAAAGCTTGAGGTCATCTGCAAAGACTGAAATGGTACTTTTAATCACAGATCCTATATCATTTATAAAAGGTATTAAAAAGTAAGGGTCCCAACACTGAACCTTGGAGTACACCACTGATAACCTTAGATAAGAATCATTAACCACTACTCTCTGAATTGTATCTTTTAGCTAATTTTCTATCCATTTACAAACTGATCGCTTCTGCAAAATCCAAAATATACTACGTCCACAGCCACCCCTCTGTCCAAGATTTTACTTACCTCCTCATAAAAAGAAATCAGGTTTGTTTGACAACTTCTGTCTTTCATGAATCCATGCTGTCTGTTGCTTGAAATATTTTTTTCCAGCAAGAACTCATCTATGTGGTCTTTTTTTAAACTCTCCAGTATCTTCCCGACTATAGAAGTTAACTTAACAGGTCTATAGTTAATTGGAAAAGCCTTTGTTCCATTTTTAAATATAGGCACCACATTGGCCCTATGCCAATCCAGTGGTACTGTTAATTTGAGTCCCTAACCAGTCTCTAAAAATTAGAAACAAATGCTTTGAAATTACAGCACTAAATTCTTTTAGGATGCATGGGTGGATGTCATCTGGTCCAGGTGCTTTATCCACCTTTATTCTGTCTAAATATTTCTGGACCATATCACTTTTGAGCCATTGTGGATCATTTGGGGCTGTGTCAATACCATCCTCATTATGGTCATGAGATCCCCCATGCTCCTTTGTACACACAGAGCTGAAGAAAGTATTTAATAAATTTGCCTTCTTTGTCCCCAGTCACCCACTCCAGATTATTTTGTAAAGGGCCTACATGCTCATATCGAACCTTTTTACTATTAATATATATTACGCAGAGACTGCAGCTCCTGATCAGTGTATTCTGACAGAGGCTGGTCCTTCTAGCCAGCTTTACTGTGCAATCGGACAGTGAAAACAAATTACATCACCCATCTATTTGAAACCACCTTATTTAGTACTATATACGCTTCCCTAAACCAAGACATGGACTACAGCTCCTTGTGGAAAACATCTGGGGACATATGGGAGATAGAATCCTTTGGGTGTCCTGGGACTGCCCAGCAGCCTCTTCTACCTACATTTTGTTGACAGCAAAGACATTCCAAATCAACGTTTTTCAATTAGACGCTGCAAAAACAGATTTTGGTTGATGTAAGCTTCTACACTTTGTATAATCATCACTAACTGCACTGCTTTGGTAAAAAAAAAAAAAAAGGGGGAAGAAATACTCTGACCCACCTTTCTCCCTCGCACTAGCTCATCCATCTTCTTAGACACTTCCAGAGTTTTGGCAAACATAAGCACGCCTGAGGTCATACGATCAAGGCGGTGGATGGTGTGAAGATCCTTCAGATTATGCTCCTTCCCCAAAATAAAAATGACTGTGTTGTGTCTAAAGCGGCCACAAGGATGCACGGGAAGGGACGATGGCTTATCCACTGCTACAAGCTCATCATTCTCAGATATAATACGGAGAGGCTGTGCGGTTACTGGAGGCTCATGACGATGCACAGTGTTTCTCATAAAATCATTATCCTAGAAGAATGCAAAGTAACAGATAAAAAAACAAAACAAAATGACCAGCAGAAAACAAAGGGAATACACAATGCACAAAAATCCACAACACAATACCTCTCATCTTCAAAAAAAAAATAAAACTGGATTTTTGTCTTAACGTAAAATCCTTTTCTCTGAGGTTCACTGATGGACAGAGCTCCATGTCTTCAGACCATTGGGCTTTATGCTGCTCTCTCTTCAGGTGTAGGACAAAGCAGAAACCTTTTTGGTTACACCCCTGGAGCAGTCCCAGCGGGTATAACATCACTTCCTGCTATAGGACTTCAGTTTGTAACAAGCAGTGTCAGAAGAACATATAACCCAACAGAGGGGTGGGTGCTGTGTTCGTCAGTGAACCTCAGAGAAAAGGATTTTACGGTAAGACAAGAATCCAGTTTTCTCTTTTGTTCCCTGAAGGACACAGCTCCATGTCTTCAGACCATTGGGATGTTCCAAAGCAGGGTCAATATGAGGGATGGGAAAAAACACAGCAATATGCAGAATTACCAACAAGGCTAAACCTAGCCAACGAGGTAAAAACCGGAGCTCCACTAACAGGAGCTCACCATCAGGAAAAAATTACACCCTCAAGAAGTGGTAGCCTCTGCAACCGCAGCCTACAAACCTTTGCGGCCAAACGCTGCATCCGAAGATGCAAGTACATCCACCTTATAGCGTAGCCGCCTTGCACACCTGAACCAGACGCCTGATGACGGAAGGCCCAGGAGGCACTAAGCACCCTCGTAGAATGCACTTTAACAGGGAAAGGGGGAGCCTGACCCTTAACAGAATAGGCCTGCACCATTGTCTGCCTAATCCACTTGGACATGGTCACAGCAGATGCAGCCTGTCTCTTACAAGGTCCACCCGTAAGAACAAGCAAGGAATCGGATTTTCAAATCGGTTCAGTAACTGCCAGGTACACCTGAATAGCCCTTACCACATCCAAGGAATGTAAGGCAATTTCTTTAGGATGTTTTGGCTTAGGACATAGGGACGGTAACACAACATTCTCATTCAATTAAAACCCCGAGATAACCTTAGGAAGGAACGCCTGACAGGGTCGCAATACCACTTTGTCCCTATGAATCACCAGGTAAGGTGACCGACCGGACAACGCAGCCAACTCCGACACCCGACGTACATAAGTAATCGCTACTAAGAAAGCTACCTTCTGTGACAGAGTGATCAGAGGAAGTTCTCGAATATTCTCACAGGGGGGCTTTTGAAGCACTGACAGTACCAAAATTGAGATCCCATGGAGGCACCAGAGGAGCCAGATGGAGAACTCCCTGCACAAAAGTGTGAACAAAGGACTTCCCTGCCAACGGCCTTTGGAAAAATATAGCCAAGGCGAAAATCAGGCCCTTGATGGTGCCCAGAGCCAAACGTTGATCTACACCTAATTGTAATTCAGATGATACTGACCCCAAGGGGCCACCAGGGCGTTTGTGGCATCGGCCAGAGGATCCCGCGACCTTGACACGAACCTCTGCATCTTCCTGTTGAGACGGGAGGCCAGCAGGTCCACATCGAGGGTCCCCTACCGAAGACACAGTTGATGTCTTCGGAAGAGAGACCATTTTCCCGAATCCAACGTCTGCCGACTGAGATAGTCCACTTGCCAAATTCTCTACCCCCGGAATGTGCACAGGAGAGAGGGCCGGGACATATAGTTCTGCCCACCTCAAGATACTGGCCACTTCCCAGGCCACTCTTTGTGCTCCCTTGATAATTGACATATACACAGCCGTAGCATTGTCCGATTGTATCCACACAGGGCGTCGTGCCTGCAGACGATCGGTCCATTGGGACAGAAAGCCTGATCGCCCGAATTTCCAGGATGTTCATCGGCAGTTTGGACGCCTCCAGAGTCCAGACACCTTGGGCCGAACACACTACAAAGACACCTCCACATCCAGGCAGACGTGGTAATTACAGTCCAATACAGGGGAAGAAAGGATTTTCCCCAGACGCAGGGCCGTGGAGCGGAGGCACCATAGAAGAGACTCCCTCGAACCCCGACTCAACAGGAACAGATTGTCCAGTGACAGCGGATCCTCATTACGTTTGGCCATAATCTCTCTTTGCAGAGGTCTGGTGTGGAACTGCGCAAATGGAACTGCCTCGAAGGTGAAAACCATCAGACCCAGCACTTGCATGGAAGTCCTGATTGATGACCAATGGTTGGAGAACAGGAGCTGAACAGCATCCTGTAACTTCAGAAGTTTTGTCTGAGGAAGAAACACCCGGGCTGACGCTGAGTCCAGCATCAGACTCAAGTAGTCCAGCTTGGTGGACAGGGTCCGTGCCGATTTTCGAAAGTTCAGTGTCCACCCGAACTCCTGTAGAGTTCGCAGAGTAATGTCCAAGTCGGCTTCTAGAGCCAAGGAAGACTCTGTATGCAAAAGCAGATTGTCCAAGTAACCCAGTATCATGATCCCTTTCTGCCGTAGCAAGGCCAGAACCGGGGCCAAAACATTTGTGAACACCCGAGGAGCTGAGGCGAGACCAAAAGGTAAAGCCACAAATTAATAGTGCTCCTCGCCCACGGCAAAACGAAGAAAACGCTGATGCCCGACATTTATTCGAATATGAAGGTAAGCGTCCTTGAGATTCATAGAAGCCAGAAGATATCCTTGATGAAGGAAAGCTACTATCGTGCGTATAAACTCCACCCAAAATTTCTGAACCCGCACAAAGTGGTTCAGAACCTTGAGATCCAAGATCAGACGATCCTTGCCTTCCTTCCTGGGAACTGTAAACTGATTGGAATAAAAACATTAAAAACGTTCCGACTCCAGAACGGGCACAATAACTCCTTGTGCTAACAGGTCCTACACTGCTCTGTAGCCGCTCATTAGACCGGCAAGGTTCTTTCCTTCCGACTTAAGCCTGAGGCAAGGACCGAAACTCCAGCTTGTAACCGAACCGAATCAACTCGTGGACTAATTTGTCCTGAATGAGCAAGGTCCACGGATCTGGAAAAAGGCGAAGACGTCCTCCCACCCCAAATGCGGTTGAGGGCATCCCTTCAGGCTGGTGAAGACTTGTCTGCGGAACCAGAAGTGCCCGCTTTGGACTTACCATTTCAGGGTGTCTTAGAGCCTCAAAAAAATAAAAATCAAAAAACGTGCTGCGCCAGAAGTGCACAAAAATAATTATTGATTACATGAATCAACAAGTGTTATCAACAAAATATGGTGTCCATCATATGTGCTCTGATGAAACATAAATGTTGATAAAAAGTGCTCCAAAGTAATGATTAGTATATCCAGGTGATGACAGGACAGCCTCAATCCCTTGTGAATCAAGCAGGAACCACCAGTGTGTGAACTCCCTCCACCAGTAAGATTGGCCTCTCACCTTGATACCAGACCCAAACGGGCCAGCATGAGCATATCAGGGGATAAACAGACTATCACAGGTAACCTCTCCAGCCTTCACCTCCGGGGGTCGCCAGGACATAAAATAAAGATAAAGCAAAGATCTAGTGCTCTCTGAATGTAAAGCCAAACGGAGCCCACGCTCCAGGCGTAACGCATATAGGGAGGCGGAGCCTGCGTGCCTGACGCCGATCGCTCGGGTGCTACTCTCTAACACTGAATGCCATAACAGCAGGCACGGCTGAGTGCCCAACAAATGTTAGTTACCCCTTTATGCTCAATAAAAGCTCATTATTTACATTCAGAGAGCACTAGATCTTTGCTTTATCTTTATTTTATGTCCTGGCGACCCCCGGAGGTGAAGGCTGGAGAGGTTGCCTGTGATAGTCTGTTTATCCCCTGATATGCTCATGCTGGCCCGTTTGGGTCTGGTATCAAGGTGAGAGGCCAATCTTACTGGTGGAGGGAGTTCACACACTGGTGGTTCCTGCTTGATTCACAAGGGATTGAGGCTGTCCTGTCATCACCTGGATATACTAATCATTACTTTGGAGCACTTTATATGAACATTTATGTTTCATCAGAGCACATATGATGGACACCATATTTTGTTGATAACACTTGTTGATTCATGTAATCAATAATTATTTTTGTGCACTTCTGGCGCAGCACGTTTTTTGATTTTTATGTTTTTGTTGTGAGGTGTGGACACAATTTGTGTATGCAGCCGGATTTATATATTGATTTATTCTAGCACATTTATACACATTTGAATTTCACTTAGTCTTGCGCTGATAGTTTTTTCACTATTGTCTTAGAGCCTCCCCCAAAGTTATGGGTGGACCTCAAACCCTTTTCCTGCGATCCAGACTGACGAAAGGGACGCTTGTGAGCCGAGAAGAAAGGACCACGATTACGACGAGGTTCCTTGCCCCTAGCAACCTGTGGAAGCAATGTACTCTTACCTCCCGTAAGACCCTTAAAGATCTCTTGCATAGAGGCACCAAACGGTCACCTACAAAAGGGAGATCAGTCAGCACCTTTTTAGAAGCCTGGTCGGCCGGACCAGTACTTCAACCATATCATGCAGTTAAGGATCACCATCACAAAAACCCTGACGGGCAAGGGGGCCACATCCAAGGATGCACCACAAATATACTGTAATCCCTGGATCAACTGATCTGCCAGCTCAGGAGAGTGTTGTCTCCCTTCCAGATCCTGGCTTTAGCCCATTCCGTTAAGGTCTGAGATACCAAGGTGATAGCAAACACCGGTTTCAAAATTGAACATGCCACGGTGAAGAGGTACCGAACCAGAGCCTCAGCTCTTTTGTCCACAGGGTCCTTAACCTCCCTGGCGGTATGATTATGTCAGGAATTACATACCAAAAGCGGTACAATTGTTTTCATGGAAATTTGGCGTTATGTATTATAGGCCTACAATTCTTAGTAATTACTGACTTAAACCTGACCAAAACAAGACTCTAGTAGACATCCAAGATGTGATAAATTTGAAACACAAACACGTGAATTATAATCGAATCAATAATATTATTTTATTATTTAATATATAATATATATAATAAAATTATATTATTGATTAGATTATAATTCATGCATTATATATTATGTATAGATATATGTGTGTATATGTATATAATATATAACGCATGAATTATAATTGAATCAATAATATAATTTTATATTATATATATATCTATCACACACACACATATACACACACATACATACATACATACAATATAAAATGTGTTTCGTGCAACGTTTTTTTTTTTTTTTTGAATTTCCCTCCCTAGTTCCGCTCCCATGCAGCATTGCTGCTGCAGGGAACGGAACTAGGAAGTGATCAGACCGACGGTGGACGGAGGAGCTGGCGATCTCAGCAATGAGAGATCGCTGGATCGCCAGGATAAGGTAAGAGAACACCGCTGCGCTCTCTGCAATCCACCCCGAGCGTGACTCGGGGTTACCGCTCCTGATATGAAAAACCAACCCCGAGTCACGCTCGGGATTACCGCCTAGGAGGTTAAAGGATGGAGCATCCTCCACCAGTAAAAGTGTGGCCTTATTTAGCCTGGAATCCTGAGAGTCCACTGACGGTGGAACCATTAGCTTCTTCAGAAGAGACTCCTCAAAAGGGATATCACTAGCGAAAAGCTTAGGTATTCCAACCATGCGTTTTGGGAACACCACTGACTAGTGACAATCTCGTCAAAATAGGCAGGAAAAGGAAACACCTTAGTCACCTTGGAAGATTTGCGGGTACCAAACTGGGGGGTATCTGTAACTATCTGAAACCTTAAAAAGTTTCCTGCACTGACACAATTAGGGCCTCCAACAGCGCTTTTCCATGCGCGGCTGTGTAGGAGGACTCATCCTCACTATTAGAGCACTCAGCGGGCTGAAACTGACAGCCAGATCTAGCTCAGAATCTGAGGAAGCAGAGGATACAGGTGAAGGAGGGGGGGGGGGTGCTTCTTGCTAGGCCTCCTTTGCAGGGCCATATCTACTTTGGAAACTAGTGACTGCAGGGCTGCTGTCATGGCCGCCAGGGCAGACTGAGACCCAGAGGGTCTGGCAGCTTTCAGGAGTGGATCAGGTAGTGATATGTGCTCCATAATCAATAAAGGATTAATCAAAGCTGCGCCGTGCCCACATAAAAAAAAATAAAAAAAAACACCCCCCCCCCCTCCCTCGCGCACCGCTGGGGCTCCACAAGAATCAGCCCACCCGCAGCGCAGAATACAGCAGAGGAAGGATAGTGTACCTCTAGAGACTCAACACCTGAGCTGGAGAGCGCCAGTCTGCCACACTGCGATGGAAAGAAGAAGAGGAAGCGCCGACACTGACACTAGAGGCCCCTGTACCACTCTCAAGACTACAAGAAAATGGCCAGGCGTTAAACTATGGGGAAACCAAAAACATGACCGCTGGACTACACAAACATAGCCGACGAAGCCGGGAATACAGAAACAACGGCAAAAGGGTGGCACAACGTGACCCTGGACCACAGGAAAAAAAACACAGACCACCAAAAGCAACCCCCCAGCAGCACCCAGTAATGGAAACCCCCAAAAGGGGGGCTGACAGGGGCACCCACCCACTACTTCTCCAGCCCAGCACCAGACAAGCCCCCCCTAGCCAAATTAACCCATGCCCCCCAAAAAGACCCAAGGGGGGGCAGGGGGCGGATGAGGGCACCTATGCAGGAGGAACCCCCGCTAAGGAGAAGGGGGAAAAGCATGAGGGGGAGGAAGGACACAGGAGGGGGCTTACCATCTCCAGGGAGGGTCCGTGACCAAGCCAGAAATTCGGTAAGAAAGGACTGCCTACGTACTCAACAGAGACTCTTCAAGGGATAACGTCTATCGAAACGCTCAGACACCGCCATATTGTGTTTGGAACTCCACTGACTTGTGACAATTTTGGTACTGTAGGCGGGAAAAGGGAATACCTTTGCCGCTTTACGGGATCGGTGGGCCCCGAGGGGACCAGTGCCTCTGATGCAGCAGCAGCTGCATCCCCCATGATTAAAGTTTCCTGAACCGATACAATCCATGCATCCACCAGCGCCCTTACATGTGCATGCCAAAACAGTGCAGGCACAATTTCTAAAATGTTGTTGCACCAAACCAAATGGTACTGCGGCATCCTGAATTTTGCCAGCTGCAAACACATGCATGTGTGCCAGCTGCGTCGGGGAACTATTAGGAATTAATGGCACCCCCATGCATCTGCAGAATGCAGCTGCAGGAGAAAGAGGAATCATGCTCACCACAGAGCATCCAAAGTGCATGGACGCAGACCCAGTAGAGTCGCTATATGTAAAGCTCATTCTGAGAACATAAGCAGGGGACGTCGCTGACCACAGTCCCGCAAGCAGGAGACGCCGGCTAAAGGTCCACAAAAGGACCACCTATTAGACCTATGGGTCGCCCACCATAAAGGACATAGCCCTCTAGAAAGGGGAAGGGGCCCGCCGTGACGCAAACGGCAGGCAGAGTACCCCCCACACAATAATGGCTGCTTCACTTTTCTCAAACAAATGCAGCCTTCACAACGCCCCCGCGGATCAAGTGGGGTGCTAGGCAGTCCATATGTCCACCCCCATGAGGGAGAAGGGGGGGGGGGGGGGAGGCGGACAGCCATCCACTGCTCTATTACCCAAGTCAGCAGCTCGAACAGCCTGTCAACAGCTCAGTCAGCTTGGGCAGAAGTTTGGACAGCCAACCGCAAGTAGGCCACAAAGCCACGGCCTAAATTTGGGGCCCGATCTGGACACGAGTCCTCCAGCAGCTCTGTTAGTTTGATCCACAGCTCAGTTAGGAGCTCAGACAGCCAGCTCCATCAGCCGCAAAGCCGCGGCCTCAATTTTTGGCCCGATCCGGCCGCGTAAGGCGCCCGTCGGCAGCACTGTCCGCTCAGTTCGGTCAGGCACTCGGACAGCTTGGACAGGCACCCGGACAGCAGCAAAGCTGCAGACTAAATTTTCGGCCGATCCAGCCACGTAAGGCGCAGAACCGCAGATGAGACATTCGATCACCCCCCAGTCTATAACCACCGCAGGGAGCCCCGAGGACATTCCTGCCCCAGTCACTAACCTCTAGGGGGCCAGTAACTTGCTCAAAAGCCCCCCCCCCGTGCGATCCAGACAGCCCGGTCAGCAACAACCTCATCCACCCCCTCTCCTACTGGAGCAAGAGGCAAAGCCAGCTATCTCCCACCTCCCCCAGGGAGGAAGGGGCGGGGGAGACGTGGGGGTAGGTTGGGTGCCAAAAGACCACCATGACAGTTCGAGGGGCTGGGGGGAATGGAAGGGAACCCGGGGATCTGACCATCCCAAGGAGGGGCCAACGTCCACCCCGAGGGACCACAAAGGGAGAGGGGGGACACTACTTACCACACCATGGAACCTAGGGGGGCACCACTCCGGTCAAACCACCTCCACACCTTGGAATAGGGGGTGCTGCAGGCTAGAGGTATGCTGCGACTCAGGCCACGACCATAGTGTGCGTCCTCTCGAGGTGTTTCACTCGCAGGCCAGTCCCCGCCTGAGAGGACTATGTCGCGGCTGACCTAGCGCAGAGCTGAGGCCTGCGCGCACTCACTGGCCAGACTGGGGAGACCTTAAGGATCTAGAATATCCAGTCCGACACCCAGTCTGGCAGTTGCTTGTAGTTCTCACAGGAATCAAATTGATTGTAGTTTACACAGGAACAGAAAATAATAAGAGACAAAAAAATTCAGTTTAAAAGGAAAAAATGCCAGGACCAGAGATCCCAGCAAGGAACTAAGTCCTGACTAGGCAGAAAAAAAACTGTATCCAAGAGCAGGAAGTGGGAGTATACCACCTGGGACTGCCCCATGGGCGTAGCTAAAAGTTCTGTTAACTTTGCTAACCCTTTTACGTCCAGTGTCCTACTCCTAGGAAGAGCAGCATAACCCATTTGACTGCCGACGATATGTGGCTATGTCCGTCAATGAACGAAAGAGAAATAATTATTTTATCCCCTGCAGATTTTGGAAGTTTGCCCACTTACAAAGAAATGAAGGGTCTATAATTTTTTATCACAGGTGTATTTTCAAAGATAGAGACAGAATATCAAGCAAAAAAACACATGATACAATAGTTAGTGACCAGGTTTGCACACATCTCATGAGGGATTTTGGTCCACTCCTTTTTACAGATCTATAAATCCTTAAGGTTTCTTTGCTTTCACCTGTCAACTCAAAGTTTCGGCTCCCTACAGAAATTTTCTATTGGGTTAAGGTTTTTACCACATTGAGGGGCCATATATAGTAAAATCTTGGATGAGAACCTTCTTCCCTAAGCCAGAACACTGAAGATGGGTCTTTCAGCAAAAATCGGTCCACACAGCCACATGATTCATTTACAGAGTTCTGCGCATGAATGAACTACAGGTCCCGCCTGCCACTATGGCAGATTGCTTAAGTTCTCCATAAACTACGAGGTAAGCGCTCTCCTAGTTCATTGATTCTTCCTGCCCTTCAGTAACGGTCTGCCTGTATAGGAGGTATGGGTAGACAACTCTACTGAGAGTCTACAGGAGCTCGACATTGCACCTGCGATCTACTTATCACAAGTGCAAAGCTCTGCAGGCTCCTTCACCTGGGCCCCTTATCATATGACCTGCTTCCTGGACAGAGTGGCGCATCTCCCTTGCAGGGATCCAACCCCACCCATGCACTCCTAAAGCTGTCCCTGTCCATTCCCATACACAGCCCCAAAGAAAGCCACTCCTCTATTCCCATCCCCCTAACTAACCGCTCATTGAAGCTGCATTGTCCCTTCTTACTTGGTACACAGAGCGTAATACCCACTATCCCTGACAGAAGTTTGGGGAAGCTGCCCTTAGGAACCAGGAGATGGCACGGGCAAGGTTTAACATGTATTATTTTTGTCATGTACTGGAGAATGTCTCCTTTGTGGACAACACAATACATTAGCTTAATCTTTGAGACTTTAATACTGTTTTAGGATCCGCTTCCGTCAATGTCCGTTTTTTAGAACGGATGAATGCTCTATTTTTCATCCGTCAAAAAAATGGATCAGATGACAACGGATGAAAAACAAATGAAAAACGGACGACAATGGATGAAAAACGGACGACAACGGATATGAACTGAGATGAAAACGGACGTTGACTGAAGACAAAAAACGTGACTGAACTGATTAACTAAATGACCGTATGTGTGAAAGGGGCCTTAGTAGTCTTGTCTCCCCTGTGAAGGGATAGTACTTATGTTCACCCTTTACAGACCCCACTCCACCTCAGTGAAGGATTAGTATTAATGTGTCATGTCCCCCCTATACAGATCTCCTCTGTTAAGGGTCAGTATTCATGCCCCCGTATAGATTTCCCACTTTGTGAAGGGTTAGTAGTCATGTCCCCCCTGTAAGTATCTCCACCTGTCAGGGGGTTAGTAGCCTCCCCCCCATGAGGGTTTAATAGACATATCCTTCCTGTGAATGGTCAGTAGTCATGCCCCCTGTGAAGTATTAGTAGTTATGTCCTCTTGTACAGACACCTCTTTGTGAAGTATTAGTTATGTCCTTCTGTACAGACCCCTCCTTGTGAAGTATTAGTAGTCATGACCCCCCTGTGCAGATCCCCCGTGAAGTATTACTAGCCATATCTCCATGTACAGATCTACCCTGTAACGTATTAGTCGTCATGTCCCCCTGTACAGATTCCCCCTTTGAAGGGTTAGCAATCATTTCCCCCTGTACAGATCCCCCCCGTGAAGTTTTAGTAGTACAAATCAACCATGTGAATTAATATTAGTCATGTCCCCCTGTACAGATCCCACTGTGAAGGGTCAGTAGTCCTATTCCCTGTGTACAGATCCCCCTGTGAAGGTTCAGTTGTCAAGTCCCCTGTATAGATGTCCCACCTTGTGAAGGGTTAGTAGTCATGCCTCCCCTGTAAAGATCTCCATCTGTTAAGGGTTAGTAGCCTTGTCCCCCCACCCCCCTTTGTAGTAGTAGTAGACTTATCACTCCTGTTAAGTATTAGTAGTCGTGTCCCCCTGTACAGATACCCCTTGTGAAGTATTAGTAGTCGTGTCCCCCTGTACAGATCATCCTGTGAAGGATCAGTGTCATGTCCCCCTGTGAAGGATCAGTGTCATGTCCCCCCCCCCGTACAGATCTCCCTGTGAAGGGTCAGTAGTCATGTGCCCCCCTGTACTGATACCCCCTGTGAAGGGTCAGTAGTCATGTCTCCCCTGTACATATCCCCATGAAGTATTAATAGCCAAGTCCCCCAGTACAGATCCTCCTGTGAAGAGTCAGTAGTCATTTTCCCCCTGTAAAGGGTCAGTAATCATGTCCCCCTGTACAGATCCCCCGTGAAGTATTAGAACTCATGTCCTTCTGTACAGATCCCCCCGTGAAGCATTAGTAATGTCCCCCTGTACAGATCCCCCTTGTGAAGTATCAGTAGTCATGCCCCCTGCACAAATCCCCCGTGTAGAATTAGTAGTCATTTTCCCCTTTACAGATTCTCCCCCCCCCATGAAGTGTTAGTATTCATGTCCCCCTGTACAGATCTACCCAGTGAAGTATTAGTCATGTCACCCTGTACAGAGTCAGTATTCATGCCCCCCAGACAGATCTCCCACTTTGTGAAGGGTTAGTAGTCATGTCCCCCCTGTAAAGAACTACATCTGTTAAGGGTTAGTAGCCTTGAGCCCCCCCCCCCCCCCCGTGTGGGGTCAGTGGACATATCCCTCCTGTGAGTGGTCGGTAGTCATGCCCCCCTGTTCAGATTCCCCCGTGAAATATTAGTAGTCATGGCCTCCTGAACAGATCTCCCCCATGAAGTATTAGTAATAATGTCCCCCTGTACAGATCTACCCTGTAAAAGGGTCAGTAGTCATGTCCCCCTGTACAGATTACCCCCCCGTGAAGGGTCAGTATCAAATTACCCCTCTAGAGACCCCCCCCCCCCGGAGGGTCAGTAGTCATGTCCCCCTGTACGGATCCCCCGTGAAGGGTCAGTAGTCATGCCCCCCCTGTACAGATCCCCCAGGTGAAGGGTCAGTAGTCATGCCCCCCCTGTACAGATCCCCCAGGTGAAGGGTCAGTAGTCATTTTCCCCCTGTACAGATCCCCCAGGTGAAGGGTCAGTAGTCATTTTCCCCCTGTACAGATCCCCCAGGTGAAGGGTCAATAGTCATTTTCCCCCTGTACGAATCCCCCCTGTGAAGGGTCAGTAGTCATTTTCCCCCTGTACAGATGCCCCAGGTGAAGGGTCAGTAGTCATGTTCCCCCAGGTGAAGGGTCAGTAGTCATGTCCCCCTGTACAGATGCCCCAGGTGAAGGGTCAGTAGTCATGTTCCCCCTGTACAGATCCCCCAGGTGAAGGGTCAGTAGTCATGTCCCCCCCTGTACAGATCCTCCAGGTGAAGGGTCAGTAGTCATGTCCCCCCCTGTACAGATCCTCCAGGTGAAGGGTCAGTAGTCATGTCCCCCCCTGTACAGATCACCCTGTGAAGGGTCAGTAGTCATGTCCCCCTGTACAGATCCCCCAGGTGAAGGGTCAGTAGTCATGTCCCCACCTGTACAGATCCTCCAGGTGAAGGGTCAGCAGTCATGTCCCCCCCTGTACAGATCCCCCTGGTGAAGGGTCAGCAGTCATGTCCCCCCCTGCACAGATCACCCTGTGAAGGGCTCAGTAGTCATGTCCCCCTGTACAGATCACCCTGTGAAGGGTCAGTAGTCATGTCCCCCTGTACAGATCACCCTGTGAAGGGTCAGTAGTCATGTCCCCCTGTACAGATCACCCTGTGAAGGGTCAGTAGTCATGTCCCCCTGTACAGATCCTCATGTGAAGGGCTCAGTACTCATGTCCCCCTGTACAGATCACCCTGTGAAGGCTCAGTACTCATGTCTTCCTGTACAGATCACCCTGTGAAGGGTCAGTAGTCATGTCCCCCTGTACAGATCACCCTGTGAAGGGCTCAGTAGTCATGTCCCCCTGTACAGATCACCCTGTGAAGGGCTCAGTAGTCATGTCCCCCCCTGTACAGATCACCCTGTGAAGGGTCAGTAGTCATGCCCCCCTGTACAGATCCTCCTGTGAAGGGTCAGTAGTCATGTCCCCTGTACAGATCACCCTGTGAAGGGCTCAGTAGTCATGTCCCCCTGTACAGATCACCCTGTGAAGGGTCAGTAGTCATGTCCCCCTGTACAGATCACCCTGTGAAGGGTCAGTAGTCATGTCCCCCTGTACAGATCACCCTGTGAAGGGTCAGTAGTCATGTCCCCCTGTACAGATCACCCTGTGAAGGGTCAGTAGTCATGTCCCCCTGTACAGATCCTCCTGTGAAGGGCTCAGTAGTCATGTCCCCCTGTACAGATCACCCTGTGAAGGGCTCAGTAGTCATGTCCCCCTGTACAGATCCTCATGTGAAGGCTCAGTAGTCATGTCCCCCTGTACAGATCCTCATGTGAAGGGCTCAGTAGTCATGTCCCCCTGTACAGATCACCCTGTGAAGGGTCAGTAGTCATGTCCCCCTGTACAGATCACCCTGTGAAGGGTCAGTAGTCATGTCCCCCTGTACAGATCCTCCTGTGAAGGGCTCAGTAGTCATGTCCCCCTGTACAGATCACCCTGTGAAGGGCTCAGTAGTCATGTCCCCCTGTACAGATCACCCTGTGAAGGGCTCAGTAGTCATGTCCCCCTGTACAGATCACCCTGTGAAGGGTCAGTAGTCATGTCCCCCCTGTACAGATCACCCTGTGAAGGGTCAGTAGTCATGTCCCCCTGTACAGATCACCCTGTGAAGGGCTCAGTAGTCATGTCCCCCCCTGTACAGATCACCCTGTGAAGGGTCAGTAGTCATGTCCCCCTGTACAGATCCTCCTGTGAAGGGTCAGTAGTCATGTCCCCTGTACAGATCCTTATGTGAAGGGCTCAGTAGTCATGTCCCCCTGTACAGATCCTTATGTGAAGGGCTCAGTAGTCATGTCCCCCTGTACAGATCACCCTGTGAAGGGTCAGTAGTCATGTCCCCCTGTACAGATCACCCTGTGAAGGGCTCAGTAGTCATGTCCCCCTGTACAGATTTTCATGTGAAGGGCTCAGTAGTCATGTCCCCCTGTACAGATCACCCTGTGAAGGCTCAGTAGTCATGTCCCCCTGTACAGATTTTCATGTGAAGGGCTCATTAGTCATGTCCCCCTGTACAGATTTTCATGTGAAGGGCTCAGTAGTCATGTCCCCCCCTGTACAGATCCTCATGTGAAGGCTCAGTAGTCATGTCCCCCCCTGTACAGATCCTCATGTGAAGGCTCAGTAGTCATGTCCCCCCCTGTACAGATCACCCTGTGAAGGGTCAGTAGTCATGTCCCCTGTACAGATCCTCATGTGAAGGGTCAGTAGTCATGTCCCCCTGTACAGATCACCCTGTGAAGGGCTCAGTAGTCATGTCCCCCTGTACAGATCACCCTGTGAAGGGTCAGTAGTCATGTCCCCCTGTACAGATCCTCCTGTGAAGGGCTCAGTAGTCATGTCCCCCTGTACAGATCCTCCTGTGAAGGGCTCAGTAGTCATGTCCCCCTGTACAGATCCTCCTGTGAAGGGTCAGTAGTCATGTCCCCCTGTACAGATCCTCATGTGAAGGGCTCAGTAGTCATGTCCCCCTGTACAGATCCTCCTGTGAAGGGCTCAGTAGTCATGTCCCCCTGTACAGATCCTCCTGTGAAGGGTCAGTAGTCATGTCCCCCTGTACAGATCCTCATGTGAAGGGCTCAGTAGTCATGTCCCCCTGTACAGATCCTCATGTCCCCCACCTTGAGCACAGTAGTCAGATCGGTGACCAGCTCCTGGTTGAGCCGCAGTCTCCCCTCCTGAGCCGCCCGCCTGTAGTACTCCAGAGGCTCCGAGCGGAACTCCGAGCCGAACACCTCCAGCAGGCTCTTGCCCACCCAGCGCCCCTTGCAGTAAGTCTCGAAGTGGAAATAATAGGGTCGGACTTTGCGCAGCCCATCCTCCACATAGGACTCGGTCTCCCGGAAATGCTCGTCTCCGAAGCTCACACCGAGTCTCCGCTTAGTCGGTGGCGGCACATAGCGCTCCCCGGCCTCGTCCCCCTTCTGCTTCTTCCTTCTCCGGCCTCGGCTCTTCCCCTCCTCACCCTCCGGACCTTTCCTCTTCTCTGACATGGAAGAGACAAATAACAGCTCAGCCCTGACCCGTAACAGCAGCACTCTCCTGCTCCATACACACAGCATCACACGTGGGGGGCGGGACCAGGGCGCAGGTAAATGACGTCACTCCTTAAAGCTGAACTCCAAAAGTGTATTGTTTTCAAACTCACATTGGTTCAGCTTGGTTACATGTAATCCTTTATATCGCATATCCATGGGGCTGCTGGGGATGTAGGGACTCACTGTAGTAGTCTGTTCTACCTCTGGGCAGTGTTGGTTCCTTATACGGTGCTGAGCTAGAGACTTGCATTCTGTATGCTGACCACTAGGGGTCGTTTGCCCTCATGCCTCCACCATTCAGCAAGTGTCTAGTTTTTTACCCAGGGATACAAGCCGTTGTCTAATTGGATAAGGCGGGTCACCACCTCATCCACTCAAAGAACACCTTAGGGTACTTTCACACATTACTGAGGTGTGATCATCATATGTTCATATCCAGAGGCGTAACTAGAACCTTCAGGGCCCGGTGCAAGAAACCATGAAGGGCCCTCTGGACCCCCGGCCGGGGCCCCTCTCTTCAAGCCTGGGGCTCTTCCCACTGATCCTGGGGTTCCTCACAAGTTCTGCAGTGGTCCCTCTTCCTGCCATCTTAGGGCCTCCCCTCGGTGGTGGAATGCCAGGGCCCGGTTGCAAGTGGGACCTTTGCCATCCTGGAAGTTCACCCACTGCTGTCAGTAGTTTTTATTATTTTGGTATTTTAATTGTAATATTTTTTATCATTTTATTTAATTTTTTTTTATTTAATTATTTTACAATGTCACTGACTATGACTCTGTCCATTCAGAAAAGGAAGGAGCTGGTAAATTACAGATTTACTGACCCCTTCCTGGTTCTCTATTGTGACACATCACCTGCAGCAGCGGGCAGGAGAGGGAAGAGAGCACAGGGGGGGGGGGGGGGGGGAGGGACCAGGGGAGCACACAGGGGCCCAGAGACAGCAGAACACAAGTGAACTGGATAGGAGGAGCGGCAGGGGCAGCATACAGAGGAACCAATCTCCTCCATTTCCTCCTGCAGCTACAGGAGGAAAAAGGACGGTGATTTCTCTGCATCAGTGGTCATCAACTCCGGCCCTTGGGGCCCACTAACAGGCCAGGTTTGCAAGATAACTAAATTACATCACAGGTGATCTCATTTGCTGCTCAGTGATTGCATTATTCTAGTCTGCATTTTAAGGTAATACTTAAAATATGGCCTGTTAGTGGGCCCAGAGGACCGGAGTTGAGGACCACTGCTCTACATGATTCCCCCGCCGCCCCTCCTATCCAGGTGTACAGGGGAGTCACACAGGCCCCCTGGAGCATGGGGCCATTGCAACCCCTGTAGTTACGCCCCTGTTCCTATCAGAAGAAACACAAAGATGGGCTGTAGACATACTTCCCAACTTTTTAAAGTGGGAAAAAGAAACACCTATTAGTAGGCATAGGACACACACCCTGCCACGCCTCCTTAATATAGAATTATACGGAAAAAAAGGTTAGGTTAACCCATAAGTGCTTATTTTTTTACCACTACTATTTGCTTAGAGATATACTGCGACAGGCTAGCTCGGCTACGTGAATCGCCGTACCCAAACGTTGCTCCTTAGAAGCGAGCGTGTGGGCGTGTGCGGTGACTCGCTAGAGGAGAAGCTGATCTACGGCTGCAATTGCGATTGCGATCAATCCCCGGGAAGACAGAACAGTGGTCTGCCAGTGTAAACATGGCAGACCGTTGTTCTGTCAGCAATCAACACAGGGCTCCTGTGTTCCTCCTATTTAAGAACACAGGTCCCTATGTTTATTCCATAAACCCATCCCGTTCACAGTTAGAAAACACCCCCTAGGTATACATTTAACCCTTTGATCTCCCTTGGTGTTAACCCCTTCCTTCCAGTGTCATTAGTACAGTAACCGTGCATATTTTTAGCACTGATTACTGTAGTAATGTCACTGGTCCCCCTAAAACTGTCAAAAATGTCAGTTAGGTGTCCGAGCTGTCTGCCGCAATTTCGCAGTCACAATAAAAATCGCTGATCGCAGCCATTACTAGTAAAAACATTTTTTTTTTTTTTTTTTTATAAAAATGACAAATCTTTCTCCTAGTTTGTAGACGAGATACCTGTTGCGCAAACCAATCAATATACGCTTATTGGGATTTTTTCTACCAAAAATATGTGACAGGATACAAATTGGCCTAAAATGATGAAAACATTCGATTTTTAATTTTTTCTTATGGGAATATTTTATAGCAGAATGTGAAAAATATTGTTTTTTTTTCGGAATTGTCGCTCTTTTTTTGTTTATAGCGCAAAAAATGAAAATCGCAGAGGTGATTAATTACCACCAAAATAAAGCTCTATATGAGGGGGGAAAAAGAACATCAATTATATTTAGGTACGGTGTCGCACGACTGCGCAATTGTCAGTTAACCAGTTCTGGATCAGAAGGATTTTCCCCCTTAATGACCAGGCCATTTTTTGCGATTCGACACTGCATTACTTTAACGGTAAATTGTGTGACCGTGTGACTCTTTACCAAAATAAAATTGATGTCCATTTCGTCCCACAAATAGAGCTTTTTTTTTTGGTGGTATTTGATCACCTGTGCAAGTTTTATTTTTTGCCCTATAAAGAAAAAAATAGTAAAAAAATGTAAAAATCAAAATGTTTTCATCCCTTTAGGCCAATGTGTATTCTGCTACATATTTTTGGTAAACAAAAATAACAATAAGTGTAATTTGATTGGTTTGCGCAAAAGTTATTGCGTCTACAAACTATTTTTATTTATTTTTACTAGTAATGGCGGCTATCTGCAATTTTTAGGTGGACTGCGACATTGTTTTGGACAGATCGGACCCCTAACTGACCTTTTTGACACCACTACAGTAAAAATAAGTACTGTTACTGTGATAATGACACTGGCAGGGAAGGGGTGTGATCAAAGGGTTAAATGTGAGCCTAGGGGAGTGTTTACTAACTGTGGGGGGAGGGACTTGTGAAATTACCATAGAGACCTGTGTTCCTATATAGAAGGATCACAGGCGCCCCGTGATAATTTCAGAGAGAAGAACGGTCGACTGCGTTTACAACAGCTGACTGTTCTTCTGTCTCAGCGGGGAGCGATCGTGGGTGGCCGGCAGCAATCGGTGCTGCCAGCCCTGTGCATCGGAATCCCTGCTGTCTAGTAGGGGCGGGAGCGCGCCAGCGGTAGCAGGCGCCCGCCCCCCAGCACCACGCGCGCGACTGGTTCTCGCAGCTGAGCCAGCCTGCCGCAGTAGAACTGCAGTGGGCGGTCGGCAAGTGGTAAAGTAACGCAGTGCCGAATCGCATAAAATGGCAATTAAGGGGGTAAAACTGCCCGCTCCTTATTTGTTAAATATACAAATGCAGCAATTTAAAAGTGAATGAAAGGTTTAGCACTGGGAAACACTTTTTTAAAGATAAAAAGTACATTTTTTTTATACAACTATATAGATCATACTGAAATGGGGGACAAATGAGGGGGGGGGGGGCAGAGGGGCTTTGTTCCAAATCAAGGACAGTCTCTCAAAATCAGGGACAGTAGGGAGCTATGGCTGTAGAGCATTTGCATGTATTCAGATGTAGGTATAAACGTGCATAAAAATCCTCCTTGCTCCATAAGCGTTCAGCAGAGCCAATTGGAATAAGTATACAAACACTTTCTTGTATCAGCATCTGGCCTTACGGGCAATTAAGTACAGCGCCATTATATGGTGGTTGAAGTCCACACCTCCTATGTCAAGGGTTTATACCTGGAATCAGAGGGGCTTCTCAACCACACCAGTCGCCGTTGCAATTTTGGACTGTCGTATCTGCGTGAATGGAAGACAGAACTAAAACATTCCGTGTGTCCATCCACTTCACTGCAAGCAATTTATTGCACTTCAAGCAGGCTCTCTACCCCCGTTGGGGATCTAAAAAGCCATTGGGGGAAGCCCTGGCGATTAGGTCGCACAATGCTACATGCGCCAATTCCAGAATCAAAAAGGTGACTAAAAAGTGTTGTGTAATAATTGTCCACGTATAAATGGTACCCCTTTCCAACTAAGTGTGACACCAAGTCCCAAACAATCTTGCCGCTCCTCCCCATATAGTCTGGGCAGTTGGGGGGGGCTCCACATTAATATCTTTTCCCTCGTAAATCTGGAAACTACATGGATAGCCTGTTGCTTATACATCTTGACCCCATATCTGGCACGCTTGCTGGAGAGAAACGGTTTGAAAACAAGGTGGCCAGAAAATTGAATCAAGGACTCATCAACGCAGACAGCTTGTTGGGGCGTATACAAGGCTGCAAACTTTTGGTTGAAATGATTTACGAGAGGCCAAATTTTGTGGAGCCGGTCATATCCAGGGTCACCCAGAGGACGACAGAGTTAATTTTCATTGAAATGCATTAACCTTAGGATTTGCTTGTATCTAGTCCTGGCCATGGCAACAGAGAAGACGGGCATATGATGAAATGGGTCAGTGGACCAATATGACAGCAACTCAATGTTTTTAGTAATGCCCATGATGAGGGATAGGCCCAGAAAGGTTTTACATTCAGGAACAGTGATAGGTTTCCATGTCAAATTTGGATTTGCAGCGATAAATTGATTGGCATATAAATTGATTTCGTCCACAATAGACCTGTACAGATTTTCCATGAAAAACAGCTCATAGAAACCAAAGGGAGTAAATTTGTCTGTTTCACCTGAATTCCGGGTTGGCCAGTGAATGGGGGAAGTTTAGGCGCTGCAGAAGTGGTGGGCTCCCAATCAGGATTTGCAAGCGCGTTAGAAAGGACACTATGGGCTATACATCTTTGAATTCTTGAAGGCTGCAGGACACTACTTGTGGTAGCCACCGCTCCAGCTTGAACTGCAGTTATGGGACTCGCCACATCCCCAAATGTTACTGTAGTGCTTGTTTGACTACGATCAAGATGTACAAGGCCGCTGGTGCTTGCCAGTTCACCAGAAGGTTGAGTGGCACTAGTACCGACACTCTGCTGCATACAAGAACCCAGTGATTGTTGCACCTCAGCAACAGAAGAACGGGTCGAGTACACCTGATCTTAGCAGGGACCACTACTCCATCGTCAGAGCTATCTGTCAGGGTGCTGCTGTTCTCTACAGGTTTGAATACTGAGCCTGATTCTGACAGTGAAGCTTCCAAATCACTCTCATCTGTCATGCTCAACATCGCGAAGGCCTCTTCACTAGTGTACCTCTCTTTGGACATTTTGGCCAAAAGATTTATTGGTATCTAGTGTGACTCACAGGTAAAATAGCACCTGGTTGTCAAGGACTATTTGAACCGCTACCAAAAAATGTAACTGCTAGTGCTAGCAGAGATCAGGACTGACTTCTAAAGCTGCGGTTTAGTGTCCTGTGTATTGGAAGTGACAGTAATCTGCTGATACTGAAGTAGGGGCTAGGCAGAGGGGTAAATACAGGTGCTGGCAGGTGTCTGGCTGATCCTGCTAATGCTGCATTTTGGGAACACTATACTACACTATTGGGGACACTAGTATGGTTCTGATCTGATCAAAGATATTGATCCGTTCAGACACTATACTGGAGGTGTTTAGTGTGTGTGCGTCACTGGCAATCAAAGGGTTAAAAATGTATTACTAAATATTTGACGCTGTCCTGGATTGATGCTAATGTTAACACTAACTGACGTCACCTGTGACACTAAAACAGTGATCAGAAAAAAGATCTGTACACTATAATAGTGACAGTTCAATGAAACTTTACCTGGGGGTGATCAGGGGGTTAAATCTTTATTAGGGGATATATGGCAGGTACCCTAAACCTATATAGGAATGCCACTAAACTACCACTAACTGCCGCTCACACTACCTGGCGTCACAAGTCACACTAATAAAGTGATCAGTAAATTATCTGTATACTGTATATAGTGACACTGTGACAGGAAGTGAAAGGGTTAACTGGAGGTTGATCAGGGGGTAAATATGTGCCTATGTGTACTGGTGTCAGTGTAGTGCTTGTGTAGTCACTGTTGTTCTCAAACCAAGAAAATTGGACTGCACTCAGAAGTAGATGAAATCAGAAATATCCTTTATTCCTCATGAATAAATCCATACAGACAGTGCATCAAAGACATGCAATAGGTTGACGCTTTTCACGATACAGAGGATCGCTTACTCATAACCACACAATGGGATATCGGTGAAGGACTACCATTTGTAGGCAAAATATCAGCTGGTATCAATTACTTATTGGTTGAACACACCCTAAATTAATTTAACACAAAAATGCCCACAGATGCGTGTCAAAACGCCTTTAACCCATATAATAAAAGACAAATAGTCACAGAGTCCTCCAAAGTAAGGAGAAAACTGTGTACAATCAAATGACTCAATAAACTTGACAGTCACAAAAAGGTATATTATAAATGTGTCAAAAGTTATCAGAATTATATTCATATTCATGTTAATCCCTATATATTTCCGTGTACAAGTTTCAACAAGCTTATTGGATATAAAATAACATACCCAATTAATGTTGGAATAAAAAAGGAAGGAAAAAAAAGAAGAAAAACAAATTGATAATGAAAAATTAGTGAATTGATCGTCTCAATTGTGTTTGTAAATGTTGAAAATATAAAAATTTTGAATATATTAAAAAAAAATGGACAAAATGTGAAAAAAAGATATATGTATATATATAAAATGTAGTAAATTTAAGCCCACAAATGAATACATATATTGATAAATCAATAATTCATATAAGTGACCTTGTAAAAAGTGTATGATGAATAAAAAATTAAAAATTAAAAATTCATATATAAATATGTGTGACATGCACACATGTAATAGACTTTAAAAGAAAAAAGAGAGATTCAACGAAGAACCCAAATGACGATCAAAAATTATGAAAATATATATAAAGTCATAAATGAGACATATACATATATATTTGAAACAACCCGGGTCTCACTAACACAATAGAGAGAAAATTGGTCTACAAAAAGGAGTATTCTTGAGAACAATAAATTGTATCTTATATCTATGCTTGTTAGTAAAAGTCAATCACAAATTTCCACAAAATTTGACAAACTAAGACATTAGAATGACTCCAAGGAAAACCCCTTCAGCAAGTCACATCAAAAACCCGCACATAGTTAAAAAGTCATAAACAACTATTGTGTGATATTAATAAATATAAATATTAAATATGGTATAGGCCAAATAGTTGAAAAAAAATTCTTAGAAAGAAGTTCATTCAAAAAAAAAAAAAAAAAAAAGAAAAACAGAGAAGAAAAAATTGAGAAAAAATTTCCTTTCCTTTTTCTTTTTTTCTTCTACTGCACTGCAAAAACTGGTTTAACCCATGATTCAAAATCATTTTTTCAAAAACTGGAACCAAAGAAGAGGGTGAAAAACTTCTGTCCTTTTTTCTTCAAAAACATTAAAAAACTACCGGTACACAGAATGGCAGTGCAGGAAGAATAAACAGGTTTCTTATGAATGGACAAATATCAGACTTGATATTCCAATATCTATTATATATAAAAAAAATACACACACTTTTTCCTTAAAGTCTAGAAATATTAATAACAGGAAAAAGAAAAGGAAATTAGGAAATGTATAAACCTGGCTACACCCCAGTTAAAAAACTATCTTTATGTGCCATATAGAAGCATATACTATTTAATCAAAAAAAGGGGGGGGGGCAACTGAGAGGATGGAAGTTGAGTGGGACTCACTCATAAAAATGAGTGACATCCCACTCAAAGTTCAAGCCATGTGGCATGCGTGTTTGGAGCTTAAAAATCCAGAAAACTTCTTTTCTGCACAATAAACGAAAAGTGTCACCTCCTCTCATTGGTTTGGTTGTTTTATCTATAACCTGAACTACCAAGGAAATGTCACCTCCATGTTCATTGTTGAAATGGCTGGCAACATTGGTTGATTTTGAACCCCTTATGTCACTAAGATGTTCTCTAAATCGTTCTTTTAACTTGCGTGTGGTTCTATCTACATACTGCATAGAACATTGTTTGCATGTAATGAGATAGATAAGAAATTGAGTGTTACAATTAAAAAACTTGTCTATACAAAATGTTTTACCACAAGCAAAAGATTTGAATGTATCGTTCAATATGACATGGGGACATGTAAGGCAGTCTCTCATGCCACATCTATAATTACCCTTACAATGAAGCCATGTAGAAGTTTTAGTTTTTATCTTTGAAGAAAATAGACTAGGAGACAGGGAATTACCTATAGTGACAGCTCTTCTAGCTACAATGTTGACCCCATCTTCCAAAACACCAGCACAAATCTCATCCGAGAATAGAATCGGTAAATGTTTTTGGACAATGATTTTTATTTGGTGAAACTCTAGGCTGTAAGGAAGTGATAAGGTAATAGAAGGTGACAATTATTTTGGAGTGACGTTTGTTTTTATATGCTTTTGTAATATTCACATTAGTCGAATCCTGTGATGTAGTCACTGTTGATGCTCTCTCCTCTCACACTGGAACCGAAAAGGGCTCCAGGAGAGGAGATTGCACCATTTTCTGTGTCTGTGTTTACATTACACCGGTACAGGACATTATGCAATTGGTCAGTACCGATCACCAGGTCCAGGCCAAACATCATTGGTCTGGACCTGATGACTGATCGGTTCTGAACCGAATCAGCACATCACGGTGATGGCGGGCGCGTGCGCCCCTTACCCCCTCGCGCGACCGACGTACAGTTATGTCGGTTTGCACTTACCGCAGTACAACTGCAGAGGGTGGTCGGCAACAGGTTAAAAACAATGTGTTGCTCTTCATTAAATATAGATGCTTATTGTGCATATACAAAGTGAATTATAAAAGATTAAACAAAACGTGAGAAAAATCACGAAAATAATAAAAGTCCACTTATAACTCAAAGTTCACTTTTCAGTGTCATTATTCCACTCAATGTCAATATTACATTCATTTGAAGTCGTTAAGGTCCTCCAGGGGCATAAAGTCGAGTGGGATCCATTTTGCCCTCACTTGACTTTCTGCCCATCACTCCACAGGATCGGATTGTTTTCACCGCTACTTACGACTCCGGTAATTAGGAAAAACGACTGGGAAGCGGCGGGAGGGGGCACCTCTCCCGCTGCCCATAGAAGTGATTCTGTTGCGAATACGCCGCCGGGACCACCTTTATGTGAAAGAGGATCGCCTGCTGTAAAAAAAATAAATAAAAAAATACCGGGTTATGGGCTGCTGCCATAACCCTGGTATATTACATCAAACTAATGACATATATATATATACAGTGGGTGGTCTGGAAGTGGTTAAAAAAAATAAATACATTTTATTAAATGGTGTTGCATGATCACATTATTATCTGTTCATTTTATGATAATTGGTACCATTTGGCTGACGGGAGTACGTCAAAGAAAAATTTCTGATGACTGCTGAAGCGTCTATGAACTATAATACATCTCTAAATTGATAAAAGGCATGATTGGTCCTTGTGACCTGGGGGCTCTGGTGAGTGAATTTAGATTTTTTGCACGTGGTGGAGCATATTTTGTAGAAGAGCACGATTATAGTTTCTCTTACGTCCTCCGACAGTCGCCGCCCCTTCATATTTGTCACAAAAGGGTTATTGACCTTTGCTCCGTAGGAGTGGCTAGACAACAGAATATGTTAATATCAAAGCTTTTAGCATACCCCACCCCCAGGGGGTGGTCCCCTCAGTCAATACCCTCCTGCTTCCTGCATTCCTACCTCAGTTTCATTTGTCTAGCTCAGGAGTAGGTTAGACGTTTCCTGTGCTGGGGCTTTTCAGCCTCAGCTTCTTCTCTCTTTTAGATTTTATTTGGAGTTTTTTTCTCTTTCTTTACTTAGCTGTTTCTTTTCAGCTCTAGTCAGATCTTCTGATGAAGATGATCGTGCGGTGCTGGGTCTCGGGCTGGCCTCCCTGGTTATCCGGGGTTTCAGGGCCGGTGGCTTCCCAGCCTGCCATCGAGCGTTCAGCTAGGTTTCCCTGGCAAATATGAACGACCCATCCCTGTCCGCTGCAGGGATGCTGCGGTGAGGTGGCTACCTCACTGGACGCCATGCGGTTTCGCACCGCAATTCCACTGCGTCCTGGCTGCGACTCTCCCTGTCCCAGTGCAGCGGTTTGATCGCTTGTGCAGGCTCCCCACGCCATCCAGATGGTAAGTATATTTCTGTGTGGGGACCTGTCTGTCTTGGGTGTCAGTCTGGGACTGTGGGACCCTGCATGTCTGTGCATAATGTTGAGCTCCCTGTCAGTATAGCTGCTCTCTGTGGGCTGCAAGGGGGGGGGGGGCTCTCATGCTCTGCTCTGTGTAACAGGCTGTGTGACATGCTGTGTGCTGTGAAGGACAAGTTTGTAAGACATGTTGTGGGCATACTGTGCGGCGGCCGCTGCTTTTTGTGACAGTTTTGTGGTGACCGATCCTGTGTGGTGAGAGCGCCGTTTTTGGCGCCAAACGTCGCCATTTTGGCGGCGATCGCGCGGGCCACATGTCAGTGTTTTCTGCCTCTATAGTCTCGGCCGGCGGCCATGTTTGTGTAGCCTTACATAGGCTGTATGGGGGGCGGTCAGTCTCGCATCACTTCCTTTTGCTCTGAGGACAGCGATCGATGAAGCAGCAGCCTGTGTGACCTCTCCAGGTTTTTACCTTCCATTCCTGTATTCCTTGCCTTTGTATTCCTGGCCCGGTGGGTCAGTGTGTGTTGTGGGTGCGGTGAACGATCGTCGCGGCCTTAAAGGGGCAATACTTCTTTTTTTCTGAGTTACTGGGGCATGGATTCTCAGGAAAGCAAGTTTCCTCCCTCCTTGGTAGGGGGCCAGGGGGCTGCTGCTGCTTCCCCTGAAGGGGCTGATCTGGCTGCTATTGTGGCTAACCTTGCTGCTCAGGTGCAGATGCTGGTGGCTGATCGATCCACAAAAAGGCCCAGGGTGTCCATTTCCTCTGATTCAGAGGGCGATGGGGATGCTATGGCTGGTGTGCCCTTCTCAGGGTCTCGTTCTTCTCTAGACCTTGCGGTCTGAAGGGGAGGCTGAGGTGGAAGGGGTTGATGATTCTCCCCCTGGCTCGTCTGAAGAGCTTGCAATCATGGATGAGTTGGTTGCTTCTATCAAACAAACGCTGCATTTGGATGATGAACCATGTCCTCCTGCTTTGATGTCCTCTTATGGGACGCAGAGAAAACGCAAAATGTCGCAGGTTTTTCCTTGCTCTACGGAATTTCAGCGCGCTGTTGAGGAGCAATGGCGCAACATAAAGAAACCTTTTGCTGTGCCGAGTAGATTCAAGCTGCGTTATCCTTTTACACCAGCTACTGATGAGCGGTGGTGTGTGCCGCCTCAGGTGGATCACGCGGTGGCGGTTTTGAATAAGTCCACTGCGATTCCTGCTGAGGATACCCCGGTGTTCCGGGACCCTACGGACAGGAGATTGGAGTCTCTGGCCAGTCACTCTTATACGGTTGCGGGCTCTATGCTGAAGCCTATTTTTGCTTCCATTATGGCAGCCCAGGCTATTGCCGATTGGACGCAGGTGCTCAGGCGCACTCTGGTGGCTGACTCTGTTTCGCCGACGACATTGGCTATGGTGGATCAGATTCATCAGGGTGTCATGTATTTGTGTGATGCGGACCTAGATATGGTCCCTTTGGCTGCGCGTCTGCAGAGTGTGGCGGTGTTGAACTGATCTGGCTGAAATGTTAGTCTGTTGACCAATCTTCTCGCAAGACTTTGGCTAATTTGCCCTACGCGGGTTCTCGCCTTTTTGGCGAATCCTTGGATACTCTGATCAAGGGTGTTTCTGGGGGTAAGAGTACTCTTTTGCCCCAGACTCACAAGTCTAAGTTTGTTCGCGGTAAGAAGAATGCTTCGTTTAGACCCTCTCAGGGGTCCTTTCGTGCCTTTCGGTCGCACTATAAGGGTAAGCCCTTCAAGGGACAAGGCTCCCAGAAAAAGCCGTGGGCAGGTAAGCAGAAGTCCGGCCAGTCCGGGTCCGCTGCCCATAACAATGCGGCCTGAAGGGGCGCCCTCACCCAGTTCTGGGGTGGGGGGGACGTTTGCTCGGTTTTCTTCAACCCTGGCTGGCCCGCGTTCGGGACAGGTGGGTTCAGGAAATCGTTCGATCTGGATACAAGATCGAGTTTCTCTCTCGGCCGGCGGGCAGATTTTTTCCCTCAAATCTTCAGCTGTCTCCGGAGCGCTTGTGGGATCTGCACCTGGCGGTGCGGGACCTGCGGGCTCAGGGAGTGGTGATTTCGGTGCCTCATCGGGACAGATTTCGGGGATTCTATTCAAATCTGTTCACTGTGCCCAGAAAGGAGGGCAAGGTACGTCCGATTCTGGACTTGAAAGCTCTGAACTGCTTTGTGCGGGTTCGCAAGTTCCGCATGGAATCCCTGCGCTCGGTGGTGGCTGCTCTGGTTCCGGGGGAATTCATGGCCTCCATCGACTTGAAGGATGCGTACCTTCACATCCCCATTTTCGAGGGTCACCAGCAGTACCTTCGATTCGCCATTGCGGAGGATCACTACCAATTCGTGGCGTTGCCCTTTGGTCTCACCTCGGCTCCGCGGGTTTTCACCAAGGTGCTTGCGCCAGTTCTGGCTTTGTTGAGAGCCCAGGGCATCTCGATCCTGGGGTATCTGGAGAATGATCCTGGACTCTGTCCAGGCGAAGGTCTTCCTGCCAGAAGACAAGCTCCGGAAGCTTCAAGAAGAAGTCGGGTCCCTCAGGGACGTTCAGTGCTCGTCCCTCCGGACGTGCATGAGGTGCCTGGGACTGATGGTCTCGGCTTTCGAGACGATACCCTTTGCCCAGTTTCACACGTGGGGTCTCCAAAGGGAGATTCTGGCCAGGTGGGACGGATGACCGCAATCTCTGGATCTCCAGATTTCATCGCACCAGAAGGGACCTTCTGTGGTGGCTCCAGTCCCCGGCGGTGTCGGGGGGCAAGTCCTTTCGCCCTTGCTCGTGGACAGTGATCACCACGGATGCCAGCCTGTCGGGCTGGGGTGGTGTTCTGGGCGTTCTGTCTGCCCAGGGAACTTGGTCGGTGGAGGAGTCCTCCCTTCCGATCAACATTCTGGAATTGCGAGCAATAAATCTCTGCCTTCGGCGTTGGTCGGACAGGCTGCAGGGCCGTCCGGTTCGGGTGCAGACGGACAATGCCACAGCGGTGGCCTACATCAACCACCAAGGGGGCACCAGGAGTGCCCGAGCGGCTCGGGAAGTGGCCGACATTCTGTCTTGGGCCGAGACGCACGTCCCGGCGATATCTGCTGTTCACATGCCGGGGGTGGAAAACTGGCAGGCGGATTATCTGAGCCGCCAGACCCTGGACCAGGGAGAATGGTCCCTTCACCCGGATGTCTTTCTGATGTTGTGCGAGAAGTGGGGGTCCCCAGATGTGGACCTGTTCGCGTCTCGTCTGAACAACAAGGTGGAAAGGTTCGTGGCAAGAACGCGCGATCCTCGGGCAGACGCCTCAGACGCGTTGGTGACGCCCTGGCATCAGTATCGTCTGATGTATGCCTTTCCACCGATTCAGCTGCTGTCCAGGTTTCTTCGGAGGTTGACCTCGGAACCGAAAACGGTGATTCTGGTGGCTCCGGACTGGCCTCGCCGGTCTTGGTACGCGGACCTCGTGAATCTGGCGGTCGACGCTCCGTGGCGTCTGCCTCTTCGAGACGATCTCCTGTCTCAAGGGCCGATATTTCATCCTGCTTTACAGTCGGTGGCTTTGACGGCCTGCCTGTTGAAACCCAGATCCTGAAGGATAGGGGTCTATCCCCTGAGGTCATTCACACCTTGATTAAGGCTAGAAAGTCCTGTTCGGGGAAGGTTTACTACCGTACTTGGAAGGCCTATTTTGCCTGGTGTGAGTCCAGGGGGTATTCCCCTCGTTCATACTCGGTATCAAGGGTGTTGGCTTTTCTTCAAACGGGCGTGGACCAGCGTTTGGCGTTGGCCACGATTAAGGGTCAGATTTCTGCTCTGGCCGTTCTCTTTCAGCGCCCTGTGGCGTCTAGTTCTTTAGTTGGCACCTTTGTTCAAGGGGTGCGGCATCTGGTCCCTCCTAGGAGGGAGCCTTTGCCTCCATGGGACTTGAATCTTGTGCTGTCCGTGTTGCAACATGCTCCCTTTGAAAAAATCAGGGAGATCTTGTTGTCTATGTTGTCCAAGAAGGTCGCCTTTTTGGTGGCGATCACCTCGGCTCGTAGGGTGTCGGAGCTGGCTGCCTTGTCCTGCAGATCTCCGTATTTGGTGGTTCATTTGGATAAGGTGGTCTTGCGTCCTAACCCGTCTTTCCTTCCGAAAAGGATTTCGGAATTTCACCTCAATGAGGACATTGTCTTGCCTTCGCTTTGCGCAAAGCCTAAACATCCAAAGGAAGTGGCTTTGCATTCCTTGGATGTTGTTCGGGCGATCAGGGTTTACCTGTCATCGACTGAATCCTTTTGCAAGACAAATTCTCTATTTGTCCTTCCAGAGGGACCTCGGAAGGGCATGGCGGCGTCGGCTTCTACCATCGCCAAATGGATCAGACAGACCATTGAGCAGGCATATGCTTTGAAGGGGAAAGTTCCCCCCATGCCTGTGAAGGCGCACTCTACAAGATTTCTGAGTACGTCTTGGGCCTGTCATCATCGGGCTTCTGTGGCCCAGGTGTGTAAGGCGGCGACTTGGTCGTCCGTTCACACCTTCTCAAACTTCTACAAGGTGGATGTTCAGGCATCGGCAGATGCTTCCTTTGGCCGCAAAGTTCTTAGTGCGGCAGTGCCTTAGGGTCCCTGGTTTGGGTCCTTGGCTGTTGGGGTATTTTTACCCCTGGGTTACTTGTTCTTTCCTGGGTTGTTGCTCCTGTTGAGCAAGTTTTTTTCATGTTGCCCAGTTGGTTTCTTTCCTTTGGTAAGGTTCCTTTCTCTGATGTGGGTATTGCGTTGCCTTAGGCGCGGCTGCTTTTTTCCCACCCCTCATGTCTACACTGCTTTGGGACGTCCCTATTGTGACGAATATGAAGGGGCGGCGACTGTCGGAGGACGTAAGAGAAAACGGAATTTTTGTAAAATCTTACCTGTAAAATTCCTTTCTCGGAGTCCTCCGACAGTCGCCGCCCCCGCCCCTCTTTTGGGGTTTTGTTTATGTACTCTACTGCTATGCTACTGAAACTGAGGTAGGAATGCAGGAAGCAGGAGGGTATTGACTGAGGGGACCACCCCCTGGGGGTGGGGTATGCTAAAAGCTTTGATATTAACATATTCTGTTGTCTAGCCACTCCTACGGAGCAAAGGTCAATAACCCTATTGTGACGAATATGAAGGGGCGGCGACTGTCGGAGGACTCAGAGAAAGGAATTTTACAGGTAAGATTTTACAAAAATTCATTTTTTTGGTAGCACGTGGATGATTATAAAGACTATTATTTTACAGCGAACTGGAATATTTTTTTTATAGTTTACAGCACGTATATGATAATCATTTACAACATTTTTTTTCACGTATATGGGACTTATTGACACTTAAATACATATTTTTGTGAAGTTTTTTTTTGCACAGTGTTTTGTTATATTAATCTATGATTTTATTATTTCAAAATGCATATCCCATAATAATATTAGTATAAGGTATACTGGTATTCGGTATACATATATCTTTTTTGCGGTATCGGATACTAGACAATTTTTTGGGGGGTTCGTAGTAAGGTAAATGTTTAATTGTAGATTAGACCCAGGAATAATCAAAGGTGATCAATTGTATCCACGTAAAGCCCCATAGATTTCCATAGCCAATCAACAGGACATTTCTGATGGTTAACTAATAGACATCCATACGCAAAAAGGAGAATAGACTCTTCTGTACTCTGTACCTGGGCTGCCAGTAGGGCCAGCTCTGGTAGATGTCGACTTTTTTAATGGCTACTAGACTTGCTTTCAGCATTTAAGACGGTAAAATCCTTGAGCTGACAAAGTGACACCGGGAACTAGATCTTAAAAATACACAGTACGCCCTCTATGCTAGGGTGACCAGATTGGGGACAGTCCCCGGACTGAGGACACTGTCCCCGGACCAAGTCTATCCCTCGTGCATTACCCATGGTCACCGTTTATAAAATTTTTAATAAAATGCCAAATGCATGCTCACAGACATGAAGATTGTTAAAATCGTGTTACAAGAATCCGCTACACAGATGAACTGGAACATGTTCTTGTAGATAGGACCGCTAACGCGTTTCGGGAGTCAAGCTCCCTTCATCAGAGCAGCTGAATCCTCAGTTGGTACACCCCAACAAATATGCCAAGTTGGATGATGATGGGGGTATCAGCTCAGGGGTGGCAGTGCTGGAGCAGGCGCCCTGCCCCAGCTGCCAGGGGAGTAGCGGCTCCAGGAAGAAGGGGGGCCGTGACTCAGGAAAGGTTAGACAGGTAGTGGTAGTGGGTGACTCAATTATCAAGAGGACAGAGAGGACAATCTGTCGAAACGATTGTGGTAGCCGAACAGTATGTTGTTTACCGGGCGCTTGAGTTCAGCACATCACGGATCGAGTATACAGATTATTGGGCGGGGCTGGGGAGGACCTAGCGGTCATGGTGCATGTTGGCACCAATGACCAAGTAAGAGGAAGGTGGAGGATCCTAAAGAATGATTTCAGGGATTTAGGGAGTAGATTGAGGAATAGGACCTCCAAGGTGGTTTTCTCTGAAATACTGCCTGTTCCTCGAGCCACACTAGTGAGGCAGAAGGAGATTAGGAAACTTAACAAGTGGCTGAGGAACTGGTGTAGGAAGGAGGGGTTCGGGTTCCTGGAGAACTGTGCTGACTCCTCAGTCGGCTACCGACTCTTTAGTAAGGATGGGCGGCACCTTAATGGGGATGGTACAGCTCTTTTGGGGAGAAAGATGGCCACCAAGTTGGAGGGGCTTTTAAACTAGGAGGAGAGGGGGAGGGCCCAGTGGTAGAGTCAGTTAGGAGGGAGCTAAGGACAGAGAGTATTATTGGGGGCAGAAGCGACAGCATGTCCGTAGCGTCTAAAATTGGGGGGTCTGTAGGGACAAATCTCAGATTAAACATAAATAAAATTAAGCACTATGCAATATCAACTTCAACTAAACTAAGAGGAGAGAGAAAAACTGCAAAATGGCCAAGTATGTCCATAAACAAAAAGACCTTCATCCCAATTGAACATGTAAACAATTTCAAAGAGTTTCCATGAGGCGCACGCAAAGAATTGCCCAAATCCAATGGTGGAAGACGCCAATCCACCCTATGATGAGTAGGCCATCGCATCCGCGATGTGGGAAGTCAGAGAAATAGAAAGGGGGGGGGGGCTAAACGGGATTTTAATGGTGTTGTACACAAATTTATAAAGACAAAGCAATAAAATAAAGAATTTTTTATTACATAAAAACGAAAGTTACATTAAAAGTGCAAAAGACAGGATGAGTACATCCCAAAAGGGTCTTTAAACCGAAATCCCGGAATTTTCCGGACCTTACCACCTGTCCTAACATATGGACCTTTGTCCAACAAATGACCAAAGATCTTAAAACTCAGTCATGGCATTCTGTTTCCATTAACATAACCCCAGAACAATAAACAGCTATTTTAGAACTCAAGAACAATCAGGAAATCATTATCAAACCCTCTGACAAGGGGGGAAATGTTGTCGTTATGACACATTCCCAATATCAAGCCATGTGTTACAAAGTGTTGGACAATAGAGAATGGTATATTCCGATTTCACAAACCACAATAAATGACTACATCAATTAATCTAGATCCTTGTGGGTCGATGCCTTTCTTACAGGATTGATCAACAAGGACACACTAGATTTTTTGAATGTCAAATTTCCCAGACTGTCAACGTTATATTGCCTGCCAAAGGTACATAAAAACCGGTCTGACCCTCCAGGCAGACCTATTGTGTCTGGTATTGGGTCTTTGACCGAAAATGCGAGCAGATACATTGATTCGTTTCTGCTTCCACATGTTTTACGATTACCATCATACATTAAAGATACCTTGGATTTCCTTCGACATTTGGAGGGGATTCATGTGCCTCTGGATGCCCTGCTCGTGACAGTTGATATTGAGGCTTTGTACTCTAGTATCCCTCACGAGTAGGGCTTCCGGATGACTGAATCCTTTCTGAAAGAACAGGATAGACACACCTGGCCTTTAAAGGCATTTGTGATAAAGCTATTATACTTTATAATGACTCGGAATTACTTCTCGTTCAAAGACCATCTATATCTTCAAGCCCAGGGGGTGGCTATGGGCACTTGCTGCGCACCGTCCTATGCCAACCTCTATCTGGGAGGCTGGGAGAGACAGCTGTTTTCGGATGATGGAATGGAATTTTGACTTTCTCAAATAACCTGTTGGTACAGGTATATTGATGACCTGTTCATTATTTGGACAGGAACTTTTCAAGATTTACATGCCTTTCTTACCAGTTTGAATACCAATGAACTTAATCTAAAGTTCACGCATTCCATTCATCCCCAGACAGTTTCTTTCCTTGACCTCGAGGTCCATTTGGAACCTAATGGTACCATTTCTACCAACTTGTATAGGAAACCCAGTGCCGGTAACACGGTGTTGTGCGCAGCAAGTGCCCATCGTGCCCCCCTGATTAGAAGTATACCCTACGCACAGTATTTAAGAGTGCGTAGGAACTGCTCTTCAGAGGCAGACTTCATAGACCAGGCTAATAAACTACGGTCCAGGCTACTGGATCGTGGCTATACACGATCTACACTTAGGAAGGCTTTCAATAAGGCGTCAGGCCATTCAAGGGCCTCTCTACTATATAAAAAATCCAAGCCAACACCACCCAATATGGTTAGACTCATTACACAATTTTCTGATAATGAAGGGGCTTTACGTCACCTCCTTAACAAACACTGGCACCTATTAACTAGTGACCCTACACTCAAGAAATATATTAAAAATACCCCTGAAATAACATTTAGACGGGCCCCCTCTTTAAGGGATCAATTTATCAATAGTCATTATACTGAAGAACCTCCTACTTTGAAAGCACCAAGAGGCACGTTTAAATGTGGATCATGTATACGCTGTCCTTGGGTAAACCAAGCCAAGGGTATACGTTTGCCAAATGGGGAATGGTACAATTGTAAATCCTTCACAGATTGCACTACACGGGGAGTTATTTATCTTATGACTTATGACTTGCCGCTGTAAGGCCTTTTACGTTGGTAAGACCATCAGACAATTTGGCCAACGCATAGGTGACCATCTTAACTGTGCGGGAGGTGGCAAGACTTTGACGAGTGTCACTAGACATATTGGTCTACACCATAGGTACAACAATGAAGTTGTGTCCTTTTTTGTTTTAGAAGTCGTCCCCGTGGGGGTGACTGGGATAGACGAATTTTACAAAGAGAGACTTTATGGATTGAGCGCCTTAATGCTACTTCCCCTCCAGGTATTAATGAGATGTTGACATATAAGTATTTCCTATAATGTCAGTATTTTATTTGAAATCCAATTGGTCTGGGGATATTGACATCTATGCAATAATCAAGTCTGATTGTTTCTGTGTTCTTGAGCCCTACAATTTTCTAATATACATTTCTTGGCTTTCGATTTGTATTTCTTTGAGCAGACTTGTGTGCGCGCACTACCTCTTGAGCCGTTCCTGTGTTGGGTATGTGCAGGGGGAAAGGACTCTATTGGAATCTATATTTTCCCTATGTAATTTTTAGTGGTTGTTACATACACCCGATTAGCGGTTGTTTTTGTAATATATTACATTGCCTTTTTATTTCTCTATGTATAACATGCAATATTATTGTAATTGCTCGTTGCTCTTTGCAGCTCATTGTTTGTTTCCCCCGATGCAGCGCCCGTGGTTGTGTCCTTTTTCCTGCCTTAATGATTGGTGTGTGCACCGTAGCCGCGCATTGGTCCTGTGGGCGGGTGCGCGCTGTCAGGAGGGAGGGCGGGGTCCTTGACGGGCGGGTTCTGCCCGCGGCCCCCGCCTCCCCTGGCATATCGGACTGTGGAGCTCCACTCCGTGCGGCCTTTGATGTGCAGTGCGCATGTGCCATTCGCGCATGTGCACTTTGACAGCGGGTCCGGTGCGTCACTTCCGGTCCATCTGGATTGGATGATGCCCGGATTGTGGCGCAATTTAGGACGCTACCCTAGCGTGCTAATGGTCTCAGTCGGCCATTATTGCTGTGCCGTCCAGGCATCAGGTATTGAACCTTCTCTACATCATTCACTTGTAATATCTTTCATAAACGGTATTGATACTTAAGATTTATTACCTCAATATTTCTCTTTTTATCTATTCTAGTCTCTTCATTGAGAATTTGTAACCCTGATACAAGTGGCTACATACTTTATTGGGATCCAATTGGGGATTCTTTTTCTTGTGTCAAATCAAGTGGCCATTTGCTTTAAATTATAGAGCCTGTTGACCGCATACTCTGGCCTCCTGATTTCTCTAAATTTATTACAAATATTGTTGTGATAATTTTCACTCAATATATATCTTTCTTTTAGGTGTGGAGTGTTATGGATTATACCATGTCATTATGATATGGGGCATCCTTTCTGATTTTATTTTAGACCTCAGAGGACTCATGGGTATATAAGAGATATTCACCTTGCCTACCGATTCATAGGTGGGTTCTTTTTCCCTTCTTTTGAGTACATCTGCAATTTATTCCACCCACTCCTCTTATTATTCTCCTCCACCTTTCACTTTCACTTTGGGGTTAGCTGTCCTTTCTTGCATGCCACCACACCCGCCCGGGAGACCTTTTGATGTGGTTGGGGGTTACTACCAATCACTTTTCCATCTGTGCCCTTGTGGCTTTGGTGGGGTACACACACCGGTGCTGATCTCTGGGACACATGAGCTGCTTTTCTGTAACGTGTATATATGAATTATGTTATTGACGCTGTTAATTTGTTTCATTGTAATTATAGCATATGTATCTGTTTATACAATAAACTTCTGAAGAAGCGGTCCAAATACCGCGAAACATGTAAAGTCTTGTGGATGGACATGGATTCTCTTCATTACCAATTTACCGGATGTTCTGTTTTTTTGAAAAACTTGCACTTTTCCATGTCCTATCTGTCATAATATATTTACTTGTTATATCGTGTGCTCTCTGAATGGATGTACTCATCCTGTCTTTTGCACTTTTAATGTAACTTTCGTTTTGATGTAATAAAAAATTATTTATTTTATTGCTTTGTCTTTATAAATTTGTGTACAACACCATTAATATCCCGTTTAGCCCCCCCCCCCCTTCTATTTCTCTGACTTCCCACATCGCGGATGCGATGACCTACTCATCATAGGGTGGATCGGCGTCTTCCACCATTGGAGTTGGGCAATTCTTCACGTCCGCCTCATGGAAACTCTTTGAAATTGTTTACATAAACTAAGAGGGGTATATGCAAATGCCAGGAGCCTAGCTAATAAAATGGACATGTTGGAAATGTTAGTACATGAGGAGGACATAGACCTTGTGGGAATAACAGAAACTTGGTTGGACTCCTCACACGACTGGCTGGCCAATATCCAAGGGTATTCTGTGTATCGGAAGGAAAAAGAGGGGGAAGGGTATGTCTCTATGTCAGGAATAATGTAAGGGTGGTGGAAAGGAGTGATATTATGGAAGGGATGAGTACGGAGTTAGAATCCGTGTGGGTAGAGCTCCGTAGGGAAGGTGAAAAGGGGAAAGTAATGGTGGGGGTTTGTTATAGGCCACCAAACCAAAGGGAGAAGGTAGAGTTGGAATTTATGTCAATGTTGAGTCGCGTGGCAAAGCTGGGGCCAGTCATCATATTAGGGGACTTCAATTATCCCGACATTAACTGGGAAGAGGGGACTGCACAATCACTTAAGGCCCGTCTCTTTATGGAAACCTTACAGGACAACTACATGTCTCAGTTGGTGGATTCTCCTACAATGAATGCAGTGTTGGATCTATTAATTATTAATGACCCGGATCTGATCTCAGATGTAGGAGTCAGCGACAACCTGGGTTGTAGCGATCACAGGTCAATCACATTTAGCGTAAATCACAACATAGCAAGGCATGAGGGGAACATAAGATCCCTAAACTTCAGAAGGGCAAACTTTCCCATATTGTGCTCAATGATAGAGGAAATAAACTGGGACCAAACCCTAGGAACACTGACCACAGAGGAAAAATGGGATTGTTTTAGGAATATATTAAACAAATGCATCTCACAGTGCATTCCAGTGGGAAATAAATTTAAAAGAGCCAAAGCCAAACCTGGCTGGCTTAGCCGTAATGTAAATAAACGTATTAGGGGGAAAAAATGACCTTCAAGAAATATAAATCGGTGGGGACGTTATTGGATTTCCAGCAATACAAGGAATTAAATAAGAAATGTAAATCCAAAATCAAAACAGCTAAAATCAACTTCGAGAGACAAATAGCGGAACATGTTGCACACATGGCAAGTGGGGAACATAAGAACCCTAAACTTCAGAAGGGCAGACTTTCCAAAATTGTACTCGTTGATGGAAAGGGTAAACTGGGACCAAACCCTGGGATCACTGACCACAGAGGAAAAATGGGAATGCTTTAGAACAATATTAAGCAAAGGCATCTTGCAGTGCATTCCTATGGGGAATAAATTTAGAAGAGACAAAGCCAAACCTGGCTGGCTAAACCGTAGCGTTAAAAAACTTATTAGGGGAAAAAAATTGGCCTTCAAGAAATATAAATCAGAGGGCACAGTATCGGCCTTCCAGCAATACAAGGAGGAAAATAAGAAGTGTAAACACGAAATCAAGATGGCTAAAATCAACTTTGAGAGACAAATAGCGGAGGATAGTAAAAAAAACCCAAAGAAATTCTTTAAATATATCAACAGCAAAAAAACTAGGGCAGAGCATATTGCACACATAATTAACGATGATGGGAGGATGGTTACAGAGGACACTGAAAAAGCAACCGTGCTGAATTCTTTTTTCTCGTCAGTCTTTACGCAGGAAAAGGAAGGGTACACTGACCATGACTGTATGGTTAGTAGTAATACACAGGACTTGCCACTATGGCTAACAGAGGGGGAAATCAGGGAAAGACTGGATAAACTTAACACAAACAAATCACCAGGCCCGGATGGCGTACATCCGAGAGTGCTCAAGGAACTCAGTATGGTTATATCTAGACCACTGTTCCTGATCTTTGCTGACAGTATTAGGACAGGAGATGTACCAGGGGATTGGAGGAAGGCTAACGTGATTCCGATATTCAAAAAGGGCCAGAGACATATCCCGGGAAATTATAGGCCTGTCAGTCTGACATCAATAATATGTAAACTTTTGGAGGGGATGATAAGGGACTATATCGTAGAGTATGCTAAAGACAACAACATCATCAGTAGTAACCAGCACGGGGTTTACAAATGGGCGTTCTTGTCAAACCAATCTCTTAGCATTCTACGAGGAAGTGAGCTGTGAGCTAGATAGGGGGAGACCAGTGGATGTGGTGTACTTGGATTTCGCTAAGGCGTTTGATACAGTTCCCCACAAGCGCTTAATTTATAAAATAAGGTCTGCAGGTATCGACAGCAGGGTTTGCTCTTGGATACGGAATTGGCTAAAAGGCCGTGTCCAAAGGGTAGTAATAAACAGCGCATACTCAGACTGGTCTGAGGTAGTAAGCGGGGTGCCCCAGGGCTCAGTCCTGGGACCAACCTTGTTCAATTTATTCATAAACAGCATTGAGGAAGGGATCAGTAGTTCGTTATCAGTTTTTGCAGATGACACAAAATTGGCCAGGGCAATAACTGCACAGCATGAAGCAGATATCCTACAGAATGACCTGGACAAAATTACGGAGTGGGCAACGACATGGCAAATGAGGTTTAATGTGGAGAAGTGTAAGGTTTTGCACTTGGGGACCAAAAACATAAAAACACAATACACGTTAGGAGGGGAACCCTTGGGGGAATCAAAAATGGAGAAAGATTTGGGAGTCTTAGTTGATGATAGATTAGGCAACAGCATGCAATGCCAAGCGGCAGCTTCCAAAGCCAACAGAATATTAGCATGCATAAAGAAAGGGATGTATTCCAGAGATAAGACTATAATCCTTCCACTTTATAAAACTCTGGTCCGACCGCATCTGGAGTATTCTGTCCAGTTCTGGTCGCCAGTCCTCAGGAGGGATGTGTTGGAGCTGGAGAAAGTCCAGAGAAGGGCAACTAAACTGATTAGGGGGTTGGAGGACCTTACCTATGAAGAGCGGCTGCAATCGCTCGATTTATTTTCCCTGGAGAAAAGACGTCTGAGAGGGGACATGATAGCAATTTATAAATATCTTAATGGGGATCTCAGCTTAGAAGAAAAGCTGTTCATTCGAAGGAATTGCATGAGGACTCGAGGACATACAATGCGATTAGAGGAGAAGCGTTTTAACCTCAGGCAACGTGGGGGGTTCTTTACTGTTAGGGCTACAAGATTGTGGAATTGTCTACCACAAGAGGTGGTTTCTGCGGGTAGTATGGTGACTTTCAAAAGACTCTTAGACTTACATCTCAAGGATCAGGAGATTGAGGGCTATGTTAGATGATTACAGTCACACACACCTACACAGGTTGAACTGGATGGACTATTGTCTTTATTCAACCTCGCCTACTATGTAACTATGTAACTATGTAACTATGTAACATAATAAACGATGAGGGGAGGATGGTTACAGAGGACACGGATAAAGCAACTGTGCTTAATGCTTTCTTCTCCTCAGTCTTTACACAGGAAAAGGAGGGGTACACTGACCATGACGGTTTGGTTAGCAGTACTTCACAGGACTTGCCACTATGGCTATCAGAGGGTGAAATAAGGGAAAGGCTAGATAAAATTAACACAAGTAAATCACCAGGCCCGGATGGCATACATCCGAGAGTACTTAAAGAACTCCATAAGGTAATATCTAGACCACTGTTCCTGATCTTTTCTGACAGTTTTTTGACAGGAAATGTACCAAGGGACTGGAGAAAAGCTAACGTGATACTGATATTCAAAAAAGGGCAGAGGCATGTCCCGGCAAATTATAGGCCGGTGAGCCTGACGTCAATCATATGTACTTCTGGAGGGGATGATAAGGGACTATATGCAAGAGTTTGCTAAAAAGAACAACATCATCAGAAGTAATTAGTATGGGTTTACAAAGGGGCGCTCTTGTCAAACCAATCTGTTAACATTCTACGAGGAGGTGAGCTGTGAGCTAGAGAGTGGGAGACCTGTGGATGTGGTGTACCTGGATTTTGCTAAGGCGTTTGATACAGTTCCCCACAAACGTTTGATTTATAAATTTAAGGGCGACAGGCATTGACCACAAGGTTTGCTCTTGGATACGGAACTGGTTAAAGGGGCGTGTCCAAAGGTAATAGGTAAGTAAAAAACAACGCATACTCGGACTGGTCTGGGGTGGTAAGTGGGGTCCCCCAAGGCTCAGTTCTGGGACCAATTTTGTTCAATTTGTTCATAAGTAGCATTGAGGACGGGATCAGTAACTCGATCTCAGTTTTTGCAGATGACACAAAATTGAGCAGGGCAATAACTTCACATCCTGAGGCAGAAATCTTGCAGAATGACCTGAACAAAATAACAGAGTGGGCAACTACATGGCAAATGAGGTTTAATGTGGATAAGTGCAAGGTATTGCACTTAGGGACCAATAACATAAAAGCAATATACAAGCTAGGGGGGGAACCTCTGGGGGTATCAAAAATGGAGAAAGATCTGGGAGTCTTAGTGGAAGACAGATTAGGCAATAGCATGCAATGTCAAGCTGCAGCTGCCAAAGCTGGCAGAATTTTAGTATGCATAAGGAAGGGGATGTATTCCAGAGATAAAACTACAATCCTACCACTTTATAAAACTCTGGTCCGTCCACATCTGGAGTATCCTGTCGAGTTCTGGTTGCCAGTCCTCAAGGGATGTTTTGGAGCTGGAGAGAGTCCAGAGAAGGGCAACAAAACTTATTAATGAATTAGAGGACCTTAATTACGAAGAGCATTTAGAAGCACTAGATGTATTCTCCCTGGAGAAGAGACACGTGAGAGGGGACATGATAGCGATTTACAAATACCTCAATGGTGATCAGAGCATAGAAAAAAAACTATTCAGTCGCAAGGAATGCATGAGGACATGAGGTCATACAATGCGATTTAACCGCAGGCTACACAGGGGGTTCTTTACTGTAAGGGCTACAAGACTGTGGAATTCCCTGCCACAAATGGTAGCAACTGCGGGGAGTATGGCTATTTTTAAAAGACTCTTGGACGTACATCTCAAGGATAGAAACATTCAGGGGTATGAGAAATGAATACGTTCACACACACCTACACAGATTGAACTGGATGGACTATTGTCTTTATTCAACCTCACCTACTATGTAGCTATGTAACTTCAGTCTTGACTTTGGGAGAAGTCGTGATCCTGTGTGCAGCCTGTCCTAGGTGCTGCCAAAGGATTAACAGTAAAAATAACACAGGTACTAGTTGGTACCACAAGTTAGTTGCACTTCAACCCTGTTGTTATCATTTAGACCACTTCAGCCTTGGAAGGTTTTACCCCCTAATGACCAGGCCATGTTTTGCGATACGACATTGCATTACTTTAATTGACAATTGCGCGGCCGTGCAACGCTGTACACAAAAAAATGTATGTCCTTTTTTCCCCACAAACGAGCTTTCTTTTGGTGGTACTGTATTTAATGTTTATTTTTAACCACTTGCCGACCGCTCACTGAGCTGGTACTTTTGACATTTTCAACTTTGTCTTTTAAAAAATATCCAATATACTCAATTTTTGTCATATATTTTGGCCAAAATGTATTTAGCTACATGTCTTTTACAAAAAAAATTGCAATAAACGTATTTTTTTTGGTTTGCGCAAAAGTTATAGCGTCTACAAACGATGGTGTAAATACTGGAATTTATACAGCTTTTACTTTCTGACTGCCTATCTCATTTCATGAAGTGCTAAAATGGCAAGGCAGTACAAAACCCCCCCAAATTACCACATTTTGGAAAGTAGACATCCTGAGAGAAATGTTGAGCTCATTGAATATTTAAATTTGTTGTCACAGGTGTTTGAAAAATGACTAAAAAAATATATATTTTGTTTACACAAAGTTGTCATTGAAATGATATATTGCTCACGCATGCCATGGGTATATGTGTAATTACACCCCAAAATGTATTCTGCTGCTTCTCCTGAGTACAGGGATACCACATGTGTGAGACTTTTTGGGAGCCTAGCTGTGTACGGGACCCCGAAACCAATCACCACCTTCAGAATTTCAAAGGGCAATCACATTTTTCATTGCATTTTCTCACTACCTATCACTGTTTAGGAGGCCCTGAAATGTCAAGATACCACAAACCCCCCCCCCCAAATTACCCCATTTTGGAAAGTAGACACCCCAAGCTGTTTGCTGAGAGGCATGGTAAGTCCATGGAATATTTTATATTTTGCCACAAGTTTTGGGAATATTACATCTTTTTTTTGTTTTTAAATCAAAGTTGTCACTAAAAGATACATTTCTCACACATGACATGGGTATATGTGGAATGACACACCAAAACACATTCTGCTGCTTCTCCTGAGTACAGGGATACCACATGTGTGAGACTTTTTGGGAGCCTAGCTGTGTAGGGGCCCATGAAAAACCAATCACCACCTTCAGGTTCTCCAATGTCGTAAATTGTTGATTTCACTCCTCACTACCTATCACAGTTTCAGAGGCTATGAAATGCCAAGACAGCACACCCCCCCCCCCCCAAATGACCCATTTTCGAAAAGTAGACACCCTAAGCTATTTGCAGAGAGGCATGTTGAGTGTTTTGCAGATCTCACTTTTTGTCACAAAGTTTTGGAAATTGAAAAAAGAGGAAAAAAATGCATTTTCCTTTTTTTTCTTCATTTTCCAAAATAAATGAGAGCTGCAAAATACTCACCATGCATCTTAGCAAATACCCTGGGGTGTCTACTTTTTTGAAAAGAGGTCATTTGGGGGGGTTTTGTGCTATCTTGGCATTTCATGGTCTTCAAAACTGTGATAGGTATGCCCTTAGAAAGCCTGAAGGCGGTGATTGGTTTTCAGGGTCCTGTATGCAGCTAGACTGCCAAGAAGTCTCCCTGTACTCAGGAGAAGCAGCAGAATGTATTTTGGGGTGTCATTTCACATATACACATGGCATGTGTAAGCATTATATCATTTAGTGACAACTTTTTGTAAAAAAAAAAAAAAAAAAAATAGTAATGATTTTCCCGAAACTTGTGGCAAAATATAAAATATTCCATGGACTCACCATGCCTCTCAGTAAATAGCTTGGAGTGTCTACTTTGCAAAATGGGGTCATTTGGGGGGGGGGGTTGTGCTATCTTGAAATTTCAGGGCCTCTGAAACTGTGACAGGTAGTGCGGTAAAATAAGCAATTTACGCAATTAGAAAACCTGAAGGTGGTGATTGGCTTTTGGGGTTCTGTACACAGCTCAGCTCCCAAATTAAAGTCTCACACATGTGGTATCCCTGTACTCAGGAGAAGCAGCAGAATGTATTTTGGGGTGTCATTTCACATATACCCATGGCATGCATGAGGAAAATATCATTTAGTGACAACTTTATGTAAAAAAAACAAAAAAAAAAACCTTCCCGAAACTTAGGGCAAAATATAAAATACTCCATGGACTCAATATGCCTCTCAGCAAATAGCTTTGGGTGTCTACTTTCCAAAAAGGAGTAATTTGGGGGGTGTTTGAACTGTCCTGGCATTTTATGCTCAATCTTAGCCACACATCACCCACTCTTTTTTTTTTTACTAGAAAATTACTTTGAACCCCCAAACATTATATATTTTCTTAAAGTGGAGGCCCTACAGAACAAAATGGTGGATGTTGCAAATTTTTTTGTCACACAGTATTTGCGCACAGATTTTCCAAACGCAATTTCTGCAAAAAAAAAATATTTTTTTTAAATTGAATGCACAAATACACTATATAATTCCAAATTGTTTGGTAAAATTTAAAAGATGATCTTATGCCAAGTATATAGATACCAAACATGACATGCTTTAAAAATTGCGCATGGCAAACTACATATATTTTTAAAAGCCTTTTAAAAGTCTCTACAGGTTACCATTTTAGACTTACAGAGGAGGTCTTCTGCAAGAATTACTGCCCTTGACCTGGCGTTATCGGCGATACCTCACATGCATGCTGTATTTGCAGTTTACATATGACACTAGACCAAAGCTTGCGTGCGCATTTTCGCTCAAAGCACGGGGGGACAGGGGGGCTTGATTTTTTTTTATTTATTTTGCTTTTTTATATTATTTTGACACCTTTCCTTTCATTTTTTTTAAATAATTTTTATTGTTATCACAGTGAATTTAAGTATCCCCTATGATAGCAATCTTTAGTGACAGGTACACTTTTTTTTTTTCAAAAAATTGGGGTCTTTTAGACTCTAGATCTCTCCTCTGACCTTAACGAATCTAACCACACCAAGATTGGTGTGATAAGTTGCTTTCCCAATTTCGCAATGGCGCTGCTTATTTCTGGCGAAAAACAGAAGTCATGAATTGCTCGTAGCTTCCGGTATCTTAGGCCATAGAAATGATTGGCTGCACTCTCGGGTTAACCGGTGGGACAGGAGAGCCCAAGAAAAACCGTGGAAGGCGGTGGGAAGGGGGGGAGTCTCCTCCCACTGCTTGTAAAAGCAGTCTAGCAGCTAATTATCTGCTAGGATTGCTTTTACATGTAAGCCGACTGCTGGGTGTAAAAAACGATACAAAGGTGATGCCTAAATCTGCAGGCATCATCCTGGTATAACCACTCAAAGTCCAGCAACGTACCAGTACATTGCTGGTCCTTGTTTGGCATATAGTGTAGGTTTTTTTTTTCATGCAGCCTGTGGGCTGAATGAGAAAAAGAGAACCTAACAGAAATCTCTGCAAGAAAATTGTGTAGTAAATTCACCATTAGCCGCCCAAAACATCCAAACCCACTTTCTAATGATGGGTATACATGACAAAATTACATGTATATAATAATAGATAAAAATTCAGCGCAACTGTATAAAATATTATAATAGAAAGCTGCTATGCACTAAAGGATCAATAAACCAAAAGTCCCAATAACAAATATATAACAAAAAGTGCAGCGCTATCAAATATGGATTATGAAGAAGATATCGAGGAGAGCAGTCCACAGGTGAAAATTATGGTGAAGCATGCACAAGATATAAACATTCAGTGCTCTTCAATGTGCTGGTAATCCTCCACCCAGTCTCATTAGCCTCTCACCTCACACATAGCCCCTGTGTCACCAGATGGGCTAGTAAGACAAACTTTCTCCAAGGATATCACCAATATAGATCAAATCAGTATTCCTCTTCATCAGAAGATAAGGCTCACAGGTAACAGATCACAGGTCCATAAAGCGGGTCACAGGTCCATAGGAAAACAAAGGTCCGGACATAGTGCATTACCGCAATAAATTACTTTATTGAACATAGCATAAAATCATAAAAATTACCTTGTAAAGCACTATACAAGTGCATGTGATGAGCAGATTGTATTACACACAGCTGAGGAAGTCCCGTGCAGTGGGACGTAACGCGTGCAAAGGGGGAGGGGCCGGTGACGTCACCCGCCATCCATTGCGGTCGAGACCGCTGTGTGTAATACAATCTGCTCATCACATGCACTTGTATAGTGCTTTACAAGGTAATTTTTATGATTTTATGCTATGTTCAATAAAGTAATTTATTGCGGTAATGCACTATGTCCGGACCTTTGTTTTCCTATGGACCTGTGACCCGCTTTATGGACCTGTGATCTGTTACCTGTGAGCCTTATCTTCTGATGAAGAGGAATACTGATTTGATCTATATTGGTGATATCCTTGGAGAAAGTTTGTCTTACTAGCCCGTCTGGTGACACAGGGGCTATGTGTGAGGTGAGAGGCTAATGAGACTGGGTGGAGGATTACCAGCACATTGAAGAGCACTGAATGTTTATATCTTGTGCATGCTTCACCATAATTTTCACCTGTGGACTGCTCTCCTCGATATCTTCTTCATAATCCATATTTGAAAATTACATGTATACCTAATGGTATTTTAACTGCAGTGGTGAAATCACCTCCAATCAGAGATTTCCATATATGCTGAGCGCAAACGCTGTTTGTGTCAGAATATTTAAAATCAGTGTGGTAGCTGATGAGTTTATCTGCAAGGCAAACTGGTTGATGAATAGAATGAAAAACAATAACAAAGTACAGTAAAAGTACAGTAGGAAGAGTAGAAGTAGAAGAGCAGAGTAAGAACAGAAAAATAACTCAAACTATTTTTGGCTTTTTTATTTTATATTTTTTTGTAATTTTTTTGTAACTTTTTGTAATTTGTTTTTTTTTTTTTACACTTTTTTTTTTCCAACTGCAACTTTCCAGGTTAGGGTCTCTCAAAATTTCGATAGCCATCGAACATCTTTTGAGACCCTTTGTTAGTGTGCCTTAAACTGTATCGTGCTGTACCCTACGTTAACACTCCACTAGTGTGTGGTAGCGTTGGAAACATTCCCCGATGCAGAGACCAGGTTGGTCAGGACAGAAGGGACAATAAAAGCGGGTGTCACGCCTAAATCCGTGCCTGCTACAGACACAACACCTTCTTTGGGGGTGTCTTTGGGTAGGAGTACTCAGGAGGACATGTGGAAAATGCCTCTCATGCAGCTGGCTCACTGCATCTGGTAGGGGAGCACCTACTGGATACAGGTAGGCTCCAATGATCTCTTCCTGGAATTCTAGGAAAAATCCAGCTCGTCCTGGCGCTTTGTATAGCATAAATGCGTTCAGCATAGCCAATTGGAATAAATAAACAGACACTCTTTTGTACCAGCGCCTGGCTTTACAGGCAACTAAGTACGGCGCAAAAAGCTGGTCGTTAAGGTCCACCCCTCCCATATTACGGTTATATTCGAGGACACAGAGGGGTTTCTCCAAAACACCAGTTGCCGTAGTAATTTGGACCATCATGTCTGTGTGAAGGGAGGACAGAACGAAAACATTCTGTGTATCCATACACTTCACTGCAAGCAATTTGTCCGTTTTCAAGCAGGCTCTCTCCCCCCAACTAAGACGGGAATTTACAAGCCATTGGGGGAAGCCCCGGCGATTAGGTCGCATAGTGCCACATGCGCCAATTTGTAATTCAAGCAAGTGACTAAAAAGTGGCACGCTTGTATATAAATTGTCTGCTTACAAATGGTACCCCTTTCCAAATAAGGGTGACACCAAGTCCCAAACTGTGGGCAGTTGGGGGGCTCCACAGTGCTATCTTTTCCCTCGTAAACCCAGAAACTAACTGTATAGCCTGTGGCCCTGTCACACAGCTTATACAGCTTGACCCCATATCTGGCACGCTTGCTGGGGAGATACTCTTTGATAGCAAGGCGACCAATAAACTTAATCAGGGACTTATCAACGCAGACAACTTGTTGGGGGGTAAACAAGGCTGCAAATCACTAATTGAAGTGGTTTACGAGGGGCCGAATTTTGTAGAGCCGATCATGTTCAGGGTCTCCCCGAGGACAACAGATTTCATTGTCGTTGAAGTGCATGAACCGCAGAATTTGCTCGTATCTCGCCCTGGTCATGGAAGCTGAGAACACGCACATATGGTGAATTGGGTTAGCGGACCAATATAACCACAACTCACTCTTTTTGGTTATGCCCATGTTGAAGGAAAGGCCCAGAAAGGTTTTAAACTCGGAAACCGTTATAGGTTTCCAGCTGAACGGTCCGGCAAGGGGTGAATTTGGGTTGGCGGCGATGAATTGAACAGCATATAAATTGCTTTGGTCCACAATAGATCTGAAAAGATCTTCCGTGAAAAACAGCTCAAAAAAATTCAGGGGAGTAAAATTGTCTGTTTCCACGTGAATTCCAGGTTGGGCAGTGAATGGGGGAAGTACTGGCGCTGTAGTATCAGTGGGCTGCCAATTAGGATATGCCAGTGCATCAGGGAGGGCACTATGGGCTCTACTGGCCTGCTTTCGAATTTGCGGTGGCTGCGGGCCACTTCTTGTGCTAGCCACCGCACCAGCTTGAACTGCACTAATGGGACTCGCCACGTCACCAAGTGATACTGCAGTGCTGGTTGTTCTAGGTCCAGGGTGTACTAGGGCGCTGGTGCTTGCCAGTTCACCAGAAGGTTGAGCGGCACTAGTAACGACACTCTGCTCCATACAAGCACCCTGCAATTCCTGCACTTCAGCAACTCCAGAATGGGGTCGGGTACGCCTGATTTTAACAGGGACCCATCCGTTGTCGGAGCTATCTGTCAGGGAGCCACTGCTCTCTTCAGGTTCGTATACTGACCCTGATTCTGCCAGTGAGGCTTCCCCATCGCTCTCATCTGACATGGTCAGTATACTGTAGGCCTCTGCACTACTGTACCACCGTTTGGTCATTTTAGCAACTAAATTTACAAGTACAGTAGTGTGACTCACAGGTAAAAAAGCACCTGGTTGTCAAAGGCCTATGTCAACCGCTACCAAAAAAACTGCTAGTGGTAGCAGGGATCAGGCCTGACTCTGCTAACACAGCGGTTTTGTGTGTTTTGGAAGTGACAGTAATCTATTGATTACTGCACTTGCCTGGGTGGGGTGGGCTGGGCAGAGGGGCTAAACGCAGGTGCTGGCAGGAATCAGTACTGATCGTGCAAACTCTGTGTTTTGGGAACACTAAACTATAGTTTAGAACTATACGCTAGTATAGTTCTAATCAGATATTGATCTGTTCAAACGCTATACTAGTAATTGAGGTGTATGTGTGTGTATGTGGTAATGGGGGGGATTAGGAGGTTAAATCTTTATTGGGGGGGTGGCGGGGACCCTAAACCTACTTGAGACAGAAACTAACTCGCTAGCACTAACTGAAGTCACAATCACACGATTACAGAAATACAGTAAACCACTATATTACCTGTATATAGTGTGCAATGTGACAGGGAGGAAGGGGTTAGCTGGGGGGGGATCAGGGGGTTAAATCTTTATTGGGGGGGGGTGGTTGTGGGTATCCTAAGCCTAAAAGGAATGGTTGCTAGCGCTAAACCAAGTCACAAGTCACACTAATACAGAAATATAGGAAACAGCTATATACTGTATACAGTGTGCGATGTGACAGGGGGTGTAGGGGTTAACTGGGGGGGGGGTGATTGGGGGTTAAATGTGCCTATCTACATGTGTGTGTGTGGGAGCTTGGAACAGTACTCACAGTTTTTATCCTCTCTCTCCTCTCGATGAATCCAAAAAGGATTTTGGGAGGAGAGAGCGGGTCATTTCTGTGCCTGTGTTCACATTACACAGGTACAGGTCAGTTTCTGATTGGGTAGGACCAATCAACAGATCCAGGCCAAAAATCATTGGCCTGAACCTGATGACTGATCAGTTCTGAACCCAATCAGGCCATCAGCGGGGCCGAGGGTGCGACCCAGAGCGGCGGGAGCAAGCGACGTAGGGGTACGTCGCTTTGCCCAGCAGCGGCTGAGTGTCGCAGTAAATGTACGGTGGGCGGGGCTGAACTGGTTAAACAAAGTGATGTCAGAGTCTCTGTGCGTCTCTATGTCATGGCGGGAGGTCATGGCTGGTGGGAGGGACATAGAAGCCGTGCACAGCTTCATGACATAGTTACATAGTTACATAGTTACATAGTAGGTGAGGTTGAATAAAGACAATAGTCCATCCAGTTCAACCTGTGTAGGTGTGTGTGACTGTAATCATCTAACATAGCCCTTTATCTCCTGATCCTTGAGATGTAAGTCTAAGAGTCTTTTGAAAGTCACCATACTACCCGCAGAAACCACCTCTTGTGGTAGACAATTCCACAATCTTGTAGCCCTAACAGTAAAGAACCCCCCACGTTGCCTGAGGTTAAAACGCTTCTCCTCTAATCGCATTGTATGTCCTCGAGTCCTCATGCAATTCCTTCGAATGAACAGCTTTTTTTCTAAGCTGAGATCCCCATTAAGATATTTATAAATTGCTATCATGTCCCCTCTCAGACGTCTCTTCTCCAGGGAAAATAAATCGAGCGATTGCAGCCGCTCTTCATAGGTAAGGTCCTCCAATCCCCTAATTAGTTTAGTTGCCCTTCTCTGGACTCTCTCCAGCTCCAACACATCCCTCCTGAGGACTGGCGACCAGAACTGGACAGAATACTCCAGATGCGGTCGGACCAGAGTTTTATAAAGTGGAAGGATTATAGTCTTATCTCTGGAATACATCCCTTTCTTTATGCATGCTAATATTCTGTTGGCTTTGGAAGCTGCCGCTTGGCATTGCATGCTGTTGCCTAATCTATCATCAACCAAGACTCCCAGATCTTTCTCCATTTTTGAGTCCCCCAAGGGTTCCCCTCCTAACATGTATTGTGTTTTTATGTTTTTGGTCCCCAAGTGCAAAACCTTACACTTCTCCACATTAAACCTCATTTGCCATGTCGTTGCCCACTCCGTAATTTTGTCCAGGTCATTCTGTAGGATATCTGCTTCATGCTGTGCAGTTATTGCCCTGGCCAATTTTGTGTCATCTGCAAAAATTGATAACGAACTACTGATCCCTTCCTCAATGCTGTTTATGAATAAATTGAACAAGGTTGGTCGCAGGACTGAGCCCTGGGGCACCCCGCTTACTACCTCAGCCCAGTCTGAGTATGCGCTGTTTATTACCACCCTTTGGACACGGCCTTTTAGCCAGTTCCGTATCCAAGAGCAAACCCTGCTGTCGATACCTGCAGACCTTATTTTATAAATAAGGCGCTTGTGGGAAACTGTATCAAACGCCTTAGCGAAATCCAAGTACACCACATCCACTGGTCTGCCCCTATCTAGCTCACAGCTCACTTCCTCGTAGAATGCTAAGAGATTGGTTTGACAAGAACGCCCATTTGTAAACCCGTGTTGGTTACTACTGATGATGTTGTTGTCTTTAGCATACTCTACGATATAGTCCCTTATCATCCCCTCCAGAAGTTTACATACTATTGATGTCAAACTGACAGGCCTATAATTTCCCGGGATATGTCTCTGGCCCTTTTTGAATATCGGAATCACGTTAGCCTTCCTCCAATCCCCTGGTACATCTCCTGTCCTAATACTGTCAGCAAAGATTAGGAACAGTGGTCTAGATATAACCATACTGAGTTCCTTGAGCACTCTCGGATGTACGCCATCCGGGCCTGGTGATTTGTTTGTGTTAAGTTTATCCAGTCTTTCCCTGATTTCCCCCTCTGTTAGCCATAGTGGCAAGTCCTGTGTATTACTACTAACCATACAGTCATGGTCAGTGTACCCCTCCTTTTCCTGCGTAAAGACTGACGAGAAAAAAGCATTCAGCACGGTTGCTTTTTCAGTGTCCTCTGTAACCATCCTCCCATCATCGTTAATTATGTGTGCAATATGCTCTGCCCTAGTTTTTTTGCTGTTGATATATTTAAAGAATTTCTTTGGGTTTTTTTTACTATCCTCCGCTATTTGTCTCTCAAAGTTGATTTTAGCCATCTTGATTTCGTGTTTACACTTCTTATTTTCCTCCTTGTATTGCTGGAAGGCCGATACTGTGCCCTCTGATTTATATTTCTTGAAGGCCAATTTTTTTCCCCTAATAAGTTTTTTAACGCTACGGTTTAGCCAGCCAGGTTTGGCTTTGTCTCTTCTAAATTTATTCCCCATAGGAATGCACTGCAAGATGCCTTTGCTTAATATGTTCCTAAAGCATTCCCATTTTTCCTCAGTGGTCAGGGATCCCAGGGTTTGGTCCCAGTTTACCCTTTCCATCATTGAGTACAATTTTGGAAAGTCTGCCCTTCTGAAGTTTAGGGTTCTTATGTTCCCCACTTGCCTTTTTATATTGTTATTTATACTAAATGTGATCATCCTGTGATCGCTAGAGCCCAGATGACAACATCTCAGTACCCTGCCTCAGTGCTCCTCTCAACAGGCCTTAGCCCTGATGCAAGCAGTGAACTGGCACTTAGGAGGATGATTGTCGGTTTGAGGAGTGGGTATTCCTAGGCAGACTGTATTTGCATACAGAACATCACATGGAATATGACGTTTCCATGACTGAAATAATTAAAATCCAATGATTGAAAGGGGTGGTCCAGAGGGAATGAAAGTACTAGATGGTGCTGGACATGAGACAGCCTTTATCTGACCTGCTGCAGCTTCTCATGCATCCAGTACAAAGCTCACAATGAGGAATCTTTTATTCATATCTCCCAAGTTTTTGAGATGGGAACTATAGACACCTATTAGAAAAAGTATGCAGGCATACGACACATTCCCTGCCAACACAGGCGTCACAAGCTCGGGTGCGGGGGGGGGGGGGGCTTGCCGCACCAGGGTGTCCATCGAGGGAGGGTGACACCCAGTGTAAGGTAAAAAGGCTGCCAATAAAAAAACAGCCTGTGTCTGTGACGCTTGCAGTTCCGGAGCCTGCCGAGATGAGTCTCCAATGATCTTTCTGAGTCAGAGTTCTGATGCTTCTTGGACCCTCCCCCTTCTCCAGCGCGCCTTATTTGATCTACACAAGAAGAGATGCCGGGAGGGGGGAGAAGTGCAGTCTGCAGGGGAGGACAGACTTGTTTAGCCTAGCACTAAGGTAAGCTGGCTGCTAGCTAAACTCTGCAATAAGCTTGTTGTCTAGAGGGAAGAAGGAGGAGGGAGGGGGGAGAGAATGGGCTCTCTCTAGCAGGCTGCTGTCTGTTTTTTTTTTTTTTTTGTGTGAGAACTACTCTGCTTCTGAACGGTGGATATTTTCTACATTCTACCCCCAATGTCTAATACACCTCCTTAGAATCCCTATCCTTTACCTGCTCATCAGTCCAGTTCAGGCACAGACTCCTCTCCTGCATTACCACCTCGTGTGTCTGTGGCACTACAAATCCAAGCATGCCAGGAGAGGGGAGGCAGCAGCAGACAGATCAGGCTGATTTTCAGATGAAATGTGCATAGTGTATAGTGTGTATGTACTGTATACTGTATGATCATTATTTATTTATTGTGCTTGGTGGTCTTAAGGTGTTTATCATTTATATACCTATCAGAGTAAGTAGAGAGCACATTTGCAGTGGAAGTGCTCTGGAGTATTTTTATTAGTGTATAATGGAAACACAGAGCCAGAGTGGTGGAGTGATGGGGGAGGGAGATGGACAGAGAGATGGAAAGAGTGAGAAGTGAGTAAGGGATGGAGGTATAGATTGGGTGACAGATAGAGGAAGGGATGGAGCAAGGCATGGAGGGATGGTGAGAGACACAGAGAAATGGAACAATGGAGCAAAGGATATAGGGATGGGGTGATGGAGGGATGGAGTTATGGAAAGAGAGTGAGAGACAGACAGAATAATAGGATAAAAGTGATGGTGGGTAGAAAAGGGGAAGGGATATATAGGGCACAAGGATTTTTGGATGGACAGTATGATGGAGAGATGGAGCAAGGGGCAGACAAATGAAGCAAGGGACGGATGGAGCAAGAGATAAAACGATGGAGTTATGGAAAAATGAAAATAATGGAGGGTGAAGTGGTGGGAGGGAAGGTTGGATGGACAGTTTAATGAAGGGATGGAGACAGGGGGTGATGGAGGAATGGAGACAGGGGGTGATGGGAGGGATGGAGACAGGGGGAGATGGAGGGATGGAGACAGGGGGAGATGGAGGGATGGAGACAGGGGGTGATGGAGGGATGGAGACAGGGGGTGATGGAGGGATGGAGACAGGGGGAGATGGAGGGATGGAGACAGGGGGTGATGGAGGGATGGAGACAGGGGGAGATGGAGGGATGGAGACAGGGGGAGATGGAGGGATGGAGACAGGGGGTGATGGAGGGATGGAGACAGGGGGTGATGGAGGGATGGAGACAGGGGATGATGGAGGGATGGAGACAGGGGGTGATGGAGACAGGGGGTGATGGAGGGATGGAGACAGGGGGATATGGAGGGATGGAGACAGGGGGAGATGGAGGGATGGAGACAGGGGGTGATGGAGGGATGGAGACAGGGGGTGATGGAGGGATGGAGACAGGGGGTAATGGAGGGATGGAGACAGGGGGTGATGGAGGGATGGAGACAGGGGATGATGGAGGGATGGAGACAGGGGGTGATGGAGGTATGGAGACAGGGGGTGATGGAGGGATGGAGACAGGGGGAGATGGAGGGATGGAGACAGGGGGTGATGGAGGGATGGAGACAGGGGATGATGGAGGGATGGAGACAGGGGGAGATGGAGGGATGGAGACAGGGGGAGATGGAGGGATGGAGACAGGGGGTGATGGAGGGATGGAGACAGGATGTGATGGGGGGATGGAGTCAGAAGATGATGGAGGGATGGAGACAGGGGGTGATGGAGGGATGGAGACAGGGGATGATGGAGGGATGGAGACAGGGGAAGATGGAGGGATGGAGACAGGGGGAGATGGAGGGATGGAGACAGGGGGTGATGGAGGTATGGAGACAGGGGGTGATGGAGGGATGGAGACAGGGGGTGATGGGGGGATGGAGTCAGAAGATGATGGAGGGATGGAAACAGGAGGTGATGGGGATGGAGTGATGGAGACAGGAGGTGATGGAGTCAGAAGATGATGGAGACAGGAGGTGATGGAAGGATGGAGTGATGGAGACAGACAGGCGGTCCTTAGAATTGGGGACATAATATTTGGGTGATCCTGGCGGCTTCCAGGGATTTCCCCCCACTTTCTGTGATGGCTATGGAACAGAAATTAAGGGGAAATCTCTCCAGTTTGACATAGGTGACAAAATCTGATGGGTTATAATCTAATCTGGCTTACTATATCAAAAATAACATAAGAAATATGATATTTTACCTTAATGTCTATCTTAAACCACATTGCTAATTGCATATTGTACTTGTTTGTAGCTTATACACTGAAATTTGCAATTAAACCTGTCATTTTGTAACTTTTGGAAAATGCCAGTAAAAACTTGGCTGTGCCAGTAAATTTTGAGTGTCGTGTCAGTGAATTTCAGTCTGGTAGGTTGGCAACACTGGTGACACCACTGTGCCTGAGGCGGGAGCCGAAGCTGCCGGTCTGTGGCCCCACCACCCGCTGCCTCTGTCTCGCGGCCGCCGAAATTGCAGTGTGTTATAATCTATTCAGACCAGCAGCTTCCTCCAGCAGTGTTTGTCACGAACAGATGGTGGGTGTGTTACCTGACCCCACCTCCTCGGCTTGGCTCCTCCTGTGTACTGTACATTGCTGGGGTCCTGGGAGCAGGCAAACGAGACGAGCGGCAAAGGTCTGGAGTGGCCATCAGTGCCATAAAAACGTAAAATTTATATCAAATACTTACCGTAATTTTCCTTTCCTGATGGACTCCATGGCAGCATACGTATCAGGTTTGGCCCCGCCTCCAAACCTACCCATAGGACATCACTCCCATAAATCTTTGCACCTGTTCAGCACACGTGTTCTGTAACTATCCTCCTCAGAATCCGGGAGGGAACTCCTGCTGCCATGGAGTCCATCAGGAAAGGAAAATTATGGTAAGTATTTGATATAAATTTTCCGTTTTGCTGACAGACTCCATGGCAGCATACGTATCGGGAAATAACTCGCCGTACACAAAAGGGTGGGCAGGTGCTGAACAAAAGTTTAATTTTACTCTGTCAAACAGACAGGACTTGTAAACCAAAGTTAACAGAAGAAAGAGCCGCCGGCTCAACACAATGGACGCTGCTCTACAAATCACTTCAGGGGAGACGTGTCTGGACACTGCCCAGGACGTAGAGACACTCCGAGTTGAATGAGCCGTAATCGCCACTGAAGGGGTCAAGCCCTTAGCCCTATAAGCCCATTGGATAGTTTGGATGATCCAAGAAGAGATGGACCTTGAAGAAGCCCGAAGACCCTTGTTCTTTCCACTGAAAGTGACAAACAAATGATCTGACTGTCGAAAGGAGACCGTAGCTTCCAGATACTGCTTGAGGCAATTTCCAACATCCAGCGGATGGACAGAAGAATCTTCTTCTTGCCTAAAGGTAGGCAGAACTATTTCCGTGTTTTCATGAAAAACTGAGGTAACCCTTGGTCTAGCCTCCAGCATAGGGATTAATACTACCCTGTCTGGAAAGAAGGTTAGAAAGGGCTCCTGTGCCCCTAAAGCTCTGATTTCAGAGACTCTCTTCGCCGATGTAATGGCTACCAGGAACACGGTCATCAATGTCAACTCCTTGATGGTAAGAGTTTCATCTGTGTCACGTAATCGTTGTGATAGAAAGTCCAGAACTAAGGGGAGATCCCATTTGGGAAACCTTGGCTCCTTCTGGGGCCTGAGTCTCATTGCCCCTTTGAAGAATTGTCGGACTAGCGTATGGGTAGCCCAAGAAATGCCGGTAAAGGCTGAAATAGCCGACACCTGAACTCTCAGAGAACTCACTGATAGAGGAAGATCTAGACCAGACTGTAGAAAGTTTAGCACATCCTGAATCCTGATGGATGAATGAGGGTTGAACCTAGTGGCCAGATGAGAGGAAAATCTTGACCAAATTCTCTCATACACTTTATTAGTTGAACTCCCACTGGCACTCAAAAGTGTAGAGATGGCCTTTTCAGAGCACCCTAAGGCTTGTAGCCTTCCCCTCTCAACAGCCAAACCTTCAGATGCAGCCGGGCTGGACAAGGATGCAATATGGTGCCTTGAGATAGTAGATCTTGCATGAGAGGCAGCGGAATCGTTTCCTGAACGCTGAGAAGTGTTAGCAGAGGGAACCAAGGCCTGTTGGGCCAGAATGGAATCACCACCACTATTTCCGCTGCTTCCGACCTGAGTCTCCGAAAAAACTGAAGGATTATGGGAACTGGGGGAAAGGCATATGCCCTGTTGAACCTCCAACAATCCGTGAGGGCATCCAACCCCAGAGCCTGAGGATCCCTGAACCTCGCACAGTATTTTTTCAACCTGCGGTTGCGAGGAGAGGCAAACAGGTCTACCCCTGGGGAGAACCCCAGGCTCAGGATCCACTCGAAGACCTCCTCGTGGAGAGACCACTCGTTGTTGTCCAACTGCACACGAGATAGAAAGTCTGCTTGGACACCTTGGACTCCCGGAACATACACTGCTGACAGGTCAGACAAGTTCTTTTGAGCCCAGACCATAATTGGCTCCACCTTTCGCAGCAAGGACCAACTGCGTGTCCCTCCTTGCTTCCTTATGTATGCGACTGCTGAGGTGTTGTCCAGTTTTAGCATCACTGGAAGACCTTTTGTCAAGTGAGGGAACGCTTTCAGAGCTTGAAGGGCCGCCAGTAGCTCCAGAATGTTGGACATTATTCCCTGGGAGGGGAATTTCCATTTGCCCTGAGCCACTTCCGAGAGGCAATGAGCCCCCCAACCTGTGCTGCTGGCATCCGATGTTATCACAACCCATGAGGTCTGTACAAGAGAATGGCAGCACAGAAGATGCTCCCGCTGCAGCCACCATGGAAGACTTGCTCTCATGGCTGGGGTCAGGAAGATGGTATGATCCAAATGCCAGGTGTCCCATTGACGAAGAAAGCCTTTTTGGAAAGGCCTCATTCTCCATAGGGCCCACTTTACCATGGGAGCTACAGCCACCATGGTCCCGATTATTCTCAAGCACTGACGCGCTTGGAGGTGAGATAATGCGAGGGCACGGAGAATCCTGTCCCTGACCACCGTGATTTTCTCCTCCGGAAGGGACACTGTCGCAGTTAGTGTATTGAACAAGGCCCCGAGGTAGACGAGAGACTGGGTGGGAATTAGATGACTTTTCTCTAGATTTAGCAGCCACCCAAACATCTGAAGGGTGGACATCACCTGGTCCAGGTGCTTCAACAGCTGAGATTTGTCTTGGGACAAGAACAGCAGATCGTCCAAGTAATGATATAAGCGAATGCCCTTTGTTCTCAATAGAGCTACCACAGCCAGCAAAACTTTCGAGAAGGTTCGTGGAGAAGTGGAGAGCCCAAAGGGGAGGCAAGTGAACTGAAGGTGTAATTAATTGACGGAAAACCGGAGGTATTTCTGGAAATCTTCTGCAACAGGGACATGGAAATAGGCGTCCTTCAAGTCTATAGACACCATCCAGTCCGCAGGTTGGACCGCCTGTTGAATAGAAAGAAGAGTTTCCATCTTGAACCTTTCCTTTCTGATGAATTGATTTAGAAAGGTCAGATCGATGACTGGCCTCCATGTTCTGTTTTTCTTGCGAACCAAGAAAAGAGGGGAGTAGATTCCCTGGCTGCACTCTGGTTCTGGTATGGAGACGACAGCCCCTTGAGAAACTAGTGACTATGTTGGAAAATAGTGCCTGGCGCTTCTCTCCTGAGGGTGGCAGGGAGGTAGGAAGAAACCTTGATCTTGGAGTTTCTCTGAAAATCCACTTGTGCCCATATGTGACTGTCCTGACAGTCCAGGAGTCTCAGATTGAGGCCGCCCAGACATGCCAGAAGTGTAGCAACCGAGCCCCCACCCGACATGTCTGAGCGGGCCCAATCTCAAAAAGACTTGGTCGTATCACGTTCACCGGAGGGGACACTCTTAGAAGGTTTCCGCGAGGAGGTTTGTCATGCTCTCCAGTTGCGACCAAATTCTCTGCCAGGCCTATAGGTACGTGCTTCCCTGGCACGGTCAGGAACATACCTTCTGGGTTGTCCTTTCCTTGGATTGAGAGGGCGTCGAGCCTGAGGGAGAAACCCAGACCTGCTGCCCGTGGCCCTGGTTATCGCCTCATCCAGCTTATTCCCAAAGAGGGAGGAGCCTCCAAAAGGAATACGGCTTTAGACTTGTTTGGAAGCTGGGTCAGCCATCCAAGGGCGGAGCCACAAAGCCCTCTTGGCCTTTACTGAGGACAGCATAACCCTGGCCAACAGACGTATAAGGTCAATAGATGCCTCCCCCAGAAAAGACAAAGCCATCTTAAGTTCCTGAATCGGGGAACTTCTGGCAGCCTCCTCAGAAAGGCTCCGTAAGGACTCATCCACTGAGTCAGACCACAACTCCATTGCTTTGGATAATGAGGCTAAGGCCAGTGCCGACTTGCAGGCCATTCCCGCAGTCAGGTAGATTCTTAAGATCAGAATCCATCCTCCTAACCAAAGGATCTTTAAAGGAGGCTGTGTCCTCTAGTGGGAGGGTCACATGTTTGACCAGCCTCATGACTGCGGTGTCCACCAAGGGAGGAGATTCTAGATGTTTTACATCTTCTTCCTTGAAAGGATATAACCGGGACATTTTGGAAAGCATGGAATTCTTCCTTTCCACTTTACTCCATTCTTCAGTAATGATATCCCCTAATTCACCCAAAAAAGGGAAGTTGAGTCGCTCTTTGCAGAGCTGCTTAAAGAATCTCTTCTGTTTTTGGCGGAGAAAACAGCAGAGTCTTCCCAATTCAGGGTCTCTCTTACTGCTCTGACTAAGGAGGGGATGAGAGCATACTCAAATCCCAAGCAGGGATCTTCAACCTCTGAATCACTCTCTGACAGGAAAGTTGACAGGTGACTAGGTTGAGAGGTTTCAGGATCTTCCCAAGGCTGTCTTCCAAGGGGAGGGCTTGGAGGAGTCACTTCTGGGCTCTGCGCCCGACCTACTCCCACGTCTGCCAGGGAATCCTTGATGACCCTCTTGACTAGGGCCTCCGACGACCCTCTTGACTAGGGCCTCCAGTCGCTGGTCTGGATTGTCCCTCTCTCCCGCAGCTTGAGAGAAGCATTTGTCACACATTGACTTGCTTTCAGGGACACGTGCACCACAACCCCAACAGCCCACTCTATCTGGGCGTCGCGAGGGGCCCGCTGAGGCAGATGATTTCCCACGATTATGGGAGCCTGACTGTGACCTCTGAGCAGATCTCAAGGAGGAGTGCCGGTGGTGAGAACTTAAGCGATGCTCACTCTTGCGTGAGGAATGCCGTTCCAACCTAGGAGGGCTGTAAAACAAAGAAACAAAGCAAGACAAACAGGGAGCCAGGACATAAATGATGCCCTAATCCCCCCCTCTCTACACACCCCAACCCCCAAGCCCCGCATACCTATTAAGGGTGGGCTGAGGGTGAGGAGGCTTCCATCTGGCGCTGACCTACAGGGATGAGCCGGACAACGGGATCAGAGAGGAAGAAAGAGGAGAGGGGGAATAACTCCCAAAAACCTGGGGCCAGTACTCACCAGGAAGACCGTATGGGCAAATGCAGAGCAGCAGCGGATGCCACAGGTAAACACACAGAGAAACTGACAGCAAAATACAGACTTCCAGCAACAGAGTGTATGATCTACACACTCTGCTGACACCTGAAGGGTTTTCAATATGGCACCTGCTGACATCATCAAGCAGCGCCGAAAAACCCTACTGCACATGCTCCACATCGTCACTGAGCATGTGCGAGAACCAAGCCTCGTTCTGAGGCGCCCGCACATGCTCAGTAGCCCTAGCCACCAGGAAATAACAGGAAATAAGGAAAGAACATACAAAACCAGCTGAAATAAAAACTTAAGCTGCTATGGAGTTAAACAAATATGACAGGCAAGGAGTACTCACGACCACCAACGAACCGCTAGCCACCAGGGATGGATGAGCATACAGCACACACCGGACTTCATGATTCTTTCAGGGTACCGGCCACCCGCAGCAGCTGGGCTTTTTGGCCAAGGTGCACGTCAGAAGAATCTTCGCCCCTGCTCCATACCCCGCAACAGCTGGGGCTTATTGGAGAACTCAATACCCGAATGGTAGAGACATCCATCTCCTGGGATCCATCTTCAGGTAGGATACAGGTAATCCATTAGGAGGACAAAAAAGGAACACGTGTGCTGAACAGGTGCAAAGATTTATGGGAGTGATGTCCTATGGGTAGGTTTGGAGGCGGGGCCAAACCCGATACGTATGCTGCCATGGAGTCTGTCAGGAAAAAAATATTATTAAAAGGGGTTGGGGTGACACCGTGAGTTACCGCACCGGGTGACACCAACCCTAGTGACGCCACTGCCTGCCAAGCCTCCTTAAAGGGGAATTATAGAAAAAAATGATTGGTTAAACCTGCAAGTGCTTTTCTTTACCACTACTATTCGTTACTACTGAGTTTTGAAATTTACAAATGCAGCAATTTAGAAACTGGATGAAAATTTTAGCACTGGGAAACACTTTTCGAAAAGATAAAAAAGTGCATTTTATATACAAGTATATAGATCAGACCAAAATTAGGAAAAATGAAGTGGAAAGAGGGACTTTGATCCAAATCAGGGACAGTCCCTATTAAATCAGAGACATTTGGGAGCTATGGGCGTTTGTCTGAACTGCTACAGCTTCTCATGCATCTGGTAAGAAGCTCACTGTGTGTACCTGGCTCCCCCAGTGAGATCTCTGTTATCTCTGTAGGACCTCAATTTAGTGCGGTCGGTTCTTCAGAAACTCCTTTTGAAAATATTTGTGAGGTTTCTCTGCTTATTCTGACACACAGAAGAAAAAGTGGTGCTTCGTCCCTGCCAGTCATTCCTTCCTAAACTCGTCTCTGGTTTCCATTTAAATGAAGACATTGTGTTGCCTTGTGTCCTAAGCCTAAGCATCCTTAAGAGATTGCCTTACATTCTTTGGATGTGGTTCGGGCATTTAGGGTGTATCTGGCGGCGACTGAATCGTTCCGAATATCTGATTCTCTTTTTGTCCTTACGGATGGACGCCGTAAGGGGCTGGCCACGTCTGCTGCGATCATTTCTGGATGGATCAGGCAGACGGTGGTGCAGGCCTATTCCATTAAGGGTCAGGATCCTCCTTTCCCTGTTAAGGCACATTTTGCGAGGGCGCTTAATGCCTCTTGGGCCTTCCGTCATCAGGCTTCGGTAGTGCAGGTTTGCAAGGCAGCCACCTGGTAGTCCGTGCACACGTTTACAAAATTTTATAAGATGGATGTGTTGGCATCTGCGAATGTTTCTTTTGGCAGCAAGGTTTTGCAGGCCGCTGTTGAAGAGGATTATTCTTCTTTGTGGGTGTGTCCGTCAATAAACATCAGAAAAAAAGGTAAGACAAAAATCCAAACTTCCTCTTTCGTTCATTGACCCGACACAGCTCCAGAATCTTCTTGACCATTGGGACGTCCCAAAGCAGTGTCAAAAATGAGGGGTGGAAAAAAAAACTGCAGAAAAAAATTCCCAAAGGCTAAACCTGCCAACCAGGTAACATGGAACTCAACCAGCAACAACTGGAGCTCACCTGAAAACATACACCCTCAAAGAGGACTAATCCTCTTAAACAGCAGCCAGCAAAACCTTTCGGCCAAAGCAGCATTCTCCGATGCCAGCACATCCACTTTGTAAAAATTCTAACAAAGTGTGACAGACGACAAAGTGGCCACCTTGCAATATTGCATCACTGACGCCTGATGACGGAAGGCCCAGGAGGCACTAAGCGCTTGCGTAGAATGCACCTTAACAGAGAAAAGAGAACCTGACCTGATCTATCTGGGAAGACGCGGTCAAACCCTTGCGAGGTTCATCCGTAAGGACAAATAGCGAGTCTGATTTCCTAAATGACTCGGTTGCTGCCAGGTACACCCTGAACACCCAAACAACATCTAGAGAATGCAAGGACACAGGGAAGGCAACACTATGTCTTCATTCAGGTGGAAACCAGAAACAACCTTGGGAAGGAAGAACTGACAAGGACGAAGCACCACTTTATCTCCGTGAACCACCAAGTAAAGTGAACGACAAGACAAAGCTGCCAGCTCCGAAACCCTACATGCAGAAGAAAAAGCCACCAAGAAAGCTACCTGCTGGGACACTGTAAGCAGAGGAATCTCGCAAATATTTTTGAATGGCGGTTACTGAAGAACCGACAGCACCAAGCTCCCATATAGCAATGGAGACTGTACTGGGGGAGTGAAGTGGCGAACCCCCTGAACAAAAATGCGAACCAAAGATACGTAGCCAAAGGACAATGAAAGAAAACCGACAAGGCCGAAACCTGGTTCTTGATGGTACCCAAGGCCAGACGCTGCTCAACACCTTGTTGGAGGAAAGCCAACCTCCGAGCCACGAAAAAGGTGCGGGGGTGAACCCCAAGAGATTCACATCAGCAAAGTACGCTCTTCAAACATGATGGTAAATCTTCTTAGAAGTAGATTCGCTAGCTTTCAGCAGCACGGGAATCGCCGATTCAGACAACCCTCTATACTTCAGCACCTGGCTTTTGCTAGCCAAGCCGTTAAGGCCAGCGACTGTAAGCAAGATGGAAGATTGGCCCTTGGGCCAACAGATCTCCTCTGAGAGGAAGTCTCCAAGGAACATCGGCAACCAACCGTATCAGATCTGCGTACCAAGACGGGTGAGGGCAGTCTGGAGCCACTAAGATGGCCAAAATCCCTTCTGCCTCGATCCTATGCAGGAGTCTTGGCAGAAGTTCTAGAGGAGGAAAAGCGTATATCAGATGATACTAGCCCCAAGGAGCCACCAGTGCCTCTGTGGCATTGGGCAGAGAATCCCGAGACCGTGCCACAAACCTAAGCACCTCCCTGTTACAAAGTTAGTCAGGTTGAAAAAAGACACAAGTCCATCTGGCTCAACCAATAAAAAACAAAGAAAAACAGTAAAGAAAACCAGCCATACAATCCCATATACACAATCCTACACCCGCCTTTGATCCAGAGGAAGGCGAAAAAACCCCAGCAAAGCATGATCCAATTTGCTACAGCAGGGGGAAAAAAAATTCCTTCCTGATCCCCCGAGAGGCAATCGGATATTCCCTGGATCCACTTTACATATAAATTTTAGTACCCATTTATATTATGTACACCCAGGAAAGAATCCAGGCCTTTTTTAAAGCAATATAATGAGCTAGCCAGAACCACCTCTGAAGGGAGTCTATTCCACATTTTCACAGCTTTTACGGTGAAGAAACCTTTCCGTATTTGGAGACAAAATCTGTTTTCCTCTAGTCATAAAGAGTGCCCCCTTGTCGTCTGTGTTGACCTTAAAGTGATGCATTCTGGTTGAAACTATTTGACTCCCCTGACAGCATAGATATGCACATACGAGAGTTCTATTCATTCCAGGATCCATCTAGCTCCGGTGTACTTTACTGGGAGGCCATTAAGGCGTACCTAACGGCATTGCTGATAGCTGAAATGTCCAAGGTAAAAAGGTCCTCCACTGCACTGGTTAAGGAAGTTGAGTCTAGAGTGCAGGACCTGGAACAACAATACATATCAGATCCTTCTTACTTGGCTAGGGAGGCTTGGCAGGCAGCTCAGTCTTATGAGCACCGGCTGACCTCATCGGCTAAGAAAAAACAGTTCTTTTCCAAACAGGCACTCTTTGAGGAGGGGGAGAAAACCGGATGCCTGTTGGCGCGGATAGTTTCCTCCCACCAACGTTCACCCACCATAGGGGCGATTAAGTCCCAGACGGGTTCCTTGGTGAGAAAGCCTGAGGAGATCATGAGGGAATAGGCAAATTTTTATGAGACCCTCTATCTGCCGACAGCCTCCTATATGCTGGCGGAGCTGGGGCAGTTACTACTACACATTCCTTTTCCTACTCTAACTGACACACAAAGGAGCTCCAAGAGGCATTATGTTTATGTCCCATTTGTAAAGCACCGGGGGAGGATAGTATCCCAATGGAAGTGTATAAACAATATGCTGCTGTAGTGCTCCCAAGGTTGCTGAGGGTCTTCAACAAGTCCTTAGAGGAAGGTGCTTTGCCCTCTTCTATGTACAAAGCAAATGTGGTTTTATTGCTAAAGCCGGGTTAGGACCGGTCGAACCAGGGTCGTATAGGCCTTTATCACTATTGCAGTGTGATGTGAAAATCCTAGCAAAGACATTGGCAGTAAGACTGAATGGGGTAATTACGTCTTTAATACATTCTGGTCAAGCTGGCTTTATGCTCCAAAAATTCACTGCAATCAATATTCTGAGATTATTTCTGAATATGCAATCCCAGGCAGATAACATGGGTCATAGGGCACTACTATCATTAGATGCTGCTAAGGCATTTGTTAGCGTACATTGGGAATACTTGTGGGAGGTAATGAAGAAATTTGGGTTCGGCTCAGTATAAATATCGTGGGTACGACTTCTCTATGCTAAACCACAGGCTGTAGTTAGGACCTTTGGCAAAATATCACACTACTTCAAACTGGGGAGGGGGGACTAGACAGGGTTGCCCTTTGTCACCTCCTTTTTGCTTTGGTGATTGAGCCTCTGGTGATTAGGGTGCAGTCTTACCCAGGCATAGAGGGATTTCGATATGGGAATATACATGAAAAGGTGATGCTATACGCTGCTGAAACTTTATTTATGTTGGGCGACACGGAGGCCTCCCTTAGGGCAGCCATGGCCACGATAGTGGAATTCTGGAAATTCTCAGGTCTCTTAACTAATTGGTCAAAATCCGCATTTTTATTGTTGGATGGGGACGGGGCTCAACCTGTAGCACCCTTGTGCCCTATTCCCATTACTACTCAATTTAACCACTTTACCACCGGAGGATTTTGCTGTCTTACGTCTGGGCCACTTTTTGCGATTCGGCACTGTGCGACTTTAACTGACAGTTGCGTGGTCATGCAAAGCCGTACCCAAACAAAATTTATGTCCTTTTTTCCCACAAATAGAGCTTTCTTTTGGTGGTATTTGATCACCTGTGCGATTTTTACTTTTTGCGCTATAAACAAAAAAAAGCGACAATTTTGAAAAAATAACAATATTTTTCTAATTTTTTTATATGAAATCCCCCCCCCCCCCAAAAAATGTAAAAATCCAAATTTTTTATCATTTTAGGCCAATTTGTTTTCTGCTACATATTTTTGGTAAAAAAAAAAATCGCAATAAGCGTATTTTGATTGGTTTGCGCAAAAGTTATTGCGTTTACTAACTAAGGGAAAGATTTCTGTCGTTTTTGGTGTTTTTTTTTTTAACGAGTAATGGCGGCGATCTGCGATTTTTTTTTGCGGGACTGCGACATTGCGGCGGACAGATCGGACCCTTGACTGACATTTTTGACACTTTTGGGGGTACCAGTGACATTACTGCAGTAATCAGTGCTATAAATATGCACTGTTACTGTAAAAATGACACTGGCAGGAAAGGGCTTAATTTTATTGGAGAGGGAGGGGTTAATGTATGCCTGGTACTTACTGACATGTGTGGGGGGAGGTGACTGAGTGACACAGGAACAGATCGCAGGTTCAGCTATGCTGAACCCTGCAATCTGACACTGCCTGTCACTTAGGAGATCCGCCCGCTTTGTTTACACAGACACTCCCCCGCCGTGAAGGGGGAGTGTCTGCCGACGTAGGTCTATGTCGTCAGACCTACAAGAGCCACTTTGCCGCAGTAGAGCTCTAGTGAGCAGCGGCAAAGTGGTTAAATATCTGGGTGTGCAGGTGTCTCCCCTTGTTAGAGATTTCTCCTCTCCTTCTCCTTCAGAGGTTCAGAGACCGGATCAAGACATGGAACTCTCTGTACCTTTCGGTGGCGGGTAGCGTGAATTTGATAAAAATGGTGCTCATGCTGCAACCACTATACATGTTACACAATACCCCTATGGTAATCCCTTTAAAACTGTTTAGAATAATTAACTCTATTTTTCTAACTCTTATCTGGAAAAGTGGTACTCCCAGAATTAAATTAGAACATTTGCAGAGACCCAAGGACAAGGGAGAGTTCACTCTACCCAACCCATGGCTGTACTACTTGGCAGCCCAATTACAGCACCTGATAGGGACAATGGGTACGGAGGAAACAAAAGATAGCACAGAGGTCAGTTTATCCCTGGGGATAATGAGGCATATAATCTGCAGAGGCCCTGTGCCTACGGCACTGGAGGCACAAGCTTTTGGAAAACCGCATAAAATTTACTCAACATATAACCTTTCCAAAAGGTATGGAATAAAACCAAATATTTACAGGGGGCGGAGGGTTACACCAAGTTCAGCCCTATATGGCTAAACTATATCTTCCTGGAGATTGCTAAGTTGCAGTCGGGGGCCAAGTTCGAGAGAGTATGTGGGTGACACACCTCAAGCACATTTTTCAAAATAGGAAACTGCTGACATTTGCTGAATTACAAGCTAAATATAATTTTCCATTATCTATGCATTTTTTATATGTACAGTTACGGCACGTGGTCAAAGCTCAAAGTAACTCTTCTGAATGGGTAATGTCCCCAACTCCAATCCTTGAATTGGTAAGGGGCACTATAGTATCTAAGGGGTTCACTTCACAATGTTATACAAGGCTATTGCAAATACACTTGAAACAGCACCCACTGAGCGTGATAGAAAAATGGGAGAGAGATATAGGTTCAATGGATGCTGAACAATGTGAGGAGGCTTTCCAAACAGCGAGTACCTGCTCACTAAATGTCACACAAAGATTGACCCAATTGTACATAAAAAACAAATTGAAAAGGATTAAAAGAGGTGCATGGAAGCCAGCCAGCCCCCAGTCTGATGTACTCACCCTCCAGTCTGCCACCAACCAAGTAGACCTGTCTCAATATGAATAAAGAACAGGGGTTTAGTTGACATGCATTTGCAAATGCATGTGAAAGCTGCAGAGCCACGACACGGCACCCTGTATTATCTGCAGTCCCTAACACTTGTAAATGTAAGTGTTTCCACTCTGGGAGCACATGGCTGCTAATGGGTGGATAGGAGGCAGGTGGGAGGGAGCAGCCCAAACTTCCCCCAACCCACTTCCATCCACGACTGGTATGGTATCTCAATGCTCTAATAGCAATGTTCTTAAGATGGTACAAACTGAAAACGACCAGCTGAGAAGCATACACCTCCAATCCCTTGGCGGATGCAGTGTAAAACACAGATTGGGACTTTATATGAGGCAGTTTGCCTGTATAGCTCAGTGCCTCCATCCCTAATTTCATAAAATATTTGGGACTTTACATGAGACAAGCAGGTCATGCTATGGTCTCCATCCCTGTATATGAGCACTGAGCTATACAGGCAAACTGCCTCATATAAAGTCCCAATCTGTGTTTTACACTGCATCCGCCAAGGGATTGGATTGGAGGTGTATGCTTCTCAGCTGGTTGTTTTCAGTTTGTACCATCTTAAGAACATTGCTATTAGAGCATTGAGATACCACACCAGTCGTGGATGGAAGTGGGTTGGGGGAAGTTTGGACTGCTCCCTCCCACCTGCCTCCTATCCACCCATTAGCAGCCATGTGCTCCCAGAGTGGAGACACTTACATTTACAAGTGTTATGCCTCGTACACACGTTCAGATAATCGTACGAAAAAACTCGCTTTCGACCTGGTTGCACGATAATCTGATCGTTAGTACACTGCTTTCGACAGCCGATCACAACAGTTCGTCCAACAAAATCCGAAGGGACAAACAGGAAAACTTCTGTCGTACGATAGCCCCGCAAACGACAATCGTGCAATCAGTACACTATGCGTCCGCTAAAAATCGTTCGACAAACACCGCGCATGATCGGAAATAGCGAAATAACCCGGAAGGGGAATCTGGAGAATGTAAACAATGGTTTTACGACCCGACAATAATATTGCAGCCTATTCCCAATGTTTTTCCGAACATTCGGTCAGTAAAATAGTAAAATCCAGCTATAATGATCAAGCCTGGTTATTATATTTGTTACCTAATTTTACCTAATTTTAGCAAAGACTAGCATAAATGTTAAAGATAAAGAACTGATTTTCTTTGCATTTTGGATACAATTTGCACTACACTGTTGGTCTTTAAATAAAGAGCAAATTGTGGGTACAATTATACAATCATACATATCTAATATAATAATGACAATATACAAGGCCAGTGATGGAAGCATGGTAAACTTTATTAATCAACAGATAACATCAACAATCACAAGCAACAACCATATCAATAGTTAGCAAGATCAACAATACAAGTGCCACATATGTGTGTTTGAATGTCCAAAAACAAGTAAACTTTTTCTTAAATCAAAAAAAAAATCTATAATTGAGTGTAATTAAAATCCTGCGGCCATGGAGTATGTGGTCGTTCCTGTTGCATGTGGTGCCATTGGCCACCATGATGCTGTGATCCTGGTGATGTATGTTGGTTAGATTGGACAAATTGCTGGGATGTCAATCTACTCTCTATGTATTCTGTCATGCGAGTATGTCTGATCAATTCCCCTCTCACACGTTTATTCATCGTCTCCAGCATCAAGGTTTCCGCAAACTGACGTTGCTCCTCAGACATTTTACGGAGCTTGCTTGTCGCAAGGATCCCAAAAGCATCTGCTTCAACATGTTTCTTAAGAGCAGCGGTTGCTTTGCTTAAAAATGATGTAGTCACATCTTCAAATCTCCTCCTCTTTTGAGGCCTATTCACTGGAGTTGATGTAGTGCCCTCCTGTGTTATTTCAGTGAGAACATTTATGTCCTCTGATGTTTCCTCTTGTGTGTTTGTCTAAAAAAGTGAAAATCAAGCTTATATTTGTATGACAGATTGCATTTCACATTAACATCCAACCCCCAAACATCAATTGTACCTGAAAACACAGCATGCACGGATTAGTTATAGGAATAAGAACGTTAATACCTGTGTCTGTGGTATGTCCTCAGTGTCCTCAGACAGGTTTTTTGGAGACATAAAGGTGTCCAAAGCTGCAGATGTAGATGGTGTAGATAGTGTACATATGGACGATCTGGCATCCACCTGTTCAGTAAGGAACCGCAGACTGTCAAAATACCACAGTCTCGGAATGTATATGTCCTCCGCTCCTGCTCCAGATTTGTGGGAGTCAACAATCTTGTTCAATTCTCGTTTGAATATGGTTCTCAAATTAGCAATTTTATTGCGTACATAATTAATGTCCGCTGACATATAAATGGTTTTGCATAGGTCTACCAGTTTTGATAGGGCCTCATGCCTCTTATTCCGGTCCGAGTAGTCTTTTGATTTTATTTTCCACAAGCAGGGCATCTGCCTGTACATCTCTATGAATTTCTGAAGGAATTCAGGGGATGTGAATTTGTCCACCATGGTTACTACAAAGATAAACATGCTGGTTTAGCTATGTTGCACATCATGTACACTGGCATAGAAGTATAACAAGAAAATATATCTTTAATTAAATAAAGTGGCAGCAGTAGTACATACAGCCTCCTGCAAGCATACTCAATTTTCACGCTATAACAACAACACCCTTTGTTTTATGTGTCATTCATTAAAAACTATAAATGTCATTTAGAACAGCTTGATATAGAAAGATTAACTGAGATGCTAGGAATCTGCCACAAATAAAGTTGACGAATAATATCAGAACAATGTATAAGCAATGGGCTTGCAAATGATGTTTCAATGCTTCAACAGAACAATCTTTCCAACAAATGCTTAGCTTACCTTCATTCGCTATGACAGTTCGGTCGTGAATCGGAAAATGCTCGTTCAGTCTTCTCTACAGCACAAGTACAATCCTTCCGTGATTGTGCCGCCACAAGACGAACATTCGGTGTTTGACGGTCTGTGCATGCGTCGGGTGTCCCGCCCCTATCCGACGTTACGCACATGCACGTCGGGCGCCACGATTGCAATAACGAAGACGTCACAAGTCAAACGACCGAATGTCTGAGGTGGAGGAGAACAGGATGTCGGCCAAAAAACCTGTGAGACAGGAAAGAAGAGTGAAAGCAACATCCATGTGAAAGAATGAAATGTTGGAGATGGTGAAGATCCTGGAGAAGCATGATTACGATGGCAGGCTTGCACATTATGAGAGGCCTAATACAAGGAAGGACCGCATCCTGGACAAAGTAGTGGAAGTCCTCAGATTTAAACATGGTGTGGAACGGTCCAAAGACCAACTGAGGAAGAGGTGGTCTGATTTGAAAAGTCGAAAACAAAAGCAACTCATGGAAATCCAGGAAAGAATTAAAAAAAGTAAGTATATTTGCTTGTTGATATTTATTATTGCTTTCCAATGTTTTTTTGATTTGAGCCTCCTAATCATATGCTGTACATTACTGTGTATATGATATCTAACTGATATTTCTTGGTTGTGCTCATTGTTAAATGAGTTATATAACTGTGAATGTGCCTGCCTCGATATATGCTGTCATTTATTTGATGTTATTTTCTTACAGTGAAAAAAATGAGCTTGAAGAAACGGCTGCGCCATCAGAAGATTCATGAAAGGAGGAGGGGTTTGGTATCGTAGTCTGAGGACGTGAATGAGGAGAAAACAGCAGATTCTGGAGTTTCTGTTGCTGCAACAGGTTAGTCATGTGGGTTTGTGAAGCAAGTTTAAAGTTCTATGATGACATAGCACGTAATCCAATTTATATTTATTTATATATCGTTTAGGCTCCAAGAGAAAGAGACGACGCATAGAATCGGACAGTGACGATTCTGGAGGAGAAAAAGCTGGTCAATCAACAAGCAGTGTCCATGATAAAGATAGTGGTGTACGCACCGCAGAAGATTTGTCTGAGCATACTGAATTAGGTATGTGTTTAAATATATTGTACATTAAATGTTAAGTTTGATGGTAGAGGAATGCACAATTTACCAGAGAGGACATGTTCTGGGATGCATATCAGTACGCTTCAGATAGTAGGAAGGTTCACAGACAATAACTATATATACATATATATATATATTGTACAGGTCGTAGAGGGTGGGTCCTTGAAGGACGCTATATTTCCCCTCTGTTTGGGCTCTGGGCCCTTTAAGGGAGCAAAAGGGGTTAACTCATTGATCAGAGGAAGTGGGTTTAAGAAGGACAGGAAGTTGTAGATTGGGTGTGGTGGAGCATAGAGGAGACTGTGGATGGTGAATGTGGACTTTTGTACAGCCGAGAAGGTGCATGTCAGTGTTCTGACTGGGAGCCTATTGCCAGGGGAAGCTACCCTCTTCAAAAGTTGGGACTGTTTGACTGCAAAAGCAGCTCTGAAGCATCTCAAAGAGGCTCTGGCTCAGCAACAAGAAAGTACTCACCTGTTGGTAACCCAGCTGGCCGCCCAGCAAGGAGCTATACAGACTCAGGTGAAGGCCTTACAAGAGGTAGTACAGCACCTTTCCCAGAGTCATGAACAGGCAGCGGTTACCCCTAGCAACCAGGTGACGGTGAGGGCCAGTCATTTCCTGCAGAAGCTGTCTCTGAGTGATGATGTAGAGGCATTCCTTGCTACGTTTGAGAGGACGGCAGAGAGAGAAGGGTGGCCCCAGGACCAGTGGGCCGGTCTCATTGCTCCTTTCCTCACCGGAGATCCTCAAAAGGCCTACTTTGATCTACCACCTGAAGAAGCGAAAGTCTATGAACGATTAAAGGCAGAAATTTTGGCTCGTCTGGGGGTAACTACGGCTGTTCGGGCCCAACGAGTGCACCAGTGGAAATATTGTCCAGACCGGCCACCAAGGTCCCAAATGCATGACCTGGTGCAACTGGTAAAAAAATGGCTGCAGCCCGAGGTGTTGTCTGGCCTCCAAATTGTGGAACGAGTTGTGTTGGACCGATACCTGAGGTCCCTGCCAGACGACCTTCAACGATGGGTCAGCCATGGAGACCCCACAACAGTGAATCACCTTGTTGAGATGGTGGAACGATATACGGTAGTGGAGGATCTTCTTGGCCCTACCAAGCGCCAAGGCCCCAGCACGTCTCGGCCGGTTCGGCCAACTGCAGCCGCTCGGATGGAAATCCCACGGAACCCTGGAGCACCAATTCCACAAGGCCAGGAGTCACTCCTTGTGCCTTCTCAGAGGCCTGTTCCTGCTCGGAAAGTGGGGGATATACAATGTTGGCGGTGTCATTCCTGGGGCCATACCCGGGCACACTGCCCACTGCAAGAAGAGCCCATGGAATGCGGGGTCCTCCAAAAGGGGTCTTTTTATGCCCATAAAGTATGCACAACACATCTGGATCTTGGTGAGGGGAAGTTCGAGTGTGAAGTTCGAGTAAACCACCTTCCTGCCAGGGCTTTGTTGGACTCAGAAAGCATGGTGACCCTGGTTCATCCTAGAGTTATTGGGAGAATCGGCCCAGTAAGCAAAACTTTACGGGTCGTGTGCATTCACGGAGACACTAGAGAGTACCCTCTCATCTTGGTGTCCATCTCCACGGCATGTGGCACTGGTACTCAAGAGGTGGGGGTGGTGGAAAACTTAGTGCATGATGTGATCATAGGACGAGACTGTCCATTGTTTGCAAAACTGTGGGAACAAGGACAACCACATGAATGGCCCAGAGACTGGGGAGAAACGTCCTCTGTTCCTGCTGTTGAGGAAAGTAATCCTGAACTGCCAAATTTTGTGAAGGTTGAACTGGATAAAAGTAATGTTGAAACTGTTGAGGATGCCAAAATACATGGTCCACAGACCAACCTGAATACTGAGGGGGGGGGAACCTTCTCCTCTTCAGGTGATGCTGGGGGAAGAGGAGGAGGAAGTGGCCTCTACCCCTGCTCTACCAGATTTGGGTGTTACCCAGGGGGCATTTGGTACTGCTCAGATGCAGGACCCCACTTTGGCCCGGGCACGGGAACAGGTTGTGGTAGTAAATGGAGTTCCACAAGAGCCAGGGGCAAATGAGCGATGGCCACACTTTGCAGTATGCAATGAATTGCTTTATCGGGTTAACCAAATAAGAGGAGATGTGGTAGACCAATTATTGGTACCCCAACAATATAGACGGAAGGTTCTTGACCTGGCCCATAATGATGTTTTAGGGGGACACCTAGGAGTGGAGAAGACAGAAGCACGAATCACCGACACCGACCGGTTTTACTGGCCAGGTCTGAAAGCGGAGGTAAAGAAATACTGTGCCTCCTGTCCCACCTGTCAGTTAACCGCTCCGGTGACTCACTTCCGTAGCCCTTTGGTCCCTCTGCCTATAATTGAGGTCCCATTTGAAAGGATAGCGATGGATATAGTGGGTCCATTGGTAAAGTCTGCTCGAGGTCACTCCTATATACTGGTGATCCTTGACTATGCCACCAGATATCCAGAGGCGCTACCCCTGCGGAATACCTCCTCTAAGACTATTGCTCGGGAGTTATTCCAATTGTTCACACGAACTGGATTTCCTAAGGAAATCCTCACGGACCAGGGCACTCCGTTTATGTCGAGGGTTATGGCCGATGTGTGCAAGCTGTTTCGGATTAAACAGCTGCGCACATCAGTATACCATCCCCAAACAGACGGCTTGGTAGAGCGCTTTAATAAGACTCTGAAGTCAATGCTCAAGAGAGTGGTACAAAGAGATGGGAAAGACTGGGACTGCCTGTTACCAGCTCTCCTATTTGCTATTCGGGAAGTGCCTCAGGCCTCCACGGGGTTTTCACCCTTTGAGTTGGTGTATGGGCGGAGACCTCGTGGATTGCTTGATTTTGTTAAAGAGGAATGGGAAAGTGAACCTATTCAGCATAAGAGTGTTCTTGAATATGTCTCCCAAATGCAGGAAAGGATCATGAGTGTGATGCCCCTGGTCAAGGAACATTTGCAAACAGCCCAGGAGGCTCAACGGAGGGTATATAATAAGGCCGCTAAAATAAGGCACTTCCAAGTGGGGGATCGAGTGGCGATACTGATTCCCACTGTGGAAAGTAAGTTCTTGGCCAGATGGCAAGGTCCCTTTGAAATTGTGGAAAAAATAGGGGAGGTAAATTATAGAGTCCACCAACCAGGCAAGAGGAAGCCGTATCAAATATATCACGTAAACTTGTTAAAGCCCTGGATGGACAGGGAACCGGTGACCTCCCTGGCTGGTGTAAGACTTGAACCTCAGGTTGGTGTGGAGAGTGTCCAAGTAGCAAATACACTGTCTAAAATCCAAAGTCAGCAAGCAAAGGAGTTCTTGCAGAGAAATAAAGAAAAATTTTCAGACTTGCCAGGTCTTACTACGGTTAAAGTTTGTGTCCGGCCGTACCGTATCCCGGAAGCTCAGAGAAAGGCCGTTTCAGAGGAAGTAAAGAAGATGTTAGACCTGGATGTTATTGAAGAATCGCAGAGTGAGTGGTCAAGCCCAATTGTGTTGGTACCAAAGCCCAATGGGACTCTGCGGTTCTGCAATGATTTCCGTAAACTTAATGAAGTTTCAAAGTTTGATGCCTACCCTATGCCCCGGGTGGATGAGCTTATCGAGAGACTAGGCCCAGCCAGGTATATCACCACCTTAGACCTTACTAAGGGGTATTGGCAAATCCCCCTGACTAAGGCTGCCAGAGAGAAAACTGCTTTTTCTACCCCAGAGGGGAGTTTTCAGTACAAAAGAATGCCTTTTGGACTACAAACTGCTCCAGCCACCTTCCAGCGAGCAATGGATAGGGTTTTACGACCTCATCGAGAGTATGCCTCCGTATATTTGGATGACATAGTCATTTTTAGCAGAGACTGGGAATCACACTTGCCTAAAGTCCAGGCAGTGCTGGACTCCCTTTCGAAGGAGGGGTTCACAGTGAATCCAGAAAAATGTGCGTTGGGAATGGAGGAGGTGAAATACCTGGGGTATATCGTAGGTAGAGGGCTGGTAAAACCTCAGGTCAACAAGGTAGAGGCGATACAGAACTGGCCCCGCCCCCTAACAAAGAAGCAGGTACGTGCATTCCTGGGCATAGTGGGATACTACAGGAGGTTTGTACCCAACTTTGCCACATTGGCGGCTCCACTGACCGATCTGACTAAGGGTCGGAAGTCGGTCATGATTGAGTGGAATGCAGACGCTGAAAGGGCTTTTTTGGAGCTTAAGTCAGCACTGTGCCAACACCCTGTCCTGATAGCGCCAAACTTTTCAAGAGAATTCATTGTCCAGACTGACGCTTCAGATACAGGGTTAGGAGCAGTCCTGTCACAGGTTGTTCAGGGTGAGGAGCACCCGGTAGTCTTCCTCAGTAGGAAGCTGACACCAGCGGAGAAAAACTATGCGATAGTTGAGCGAGAGTGTTTGGCCATTAAGTGGGCCTTAGAATCCCTCAGGTATTATCTCTTGGGGAGGAAATTTAGGCTGATTTCGGACCATGCTCCTTTAACATGGATGAGACAAAGTAAAGGGACTAATGCCAGGATTACCCGTTGGTTCCTGGCACTCCAGGAATTTAAATTTGTAGTGGAGCACAGGCCCGGGAGACAGCATCAAAATGCAGATGCCCTCTCTCGAGCCCATTGTCTTAGCTCCACTGTTGCCTCCACTTCCTTGGCGTTGGGGCAGAGGGGGGGGATATGTACAGGTCGTAGAGGGTGGGTCCTTGAAGGACGCTATATTTCCCCTCTGTTTGGGCTCTGGGCCCTTTAAGGGAGCAAAAGGGGTTAACTCATTGATCAGAGGAAGTGGGTTTAAGAAGGACAGGAAGTTGTAGATTGGGTGTGGTGGAGCATAGAGGAGACTGTGGATGGTGAATGTGGACTTTTGTACAGCCGAGAAGGTGCATGTCAGTGTGCTGACTGGGAGCCTATTGCCAGGGGAAGCTACCCTCTTCAAAAGTTGGGACTGTTTGACTGCAAAAGCAGCTCTGAACTCTTCAAGTCGGTGAGACTGTCTTTTCCTTGTTGTGTTTCTTTTGCTGCTATGAAGCCTGTTTAAGTTAATAAACATTTCTTTGGTTGCAACGCCTGTGTCCTGCGATCCAGCTGATCCCCCCAAACATTACAATATATATATATATATATATATATATATATATGTGTACGTATGTGTGCTGGTCAGTGGCGGCTGGTGTGTTGAGGGCGCAGGGGTGCCGCCCCCCCATCTATGCGTTCGACCCCCCTAATCTACATGCAGGGGCGCCGGACGCATAGAGTTCAATGGGATTTTTTTCTCATTATCTGATTAGAGCCAGAGGCTCTAATAGGGTGATGCAAAGGGTGGAGCCGGGGCGCAGAGCAGTGCATCCCGACTCCACCCATTGTGTGACAATAGCAAATGAAAATTCGCTATTGTCACACCGATCCTCCTCCTAGTCCCGCCATCAGCAGGAGAGAGCAGCATAGTCGGTCCAGTCATCGTGAGGAGGTAAGTGATTCAAGCAGCCGCTGCCTCAGACTCAGTGCCTCCCTGCTCTCTCCTGTCACTGTGCGGGACTTTGGACTCGAGTCCGGTGGTGGGGGAGCACACCGTGGTCACTTTACATTGAAGGGGGCACACCGTGTTCACTCTACATTGATGGGGGCACTGCTCACTGGTCACTCTGCATTGATAGGGCACACTGTACCTTGATTACTGAAGGCACCTTTCATACTTGTGTGACCTCAAAGTCACGTTATTTTTTCACTTGTTTTTTGACGCAAAGCAATGCCTATTACATTTTTCTTTTTGCACATCCCCCCCCCCCCACCTCCAAACATTTTGAGTAACAGCCACCACTGGTGCAATTCAAAACATTTTTTGCAATGACAACAAGGTCATCCTGTCATGATGCTGAAAGATCACTATCATACGTAAATCGTGTTATAAAGTATGAGAAATTTGTACATAGGGAAAGAATGTTTGTAAGCAAACTATGCTATTTTTAAAGATGACATACGCGTCGAAGCAGTGCAGCAGGAACAATACAGTGTTTCTTCTCCGGTCCACGTATGGGATACCATAATGGAGGGTACAGGTGACATGCCCACATGGAGCACAGAGGATACTCTGCAGAGTGTGACTAGCACACGTACGTACAAGTGAAATGAAATGAGTTGTTGTGGTCTTTACAAATGCACATCTTATTAGTAATCAAGACCTCTCCTTTATTACAGAACCTGGTTTGGATGCTGCTACAGTGGGACAGATATCCAGGGAGTTAATTTTAGCATGTGCTGACATCCAGAAGATCAAGGATGCAGCTACATGCCTACTGAGCCGTTTACAGTACTTCATAGACATATTTGCGAAATTACAGCCACATGTTTAATGTGCTTTTTCCTTGCTTGTTTATTGTCGAATAATTGTTTTGTTTTGTTATTTTTTTATGTTGATTTTTTGGAAACCTACAGTTCAGGGTTGCATTTGTCTGTATTTGTCTGTACTGTACGCACATTGCACAATTGTTCACACTGCAATCTGCAAAAAAATTAGGGGAATCAATGTTAGATCGCAGTGTGACCGTGTGAACTGATACATGGTGCTTCAGTGGTATTGCATAGGTGTCAAGACCCATGCAATACCATTCCAGTGCAGTACCAAAAGAGGGTTCATCATGGCCCCTTAGGGTTGATTGCTGGAAAATCATAGCTGCTGATTCTTCTTTTTTATATTGGAAAGCATGTTAGCTTAAAATAAAACTTTTATATTTTTTGAAATCTTTGCTTCTTTATTTTCTTGAATATAATCATTGATCACTTGTTTAAAGTGCTACTTTTGCTAATTTGATGAAGACATGTTATAGAACCTTATAATATAAGCTATTTCTGAACATCATCTTAATGCTGCGGTACAGTAAAAAAGTACACTGTTTATAATGAAAACAAAGAAAAAAGTTATTAGATACAGTGGACATATTTATTCTGCAAATTTGCAAACCCAAACTATTATAGACATGTAACTTTAATTACATATAACAACTACATAAGCCAAGAAGTTACATAGTTACATAGTTACATAGTAGGTGAGGTTGAATAAAGACAATAGTCCATCCAGTTCAACCTGTGTAGGTGTGTGTGAGACTGTAATCATCTAACATAGCCCTCAATCTCCTGATCCTTGAGATGTAAGTCTAAGAGTCTTTTGAAAGTCACCATACTACCCGCAGAAACCACCTCTTGTGGTAGACAATTCCACAATCTTGTAGCCCTAACAGTAAAGAACCCCCCACGTTGCCTGAGGTTAAAACGCTTCTCCTCTAATCGCATTGTATGTCCTCGAGTCCTCATGCAATTCCTTCGAATGAACAGCTTTTCTTCTAAGCTGAGATCCCCATTAAGATATTTATAAATTGCTATCATGTCCCCTCTCAGACGTCTTTTCTCCAGGGAAAATAAATCGAGCGATTGCAGCCGCTCTTCATAGGTAAGGTCCTCCAACCCCCTAATCAGTTTAGTTGCCCTTCTCTGGACTTTCTCCAGCTCCAACACATCCCTCCTGAGGACTGGCGACCAGAACTGGACAGAATACTCCAGATGCGGTCGGACCAGAGTTTTATAAAGTGGAAGGATTATAGTCTTATCTCTGGAATACATCCCTTTCTTTATGCATGCTAATATTCTGTTGGCTTTGGAAGCTGCCGCTTGGCATTGCATGCTGTTGCCTAATCTATCATCAACTAAGACTCCCAGATCTTTCTCCATTTTTGATTCCCCCAAGGGTTCCCCTCCTAACGTGTATTGTGTTTTTATGTTTTTGGTCCCCAAGTGCAAAACCTTACACTTCTCCAAAGAGAAGAGAAAATGAATGGTACAACAAAACGTTGTCCAAGCATCTGTTGGCGGACTTTATGGGCACATACTGAGTGAACACACTTATTGATTTAAAAAAATTACTTTAATAATTAAGAAAGTTTTAAAAGAAAACAAAGAGCACTATGCAAATGTTGACATATATATAGTTTCTTATACATTCAAAGTTGATATGCAAGCATTCTTGGCAATAGGTGAGGATTGTGGTTGTTATACCAATCTGATATAGTCAACGCGTTTCGCATTTGCGCTTCATCAGGACCTCAGATGATGAAATAACCTCTTAATAAAACAGAAGCATATCATACATTATTAGTTTATACATATATATATATATATACAAAAATGCATACATTTACAATCGTATTAACATACATAGATGTTTATTACATATGCATGTATGTCGCCATGTGGCTATGAGGGCAATAGAAAAACGGATAAACCCACCTCCTCAAGATGCAGTGCACGATACCGTACGACCGGGGGCTGAGCTCAATGGCTGAGCACCTCAGACCACGACCACCTGAATTGGTAGATTATCAAGTAACATTTATATTGTTTTCCTTGTTGTTTTTTAATTTATTTTTAGAATATTTTTAGAAAAATTAATTTTGACATCTGTTGTAGAATATTCTATCACACAATGATAATTACCTTGAACTATATTTGATGGATATGGGAACAGGTAGGACGGCTGGATAGAGAATGATATGTGGATCGCCTGAACGTCTTACACCTGAATGTAAAACAGTATGTTGGTATTTCTATTGTAATAATAGTATGTTGGTATTTATATTGTAATAAGATTCCTCAATTATATTATAGTATGTACCTCCCTTTCTCAGAGCATGTACGTGAGCATATTTATGCGCCGTTCTGTGATATAGATATGTGACACCAAAGTAAGAAATAAAATACGAGAGGGCAGTGGGGGGAGGTAGAGGGGAAGGGAGTGAGGGATGGAAAAAAGGGGGGGGGGGGAAAGGGAGGGACAAAAGGGACGGGGTGGGGGGTAAGTGAAAAGAAAGTAAGGTAAAAGAAAAGAGAGGAATAAGGGATAGAAATGGAAAAAGGGGTGGGAAGGGGAGGAGAGTGAGAATGCTTGCATATCAACTTTGAATGTATAAGAAACTATATATATGTCAACATTTGCATAGTGCTCTTTGTTTTCTTTTAAAACTTTCTTAATTATTAAAGTAATTTTTTTAAATCAATAAGTGTGTTCACTCAGTATGTGCCCATAAAGTCCGCCAACAGATGCTTGGACAACGTTTTGTTGTACCATTCATTTTCTCTTCTCTTTGTATATTACTAGGATTATGGCACCTAAGGGGTAGCTCTTAATTCATATCTAGTCTTACACTTCTCCACATTAAACCTCATTTGCCATGTCGTTGCCCACTCCGTAATTTTGTCCAGGTCATTCTGTAGGATATCTGCTTCATGCTGTGCAGTTATTGCCCTGGCCAATTTTGTGTCATCTGCAAAAACTGATAACGAACTACTGATCCCTTCCTCAATGCTGTTTATGAATAAATTGAACAAGGTTGGTCCCAGGACTGAGCCCTGGGGCACCCCGCTTACTACCTCAGACCAGTCTGAGTATGCGCTGTTTATTACTACCCTTTGGACACGGCCTTTTAGCCAATTCCGTATCCAAGAGCAAACCCTGCTGTCGATACCTGCAGACCTTATTTTATAAATTAAGCGCTTGTGGGGAACTGTATCAAACGCCTTAGCGAAATCCAAGTACACCACATCCACTGGTCTCCCCCTATCTAGCTCACAGCTCACTTCCTCGTAGAATGCTAAGAGATTGGTTTGACAAGATCGCCCATTTGTAAACCCGTGCTGGTTACTACTGATGATGTTGTTGTCTTTAGCATACTCTAAAAATAACAACAATCAATTTTTTATGCAGAAAAGAAAAAAGGAGCCTGCCATATTACATATGTATAGTATTAGCTTTATGTTGTCCAGTGGTCTTTTATTTGTCATCCTGCCAGGAAACTGAGCCCCTACCAACGAAATACTCCATGTAATCCAGTCGACACTGCCGTGCATTTTGTGAGGGAAGTCTAGGATATCCACTGTTCAGGGGAGTTAGTAAATCCATATGCTCATGGCTGTCTCCACGAATGGTACTCCCTGGCATTGATGAAGGATCATCAGGCTCTCTTTCAAAAGGCACAAGTGTCATGTAGCCATGGGCATTTCTTCTAAGATAGTTGTGCAGAACACAACAGCATAGAACAAGGCAGTCGATTTTATACAACGCTAAATTGATAGAGGTGAGAAAAATGCGGAAACGATTTGCAAGTATGCCAAATGCGTTTTTAACAACCCTGCGTGCCCGGGACAACCTATAATTGAAGATCCTCTGTTGTCTTGTTAAATTTCTCATGGGGAATGGTTTCATGACATGTTCACTAAGCGCAAACGCGTCGTCAGCTACAAATACGAAGTTCATGCCTTCAAAGGTTTCCTCGCAGGATGGCAGATTGAGTTTCCCTTCCTTGAGACGCTTGTAGAACTCTGTTTGGTCGATGATACTCCCATCTGAGTTCCTCCCATTCTTGCCAATATCTAAATACATGAACATCGTAGTTGGCATTAACTACAGCAAGCATCACAATACTGAAGAAACCTTTGTAATTGTAGAAAAAAGGAACCAGAATTTGCAGGTGGCACTATACGTACATGTTTGCCATCAATGGCCCCACCACAATTTGGGAAATTCCAATGCTGTTGGAAATTGTTGGCGACCTCATTCCACTCATGGGGATTGCTGGGTAACTGAAAGTAAATTTGATAAGAGGTCAAAACAATGAATAAACATATAGCTGGACATTAGCATACAAAAGATTGACTGTACCTTGATATATTCCTGCTGTAATGCCATAATGATAGCCTTGCAGGTCTCTGGGATTATCTTCCCAAGTGATTGTGGAGAAATGCCTGTGGAAAATTTCAGGTCCTGAAGACTTCTCCCTGTTGCCAAGTAACGGAGAGTAGCAATTAGCCGTTGCTCTGGGCTTATAGATTCCCGCATTGGTGTGTCCTTTTTGATGATGAATGGTGTGACGGTTTGCAGCAAATTTTGGAAACAGACATCATTCATCCTTAAAAAATTCCGGTAGTCGTCTGGATTGTTCTCATTCAGGTGTTTTAGCAGAGACATGTGGGAGTACTTCTGGCGGTCACGCAACCATTGCTTGGACCATGTCTTCCTTTTTTGCTTCTTCCTGTTCATTACATTGAAGATAGCCACTACCCCCAAGATGGTAATTGGAAGCACGGTGTCATGCATTCCTTCACGAACAGTTCTACGTGTTCGGAGAACGAGCGAATAAACGCAAAAAGACGATTAAACGCGGGGAAGAAAATCACGGATAACCTCGACAATACGAACGGAAGAGGAAGAGGCGTGTCAGATACAGGGGTCACACGCATGTGACGTATGTGACATCACTTTCCAAGACGTGGCTACGCATTCTGGTTGCTTTCACACAATCGTACGACAGAAATCATATGGTTAGTACACATGGTTGCATTCGACATTTTGTAGCATGCTACTTTACTCGAACGATATGTCGTACGATTATCTGAACGTGTGTACGAGGCATTAGGGACTGCAGATAAAACAGGGTGCCGTGTCATGGCTCTGCAGCTTTCACATGCGTTTGCAAATGCGTGTCAACTAAACCCCTGTTCTTTATTCATATTGAGACAGGTCTACTTGGTTGGTGGCAGACTGGAGGGTGAGTACATCAGACTGGGGGCTGGCTGGCTTCCATGCACCTCTTTTAATCCTTTTCAATTTGTTTTTTCCAATATAGGGATGGAGACGCTGGGCATACCTGCCGGTGTCTCATCTAAAGTCCCACATAGCCCACATTGTCTATGTAACCAGGGATGGAGGCACCTCGCCTACAGGCTGGTGCTTCATTTAAAGTCCCACCGTGCGATTTCCGTGCGTCTTTGGTGGATGCAGTCTAATTTGACCCCAGTTTTTCAATTTGTTTTTTCCAATATAGGGATGGAGACGCTGGGCATACCTGCCGGTGTCTCATCTAAAGTCCCACATAGCCCACATTGCCAATTGTACATAACACTGAGGGTATATTACACTCCTCATAGATTACACACAATGGGACTTCCAGTTGACCCTGCTTGTGTGAGGTGCGGGAGGGACCATGGAGACCTAATTAGTTTACTCTGGCGTTACCCAAAGCTGCACCCCTACTGGGCGGGAGTGATACAAACAATTAATACTGTGTTCCAAGTGTCTTTGGAGGTGTCCCGGCAAAGTGTTTGTTGGGAGTGCTGGGTAATTATGATTGGGACAAGTATATGAGAAAAGCTATACATAGAGCCCTGTTTCAGGCTAGGAAGCTGATTATGGTACATTGGAAATCAGAGAACCCCCCAACATTGAAAGAATGGATTAACACATTGGGTGGTATGCTGAGAATGGAGAAAGTCATTTATCAACATAGGGGGAACATATCCAAGTTTGAAAAGCTGTGGGCTTGCCCCGGTTGATCTAACAATGAATAGGCTACTTAGCCTCAATGCATAAATAGACCTGCTGGTCCCAATCCATGGTATGCAATACAGCTCTTGCCAATCTTCGCAGGAAAAACGGGGATGAATGGTGCAAGGGAACTTCTACTTTGTACGTGTTTATAATGAGATACTATGATGTAACTTGTTTACACTCATTTATGTGTTGTTATGTAATGCTGGCAATGGATTGTTGTTATTGCTGATGAAAAAAACTTTAATAAACTTTTTTGTTTGGATATTAAAAAAAAGAGGGCTTTCGGAAATAAACTGCATGAAAAAGATACCTCGTTTAACAGTAGAGAGGAAGATATTGTGTTGGGTGGAAGATTAGGCATACTATTTCCTAACCAAGGCAATATGTTTGGCATACAGTAAACATTGCATTGAACAAAATAATATAAATAACATTGGAACCAGTTAAAGGCTTAAAGGTATATAGGAGGTGCTAGACTCTCTAAGATGAAGATTAAAGGGAAAGTAGTAGGAAAGTATCCAGAGGTTTCTGAATATGATAGGAAAGAGGGGAGCAAGTTGGGGAAGAGGGGAAGAGGGGAAGAGAAAAAAGGGGGGGGGGAAGAGGGGAGAGAGGAGGGGTGAATTAAGAAGAGTGAGAGAGGGGGGGAGGAGGAAGGGAACAAACAGGTGTGAATGTATAGGAAACATATGTAGCAGAAAGCTACGATCTGGAAAGTGAATAGTATAGTTACGGTGGTGCAGGATGCCTAAAGAGGCTCACTGGGTAAGCAATTAGAGAGGGATGGTATCCCTAACTGGTAAGTCAGTCCGTCCATGGAATCATCTTGGGCAGGAACCGGTGTGATGAAGCGTCCTCTTTTGGGGATGCTGGATGAGGCCTTGGGGTTATGTGAGGCCTGGAGCTTCTGCAGAGAGCGGGAGGCTGAGCGGCGCCGGGATCCTGGAGTCCCGGGATCTGATAGTGGCAGTGTGTGGAGAAGATCTTCAGCTGACTTGCATAGGTAGGGTGACGCCTTAAAGAAGAAACGGACAGAAAAAGGAAAGCCCCGTTGATATGTAATTCGGTGCTGTTGTAGGATTTGCAGGTGTGGTTTCATTGCTTTCTGTTTAAGCAAGGTAACATGGGATAAATGATGGAAAATTTGATATTGGTGCCCTTGGAACACCAGCGATTCCTTGTGGCGGGAAGCTGTCAGGAGCTGTTCCTTGGTGCGAAAGTAAGGAAACTTCACGACAATATCTCGAGGGGGGCTGTTATCTGGGCGAGGGGCAAGGGTGCGGTGGATCCGGTCCGTCTCTAGGCGTTCAATGGGTATGGAGGGAGTCAGTTCCTGGAACAAAGCGGTCATGGTGGAATGTAGTTCTAGGATTGACTCGGGGATGCCACCAATGTGCAGGTTGGAGCGTCCAGCCCTGTTTTCAAAGTCCACCAGCTGGGACTGGAGGGTGAGGTTTTCTTCCCGCAGGGTCTCCAGTTCCTCAGAATGGTTGCAGGCGAGGATTTCAACCTCATTAGCTTGCTGTTCCAGCTCTGTGGTACGGTGTCCTAGGTCCCTGATTTTGCACGTCAACCTGTCTGTGATGGTGTCTGAGGTATGTTTAAGAGCCTTAGTGAGCATCTGCTTGAACTGCCTCAGAAGATCAGGTTGGATTGTTATCAAATTGAAAAGCGAGGGGAGTAAGGCCAAAGTCAGTGTCGGATTCACCCTCATTTGCAGCGCTCCACCAAGACGTTGAGGCAACGTGTGGTATAACAGGCCGGGAGGATGCTGCCGTCGCCATCTTGGAGGAGGCTTTCACTAGCATGTCCCGGATCGTTTTACTCTTTATTTTCTGCTTGGAGCCTCCGTAGAACATTGCAAATGGTTCCGGGGGATAACGGGTGTGCGTTGTGGCAGGAGGAGCTCTATGCAGTGTCGGGTATCGAGGGGATGCAGAGCTTCCAGCAAGCATGTCTTCCTCGGAGGACTTCGTCCATGCCCCCCCCCCCCCCCGCATTAAGAGCTCAGAGCTCAGAGACAAGCTTAACATTTTTCAAAATAAGGTTCTAATACCGAAAAGGTCAAAATTGGTGCAAATAAAATAATTACATAAAAAAGGTGTTTCAAAGAAATAAAGACATAATACAGCAACAGAGAAATAAGGCAAAATTGAGGACAGATACTCGCAATCAATGTCCTGGGTGTTATCAGAGTTCAGTCAATGAGCCAGGTGTTATTGGTTCTCAGATGTGCCTGATTTTATGGTAAAGGAGAACTCTCAACGGTCTTGGCATCTCCCCTTTTCTCCTGGGTCAAAGGGGTGTTGACATATAACCTCTGACCAATAAAACATCTAAGTAGTGTCCATGGGCTGTCCTGGGTTTATGACAGTATAATGGCCCTACCTTACACAGTTTTATACCACTATTGATATCTCCCAATATGTACCAGTTTCATTCTTAAAACTGATTATTGTCCAGCATTAAATTTCATGTCCAGGGATACTAAATACACGATAGCTCAGATAAACGTGTTATCCAGGAGGTATCTGACAGCTATCTTCCCTTCTGTAGGTGTTAGCATAATTATTTATGACCTTGATTAGTTCAGTATGACATTCCCCATTCAAAGATATACTTATTATTAATGTGTCATGTTCCTGTCTGATTTTACGAGTCATGTGTGGATTTGTTAATTTTTTAATTGGTAGAAGTCTCTAAAGGGTCACTTCTGTCTCTGAATGTATTTTACGATCCCCATCAGTTCTGGGCATCCTTTTATGGCATGCTATGTATTCTTAAAGAATTTGGTCATAGTTTTACGATAGGCCTGGAAGGCAGAAACAGACATCCTGCCAGAACTTTTTTGTTTACAGCTCTGCACAGGCCTAAGCATTGGTTTCTGATGTCTCCAAGTTGAGATAATGGCTCTTTTGAAGTATGCTAAAGTTAAGTCTATAAATTACATGAATTAAAGGAGGAGAGAGGGGGGTAAGATCACTGCTGCAATGTGTAACTGTTCTGCAAGACTCTCGTTGCTGACCTATGATTCCTGAACAACATGGCCGCAAGCTACAGCTTTTAGTGTGTCCAGTATGTGATATCATTACAGTATTTGCAATAATTGCCTCCTCTTTAGCATAAAAGACACAAAAAACTGTATATGGATCGGACTGGAGGGAAAGAATATAACTTGCGAGACCTTTCCTGATTTGTCAAAGCATCCCCACCCAGGGCTTGGCCCAGGCCCCTAGGGAAAAACTTTCCAGCTTGTAACAGTAAGAAGATGCTAGCAAATCTAACGCTGACATCGTGTCCAGAAATGAAATCCACTTGGAGGAACCTGGATATAGGAACCACTTGCTGCCCAATCGGGCCACACAATCTGGATTCTTCCCAGAAGTTTTAAATAAAGACTCAAATGAGATGATGGAGAAATTCTACTCCAGTCAGATCACATTTATCTCTTCCTCTCCTTAGTGGACTGACCCTGCAGGTTCTGACCTGCCCCATGATGTAGGAAACCACTGTGATGTTGTTCAGCCTTGTCAGAAAGGAAAAAGCCTGCTGTCAGGTGACAAAAGGCACGGAGCATAAAAAAAAGTGGCCAGAAAACCAGAATGTTCAAAACAACTTCCCAACCGGGGAGTTCTACTGGCAAAACAACTTCCCCAAAGGGAAGTTCCACTGGCAATAACTCAGCAGCATATAAGATTTATTACTGTGCCAGCACCCAAGGCTTCATCTGCCTATTTTCGAGACATGAATAGCTGGGTGCATGATCAACAATGGAGAAAAAAACCTTTTTAGGACGGAAGGCCATTTCCATTGGGCACACCTAAATATAGGAATGAGAGAGACCATGGTCCTGATCATCAGGTATTGAGATGCTGCTAGGTGAAGAGAGGAAAGCCCAGATTACCTAGCGTACTACCACCAGTATGCTCTAGTGGCAAAAACAATGTATCCTGAACAGTGATGAATAAGCTCTCAGATAAACAAAGATTTGCATCCCATGACCCTTTTTGAAAGACTAGCCATCTCTTGTAGGGTACTGAGAGCTCCCTCTGTATTCTTTATAGGGATCGTTGTTAGGAGTGGATCGAGAACCCAACCAGCAGACGTGTATGCTGCATAACATCTTGAGTTATGTAGAAACAGAGGTATGTAAGAGAAGACAGCTCTGAGAGTTGGAAATAGGCATCCCTTGGAGCAACAATTGTACTCCTCTTAAAATTACATCTGCTGGAATTGCTGTCCCTAGAGACGATAAGATCACGTTGGCTAGCAGAACTTGTCTATTGTTGCTGGAGCAAAGCATTCCTCCTGGCACAGTCAGAAGCTTGAAGGTGACTGATTGTCCAACATGGCCTGAAGTGCTTGTCCTGAGGGTCCAACTGAGGCCAAAGCTGTATCTTCCTATCAGAAGAGGAGCAACCAGGTAAACATAAGATACAGTATGAATGGGTTGCACAACCTGAAAGAGACCAGTAAGCAACCTCTGCCCCAGAAGTGTAGCTCTTTACTGACTACTTGGTTGAGGACTTCAATTCTTTCTGGACTCCATGCTGGAACTGCAGGACACCGACTCTTGAACTGCAGTCTTCCTTCATTCAGCAGACATTTACTCTGAGGCAAAAGGCCAGACTAAACGCAGCTCTTAGCTATCAAATTAAGCTAGCCTTTGAAGGGGACTGTTTGTCCCACTTGTCAGAATTATTTTTTAGGATAGAATTATTATTCTTCATCCCAACTTCCATTGCATTGGAAGAGTGGCAAGGGTTAAGGTAGGTTCCCAAGCTGCAACTGCAGACAAATATACTCCTTAATGACAAGTCCAGCACATAAGGTTACCACCAGAAGATGTTACATTTCCCAAGGACACATCCAATCATTATGATTCAGTATACCCCCGAAGGACACAGAATCCTCCAATAACAACTCCATGTATAAGGGCTCTTTCACACACTGTGTCCGTCAAACGGACTCCGCTTTTCTCAGCGGGGGATGGATCCGCCGATCCCCCGCTGAGCAGAGGGATGACACAGCTGTCAGTTCCCCATCCATCTCTATGGGGGAAATCGGATGGGAACGGGTCAGGGAGGGGGGGTGGAGGGCAGTGTGTCAGGGAGGGTGGAGAGCAGTGTGTCAGGGAGGGGGGGAGAGCAGTGTGTCAGGGAGGGGGGAGAGCAGTTTGTCAGGGAGGGGGGAGAGCAGTGTGTCAGGGTGGGGGGGGAGCAGTGTGTCAGAGTGGGGGGGGCAGTGTGGCAGGGAGGGGGGAGAGCAGTGTGTCAGGGAGGGGGGGAGCAGTGTGTCAGGGGGGGAGAGCAGTGTGTCAGGGAGAGGGGGGGAGAGTAGTGTGTCAGGGAGGGGGTAGAGCAGTGTGTCAGGGAGGGGGGAGAAGGCAGTGTGTCAGGGAGGGGGGAGAGCAGTTTGTCAGGGAGGGGGGAGAGCAGTTTGTCAGGGAGGGGGGGAGAGCAGTGTGTCAGGTGAGGGGGAGTAGCAGGGTGTCAGGTGGGGGGACAGTGTGTCAGGGGGGGTAGTAGGGTGTCAGGTGAGGGGGGGTAGCAGGGTTTCAGGTAGGGGGGCAGTGTGTCAGGTGGGGGGGTATCAGGTGGGGGGGTAGCAGGGTGTCAGGTGGGGGGGGGAGCAGGGTGTCAGGTGAGGGGGGTAGCAGGGTGTCAGGTGGGGGGTAGCAGGGTGTCAGGTGAGGGGGGTAGCAGGGTGTCAGGTGAGAGGGGGTAGCAGGGTGTCAGGTGGGGGTGTAGCAAGGTGTCAAGTGGGGGGACAGTGTGTCAGGGGGGGTAGCAGGGTGTCAGGTGGGGGTGTAGCAGGGTGTCAGGTGAGGGGGGTAGCAGGGTATCAGGGGGGGTAGCAGGGTGTCGGGTGAGGGGGGGTAGCAGGGTGTCAGGTGGGGGGGTAGCAGGGTGTCAGGTGAGGGGGTAGCAGGGTGTCAGTTGGGGGGTAGCAGGGTGTCAGGTGAGGGGGGGTAGCAGGGTGTCAGGTGAGAGGGGGTAGCAGGGTGTCAGGTGAGAGGGGGTAGCAGGGTGTCAGGTGGGGGGACAGTGTGTCGGGGGGGTAGCAGGGTGTCAGGTGAGGGGGGTAGCAGGGTGTCAGGTGGGGGTGTAGCAGGGTGTCAGGTGGGGGGACAGTGTGTCAGGTGAGGGGGGTAGCAGGGTGTCAGGTGAGGGGGGGTAGCAGGGTGTCAGGTGAGAGGGTAGCAGGGTGTCAGGTGAGAGGGGGTAGCATGGTGTCAGGTGGGGGGACAGTGTGTCAGGGGGGGTAGCAGGGTGTCAGGTGTGGGTGTAGCAGGGTGTCAGGTGGGGGAACAGTGTGTCAGGTGGGGGGGTAGCAGGGTGTCAGGTGGGGGGTAGCAGGGTGTCAGGTGGGGGTAGCAGGGTGTCAGTGTAAGATTCTGGTACCTTCGGTACCCTTATAGGTCATTTCCTTCTTCATATTGCGTCCCACCTTTTCAGCTAGGTGGAACGCATATACCTTTAAGCCGCATGACGTCATCACTAAGCGCCGCTCTGAGCGGCTATTTCAATCGCCGGCTTCTCTCTCACAAATTGTTCGTTCAAACCGCATGGTATACAGCCTTGCCTTACGCTGCCGGAGCCTCCAGCTATTGCCATACCTGGATAGACCGGAATCTCGCTATTGATCCCATATCTCACTACCCGATCATTCACTCATTACCGGACCCTTCAGCTTACTAATCTAACTAGTGATAAGTACCCCACAGGAGATTCCTTCCTATCAAACTTACACTATCTACTTCTGCATACTAAGGACTGTTACTATCTATGCATTATTATTTCTTTCATCTGCACTGTTACATAGATTGCTAGCTCTTGAGTCTACTACCATCTATATCCTTGCACTAAGTTAGCCTCTCTTGTACACTCCATCTGCTGTCCCCTACCACCTGTTATTGCACATGATTGCTAACCTATCTACCATCATCTACTACTCTCCTGAACATTACTATTGAGTACTCATCATTGCTATCACAACTCACGCCTGTCCTTTCAGCACATCACCTCTATACTATCATATACAACCTATCACTCCAGGAACATCTTATTGAGTGTTTGTATATTGTATGCTGAAGCAGGCTGGCCACAATGATGAGTCTGGAGAGTTGGAGATGGTGATTCAACACATCTCTACATGACTACTGAGTGGAGATTCTGCAGCTGCAAATCCAACTCTCTAAACAAACGCTAGAGCGTTACAGATTGAACGAACCTTTAAAAAAATGGATTCAGCAGAATTAGCCACTCAAGTGATACAATTAACACAAAAGGTAGATGCAATAATCCTTGCTCTTGCTGAAGTAAAAAATGAAAATCAGACTCTAAGACAGCAGATAGCCCGTGTTTCACAGCTCACTGCTGCTCAACCTCGTGAGCCTAAAATAAACCCTCCTCTAGTGTTTACAGGTGATCGGAAAAAATTTAGTGAATTTAAAAACGCATGTCAATTGCTTTTTAATTTAAAACCTCGTACTTATACTACAGACCAAATTAAAGTCTGTACTACTATTTCATATTTATCGGGTGATCCACGGGCTTGGGCAGACTCTCTCTTTGAGAAAGAGGACCCTCTTCTCAACTCCTATCCTTTGTTCATAGCGGAACTCGCTAGCTTATATGAAGACCCCAATAGGCAGAGTACTGCTGATAGCCAATTGAGGGCTTTAAAACAAGGAAGGAGACCTGTTGAAGACTTCATAGCAGAGTTCAAAAGATGGACCCTTGATTCTGGGTGGAATGATGCATCTCTGCGAACTCAGTTCAGACTCGGGTTATCAGAAGCCGTTAAAGACGAGCTCGCCCGAGCGGATTTACCTGGCACTTTGGATGCCTTAATACAGCTCAGCATCAATATTGACAGGCGACTGCGAGAAAGAAAGGCTGAGAAGATGGGAATGCCATTGTCCAGTCCTTCTCGGGTTTCGCCCGTTGACCCTACTCCTATGGAGGTAGGAACGATATGCCCACCTTTATCGACTACTGAACGAGCCAGGAGAAGATCCGAAAACCTCTGCATGTACTGCGCCTCCTCGGATCATTTGATAAGCGTCTGTCCCCTTGTCCGCAAAAAAGACGGTGAGTGTTCACATGTCTTTCTGGGGGGTTTAACGACTTCCTTTTCTAATCCCTATCTCTTTATTCATTTGACACTACAGTGGGACCAAATTAGGATCACTACCAAGGCTATTATCGACACAGGATCTTGTGGGAACTACATCGATACTCGTTTTGTTACCTTAAATAAAATACCTATTATTTCAAAACCTAAACCTGTCTCTGTTAGTTTCATTAACGGTATCCCGTTATCTTCTGGTCCAATCACCAATCAGACACAAGCACTCCTTGTTACTGCTAACGAGTCTCATGCGGAGACAATCACTTTTGATGTATTACCTTCACCACATTTTCCCATTATTTTGGGACTTCCCTGGTTACACATACATCAACCAACCATTGATTGGAAGACACGGACTCTAACCTTCCCTTCTCACTATTGCGAGATCACGTGTAACCTCCAATCATATAAAAAAATCCTGTCTATGGTGTCAGATGAAATTACACCACCACCATGCTACCAGGATCTGTCAGAAGTCTTCCTTGAGAAAAACGCTCAAGTGTTGCCTCCCCATAGGGACTATGATTGTTCTATTGATCTACTCCCTAATAGCAAATTACCTTTCGGTCATGTTTATCCTCTTTCTCAGGATGAACTTTCTCATCTCAAGGAATACTTGGATGAGAATTTAGCGAAAGGGTTCATCAGACCCTCTACTTCTTCCACAGCTGCAGGACTTTTCTTTGTCCGCAATAAGGATTCAAGTCTTAGGCCTATTATTGACTATAGGCAATTAAATACCATTACGATAAAGGATCGCTATCCTTTACCTCTCATTCCTGAACTCATTGAACAAGTGCGCGGAGCTACCTACTTCTCTAAATTGGACCTAAAAGGGGCATACAACCTAATCCGAATCCGTGACGGGGATGAGTGGAAAACAGCATTCAGAACCAGATACGGATTATTCGAATATCTTGTGATGCCTTTCGGGTTGTGTAATGCTCCCGCAGCTTTTCAGTGATTCATAAATGACATCTTCAGAGACTTACTTGATGTTTGTGTTGTGGTATATCTGGATGATATACTCATTTATTCTCAATCTTTGTCTGAACATATAAAACATGTAAGACTTATGTTGTCCAGATTACTCGCACACAATTTATACGTAAAATTAAAAAAATGCCTACTATTCCTAGGATACATCATATCTAAGAACGGAATCAAAATGGATATGAGCAAGATATCGTGTATTCTGGATTGGCCTGTACCAACAACTCGTAAAGCATTACAACGATTCCTTGGATTCTCAAACTTCTATAGGAAGTTCATCAAGAACTTCTCTGCTATTGTGAGACCTCTCACACAACTTACAAGTGTAAAGAAACCATTTAAATGGTCTGAAGAAGCCAATGGAGCTTTCCGCTTGTTAAAATCAAGCTTCACTTCCGCTCCCATACTACGCCATCCAGACCCATCCCTCCAATATATACTGGAGGTAGATGCATCAAATATGGCAGTAGGAGCAGTTCTCTCCCAACGACCAACAAATACTTCACCACTTCACCCAGTTGCTTTCTTCTCTAAATCATTAAGCAACCCAGAGGTGAATTACCCAGTGGGTGAAAAAGAGTTGCTTGCCATAAAACTGGCACTAGAGAATTGGCGACATCTACTTGAAGGTACTCGATTGCCAATACTCATATATACAGATCATAAAAATCTCCAATACCTTCAGACTAACAAGACCCTTTCCCACCGGCAGGTACGTTGGTCACTATTCTTCCTAAGATTCAACTTCCTAGTGACCTACACGCCTGCAGACAAAAACAAAAAAGCGGATGCGCTATCACGACTAACCGAAGATAACTGCGCCGAAATCCCTTCATTTCCTATAATACCCTATGATCGTATTGTTGGTGTTGTTCGCTCCCTGAAGTACGAGATTCTGCACAGTATAGGACTGGATTCACCTCCACCACAACTAACTGCTGATGCAGAAGGCTTCCTCTACTTTAACGACAAACTCTACATACCTCCTAGTATGCGTACCAAGATCTTGGAATTATCACATGACGTACCTATGGCAGGACATATGGGTATGACTAAGACATTTAATTTGCTCACCAGGCAGTTTTGGTGGCCTCATATGAAAACGTCTGTACAAAAGTTTGTTTCTTCATGTGACATCTGTGCAAGGTCCAAAATTGACACTACAAAACCATCTGGTCTACTTTGCAGTCTACCAATACCCCAGGTTCCATGGGAAGTTGTATCCTTGGACTTTATAGTAGAATTACCACCTTCCAGGGGATTTAATACCATTCTAGTGTCAGTGGACCATCTGACAAAGATGGCACATTTCATTTCTATTCGCAGACTACCTTCATCTAAACAAACAGCGGAATTAGTAGTGAAACATGTGTTCAAGCTACATGGAATTCCAAAGACTCTTCTATCTGACCGAGGTTCACAGTTCATCTCCAAGTTCTGGCAAGCTCTATGTCATATACTACGTATTGAGCGAAAACTCACTTCTCCTTACCATCCTCAGACCAACGGACAAACTGAAAGAGTCAACCAGTACATTGAACAATACCTACGTTGCTACACCTCATACCTACAGGATGATTGGGTGGACCTCCTCCCTCTGGCAGAATTTGCTTATAACAATGCAACCCACAGTACTACTAAGCAGAGTCCGTTCTACTTAAACTATGGGTTTCATCCAACACTTCTTCCACCACGCATCCTTCCATCAAGTAACCCAGTAGCCTCAGATTATCTTACCCAAATAAAAGACTCTCTGGGTTTACTTAACACCACCCTCTCACATGCTCATAGCCAACAAAAAAGGTATTACGACCTTCGTAGAAAACCTTCTCCTCAATACGCTATTGGGGATCTCGTTTGGCTATCTACAAAAAATTTGAGGTTAAATAAATACCCAGTAAAAAGCTTGGACCTCTATTTCTCGGACCTTTTCCAATTAAAAAGCTCATTGGAAGAGCTGCAGTGCAACTCACTTTACCGGCAGATCTTAAGGCCCGTACACACGTACCGATCGTCGGCATACAAACGTCGGCGGACGAAAGATCTGCCGATTGTACGCGTGTTAGTATGGTGCCTCCGACAGATGTCTGCGCACAATCCGCGGACAAAAGTCTTTCTTGCAAACATGAAAATTTTTGTATGCCGACACCAGAACGGACGATTGTTCGCCTGTCAGTACACAATTCGGCCGGCACACAGCTACAAATCCCAACACGCATGATCAAACCAAATGAGTTCCCGGAAGAATTTTCTCTAGTAAACTCAACATTTTATTCAGAAAGAACTTTCGGCTCGCGGAAGTCCAAGAAATAGGTGAAATGCGGAGCACATGCTCATCTTGATAAATGTGAGAAGAAGGAAGATGCTGCTCATAATGCCATACTTTTCTAATAAAAAGGCATGTGTTCTGTTATGATGAAGATAATGTTTGTCTATTCTATCTGTTCTATCAAATTTTATAATTAAATAATTTGAACTCTTCACCATTATTTTTGTATTTTCACACCAAAGATCCTATTGATATGACCCTTTATTCTTGTATGAATTAATGTCTAAAACATATTTTTCAGGTTATGCACAATATTAAACATGTTAACAAATTCAGATAGGCCATTTTTTATTTTCATTTTCTTTATTTTTTGGATCTCAGCAAAAAAAAACCAAAGCAAACATCAATACTTTCCGTATAATAAACTAAACATAAAAAAGTTCCATTTGGACAAAATTAAACTAGAAACTGGCAAACAGGGGTAAAATAAATAATAGGGGGTTACAAAAATTAAAGTTGCTGGTAACTGTAATCAGGTTGCCATGAGGGCAGGTTTGGATCCTGCTGGCCATATTGCCACTGGCCATGTGGCATTTGGCGAGGTGGTGGCTGTTGTGGAGGTGGAGGGCACGGGTGCTCCTGGCATGCATGGCTGTGCTCAGTAAGTATGCCGTTTTCAGCCTTTTGCAGCACATCAAGAATAATTTTTCTGGCATACTGACACTGCCTGAGGTCCACCTTATCCAAAATTTTTGCCGTCATGTTGCCGAAGGACTCATTGGCCTCCGGTTTCCGACGTAGGGCTATGGTGGCCTCCTGGATAAATTCATCGGTTATGTCATCCACGTGCTTCCTCTTTTGCCTCCGTTTGGCAGGAGGAGGTGGTGGTGGAAATAGTTCCACAGGCTCCTCAGGCTCCGCAGGCTCCCCAGGCTCCTGGCTGCAACCTGGCTCCTCCTCAGTGACACTTCCCTGTTGATGAAATGAACAATTGATTAGAATGTTATAGTGTATATAAAAATGCATGTTTGTTATATTATTGTGAACAAATAGCAGACTTTACATACAGTGGCGTATCTAGGGTCTCCAGTGCCCTTGTTGAGGAGCTGTATTTGGCAACAACCCCCCCCCCCCAAGATCAATGTAAAACTGTAACCCACCCCCCCAAAAAAAAATTAAAGGGCATTAAAAGTTTCTAATTTGCCCCTTGTTTGCCCAGTGTAGAGCTCTCTAGTGGGCAATCATTGTCTCAGGTGTGAAAAAGAAAGAGAGGGTTGAGAGATAGAGAGAGGGAGAGAAAGAGGGGGTGTGAGAGAGAGAGGAGGGGGTTGCAGAGAGAGAGGGGCCTGAACTTGCAGAGGGCTTGATGTAGGGCATTGAGGGTGAAGCAGTGCAGGGAAACAGGAATAAGGAAGCCACCTGCCTTGCTGACCCGGAGTGAGAGACCAGAGACATGGAAGCAAGGATGGATGTATCATTTGCAGGAGCTGTTAGTTTTGTATTAAAAAAGGTTGAGCCAGAGGAATGCTGAGGCTACAGCAGTGTTTGTTAGGACCAGAGGTGTGCTGGGGATGCAGCAGTGTTTGTAAGACCAGAGGTGTGCTGGGGATGCAGCAGTGTTTGTAAGACCAGAGGTGTGCTGGGGATGCAGTGAGAGGCAGTCTCAGTCTCCTGGTCTTTTGGCTCAGCTGCTCTCAATGTTTTACACCTGCATGAAGCAGCTCTCAATGTTTTACACCTGCATGAAGCTGCTCTCAATGTTTTACACCTGCATGAATCCGCCTGCAAACTGGGGGTTCTGGGGTGTGCAGGCTGAGTGGATTGTTAAAATAAACAATAAAACAATGCCAATGTTTTTGTGACCCACCCCCCTTGGCCTGCGCCCCTGGCGGTTGCCTGTCATGCCAACCCCTTGCTATGCCCGTTTACATAAAGGGTCAATTATGGTTTAGCTTATAATTTTGTTACATGATTACATTTTAGCAGACAATATATTGTGAAATGCCATACCTGAGTAAAACTCTCCTCCAGGAAATCCTCATCCTGGTTTGGATCAACCGACACTGAGCCCTCTGCCGAAGTAGAAGGCAGTTTTGAAATTGACGGCCTGGATTCCATGGTGTCTGCCAGGAATCGCATGTTATCATAGTACCACAGCCGTGGTACATATACATTCTGTGCACCTGCTCCAGACTGGGTGGACTCCTCTATTTTTTTTAACTCCCGCCTGTAGGCAGTGCGAATACTGTTTATTTTTTTGCGGATATAATTAAAATTTGCCCCAGGACAGACAGGCTTGTAGAAGGCCACCAAATGTTCCATGGCCTGTTTTCTGAGTTTTCTATTTTTATAATCTGCGGACTTCACTTGCCACAAACACGGCAGTTGCCTGAACTCATCAATAAAACTTATTAGAAAGTTGTGGCTGGTGTAATTGTCCACCATATTGCAGGACAGTATATGCCTGCAAGACACAAAACAACACAAAACATATTAAAATAGCATGTATTTTGGCACATAATAAAGATATTACTAATAAAAGCTGTATAGGGCCCAAAACACACACTTTCTATTAAAAGAGTCGTACCTTTGTTTGTGGGGAAAAGTCGTGATTCGCCGCTCGATCGTGCTCCAACTCTCGATATGTCCGCTAGCGAATCGTCGGCCGAACGATCTGGCGTCCTTTAAATACAGCGCAGGCGTCAACTCTTCCTCCAGTGGCGGGCTTGTGCAGGGGTGTGTACGTGCCGAAGATCAGGCCTACATGCGACACTCACACCTGAAGCAGTGGAAAAATCTTGTAATCAAGAATAATGTCTCAACAATCTGGGAGCTCAATTAGTGTGGGCCGAAGTGATTGGGCCACCCGAAAATCAAGGGCTACACCCATGACAAAGGCAGAAATGGTGGAGATGGTCTCCATTTTAGAAAAAATGGATTATGATGGCAAGTTGGCAAATTACGATCGGCCCAATGCCAGGAAAGATGGCATCATGGATAAGGTGGTGGCCTGTTTGGTAAAAAAATTCGGTGTGGAGCGATCGAAAGATCAGATTAGGAAACGGTGGTCTGACCTGAAACACCGTGAGCAGGATCAGCTGGGCCAAATCCATCGGATTTTGAAAAAAAGTAAGTTTTATTTATTAATTTTTTTTTTTAATCATGCAATATGTTTTTTATAATTTTGTGTATGTTGTATTAACATGTCTAGATTATAATGTCTATGTAAAAAAATGGATTTTTGTAAAATCTTACCGTAAAATCCTTTTCTCTTAGCTCATCGACAGACGTAGTCCTCGGTGATACACCACCTTCGGGTTATGTTACCTCCGCAGGAGCAGGACTAGACAGGAAATTAAAAAGCTCTGGCCACACCCTAGGGGCAGTCCCAGAGGGTATATCCTCTCTCTCTCTGCCTCAGCAAATCAGTTATGTGAAAAAGCAGTGCTTAGAGAATTTAACCCAACCCAACTCCAAAACAGAGGGGCGGGGACTACGTCTGTCGATGAGCTAAGAGAAAAGGATTTTACGGTAAGATTTTACAAAAATCCATTTTTCTCTAGCGCTCATCGACAGACGTAGTCCTCGGTGATACACCACCTTCGGGACGTCCCAGAGCAGTATCACAACTGAGGGGTGGGAAAATGGAAATCAAATCCCAATCTAGAAGGCCCAACCGGTGCCAACTAGAAGTTTACAATGCTCATCCTTAATGATGAGACTCAACCAAAAAAAAGAGAAAACAATTTTTTTTTTTTCCAAACAGAAAAAAACCCTCGAGGTAGACCACCGGTCTCCTCAAATTGCGGCCTGCAAAACCTTGCGGCCAAATGAGGCATCCGCCGATGCCGTCACATCAATTTTATAGAATTTTGTAAAGGTATGTACCGACGACCAGGTGGCCGCCTTACATACCTGGACCACTGACGCCTGATGGCGAAAGGCCCAGGAAGTACTGAGCGCTCGAGTGGAGTGCGCCCTAACAGGGAACGGAGGACTCTGACCCTTAATAGAATAAGCCTGTACCACCGTTTGTCTAATCCATTTGGCAATGGTCGCGGCAGATGCAGGCAAACCCTTTCTGGGGCCATCCGTGATCACAAAAAGTGAATCCGTCTTACGGAATGATTCCGTAGCTTTCAGGTATACCCTGATTGCCCGAACCACATCTAAGGAATGCAACGCATGTTCCCGATGATGCTTGGGCTGAGGACACAAGGAAGGTAGTACAATATCTTCATTCAGATGAAAATCTGAAACCACCTTGGGAAGAAAAGATGGCTTAGGATGAAGTACTACCTTATCCCTATGAATCACCAGGTATGGTGACTGGCATGATAATGCAGCCAGTTCTGACACCCTGCGAGCAGAAGTAATAGCCACCAAGAAGGCCACCTTCTGGGATAGAGTAAGCAAGGGAATCTCCCTGATGTTTTCAAAGGGAGGTTTCTGTAGAACCGACAAAACCAAATTAAGATCCCAGGGCGGTAAGGGCGCGCGGACTGGAGGAGCCAGGTGCCGCACCCCCTGGATGAAATTCCGCACCAAGGATTTGGTAGCTAAAGGCTTCTGAAAGAAGATTGCTAATGCTGAAACTTGACCCTAGATGGTGCTCAAGGCTAGCTTCTGCTCAACCCCTTGTTGAAAAAAAGCCAATATTCGAGTCACCGAATAGGTACGTGGAGGAAATCCTAAAGATTCGCACCACGCAATATAAGTCTTCCATGTGTGATAATAGACTTTGCTGGAAGTCGCTTTCCTTGCTTTAATAAGGGTAGGAATGACTGAAGTAGACAAACCTCTGTCCTTCAGTACTTGGGTCTCAATGGCCAGGCCATTAAAACCAGCGACTGTAAAGCACGAAGGTAAATTGGTCCTTGAGACCACAGACACTCCCTGAGACGAAGTTCCCACGGAACGTCTGCGACTAACATGTCCAAGTCGGCCAGGCCGGCTTGAGGAGGCCAGCCTAGAATTTCTAGGACCACTGGCGCTGATTGGATCTGAACCAGGCGTCCCTAGAGCTATCTGGCCCCGACCATCCGAGAAAGTCTGGTCGTTTTCTGTTCCCACACATTTATCAGATACCTGATAGTTATCAGGAAAGGTGATCTTTTCTGGTTGAACCTCAGGGACCGAAGTCACCCGACTAGAGGCTACTTGGCCTATCTGGTCAACCAGATCCGATTCCTGTGAGGTATCGGGACTAATCTTAGGAAAAGGTAAAGGAAAAGATCTTTTCAGGGGACGGTAACTACCGCTTCCTGTGGTACTTAAATGTTGGAAGGGAAGAATCGCACCGGTAGTAGTGGTTGATGCTCGATCTAATGTCCTGAATACCGGTGAAAACGTCCCCCCACCCTGAAACCGGGTGGGGGCGCACCTTCAGGCTGTGTACTCCTTTGCTTCGGGTTTGGCTGGGTTGGTCCCCTTCTTGAACCCTCCTGGAGGAGTCTTGCCTTTCCCGCTAGTACCAGCCGGGCGCCCTTTATGGGCGGTAAAGAAAGGTCCTCGCTTGTTGCGAGGTCCCTTAGCTTTTGCAGCCTGTGGCAAAAAAGTGCTCTTGCCCCCAGTGGCATCCTTAATGATTTCATCTAGGTTGGCTCCAAATAGACGATTCCCCTGAAAGGGGAGATTGGTCAAGGTCTTTTTGGAACCTAGGTCAGCTGACCAGCATTTTAACCACAGCACACGTCTGAGGATCACTGCTAACTTAGATGCATGCCCTAATAGGGGAGTAGTGTCCAAGGCTGCGTCACAGATAAACCGTAGCCCTTGTATGATCTGTTCCATCAAATCAGATGTCTCCTGGGGAATATCTTTTCCCCTAAGATCTTGGCGTACCATCTTCGCCCATTCCGTAAGTGTCTGGGAAACTAGACCAATAACGATTACTGGTCTAAATGCTGACCCTATCAGAGAAAAGATAGTGCGGGACTCTGCTTCTATCTTTCGATCCACCGGATCCTTAAAGGACGAAGTGTCCTCCACTGGAATAACCGTGGCTTTATTCAGCCTGGAAATAGGCGGATCCACGACTGGTGGTACCGTCCATTTCTTAATGATGGATTCCTCAAACGGATAGCGTCTAGCAATACGCTTGGAAATAGTAAAGGTACGTTTAGAATGCCCACAACTAGTGCGTCCACCAATGCTTCTTCCTGAATTATAGCAAGAGAAGAAGCGTCCTCCTCACTGTCTGAGGGGGCTTTACCTGGGATAACAGCCCTTGCAGAGGAACCTGCAACTGCCGTGACCATCTCTGAATCTGAGTCAGAGGTGTCAGATGGTATAGGGGTAGGCGGGGGTCGCTTCCTTGACCCCCGTCCCTGACAGGCCGCCTCCACCCGAGCCACCATAGACTCCAAAATTGCTGTAAATGACTCTATACTCTGTGCACCGGCGGGTCCCGAGGCCCCCTCGAGGGAAACAGGTGGGGGAATATGTGTGGCAGGGTCCATAATAACTCCAGTTACTTTCTGGATAATATAATTCAAAAGTAAAGAAAAAAACTTTTTTTTTTTTTTCTTTTCTGACCCCCAGCGCCACAAAAAAGCCCCTTAGTGTTACCTGCTTAGGGATCCCTATCGATCGAGAGAGAGAGAGATAGACCCCCAGGCTCACCACTTGATGCTCAGAGTTAAACTGCAACAGCTTACAGCGCTGTCTTGACAAACAGGAAGTCTTTTGGCTGGCTGCCCAGGAAGAAAGGAGGCGGCTCCGCCCCTCTGCACGCCTTCCGGCGCCTCCCCCAAGCTCCACGAGGTGTAGGATCACCTCAAACATGGCCGCCCCCATGCTGGAGACACGAGGCTACGCCAAAATGGCGGCTCGTGCGATCCTGCAAGAAAAAATGGCGGCGGCCTGCTGAATGTCGGTGTGCTGCACACAACACTGTCTCTGCCTGGGGATATGGCGTGGTTGGCGGTATCGGCCCCTGGCGGACCGCATGGCCGTTCAGGAGGCCTGCTAATAGCTGGAGATCTGATTTGGAAGGCAGTCTACATGTCCGTGGCTTCTGACTGGTAGGTAGCTTATACTTAACCCATAAGATTCCCAGAATGCCACAGATTACATCTTTTAAACATGTATACAATAGATTGTTAGCTCCCAAACCAAGCCTCCTGGCTTTTTGTACACAAAAAATCACACTCAAAGTAGGAGGATCTGTGACATGTTATAGGATAGAAAGGACTCTTTCTTACCATACCGAGAGGGGCCCGCGTTCACCACAAAACCCGTCAGGGGGAACATACTACTCACCATACCGGAACCAGGCGGGCACCAACTCCTGACAGTACCCCTCTCCACCGGGGCGGGAGGGCTGTCGACCGATACGAACGCCGTGACTCATGGTCTTTGGCGTTTCAGCGAGACGTTTAACTCGCGGGTTCAGTCCTTTTAATGGGACTTTGTCGCGGCCGACCCAGCGCGGAGCTATGGCCTGCACGCGCTCGTAGGCTGAACTGGGGTGACCACCGGATCTCAACATCCAGCCCGTCGCCCAGTTCAGCTTTCTTGCTTGAAGATCTCACAGGAACACTGGAGAAAAAGCTGTCTAAAAAAATCCTTTAAGAAAAAATTCTTGCCAGGACCTAAGATCCCAGCAAGGTGTCTAGGTCCTTACTCCTAACTAGACAGAAAATAACTGATTTGCTGAGGCAGAGAGAGAGAGGATATACCCTCTGGGACTGCCCCTAGGGTGTGGCCAGAGCTTTTTAATTTCCTGTCTAGTCCTGCTCCTGCGGAGGTAACATAACCCGAAGGTGGTGTATCACCGAGGACTACGTCTGTCGATGAGCGCTAGAGAAAGTTAGATTACTCATTTTAGTTGTCATGTCGTGATTAGATCGATCTATTGATGATGTTTTAGTATATGACATTAAAAGTCAGGAAGCCATAGTTAAAAATATATGTATTGTGTTGCAACGAACGTTCTTTCCTGCACGAATCTTCTCAGCAAACATTCCTATTAATCACAGATTATTATTCAAACCTTTAAATAGGAGAAAAACGTAAACTCCGTGCCAAACAATGGGAAAGGAGGAGGAGAGGTTTGGCAGCTCCATCGGCAGTTGTGGAAGAAGAGGAGGACATGGGCCCAGATGGTGGCACAGATTCCACTAAAGGTAATTGGTTCCTATGCACTGTCAAACATTAATGTACCATATTTTTCGTAGATAACCATGTACATGTCTTCATATTTGTTACTAAAAGAGCTATCAAGCAGGGCACCATGTCCTAACAAATGTACCTCTTGTGACTTTTATGATACGGCCAATGTTTTGTATTATGTAGATGAAGACATTATTCCTGAACTTATTCTGGTGGAGCCAACAAGTGATGAGACACCAGAGCAACATGAAGGTTTGTAGGCACAGATTTTTGTGTAGTGGGATCATAGAAATATGTGTATTTGCAATGATTGTTTAACCTTATATTCTTGTATTCCCTTACAAATTTACATTGCAGATGTTGCATCATGCCAGGATGTGGCATCCCCAGCCATGTCAGAACCCCGATCTCCTGGCAACTTGGCAAGCAGCGTGGAAGCCACTTCCGAAAATGTGGAGGATCCAGGACCAAGTGTCAGAGAGCCAATTTTGTGCCCACGTAGGTTTTTTCATAATGATTTTTATCAGTGTTTTTTTAGCCTCCAATTGTCAACACTAGTTCCCTATGGGAGCCTCTTTATTTGAATGGAAGTGGCACCGTAAGTCGGATCAGGATGCTCTGACTTGCGGGGCCACTTGCGCTGTGAAGATTTTTGAGGGGGAAGTACACAGACAAATTGAATAACCCACCGTGGGTGTCCACCCCAAGTTTACAACCAGGCCTTTTGTGTGTGGTATTGAGTTTGAGGGTATGCCCACAACAAAAAGACAGCGTGGGTTACCCCCCAAAACCCCTACCAGACCCTTATCCAAGCATGCAGCTTGTCAGGCCAGGAAAGAGAACGAGCAAGCGGACCAAACACCCCCTGGACCACAGCAGGACACATGCCCTCAACATGGGGGGGTTTTGTTGCTTTGGGCCAGGGGGCCTCTGCACCGCACACACAAAAGCACCTTGCTCCCATGTAGAGGAGGACAAGGGCCTCATCCCCACAACCCTGTCTGGTGGTTTTGGGGGGTCATGCGGCCAGGGGGTTCCTAGGACTTTGGAAGCAACCTTTAACAAAGGGTGGCCCCCAGATCCCAGACCCCAATCCCTATGTGAATGGGTATGGGGTACATAGTACCCCTACACATTAACCACATAAATGGAAGTGTATGTGAATAACGACAGGAGACGTTTATGAAATGTTCTTAAATATCTTCATCCGGTCTTCTCCACTCTGCTCTTTGGATCTTCTCCTCTCCACTCTTCTGCTGTCCAATCTTCTGCTCTTATGTTGTCTGCTCTTTTGCCCTAGGCTCTTCTTCTTCCTCCTGTCCTCCTCCGATGCTGTTGCCGTGCATTCTGCCCGTCTCTGGTCTCTGCATCTTAATATATATACATTACGACCATGCCCTCACAATGACGTCATCATGCGTTCACACCCCTAATAAATCTATAGTAAGCTCAGGAGACCGGCAGAATCATCAGCAACAGCATCGGAGGAGGACAGGAGGAAGAAGAAGAGCCTAGGGCAAAAGAGCATAAGAACAGGGTAGGTATTAACTCGAGAGGAATTTAAGATTACCTGGACACCAAATGTTTCTCTATTATTATGACCTCATGTAGGTGATTCACATTGACTCATTTTTTTTTTTTTTTTACAGACCATGTTTTACATAGTTGCACATTAGCCAAATTGACCCGTGAGGCTCTCCAATGCTGCGCAGACCTGGAACAAATAAAGGAGACTGCAACGGCATTACAAATCAAAATGCGCAATTTTGTGGACATGATTGGCAAATTTTAAGCCACAATTTTACTACGTTTTTAATGTTTGTATTGGGATGTTCCTGATGTTACAAATTTTTTATAATGTTTTATGGCATTTTAATTACACTCAGATGTTAAAGAGTGTACCCAAGTTTGGGAAAAGCACTTTACAACACCCTAACCCTAACCCTAACCCTAACCCTGTGAATGTTTGATACTAAAACGTTTTTACATTCAACAATGTGTGTTCAATTCTTTATTAGACTTTCGTTGGGGGGTCGAGGTCTAAAGCTGTGTAAAGAAGCACTAAATGTATGATGGCTGTCCTATTCCCATATTTACATGTTAATGAAAGCATTTTGGACACTGCCATATGCGAGTTGCTGGAGGTGTCAATGAAATGTTAAAGATACCCCCAGTTTTAACGCATATCACAGTGCGATCTGACATTTCACACAGGATCGGATCACACAAGTTTGAACGACTGTGCGATCCTATCCTGATGCGGCTGAATAAATGCATCATGTGCGACTTTTGTGCGAGTGCAGTGCGAATTGAGCCATACAAACTGTATAGCTGATTTTCGCATGAACATCTGATCGCATGTAATAAAGGAGCAGTGCGCTACGATATTACATGCCATCAGATGTGCAGTGTGAATTGAGACATACACTTTGTATGGCTACATTCGCACTGAACACGCATACAAGTCGCACATGACCCTTTATTTCTGATGTATCTGGATTGGATCGCACAGTGCTTAACACTTGTGGAATACAATCCTGTGCAAAAAGTAAGTGGCGGGTCACCCTTATGCAATGCTGGAAGGCTGCAAAGTCGCAGACTTCCCGCATCGCATAAGTGTGACTCAACACTCAAGGTACTAGCAGTCCTAGGATTCAATATGGCATTGATATTGCCAGTAGCAATCAGTGTAGGGAGATCAGTGTAATCTATAGTGTATTGCTTGTTCGTTGCTCTAGTTCACTTTCCATTACCTATATATATAACACTTTGAGATGAACAATGATCAAGTTTCACATAACACTGACATATCCTAACATTGGTGGGCAGTGAGAAGGATGTCATAAATGAACACAACATAACAGGTGTAGGTACTTTGTTAATACCCTAATGTATTATATGAAATATATAGTATGGGCAACTTCTGGACAATGAACACCAATGTAAGGTGACATTAGATGAACCTTGGGTGTGACCTAGTTCTCAATGTGACAGGGTTTGTGTACATTTTGTGGGGTGCAGAAGGCCCTTGTATTTACACCACTGGCTAAAAAATAACACATGGCCATCATCACTTTGGATCAGCTGGTGAGAGACTACAGTCAAGAAACACACTGATGAATGTATTAACCCTTCCAAAGTCACACATATATAACACATGATTAACCCAAAGAATTGTGTTTGGCATATGTGCCCAAATGATTATAATCCACAATACAGAATCATTGCAATTTTTGTTTAATGTGTTGAAAAATAATATATCTCTGACATTTATCTTGTGTGTCCAATCTTTAACAAGATTAATGGGTGTGTGACAGTGATTGCTGCCAGGACACAGCTCCTCTCCCCACGAAATAGTCCAGATATTCCTGGCGGATCTGACGGGCCCTGTGTGATGCCAATGCTGACCGTCCAACTTCCATTGACGGCATGGACTCCACTTGGTTAGAAGGTTGGGCCTCTCCACTTGTACCTGGCATAGCAGGGTCAGTATCCAGTTGCTGCAATACATAATTTTGTGCATTCCTGCGTAGGAAGTTGTGCAAAATGCAGCAACACAAGACCACATTATCCACTTTGTACAGTGCCAGGTTTATGGACGTCAGGAATATCCGGAACCGGTTGGCCATTATCCCGAAGGCATTCTCCACAACACTGCGAGCTCTGGACAACCGGTAGTTGTAAATCCTTTGGTCTGGGGTGAGGTTCCTCTGAGGGTAGGGCTTCATGAGATGCTCCCCAAGCGCAAAAGCCTCATCTGCGATAAACACAAAGCTCATACCCTCAACAGTTTGCTCCCTGGATGGCAGGTTCAGAGTGCCGTTCTTTAGACGACGAGCGAACTCCGTCTGATCAATAACTCCCCCATCCGAATTGCGGCCATTTTTGCCAATATCCAAAAAAATAAACTCATAGTTTGCATTAACTATGGCTAGCATGACTATACTAAAAAAACCTTTATAATTATAAAAAAATGTGCCGGAATTCGGAGGGGGGACAATGCGGACGTGCTTCCCATCAATAGCACCCCCACAATTGGGAAAATTCCACTTCTCCAGAAATTGATCAGAAATCTCCAGCCATTGCTCTGCGTTTGAAGGAAACTGTGGGGAAAAAATAAAAAAAATAAAATTAGTGCTTGAGCACATCACATTATTAATTACACACACAGTTGTCTGTTAAATGCTTATGCAACTTGCTAAAAAAATATACAACAGGAAGGCAAAGGTTTGGATATGGGGATGTAACATCTACATACATTTATTTTCAACCTCCTATTGTTCTTATATTGTAAAGGGCCATACACACTAGAAGATTCTCTGAAGACTTATTCGTGCAGATTTACCTTTTCTATGTAGTGCAAGGGCCTACCAGATTGCATAGGATTTGAAATTGTTTGTTGGACCTCATATTATTTGGTTTTGGTAAATCGGAAGGATAAATTGTTCTGACAATCTTCTAGTGTGTATGGCCCATTATACTCACCAGCTAGAGCTGAGATTTACAAACTACGGCCATCCAGCTGTTGCAGAACTACACATCCCATGAGGCCTTGTAATTCTCTGACATTCACAGACATGACTAGGCATGATGGAAATTGAAGTTCGTGAACAACTGGTGGGCCATAGTTTGAAGACCTCTGAACTTGAGCTTTGGTATATGCTGACTTTGAGATTTAGCATGTGGGTGGGGGATGGGTAAGTAAAACTGGGCATTTATACATCAATAAGGGCTTGTGGTCAGTGAAGGTTTTAACATCATTACATAAACATACAGAATCATAGGTGGGAATGGATGGACTGATGTATTTTAGATAAATCATTAACTAGGTACTAAAACATTGGCCAAGGAATAATTGTTTGAGGGAAAGCAATAAAATTAGATAAATTCGACATACTGTTAACAGGCAATGCGTTTAGGGACACATAGGAGAGAATGGTGGGGTGGTTAGTGGGTAATTTTACAAATGGTTAAAGATAATCTACATCTTTACTACTATGTGCATGCGGACAGAGGGTAGTTTACAAATAATGGCCTGTGTCAATTGCTGTACATCCAAAAACATCATAATTCGGGTGAAACTAGTAATACATGTAATGTAATGTAAAAAATCAAACATACCTTGATATAGTCCTTCTGCAAGACCTTGATGATGGCAGAGCAGGTCTCAGGGATGATGATACCAAGAGCTTGGGGGGAGATGCCTGTGGTGAACTTCAGATCCTGCAGGCTTCTCCCTGTTGCAAGATACCTCAACGTCGCAATTAACCTTTGCTCAGGAGTAATTGCAAGCCGCATACAAGTATCCTGCTTCAGAATATAGGGGGACACCAGGGCAAGAAGACGGTAAAAGATGGGATCCGTCATCCTCAAATAATTCCTGAAGTCATCAGGATTATTTTCCTGGAGCTCCCTCAGCAAGGACATATGAGAAAATTGATCACGGTTAAGCAACCAATTTTTCGTCCAGGAGGTCCGCTTCTTCTTCCTATTGCTCGTACGTCGTCTCAGAGCCAAAACTCCAACACTAACGACAGCAACGGACGAATTCACGGTCGCCATAATAAATTCTCGAACGATGTCTCGGAAAATAGCGAAATGTCGTCAACCAAACAAATGCTACCGAAATCAGCGCGAGATGCCCAGAAGGGTCACGGCCAAACACTCACTTCCTCTTTTGTAGCGGCGAACGTGCGTGGAACGTAGTGACATCATTTTCTGTCGGCAGACAAATGTCCTGGGCAAGTTTTGAGCACTTTTCAACAGACAAACAACAAACACACCAGCCGCGAACATTTGTAGGACGTTCTGTCGGCCGACGATCGGTACGTGTGTACGGGGCTTTAGAATACATCCCATCTTTCACGTGTTGTTACTGAAACCACATGTTCCCAACCAAGGAATAAGGCCTACCATCTCGCCTCCACCTCCAGTACAAGTTGAAGGTGGAGAGTAATTTCAGATTAGGGAGATTTTGGATTCTCGTATCCACAGAGGAAAACTCCAATATCTCATAAGATGGAAGAACTATGGACCCCAAGACGACACCTGGTTGGATACTTCTGACGTTCACGCTCCCAGGCTTATACGAAGGTTTCACTCCAAATACCCGGAGAGACCAGTACTATAGGCCTTCCGGAGCCGGCCTTAAGGGGGGGGGGGTACTGTAAGATTCTGGTACCTTCGGTACCCTTATAGGTCATTTCCTTCTTCATATTGCGTCCCACCTTTTCAGCTAGGTGGAACGCATATACCTTTAAGCCGCATGACGTCATCACTAAGCTATGTGCGTCTCAAAGGGCGGAACTGACGTGCCTACGCGTAGGCACGTCAGTTCCGCCCTTTGAGACGCACATCCGGTTGCTGAGACGCACGGCGTCCGGAAGTACCGCTATACGAGGGGTTCGCGGTCCCTACCTGCTTACGGACACTGTATCTTTATTTTAAATGTGAGTACTTCATGTTAATTGTTTAATAAATGGACACATTTTACGGTACATCACTATATCAGCGTTTTCTATCCATATAATCTCGGACATCATTCCTAACACTCTGGAGCGCTGCCCAAGATCCCATACCACATCGCTTGCCTAATTACCTTATTACTGGAAGGAGGAAGTGCATTTGATCCCAGAAGGAGTGGAGAGGCTCACCGCAGTTTTTTCGGGGAACACCCCATTAATCCAACGCTGGTTACCCCTGTAGGGGTGCCGCTCTCTGGTGAGTGCGGGTTATATAGGAAGGGGAGCACGGAAATTCCCTCACCCGACACCCACAACCTGATCCATCACTGGGAAGCACCCCCTCCATCCATGAAAACTTCTTCTGGCACTTTATAGCACACTATTGTTGCACCACTTTGGAAGATCATTATATTGATCAATATTTGTGGACTTTCTTCACTTTTATTACGGACTATTTAATTATTTGTGTATATTTATTCTTGAAATTCCTAAAAGTGTTTTTATAGATCCCAAACTATTTTACTTTCACTTGGCACGATATTTAATTTTTAATATTTATTTTACATATTGATCTTCACTTGGATATCCATTATCTCACTTTTTTGGCATTGACATTTTTCTTCTGATATTAATATACCACTTGGCACGGTTTATCACTTTACAATTGTTTTATTTGGATATCCACACTTCATATCTTTTATCAACACTGCCACCTAGTGTTTATATTATTTATTACACCAGCCACCATAATTATTTATTTATTTTTAGATTCACCTATTTTCCACCAGTTGAGATATATTTATTGCCTGTTGGCACTGCACATATTTTATTTATTTATGTTGCTTCATTTTATTGGTTTATGATTAATTAATTATTTATTAATGCTATAAGTTCATCAAGTGTTGGTTAGAATACATACTGTGGCATTACATTGAAATCATTGGGTATATATAAGGACCTTTATTTATACTATTGTTATCACATTTTCATACATCGTCCTTGCATTTGTTAGATATACCACTCCCCTGTATATATATATATATATATATATATATATATTCTTCAAAATTATTGGCAGCGCCAATTACCCTATCATACTTCTATCAATTTTGATATAGTTTTTACTATATTTTTGGGGTAGGCTGCAGCCAATTCAGTAACCAGATCCATTTGCGCGGAATTTTTCTTTCATTATCCTGTGTTCTCTGGTCTCCGGGGCAGCCAGTCCCGCCGCCAGATGGGCCCATAGATTTGATGTATTTTTGTTTTTTGCAATTGCTGTTCCCATGCTTACATTGTTTGTGCACGTGTTGCACACTGCTGCTTTTCCTGGAGATGGAGACGATAAATAGTCCCATATCACACTTTTACTTTTTCTATCTGCATCCATCTCCATTGAAATTTGAAAGACACAAATTGAATATAGGGTTAAAAAAACTGGCTGGCTGGCACTCTGTGGTGATGAGTGGCCGGCGCCCTGTGGTGGGTGGCTGTCTGTCTGGCACCCTGTGGTGGGTGGTTGTCTGTCTGGCACCCTGTGGTGGTGGGTGGCTGGCACCCTGTGGTGGGTGGTTGGCTGTCTGGAACCCTGTTGTGGGTGGTTGGCTGTCTGGCACCCTCTGGTGGGTGGCTGGCTTGCTGGCACCCTGTGGTGGGTGGCTGGCTCCCTGTGGTGGGTGGGTGGCTGTCTGTCTGGCTCCCTGTGGTGGGTGGCTGTCTGGCACCCTGTGGTGGTGGGTGGCTGTCTGGCACCCTGTGGTGGGTGGCTGGCTGTCTGGCACCCTGTGGTGGGTGGCTGGCTTGCTGGCGCCCGGTGCCTGTGGTGGGTGGTTAAAACCCTGTGCTGGTGGGTGGCTGTCTGTCTAGTACTCTGTGGTGGGTGGCTGACTGGCACCCTGTGGTGGGTGGATGGCAGAGGGGCTGTGGGAGGCTGGCTGGTACAGTGCCTGTGGCTAGCTGGCTGGTATAGGGCCTGTGGGTGGCTGTATACAGCGGGGAAAATAATTATTTGATACTCTACAGATTTTGTAAGTTTGACCACTTACAAAGAAATTAAGGCTTTATAATTTTTTATCATAGATATATTTTAAACGATATTGACAGAATATCAACCAAAAAGCCAGAAAAAAATACATAAAACAAATTAGCTCTTGGTGGAAAACCCTTGTTGGCAAGCACAGAAGTAAGACGTTTCTTGTAGTTAGTGACCAGGTTTGCACACATCTCAGGAGGGATTTTGGTCCACTCTTCTTTACAGATCTTCTCTAAATCCTTAAGGTTTCTTGGCTGCCTCTTGGCAACTCGAAGTTTCGCCCTCTCCATACATTTTCTATAGAATTAAGGTCTGGTCACCAACTACAAGAAACGTCTTACCTCTGTGCTCGCCAACTAGGGTTTCTCCACCAAGTACTAAGTCATGTTTTGCTTGGGGATCAAATACTTATTTCACTCACTGGACTGCAACTTAATTTATGACATTTGTATCATGTGCTTTTTCTGGATATTTAGTTGATATTCTGTCTCTAACATTTAAAATCCATCGATGATAAAAATTATAGACCTTTCAATTTCTTTGTAAGTAGGCAAACCTACAAAATCTACAGGGTATTAAATAATTATTTTTCCCTCAGTACATGCAGCATACTGTGTGTTAGGTTCTTTTTACAATGCTTTGTAAAAGGAGTAGATTTTCCTTTACTGTGCACTGTGCAAAACCAACTACTAACACTCCCAGTTACAAAAATAATATTACTAACTGGAAATTTCAGATGTTACTTACAGGTTAAAAGACTCCTGTTATAATCCCTGGTTTTTAACTCCACTTAGTCAAATTTCCCACTTTATCAAATTTCCAGCAAGCAAATGTGAACTTTCATATATTTTAAGGACTCATTCAGATCTATGCATTTTGGTAATGTGTGGTTAACAATGCACATTACTACAAGGAACTTATCACAGTACCATTAATTTGAATGGCACCCAAGCACACTTAGGCAATGCACCTGCATTGCAGCACACCACAACATAAGGTAATGCAAATACAATGTGGTGTACTGCTATGGAAAAAATGTTGCAGGTCCAATTTTCACTGCGTTGTGGTGTGCTGGCAGCCCATTCAAACAATTAGGCTGCCTTAGCCCCCGTTCACACTGGGGCGACCTGGTCGCCTGACAGGTCGCCCGTCATACAGAAGCTATGGACCCGTTCTAATAGGAGCGACACAAGTCGCTCCGACTTAGAAAAAGGGTCCGGAGCTTCTTTGGGGCGACCCGGAGCGACCTACATAGACTTCAATGTTATGAAGTCTGTGCCGACCGCTCTGAGGTCGCGGGGCGAGCAGCGCGCCGCGACCTGTGAGGTCGCCCCAGTGTGAACCGGGGCTTAAAGTGATTGTAAAGTCTTGATTTAAAATAAATAAATAAATAAACATTTTATACTTACCTGCTCTGTGTAATGGTTTTGCAGAGTGGCCCAGATCCTCCTCTTCTCGGGTCCCTCTTCTGTGCTCCTGGCCCCTCCCTCCTATTGAGTGCCCCCACAGCAAGCAGCTTGCTGTGGGGGCACCCGAGGCGAGTCACAGCTCTCTGTGTCAGTGGCGTAACTAGAACCTCCAGGGCCCCGAAGCAAGAAACCATAAAGGGCCCCCCAGTCGGGGCCCTTCCCTCCCAGCCTGGTAGCGGAACGCCAGGGCCGGTCGCAAGTGCAATGTTTGTGTGGTAGTTCTGCTATTGGTGTCAGTAGTTTTTTATTTAATTCAATTTTTCTAGCATTTGCTTTATTCATTTTTTTTTTTAACAATATGGATGGTAGGAAGATGACAGGGGGTGGGATGGTAGGAAAATGACAGGGGGGGGAAGATGACAGGGGGTGGGATGGTAGAAAGATGACAGTGGGGATGAAGATGACAGGGGTGGGATGGTAGGAAGATGACAGTGGGGATGAAGATGACAGGGGTGGAATGGTAGGAAGATGACAGGGGGTGGGATGGTAGGAAGATGATGGGGGATGAAGATGACAGGAGGGATGAAGATGAAAGGGGGTGGGATGGTAGGAAGATGACATTGGGGATGAAGATGACAGGGGGGGATGGTAGGAAGATGACAGTGGGGATGAAGATGACAGGGGTGGTATGGTAGGAAGATGACAGTGGGGATGAAGATGACAGGGGTGGGATGGTAGGAAGATGACATTGGGGATGAAGATGACAGGGGGCGGGATGGTAGGAAGATGACAGGGGGGAAGAAGATGACAGGGGTGGGATGGTAGGAAGATGACAGTGGGGAAGAAGATGACAGGGGGTGGGATGGTAGGAAGATGACAGGGGGGATGAAGATGACAGGGGTGGGATGGTAGGAAGATGACAGGGGGGATGAAGATGACAGGGGTGGGATGGTAGGAAGATGAAAGGGGGTGGGATGGTAGGAAGATGATGGGGGATGAAGATGAGAGGAGGGATGAAGATGACAGGGGGTGGGATGGTAGGAAGATGACATTGGGGATGAAGATGACAGGGCGGGGGGATGGTAGGAAGATGACAGTGGGGATGAAGATGACAGGGGTGGTATGGTAGGAAGATGACAGTGGGGATGAAGATGACAGGGGTGGGATGGTAGGAAGATGACAGGGGGGATGAAGATGACAGGGGTGGGATGGTAGGAAGATGACAGTGGGGATGAAGATGACAGGGGGTGGGATGGTAGGAAGATGACATTGGGGATGAAGATGACAGGGGGCGGGATGGTAGGAAGATGACAGGGGGGAAGAAGATGACAGGGGTGGGATGGTAGGAAGATGACAGTGGGGAAGAAGATGACAGGGGGTGGGATGGTAGGAAGATGACAGGGGGGATGAAGATGACAGGGGTGGGATGGTAGGAAGATGACAGGGGGGATGAAGATGACAGGGGTGGGATGGTAGGAAGATGAAAGGGGGTGGGATGGTAGGAAGATGATGGGGGATGAAGATGAGAGGAGGGATGAAGATGACAGGGGGTGGGATGGTAGGAAGATGACATTGGGGATGAAGATGACAGGGCGGGGGGATGGTAGGAAGATGACAGTGGGGATGAAGATGACAGGGGTGGTATGGTAGGAAGATGACAGTGGGGATGAAGATGACAGGGGTGGGATGGTAGGAAGATGACAGGGGGGATGAAGATGACAGGGGTGGGATGGTAGGAAGATGACAGTGGGGATGAAGATGACAGGGGGTGGGATGGTAGGAAGATGACAGGGGGGATGAAGATGACAGGGGTGGGATGGTAGGAAGATGACAGGGGGGAACGAAGATGACAGGGGGTGGGATGGTGGGAAGATAACAAGGGGGATGAAGATGACAGGGGGTGGGATGGTGGGAAGATAACAAGGGGGATGAAGATGACAGGGGTGGGATGGTAGGAAGATGACAGGGGGGACGAAGATGACAGGGGGTGGGATGGTAGGAAGATAACAAGGGGGATGAAGATGACAGGGGTGGGATGGTAGGAAGATGACAGTGGGGATGAAGATGACAGGGGGGGATGGTAGGAAGATGACAGTGGGGATGAAGATGACAGGGGTGGTATGGTAGGAAGATGGTAGTGGGGATGAAGATGACAGGGGTGGGATGGTAGGAAGATGACATTGGGGATGAAGATGACAGGGGGTGGGATGGTAGGAAGATGACAGGGGGGATGAAGATGACAGGGGTGGGATGGTAGGAAGATGACAGTGGGGATGAAGATGACAGGGGGTGGGATGGTAGGAAGATGACAGGGGGGGATGAAGATGACAGGGGTGGGATGGTAGGAAGATGACATTGGGGATGAAGATGACAGGGGTGGGTTGGTAGGAAGATGACAGGGGGGATGAAGATGACAGGGGTGGGATGGTAGGAAGATGACAGGGGGGGACGAAGATGACAGGGGGTGGGATGGTGGGAAGATAACAAGGGGGATGAAGATGACAGGGGTGGGATGGTAGGAAGATGACAGTGGGGATGAAGATGACAGGGGTGGGATGGTAGGAAGATGACAGTGGGGATGAAGATGACAGGGGTGGGATGGTAGGAAGATGACAGTGAGGATGAAGATGACAGGGGGTGGGGTGGTAGGAAGATGACAGTGGGGATGAAGATGACAGGGGTGGGTTGGTAGGAAGATGACAGGGGGGATGAAGATGACAGGGGTGGGATGGTAGGAAGATGACAGGGGGGATGAAGATGACAGGGGTGGGATGGTAGGAAGATGACAGGGGGGACGAAGATGACAGGGGGGATGAAGATGACGGGGTGGGATGGTAGGAAGATGACAGTGGGGATGAAGATGACAGGGGTGAGATGGTAGGAAGATGACAGGGGGATGAAGATGACAGGGGGTGGGATGGTAGGAAGATGACAGGGGGATGAAGATGACAGGGGGTGGGATGGTAGGAAGATGACAGGGGGGATGAAGATGACAGGGCATGGGATGGTAGGAAGATGACAGGGGTGGGATGGTAGGAAGATGACAGTGGGGATGAAGATGACAGGGGGTGGGATGGTAGGAAGAAGATAGTGGGGATGAAGAAGACAGGGGTGAGATGGTAGGAAGATGACAGGGGGATGAAAATGACAGGGGGTGGGATGGTAGGAAGATGACAGGGGGATGAAGATGACAGGGGGTGGGATGGTAGGAAGAAGACAGTGGGGATGAAGATGACAGGGGTGGGATGGTAGGAAGATGACAGTGGGGATGAAGATGACAGGGGGTGGGATGGTAGGAAGAAGACAGTGGGGATGAAGATGACAGGGGTGGGATGGTAGGAAGATGACAGGGGGAATGAAGATGACAGGGGGTGGGGTGGTAGGAATTTTACATACACCCCCCCACACACCCCTCCATCTCCATACACACCCCCCCAGCTTCACACACCCCTCCATCTCCATACACACCCCCCAGCTTTACACACCCCCCCAGCTTCACACACCCCTCCATCTCCATACACACCCCCCCAGCTTTACACACCCCTCCATCCCCCCCTGCAAGTCAGTATTATATTAGTTATAAACATCACAGACCTCAGATCAGAGCGGCGCTGTTGCAGAGTGGAGAGAGCTGGTCCCACCTCCTCTCCTCCGTGTACTGTACAGGAAACACACAGGAAGGGGGAGGGGCGGGTTCAGTTCTCGTCTCTGCTCTCTGCACTCACACACAGGCAGCTAGGGAGAGAGACCAGCTGCCGTGTGTGTTTGTGTAACTCGCTGAGGAACGGGGAGCTCGTTCTCAGCTGCTCTTGCTGCTCCTCCTCTCTATACATACAGGGGGCCCTCTCAGGCCCCCTGCAGCATGGGGCCCGGTCGCCATGGTGACCCCTGCGACCCCTGTACGTCCGCCCCCGCACTGTGTCCATTCAGACACCAAGCCTTGTCCCGGCCCTGCCCCCTATCTCCTGATTGGCTGACTGACTTTGATTGACAGCAGCGGTAGGCAAACGCACAGCACTGCTGTTTCAGCCAATGAGGAGGGGAGTCCCGGGTAGCTGAGAAACTCCTACAACATAGCTGGATAAAGGTGGGCTTAGGTAAGTATTAGGAGGCCGCTGCACACAGAAGGTTTTTTTTTATCCTAATGCAAAGAATGCATTAAGATAAAAAAACCTTAAACCTTTACAATCCCTTTAATGCTATGCAACTTAACATGCAGCATAATGCACATTCATTTTTTTTTTTTATCTTGGACGAGTGCATTAATCAGCTCAGGGCCAATCAGCACTGTCCAGACAGGGTCAGGGGTTCTGTAGCCTCATAGGGCAATCAGGGGAGAATAAAAACCCCTACAAGCTTTAACCAGACACTCACAGTAGTTCCAAAACTGCTATATACTGTTGATGAGAAAAGGTATTCAGCAGTTTATATTTACTAAAACGATTGCATTTCCATGTTCTGTGTACTGTGGGAGACCAGATATAGTGAAAGTAGGGTCCCGAGTTCAGTAACACTTTAAGTGAACAAGCTTAAGTTAGAAACTAATTGGCTACCATGCACAGCTACACCACATTTTGCACTCTACAAATTCAACACCCCCTGTATCATCCCATTTAGATTTACCAAAACTATGTAGTGCGAGGACCTTATATCCAATCAGGTTGGCCCTCACACTACATAGTTATGCGTACATTTACAAAATTATTCAGATAGATCAGAATGTCTAAGACTGGCACTGAATAGGAAAGATGGAGTTATATCTAAAAGGAACTGTAGAAATAGACCGTAATGTGTGTGACCAGCATTATTCTAGAGGCATTGAAAGATTCTGCAATGAAGTTTGCTTCAGTTTAGAACCCGACATACCCATAACCCAGTAGTCAAGTTTAGACTTGACTGTCACTTAAAAAAAAGGATGGTTGCTAGGTAAGAGAATGAATGAAAAACAATTTTAATTGCTATACAGATTAGAAATGCAGTGATTACTAAAGACATTTTATTGAATAGAGCTGATTGTGTGAGAAAGGTTTCAATACCCTTACTTGCATCTGAACAATGCACTCAGGAGCTCAGTACATGTCCAAACTGTCTCTCTACCGTTTATGTTAGGCCTACTGCTTTTAATGGATAAATGATTTGATGAAGTGACCAGCAGAATAGAACTAAATAAGCAGAAGAATTTCATATTGAAAGTTCTTTGGCATACTATACATAACTTTACATGCAAGGTGGCATGGTGTTTCTTAATCAGTGCAAATATAGGACACCAATAATTTTGCAAAATATGATTTTCTTAATACACACCAAAACATGTTGTTATTAATACATAGGTGCTTATATATAGTTTTCTATAGACCCTAAAAATCCCTAAGACCCCATCTGAGATCAGAAGTCATATACACATATAGTCTGTAGACATCTGCCTTTAATACCTCAGTTATCTGCATTGTTTAACTAATCTAATTAATCTGTCAGAAAGCCTTAATTAAGCTAGAAAATGTTGCATTTACAGGTTTCATTATTAACTAGATATCAACATTATTTTAAGAAAATATGAACTGAGAGAAAGACCACCATTACCGACATTCTGAAAATGGAAGATACCTTGCTGTCACATGGACATAAAAGTTGTATAAATCTGGAGTATATTTATGATAAATGTATATTTTGCATGTAAGTTACCCATGCTATAAATTTAAACAAATGTTCAGTTTACTCAAGGAGACCATCTTTGGCTTGAGAAATTGATTTAAGATTTATAAACAAAAGGGTAATTTCTATTTTTATTTAGGTTTTCAAATTGCTGAATTATTTATTTCTTACACTTTTCAGTTTATTGGGTTGTATAGACAGATTTATAGATGTGGAAATTGTGCAGCCCTGCATAATCTTTGACCCTGCTATGTTTCTTAGCAAGGGCTTTAGTGTTGCCTCCTGAGAAATAACTTTGTACCATCTTGAAACCACATGTGAAAACTACTCTTTTCGCCAACTTGTTATCCTGAAGGTCACCAATCAATTTTCAAAGCTCATCCCTATAGAAGAAGGAAAAAACATATTTAAGATGACTAACAACTTAAATAGGTAACTTTACACAATGGATTGGATATTTCCTGCATTGCTCTTGTGACAACATATTACAATAGAACTAAACCCATGTCCTGCTCAGAAAGAGCTTAAAATCCCCATCAAACTCATCAATGCAATTCACACACTGAATTAAATACCGAGCTCCACAATATGTTTTTGGGAAGAGACCCATAAACGCATAGAAATTATATACAAACTAATTTACCCAGGTCATGGTATATCTGGTGCCAGTTAGTCACATTCAGCTGGATTTGTTTGGTAATGTTGAAGATGTTTTATAGGTTCTCCAAGCCTATGGCTTAGAAAAGTTACAAAACAACATCACAAACAAGTACAGTTGAATGGGACTAACTGCGACTAGCTAAATACAAACTCCTTTCACCTAAAATTGGCCATACAGACTCCTCCATCAACATAAACAAGGTGTATGAAGCAATCCCCTGTGCTGGGATATTATATTTTGACAGCGGCACCAACAGCTGTCGGCTGGGATTGGCTGCAGTCGCTGATTGATGGAAACTTTTCCAACCTAACCAGATTGTTTATTCAACTTCAGTCTAGCGGGGGAGCCCACAAACTGGTCAAAATTCGGCTGTTGCCTGTTGGACCAGCCAAATTTCATTTGGTGTACTGTCCCTAGGGGGGAAACAAACCAAGGACCACCATTGTAAGGGAATAGTTCTAAACATTTGGACACTTTGCTGTACACAATTCTGTAATGGGTTAATGATTCTGTAATGGGTTAATGATTGCTGTTGAAATAAACAGAAGCAGCTAAAATCATATTTCTTCAGTTTAACTTACTGTAGTTATGTCATAATTTTTTTAATTGATAGAAAAATGGGCTAAAGTATTGGTCAAATTGGTCATAGGATCCAGTATATTAACGGCCAATTCACACTGACTTGTGCTAAAATTTATGGAAAATGCATGTACATTTCCATCCATTTTAGTTGCGTGTTAACACACGCTGACCTCTGTTTGCATACATTTTGACATCCATTGACATGCATGTGCAGCGTTATGGTGTGAATACAGCCTTATGGTGTGAATAGGACACATTCAATATTGTTTTTCAGATGTTCTTCCGTTGATATGCGCTAAAACGTAGATTAACGCTCTGGTGTGAATTGGCCCTAAGGGCCAAGTTCACTTTAAAAAAATTAAAAAAATAAATGCACTTTTTTTGCAGAAACAAAAATGTGCTTTTTTTTCCATGTTTCTCCTAAAATATGGTCTATGAATCCATTATATTCTGCAAAAGAAGGAGAACATATAATAATATTACAGTCAAAACATAGGTCGGGCTTTGGAAATGTGACCCTTGATAATTAAAGTGGTTGTTAAGCCACTGATATACAGTCAGGTCCATAAATATTGGGACATTGAAACAATTCTAATCTTTTTGGCTCTATACACCACCACAATGGATTTGAAATGAAACAAACAAGATGTGCTTTAACTGCAGACTTTCAGCTTTAATTTAAAGGTATTTACATCCAAATCAGGTGAAAGGTATAGGAATTACAACAGTTTGTATATGTGCCTCCCACTTTTTAAGGGACCAAAAGTAATGGGACAATTGGCTGCTCAGTTGTTCCATGGCCAGGTGTGTGTTATACCCTCATTATCCCATTTACAAGAAGCAGATAAAAAGGTCCAGAGTTAATTTCAAGTGTGCTATTTGGACGTGAAATTCGTTTAGGTACAGCGTCGCACGACCGTGCAATTGTCTGTTAAAGTCACGCAGTAAAAAAATCGCAAAAAAACCCCTGGTCAGGAAGGGGGTAAAATCTTCCGGGGCTTAAGTGATTAATAGAATAAGCCTGAACTACAGTTTGTCTGATCCATCTGGAAATGGTCGCAGCAGAGGCAGCCAGCCCTTTGCAAGGTCCATCCGTGAGAACAAATAGTGAGTCTGACACCAAATTGAGGTCCCACGGCAGCAATGGAGACCGCACTGGGGGAACCAAGCGTCTCACCCCCTGTACAAATGTACGCACCAAGGAGTGTGTGGCCAATGGATGTTGAGACCAGTCTAGAGCCACTAGGATGACTGAAATTCCTTTTGCCTCGATCCTGTGTAGGAGTCTAGGCAGAAGCTGAAGAGGAGGAAAGGCGTAAATCAGACGATACGGACTCCGAGGAGTCATTAGCACGTCTGTAGTGTTGGCTAGAGGATCCCGAGACCGTGCCACAAACCTCTGAACTTTTCCTGTTGAGGCGAGAGGCCAACAGATCCACCTCAGGAGTACCCCACTGGAGACACAACTGATGGAACACCTCCAGATGAAGTGACCATTCTCCCTGGACTAACGCCTGTCAACTGAGATAATCCACTTGCCAATTTTCCACCCCTGGAATGTGAACAGCAGAGAGGGCTGGAACGAATGGTTTTGCCCACCTTAGAATACTGGCTACTTCCCGAGCTGCCAGGACCTTCTTGCGCTCCCTTGGTGATTGACATTGTCCGATTTAATCCGTACAGGACACCCCTGGAGACGACATGTCCAATAAACTAGGCACAGTCTGATAGTTACGGAGCTCCAGTACATTAATTGGTAGCCTGCCCGAGATCAGACTCCCTGGGAACACTCGGTGCCGAGGACGCGTCCCCACCCGGGTAGGATGACATCCGTGTGACAACCGTCCAGTACAGGGGAAGAAATAATTTTTCCTGACATTCCATTTTACCAGAATATCCTTTTGCAGAGATCTTGTGTGGAACTGTGCAAACGGAACTGCCTCAAAGGTAGATACCATCAGGCCCAGCACCCGCATGCAAGTCTGAAGAGCCGACCGTCTGCTGGATAGCAGAAGCCGAACTGCCTCCTGCAACATTTGAAGTTTCTCCAGAGGAAGAAACACTTTGGCTGAGGACGAATCCAGAGTCAGGCCCAGGTAGTTCAGGCTTGGGGACATAACCAGAGCAGACTTCTGAATGTTCAGAACCCAATCGAACTCCCTCAGCGTTTGCAGAGTAATCTCCAAGTTGTCCAACAAGGCAGTGGAAGACTCTGGTCATAAGAGCAGATTGTCCAGGTACCCCAATACCGCGATCCACCGCTGACACATTAATGCTAGAACCGCGGCCAACACTTTCCCGAAGACCCGAGGAGCCAAAGGGTAATGCCACAAATTGATAATGCTCCTCTCCCACAGCAAAGCGGAGGAAGCTCTGATGGACGACACATATTGGGATGTGAAGGTAGGCATCCTTGATGGAGGCGAGAAAAACTCCCTGATGTAAGGACGCCACCACCGTGCGAATGGACTATATTCGGAACTTCTATACCCGCACAAAGCAGTTTAGCACCTGGAGGTCCAGTATTGGACGCACCTTGCCCTCCTTGCCGGAGTAAATGACTTTGTGGACCCACTTGTCCTGGATTAGGGAGGTCCACAGATCTGGGAAACAGAAACAAAGTTCCTCCACACCTCAGATACTGGTGAGGGCGCCCCTTCTTTCGCAGGAATGTTTGTCCGTAGGTCTGGCAGAACATGTTTGTGGTTTGCCCGACCAAGACTTCCTTACCCTTGGAAGCCTAAGGAAGAAGGTTAGGTTTTCCCCCTGTGAGGCCTTTTCCAAGGAAGCTCCAAACAGGCGATCCCCCACAAATGGAAGATTGGACAAGGCCTTTTTAGAAGCCTGGTCCACAGAGCAGCCTTTCAGCCAGATAATGCGCCGCTGAGACATTCTAGAAAGCAGGGGAGCAGCATCCAAAGAGTCGTCAAAGACAAACTGTAGCCCTTGGACCAACTGATCTGCCAGCTCCCCAAAAGGCAGGGGGGAGCTGTTTCTCCTCCAGGTCCTGTGTAGAATTTTGGCCTAATCAGTCCTAGCTTGTGACACTAGGGCAATAGTAAATACCGTATAAAAGTGAAAAAGGTGTGAAGGCGTTTAGTTATAGGTGATATTAAATATTTATATCTTTTTATCTGCTGCCTCTTGAGTTTTAAATGTGAAAACAATTTAAAAATGTGAATGTGAAGGGTTTAAGGGTGCTGATAAATGTTGACTATTAAATAACTAAAACCAATGTGTATCAAATAATAGTGTGAAAAGAACCATATATTCAATAAATTGCTAATAAAATACAGCCTTGTGCAATAAATTTGATAACAATAAAACCATTAAAATATAATCACAATAAACATAGCAAAATATGTGAAATAGTATAGTGAAGTGACTGTGCAGTACCAGTGCTTAAACAGATTAATGCATGGCAAATAAGCAATATAAAGTGCTAGGTGCAAAATTCAAGTGGAGTAAAATTATGATGCTAAAAAAATGGACTGGTTAAAAAGTATTAGTGCAAAATACCCAATGCTAGTGACACTTGAGATCATTTGCTAGTGCCTATAGGTGGCTAGTGCAGTTGATCAATATTACAGTGACTTTCTAGCGTGCAAGGGGTCACTCAAGTGACATTTCAGAAATATCTGAAATGGATAAACAGAATATCCAAGTGGGGATACAGAATATCCGGGTGTTTCCAGTGCGTGATCCTTTGTGAGCTAGGTGACAATATTAAATGCTCACCAGAGGTTGGTGGGTCACACAGACCCAATGGGCTTTTGGTATATAGAGGTATGGCCACTCCTTCTCCTCCTTCCTCAATTGGAGTATCTGGATCTTATACTTGGAAATCCCTTAGGGCTTTAGGGGGTTAATGCTTCACTTAATTCCTCCTGGGTCAGTATCTCCAAAAAGGGGGATCTATACCGGTGTCTCAGTTTGGAGGTATAAGAGACAGGAAGCCAGAGATAGTATAATACCGTTTTATTTAAGTATTAAAAAAAACAAAGTTTAAAAATGGATCTTTACATTTGGTGGTGCTATCCAAGCACAGATAAGAAGGCTCGATATGCTGTGTGAAAGCCGCTAGGTCTGCCTGCTGACAGAAACGTTTTTAGGGCTTCACAATAACCGATGATGTAGCGGCGGTCTGCGTGCGTTCCACCGATACCCGGATGTGACGTCGTAGGATCAGGAAATGAAACTTAGACCACAATGCATTTCGCAATCAGATGTGCATCATCAGGAAATCAGGCAGACTTCCTGATGACGCACATCTGATTGCAAAATGCATTGTGGTCTAAGTTTCATTTCCTGACCCTACCACGTCACATCAGGTTATCGGTGGAACGCACGCCGACCACTGCTACATCACTGGTTGTTGTGAAGCCCTAAAAACGTTTCTGTCGGCAGGAAGACCTAGCGGCTTTCACACAGCATATTGAGCATTCTTATCTGTGCTTGGATAGCCATCAAAGCCAGCGTCTGCAAAGCAGGATGGAAGATTAGTCCTTGGGACAGCAGATCCTCCCTGAGAAGAAGCTGCTAAGGAACATCGGCGACCAGCTGCACCAGATCGGCGTACCAAGCCCGGCGAGGCCAGTCCAGGGCCACGAAGATGACTGCAATCCCTTCTGCCTCGATCCTGCGTAGAAGTCTGGGCAGAAGCTTCAGTGGAGGGAAGGCGTAAATCAGACGATACTGACCGCAAGGGGCCACCAACGAGTCTGTGGTGTCTGCCAGAGGATCCCTTGATCAAGCCATAAATCTCTGCATCTTTCTGTTAAGCCAAGACACCAACAGATCCACCTCAGGGGTGCCCCACCGGAGACACAACTGATGAAACACTTCCGGGTGAAGGGACCACTCCCCGTGGTCCAATGCCTGCCGACTGAGGTAATCCGCCTGTCAATTTTCCACCCCTGGAATGTGTACGGCAGAGAGGGCTGGAACGATCTGTTCTGCCTACCTTAGAATGACAGCTACCTCCAGAGCTGCCAGGATACTTCTTGTGCCCCCTTGGTGATTGACATAAGCCACGGCTGTGGCTTGTCCGATGAATTCACACTGGACAACCCTGAAGATGATCTGTCCAATTATCCAGACACAGTCTGATCGCTCGGAGTTCTAAGACATTGATCGGGAGTCTAGACTCTTCCAGCGTCCAGATCCCCTAGGCAGAATGCTTGCCGAGGATGCCTACCCAGCCGGACAGGCTGGCATCCGTGGTGACCACTGTCCAATACAAAGGGAGGAAGGATTTTCCCAGCCGAAGTGCCAGAGAACAAAGCCAGCATATCAGGGACTCCTTCGTGCCCCGACTCAGCTGGATCTGATTGTCCAGAGACTGCGGAGTCCTATTTGGTCAGAATTTCCCTTTGCAGGGACCTCGTATTGAACTGTGCAAACAGAACCACCTCAAAAGGGAAACACCATCAGGCCCAGCACCTGCATGCAAGTCCGGAGGGATGACCATTTGTTGGACAGTAGGAGGCGAATTGCAGCCTGCCTTTTCTGGAGTCTGTCCAGAGGAAGGAGCACTCTGGCTAAGGCCGAATCAGAGTCAGGCCCAGATAGTCCAGCTTTGTGGATGGAATCAGAGCAGACTTCTGAGAATTCAGAATTCAGCCTGTACAGGACACCGGGAATGTGTCCTGGATGACAGGTACATTCCCCCGATATTTTAGTTGTGGTCCCTTTAATGGGGACAGTTGCACAGCTTTTGTGGTACTCAGGGGTTCTCACCCATGCAGGGTGTCCCGGATTAAGTTTGGCTGTAGAGGACTGATTTCCAGGACTCTCTGGATGTCTAAGTTTATATCAGGGACTCGGGATTTCGAAGGTAAAAAGAGACTTGGGGGGGGGGGGGGGGAAGAGCCTTCAAACCCTGACTACCAGGACTTTGGTCCCAAAGGGGTTTAGTCCCAAGTGAGGGAGGCTTGAAAGGCAGTAGAGGGAAATCAGCACCCGTGTCAAGGAAGTGAGTGGGAGAGAGTGAGAGAGAGAGAGAGACTCACAAGCTGTGTAGCAAGTGGAAGCTCCCAGATAAGCTGAGACACAGGCTGCTACCCCCTCGTGTGACCTGCCTGGCACCCTTATTTTGGAGGAGCCCGACCCATGTTTGGGACCAAAGACTAGCGGTGAGCTTGCTGCTTTATTACCAATACCAGGATTTGGACTGTTTATTTACTTTGGCTGAAGTAAGCTGTCTTTTGTTTTGCTGCGATTAAAATAAATGAAGGTAGACAGGCTGTGAGTGAACTAGACACAGAGGGCCTGGGTAGCCCAGGACCGTCGGTCCATATAACTATGAGATATATATTTATATATGTCCCCCTTTCCTGCCTGGAGCATTTCCTAGATTAAGGAGAGGTCAATTCTGTCTCCATCAAAGACCCTGAGGCTGGGGATATACCCTCTTGTAATACTGCACAGAGAAAGGTGCCTTTTTTGTCCGGCTCAAGCTATTGTCATATAATACTAGATTTATTATATCTAGGGAAGACTATATATATAAGGACGAATAAACCAGGGAGAGGACATCTACCTTTCGGGGTGTGATTTACCCCAAAAGATCACAAGGGGGCTATTCCTATAAGCCCTGCCTCTGATGACACAGTTGGGACTTAATACATTGGATCCAGTGCAAAAAAATATATCCCTGATGTCTATATAGAGCTTGTATCGTGAATACGGAAGCAATATCTTCCGGACAGCCTCTGTATTGCTACAACCCTGCCGCCTAGCACAAGTCACTACCAAAAAGGAAACATCGGTCTGTTATGGTCTCTCAGGCCCTGAGGAAGCCTTGAGCGAAACGCGTCGGCTTGCTGGGGACCTATCCTGACCGAATCCAGCTTGAGACCCATCTTCCATCCTATACAGGCTTTGTTTTGGCTATAATCCCTTTATGGGATATGTTTCTATTTCAACAGTGACGTTATTTGTTTGATTTTACTATTGTATGTCAGGTTGTTGTCTTCCACATATGCATGGTTATCCATGCTGGCTTTTATTATTCTTTATATCAATAAAATGTATTTTTGGTTTTACAATTAGTTTTGTCTCTGATCCTTCTACTCCCACTGGCCCGTAAAGCCCCATCTTTCCTCTATCCCTTATTTTGTTGCTAAAATAAATGAACTGTTTTGCTTTTACCAAACTGGCTGGCGGTCATTCCAGAGCTACCCCAGGTTACAAGCTGAACTCCCGCAGAGTTCATATTGTGATCTCCAGGCTCTCCATCAGAACAGAGGAAGACTCCACTCGCGAAAGGAGATCGTCCAAGTAGCCCAGTACCACGATCCCCCATTGGGGTAGCAAAGCTAGCACCAGGGCTAACGCTTTTATGAAGACCTAAGGAGCAGATGCGAGACCAAAGGGTAACACCACAAACTGATAATGCTCCTCTCCCACAGCAAAGCAGAGAAAATGCTGGTGACTGGCACATATTGGAATGTGAAGGTAAGCATCCTTGATATCGATAGAGGCGAGGAAATCCCCCTGACGCAGGAATGCTCCCACCGTTCTAATGGACTCCATTCCGAACTTCTGTACCCGCACAAAGCAGTTTAGCGCCTTGAGGTCCAGGACTGGACACACTTTGCCTTCCTTCCTGGGAACTGTGAACAGGTTTGAGTACAAAACCTGAAAATGTTCTCAGGTCGGAACTGTGACAATCACCCCTTAAAGGAACAGGTCTTGTACCGCCCTAAAAAGGCCCTGTAAGCTGTCTGGGGACAGGCGCAAGTTGGAAGGAAAAAAACCTTGCCAGGGGACAAGAGCAAAAATGTATCTTGAAGCCAGACCGAATGACTTTGTGGACCCACTTGTCTTGCACCTGGGAAGTCCACAGACCCGGAAACAAGCGACAATGTCCCCCCACCACCGATACGGGTGAGAGCGCACCTTCAGGCAGAAGGAGCCTTGTCCACGGGTCTAGATAAGCCCGATCCTGGCTTGCCAGACCAGGTTCGTTTGGATCCTCCAGAAGAGGCCCTGAAAGGCTTCGAGCCTTTGTTAGTCGACCCTGAGGGATGAAAAAACTTCTTATGGGCCGAGAAGGAAGGCCTACATCTATGATGAGGTAGCCTGTGAAAGAAAAGTAAAGTACTCTAACCCCCTCTGAGACCTTTAATGATGTCATCCAGGGTAGCTCCAAATAGGTGATCTCCTTGAAAAGGAAGATCGGTCAGGGCCCTTTTTGAAGTCTGATCTGAAGACCAGCACTTGAGCCAAAAGACACACTGAAGGACCACTGCCAAAACAGAGAGGGGAGCCCTCACGGGAGCTGCATCCAAAGAGGCATCACAGATAAACTGCAGCCCCTGGCCTAGCTGGTCCGCCAGCTCAGCTAAGGCAGGGGAGAGCTGTTCCCCCTCCAGGTCACGGTGTAGGAGCTTAGCCCACTCGGTCAGAGTTTGTGACACTAGGGCAATGGTGAATACCTCATTGCAGAGCCAGCCAGAGTGTACATAGTGCGGGCCACAGCCTCTGACTTCTGGTCAGCCGGATCCTTAAAGGGTGGGGACTCTTCAACCGCAATCATGGTTGCCTTGTTTAATCTGGAAACCGGAGGGTCCACCACTGGTAGCACAGTCCACTTCTTAAGAAGAGACTCCTCATAGGGGTAACGCCTAGTAAAGCGCTTAGGGACCCTACGGGGATGCTTTGGTCGTCCCCACTCTTTAGCGACAATTCTGTCAAAATAGGCAGGGAAAGGAAACCCCTTTGCCGCTTTGGATGGCTAGTGAGTGCCAAAGGGCAGCTGCGCCCTCCATCTTCAGGGTCTCACGCACAGATACAATCAGTGCATTCAGCAGCGTCTTTTCATGCACTGTCGCAGACGTGGAGGAATCATCCTCACCATCAGAGGATTCCAGGCACGTGCTTGCAGACCCAGCAGGGTGACCCACGTCCACAGCAGCCGAATCAGATTCAGGATCTGATGAGACAGATGAAGCAGGGGAAGGCGGGGGGCGCTTTTTGTGAGCTTGTCACCCACAAACCATCTCCACCCGGGAGACAAGGGACTCCAGGACCGCCATCAGTGCATGGATGGATGGTTGGGACCCGGAGGGCCCCACAGCCCCAGAGAGGGGATCAGGTGTGGAAACATGCTCCAAAGACTCCATGAGTAACCAGGGGGACCCCACGAAGTGTAAAATACTGCTAAGGAACAACCCCCACTCCGCGCTGCCAGCACCACCTGGTCGCTAGGGACAAAGCACCAAGCAATCCTCAGCAGAGAGGGAGAGGACCCCACTAGACTCACCACTCACAGAAACAGGCACCTGCAGCCACCAGGAGAATATGCACTACACGTGTGGCGATCAGGAAGTAAAATGATCCAGGAGTCAGCACCAGGGGATGAGGGGCTCCCACCGCCAAAATCGCTGCCCACAGGGCTCCACTGTCATGGCTACCGCTATTTCCAGAGGCAAACCACAACAAAATGGCCACCGGACTACACAAACATGGCAGCTGTGTATAGAAACACAGGCTACAACAAAATAGTGGCCCCGCGAGGCTTTACAGGGACCCAGGTGGGAGACCAGGCCTCGAGGACAGATCCAGGCAAAATGGGGGGCCCTGGCAGGAGCCCCCACCAGGTACAACCCCGCACAGTCGATTGTCCAGTCACCGGTGGCGCGTCCCCATCGCCAGTTAGCGCCCTGCCCCCATCCCAGGAAAGTGGCCAGACCACCCAAACAGCCCCAGCGTAGAGGGGGGGTCAGTATGAGGGACTTGGCAAGGGGGGGTGCCCAAAACTCTCCAGGGGGAAGAGGGGGGGGCAGCTACACACTATACCAGGAACCAGGCAGGCACCGCTCCAGACAGAATCTCTCCATCGAAATGGGGGGCTGTTAGCCAGGAGGAACACTGCGACTCGGGCCGAGACCCGGTCATATGCAACCTCGCGAGGCATTTAACTCGCAGGCCAGCCCTGGATCAAAAATTGTTTCTCCTGGATTTTTTCTGTGAGATCTACAATCAACTGCCGGAATGAGCGATGGGCTGGATAATTCAGATCCAGTGGGCACGGTCGACCTAGCACGGAGCTAAGGTCTGCACACACTCGCTGGCCAGACTGGGGTGCCCACTGGATCTGAATTATCCAGCCCATCGCTCATTCCGGCAGTTGATTGTAGATCTCACAGAAAAAATCCAGGAGAAACAATTTTTGATCTAAAAAGAAAGAAAATGCAGGGACCAGAGATCCCAGCAAGGAACTAGGTCCTTACTCCTGACTAGGCAGAAAAAGTGGCTATAGCAGAGAGAGGGAGTATACCCTCTGGGACTGCACATGGGTGTAGCCAGAATTATTTTCTGCCTAGTTTCCTACTCCTGTAGGGGGAAGTATAACCCAATGGTCATGAATATCAGGAGCTGTGTATGTCAAGGAACGAAAGAGAAATATGCCGATCTGTACCTATATCAGAGCGGCTCCCGGCGCTCAGCTGACTCCTTGGCTTTCACCTCTGCCCGGCTGACAGCTCCAGCGAGGGGGCTGAGCACTGCCGCTGATGTCGGGGGGGAAAGGGAAGAGAGAGAGAGCCGAGCGGTCACGTGATCGCCGGGAGCCGCTCTGATATAGGAACTTATCGGCATATTTTTTATAAAACACAGACACAGGGATAATTATTGTTATATTACAGAAGGGATGGTATGATCTTATATTAGATATGAGAGCAGCAGGAGGGGAGGGGGCAGGCACTGACACGAATAGACAGGCGGGGGGGTAGAGGATGACAGAGAGGACAGAGCAGGGCTGCGGATGACGGAGGCCAAATGACGCAGCACAAGCACTGTGCTGTATAACATGCTTTAAGCAGGGAATAGGGTCTGTTTTTTTTTTTTTTATAGGGTAACAAAAGCTTTAATGAAAACTCAGCAAGATAAACAAAAGTAAACTCTTTTAATTCTAAATTCAGAGAAGTTGAAGATATTTCTCCAGAAATCAAGCAAGCATAATATTTCTTTTCAAATACTGAACATAAATATGATGATATATATTTATATTATAAATAAAAATATATATATATTTTTTTTTTCACTTTTATTTAATAATTGCAAAAAAGCAATAATATAGAATTAACAATGGCAACAAAATGTTAGCTTTTGCTAGTTAGGATCTATCAGAACAATGATGATGATTTCTACTGCACTTTATGTTTGTAGAAATGTAAATAATTTTTCTTACAGTGGCCATTGTCTCTTTTTGTCTGTTAGAGGAACATACATGACACCCATTAAGCGAACCCTTGTTATGTTCCCATCACTATCCTTGTCAAACTGTTCCAGAAACTGACTTCCACCTTCTGGACCCACAGGTAAGACCAGTCTTCCTCCTGGCTTCAGCTCATTTAGCAGCTGCCAAACATAAAAACAACACAGTTAAGTACTGCAAGTGAAAAATATTACTATGGAATAGTCTAATTTAGATAAATAATTTTGAACAAGCGTGACAGCAATCCTTTTTTGTTTTATATTAACCAGGACATACACATTCCTAGGGGCTCATTCACACAGGTGGCCATGGTGGTGGTAAAAACAGGCAGTTGGTGCAGTTTTTCTGTCCTTAAACCACCCACCTTAAGATGGACATGCAGCTATTTGGGGCTGTACATATGCCAAGACTACAATGTTTTGCTTCATGGCCACTGCAAAAATGAATCCCCATTACATTGGGCAGGCAGTACCACCACTGAACACGATCCATTCATGGTAATACAGCCAGGATGAAAACTGCCCTGCAACCGAGGGCAATGCATGTGGTTGCAGCATAGTGGTTCAGCTTTTTTTTTTTTAAATGGTTAAAACAGGTGTGGGGAGAGGACATGTTGCCCCCCAGCCACCTGTCAACTGCCCTCTGAAAAGCAATCCACAGGTGGATCCCTAAGTGTCATGTTAACAAATGTATTATCACTAGTCTTTCCTTGATAGTATAGTTTGGTATGCAGCATTTTCTAGTGAAGTATAAAGCACCATTAGTTATGTGTTTTAGATAGAGTGTTTAATTTATTCAGTTTAGTGTAAACTATGTGTTTTGTAAGGGTTGGTTTACACCAGCCTACACAAAAGAGCAGTGTTTTACCATGCGTGCAGCTGTCAGTGTGAGGGCCAACAGGGAGTGGTGCAATGTGCATCACACTGATTACTTTTCTTTTTTTTTTACTTTTTTTTTTTTTTACATAGTTTGTGAGGTTGAAAAAATGCATCAGCCCATCCAGTTCAACCTATGATGTGCTTGTGTTTGCTGTTAACCGTACATTGTATACCCCTGTATGTTGTGGTCTTTAAGGTGCCCATGTAATAGTTTTTTGACACTATCGATGCTCCCTGCTGATACGACTGCTTGTGGAAGAGAATTCCACATCCTTACTGCTCTGACAGTGAAGAACCCCTTACGTATTTTAAGGTTAAACAGTTTTTCCTCTAGTTTTAGTGAGTGGCCACGTGTCTTATTGTATTCCCTTTCTCGGAATAGTTTGTTCCTTATGCTAGGGTCGCCAGTACAGTATTTGTACATTGATATATCCCCCCTCAAGCGTCTCTTCTCCAGAGAGAATAAGTTCAGTGCTTGTAGTCTTTCCTCATAGCTGATGTCCTCCATTCCCCTAATTATTTTTGTTGCCCTTCTCTGGACTCTTTCCAGTTCCAGCACGTCCTTCCTGAGGACCAGTGCCCAGAACTGGACAGCATACTCCAGATGTGGCCGGATCAGAGTCTTGTAGAGTGGGAGAAAAATCTCTTTATTTCTGGAGTGAATCCCCTTTTTTATACATGCTAGTATTCTGTTGGCTTTGCTTGCAGCGGCTTGGCATTGCATGCCACTGCCAAACCTGTTGTCTACCAGTACCCCCAGGTCCTTTTCCATCCTAGACTCACCCAGAGGTTCCCCCCCAGTGAGTAGCTTGCTTTCATGTTTCTGACGCCCAAGTACATTACTTTACATTTTTCAACATTAAACCTCATCTGCCATGTAGTTGCCCACCCCATTATTATGTTCAGATCCGCTTGTAAGGTTTCCACATCCCGCATAGAAGATATTGGCATGCTTAGTTTAGTATCATCTGCAAATACTGAGATTGTACTCGATATCCCCTCCTCTAGATCATTTATGAATAAATTAAACAGGATTGGCCCCAGGACAGATCCTTGGGGGACCCCACTTTCGACACCCACCCAATCCGAGTACTCCCTATTAATCACTGCGTTCTGGACTCTCCCCTGGAGCCAGTTCTCTATCCAGGTACTCACCCCCTATGGTCCATACCTACCTTCCTTAGTTTGTACAGTAAGCGTTTGTGGGGAACGGTGTCAAAGGCCTTTGCAAAGTCCAGATACACCACATCCACAGGCTTACCTTTATCTAGGTGGCAGCTTACTTCATTGTAGAAGGTTAATAGATTGGGTTGGCAAGAAAAATTTTTCATGAATCCATGCCGATTACTACTAATAATACCGTTTTCATTACTAAAGTCTTGTATGTGGTCCCTTAACAACCCCGTGTTCTTTGTTCCCAGGGTTCTATCCCATTTGATATTTTCTAGCAGAGAGCGCAGTTTTGGGAAATTGGCTCTTTTGAAATTCAGTGTCCTTATATTACCCTTGTGTTTCCTATTACTATGATTAATACTGAAACTAATTGACCTATGGTCACTGTTTTCTAAGTTGCCCCGTATCTCTATATCCGTGAGCAGGTCTGTATTGTTGGTAATCACTAGGTCAAGTACCGCATTGTTTCTTGTCAGTGCATTCACCATCTGACTCATGAATTTGTCCTGCAAAACATTTAGGAACTGCCGAGCCTTGGCTGAATGCGTGGTTCCTTCTGCCCAGTCTATATCTGGATAATTAAAGTCCCCCATTATAATTACATTTGAAGTGTCACAGCAGAGCAATGCCTTACGCTACATGCTGCATTTTTCTGAACTGCACTACACATATAACTAGAGTTGTGTCTTTATTTTCTTTTTGTGTGGATTACCATGTATCCAGTGCAGAAAAAAATGGAAGTCGCTGTGCATACTGTGAATGTGCCCTAAAACTTTGAAAACGCAGAGAACTTTAATATGATACCAGCTGCACCAGAGTTAAACATTGATAATATTAAATAGACTTTAGAAATCATAATAGACGGCTGTACAAATTCTGCAGATTTGTTACCTTTTGAAAAAAGCCTTAACCACTTTAAGACCGGAGGATTTTCCTGCTTAACGTCCAGGCCACTTTTTTCAACTTGGCACTGCGCGAATTTAACTGACAATTGCGCGGTCATGCAATGCTGTACCCAAACAAAATTTACGTCCTTTTTTTCCCAGAAACAGAGCTTTCTTTTGGTGGTATTTGATCACCTCTGCGCTTGTTATTTTTTGCGATATTAATAAAAAAATTAGCGAAGATTTTGCCAAAAATTGACATTTTCTACTTTGACACTTACAGTGCCTTGCGAAAGTATTCAGCCCCCTTGAACTTTGCGACCTGTTGCCACATTTCAGGCTTCAAACATAAAGATATAAAACTGTAATTTGAAGAATTAACAAGTGGGACACAATCATGAAGTGGAACGAAAATTATTCAGCCCCCTGAATAGACGTATGTCTCTATCAGTTTTGCACATCGAGAGACTGAAATTTTTGCCCATTCCTCCTTGCAAAACAGCTCAAGCTCAGTGAGGTTGGATGAAAAAAAAAGATTTCCCAAGCTTTAAACATCACAAGGAGCACTGTGCAGGCGATAATATTGAAATGGAAGGAGTATCAGACCACTGCAAATCTACGAAGACCTGGCCTTCCCTCTAAACTTTCAGCTCATACAAGGAGAAGACTGATCAGAGATGCAGCCAAGAGGCCCATGATCACTCTGGATGAACTGCAGAGATCTACAGCTGAGGTGGGAGACTCTGTCCATAGGACAACAATCAGTCGTATACTGCACAAATCTGGCCTTTATGGAAGAGTGGCAAGAAGAAAGCCATTTCTTAAAGATATCCAGAAAAAGTGTCGTTTAAAGTTTGCCATAAGCCACCTGGGAGACACACCAAACATGTGGAAGAAGGTGCTCTGGTCAGATGAAACCAAAATCAAACTTTTTTGGCAACAATGCAAAACGTTATGTTTGGCGTAAAAGCAAAACAGCTCATCACCCTGAACACACCATCCCCACTGTCAAACATGGTGGTGGCAGCATCATGGTTTGGGCCTGCTTTTCTTCAGCAGGGACAGGGAAGATGGTTAAAATTGATGGGAAGATGGATGGAGCCAAATACAGGACCATTCTGGAAGAAAACCTGATGGAGTCTGCAAAAGACCTGAGACTGGGACGAAGATTTGTCTTCCAACAAGACAATGATCCAAAACATAAAGCAACATCTACAATGGAATGGTTCACAAATAAACATTTCCTGGTGTTAGAATGGCCAAGTCAAAGTCCAGACCTGAATCAAAATCGAGAATCTGTGGAAAGAACTGAAAACTGCTGTTCACAAACGCTCTCCATCCAACCTCACTGAGCTTGAGCTGTTTTGCAAGGAGGAATGGGCAAAAATTTCAGTCTCTCGATGTGCAAAACTGATAGAGACATACCCCAAGCGACTTACAGCTGTAATCGCAGCAAAAGGTGGCGCTACAAAATATTAACTTAAAGGGGCTGAATAATTTTGCAAGCCCAATTTTTCAGTTTTTTATTTGTTAAAAAAGTTTGAAATATTCAATAAATTTGGTTCCACTTCATGATTGTTTCCCACTTGTTGATTCTTCACAAAAAATTACAGTTTTATATCTTTATGTTTGAAGCCTGAAATGTGGCAAAAGGTCAAAAAGTTCAAGGGGGCCGAATACTTTCGCAATGCACTGTATATATATATATATATATATATATATATATATATATATTTTATGATATTTTTTCATGTGACAACACTGAAGAAATGACACTGCCACAATGTAAAGTAGTGAGTGTACAGCTTGTATAACATTGTAAATTTGCTGCCCCCTGAAAATAACTCTACACACAGCCATTAATGTCTAAACCGCTGGCAACAAAAGTTAGTACACCCCTTAGTCAAAATGTTCAAATTGGGAACAATAAACCATTTTCCCTCCCCGGAGTCATGTGACTCGTTAGTGTTGCAAGGTCTCAGGTGTGAATGGGGAGCAGGTGTGTAAAATTTGGTGTTATTGCTCTCACTCTCTTATACTGGTCACTGGAAGTTCAACATGGCACCTCATGGCAAAGAACTCTCTGAGGATCTGAAAAAAAGAATTGTTGCTCTACATAAAGGTGACCTAGGCTATAAGAAGACTGCCAAGACCCTGAAACTGAGCTGCAGCACGGTGGCCAAGACCATACAGCGGGTTAACAGGACAGGTTCCACTCAGAACAGGCCTTGACATGCTCGGCCAAAGAAGTTGAGTGCATGTGCTCAGCATCAAATCCATAGGTTGTCTTTGGAAAATAGACGTATGAGTGCTGCCAGCATTGCTGCAGAGGTTGAAGGGGTCAGACTGTCAGTGCTCAGACCCTATGCCACACACTGCATCAAATTCATCTGCATGACTGTCGTCCCAGAAGGAAGCCTCTTCTAAAGATGATGCACAAGAAAGCCTGCAAACAGTTTGCTGAAGATAAGCAGACTAAGGACATAGATTACAGGAACCATGTCCTGTGGTCTGATGAGACCAAGATAAACTTATTTAGTTCAGACGGTGTCAAGCATGTGTGGCAAGAACCAGTTGAGGAGTACAAAGACAAGTATGTCTTGCCTACAGTCAAGCATGGTGGTGGGAATGTCATGGTCTGGGGCTGCATGAGTGCTGCCGGTACTGGGGAGCTACAGTTCATTTAGGGAACCATGAATGCCAACATGTACTGTGACATACTGAAGCAGAGCATGATCCCTTCCCTTCGGAGACTGGGCCACAGGGCAGTATTCCAACACGATAATGACTCCAAACACACCTTCAAGACGACCACTGCCTTGCTAAAGAAGCTGAGGGTAAAGGTGATGGACTGGCCAAGCATGTCTCCAAACCTAAACCCTACTAAGCATCTGTGGGGCATCCTCAAATGGAAGGTGGAGGAGCGCAAGGTCTCTTACATCCACCAGCTCCATGATGTCGTCATGGAGGAGTGGAAGAGGAATCCAGTGGCAACCTAAAGCTCTGGTGAACTCCATGCCCAAGAGGGTTAAGGCAGTGCTGGAAAATAATGGTGGCTACACAAAATATTGACATTTGGGCCCAATTTTGACATTTCCACTTAGGGGTTTACATCAAAGGTTGTATAAGCCCACCTCTCTGACTCCAATCCGAGCAGGCTTTGTATGCATTAATAGAATACACCGCTTGCCGTGATTGGCTCAGCACGGTACATAGCGTATTACAGCACAGGGACGTTCTGTAAGTTGCCAAAGGTACTGTATACACATCCAGCGGGCTAACATTTTTAATAGGGATGTTCTGTAACTAGCTGAATCTACAGTGCCTGGCGTATAAGACGACCCCCGATTTTTGGGGTATATTTTTTTATTATATAAAAAGTCGTCTTATACGCCGGAAAATATGTTACACCAAATTGCTCCGTTCCCCGCGGGTACCCGCAAAATTTTTTGACTGCCCACTCCCGCCCGCAGCAGAGGTAAAACCGCCCGCTCCCGCAAGATTTGAATTAGGTCCCGCAGGAGCCCAAACCTAATACAGCCCTCTACCGGGGACCATCTGGTCTCCTCTTTAAACTTACAGTATACTTGAATACTCCTTTCCTTCACAGGACAATATTACCACACAACTCTAAGCCCCTTAACCACTTAACGACCACCCAAGGACTATTAACGTCGGCCGTTTAAACCTAAATACCGGTGTTATGGCAGCAGATAGCTGCCATAACCCTGGTATTTTTTTAAACGGCGGGCGGTCGGCTTTCCGATAAGGGTGGTCCCAGCGGCGGATTCGCCGTGGGATCACCCTTCTGGGGCTGCGGAAGAGGTGCCCCCTCCCGCCGCGTCCCGGTACTTTTCCCCGCTTACTGGACCCGCCGGCAGCGGGGAAAACGATCCGGTCCCAGATCCTCACAGACAGGATGTCTGACTATGGTCTTGGAGGACCAGAGCGAAGGCAAACGTCATTGCCTAGCAACCGGTTTAAAGGTCCCCCTTTTTTTTTTCATTTTATTTCATTTATTTTTTTCATTTTATTTTATTTTTTTTTTTTCATCTTTTAGTGTACTTGTGAGATCTGAGGACTTTTTGACCCCAGATCTCACAAAAAAAGGGAGGTCCTGTCGTGCCTATTTCTATTACAAGGAATGTTTACATTCCTTGTAATAGGAATATCAATTATAATTTTTTTTTTTTTTTAAACGGTGTAAAAATAAAAATGATAAATTAAATAAATAGTAAAAAAAAAAAAAAATTAAAGTGCCCTGTCCCCGTTAGCTCGAGCGCAGAAGCGAATGCATACGGAAACCCCGCCCACATAGGTAAACGGTGTTCAAACCCCACATGTGAGGTATCACCGCGATCGTTAGAGCGAGAGCAATAATTTGCGACCTAGACCTCCTCTAAGATCGCAACCTGTAGAAATTTTTAAAATGTCGACTATGGGGATTTTTAAGTACCAAAGTTTGTTGCCATTCCGTGAGCGTGCGCAATTTTGAAGCATGACATGTTGGGTATCTATTTACTCGGCGTAACATTATCTTTCACATTATGGAAAAAAACTGGGCTAACTTTACTGATTTCTTATTTTTTAATTAAAAAAAGTGATTTTTTTTTCCCAAAAAAATTGCGTTTGGAAGACCGCTGCGCAAATACGGTGTGATAAAAAATATTGGAATAATCTCCATTTTATTCTCTAGGGTCTCTGCTAAAAAAAAATATAAATATTTGGGGATTCCAAGTAGTTTTCTAGCAAAAAAAACAGATTTTAACTTGTAAACGCCGAGTGTGAAAAACAGGCCCGGGGCTTAAGTGGTTAAAACTATTTATTCCGATCGCCTACCTCGTGACTTCCCTGGACTGGTGGCAGCTCCTAATTGTTGTCAATTCTTGATTTTCATACACATGATGTCCTACTATATGCCTAAATATCTCTTTTCCTGGTATTGCGATTCTTCCTACTAACCTATTTTGCATACTACTTAATATCACATTCCCTCCCCTCCTTTCCTTCTCTCTATTGCTCTCTTTTTTCCATTAATACCCCCCTTTTTTTACTTTTGGCATTCCTTATATAATTTGCACGCCCAGATGGTTACGATTAACCCCCCATGTAATGATTGTGCATGTATACTCCACCATTTCTTGCTCAGACAAATTTCTATTCCCTTCTCTTTTGTATAGTTGTTTTTTAACATGCATGCCTCTTGTTTTGTTCATCCTTTCGTCCATTCCTCCCCCTTAAATTTTAGTGGGTGTTGGATGCCCAAGTTCCTGACCTATCTTGTGAGCTGGACAACAGGCCTTCTGGCATTACGCTTTCACTTTCAACCACCATTATCTCACACAATGTACAGGGCTTTAACTCCCCTTGGAAAAACGTAGGTGTGCATTTACTTACTACTCTTCCAGACACACTAACATTGTAGGCTTACAGGAAACCAGTTTTCTGTATCCTCCCAACCTGAATTCTTACACCGAAATTATCCCCAAATCCTTCCATTCAGTTGTAGTGAAAAGAAAGTTGGAGTTCAGTTTTAACGATAGGGCCGGGAAACAGTTGAAATGGTGTAGGCGAAAATGTTATGCTTGCGCCAATAAACTAGGGCCAACGTTGGCAACTTTACTTAATGCTCATGTGAGGGAAACCAAACCCATTACAGTGTTACTAAACCCAGAACCTGCATTCACTATATCTGGTCTCCCACAGTACACAGAACATGGAAATGCAATAGTTTTAGTAAATATAACCTGATAAATACCCTTTTTGATCAGCTGTATATAGCAGTTATCACAGTCTTGTGCCTTGTACCAGTATGTCCTATCAGGCTTTAAGACCCCTGATCCTCTGCCTGGATAATACTGATTGACCATGTGCTGATAACATGCACCCTCCAAAGGAACAAAAATAAAAACTCTCTAGCACTACACACCAAACTGTGCAGCCTGACTCCATAGACATGATACATGAGATGGTCAGAGACTGCGCACATGATACAAGAGATAGTCAGAGACTGCAGACACGATAGAAGAGATCAATGTATCAAATGAAGCCTCACCAGTGCCCATCAAATGCAGCTTATTAGTGCCCATCAAATGCAGCCTTATCAGTTTCATAATGTCACAGTTTATTAGTGTATATGAACTATGTAGTACATGAACTTTTACTGAATGTGGCCAGTCACCAGCCACTTCATGGGTATGCCAGCGCCCCCCCGGCCAACTATGCCCCTAACTGGCACCAGTCCCTGCCCAGTCCACCACATAATAAACAGTGGCACTACAGCAAGCCACCGGCTGCCCCTGCCTCAGCTCCCGGCGCCTGGGCGCGGTGCACCCTGTGCACCTGGCCAGGATCGGCTCTGCACCAGCAATGTTGAGGAAACCAATATCCTGCAAAAATATAGAGTAAGAAATATTGGTACGGTATTGGTATGCTTTTAGGTGTTTTAGGGTATTTATGAAGGGATATGTTCAACTCCACACTTATAAAGCCTTGCCCATATGTACTATTTCTTCTGATATCTACAGACAGTGCAATGCTGTTCTCTGGATCCGTAAGTTCCAGGAGGAAATATTTTGATGCTCAAGGTTAAAAAGACAATTATAGGGCATTACATTCTACAGATACAATTCAATAACAATTATACATGATGATGTTTTTATACTTACCGCCTGGGGCATCTTAGCAGCTGCTGCACCTACATGAATTGCATCATATGGGCCTTCCTGGGGATAGCCAGATCTACCATCGCCAACTATAAGATTGGAAAAATAAAAGCTACATGAAGTTTTATTTTATTTTTTTTTTGGAATAACCAGGGCTAAATTTATTGCACTTAAAACTCTGGAGCCAGCATGCCAGAACCCTAAACCACCATCTTTACACAGATAATATGAGCTCAGGTTTCACTCTGAGGTTAAAGAAGTTTGCCTTTACCTTGGAACTACTTCACATGTATGGATACATACTTATAAGAGATGCATCTTCCTCAATCCCCTCGACATAAAAGTAATGGGAGCATGATTGTAAAGTTTGCAACCATCCATACATGGTCATCACACTCTCAGGCAGCGATAACGTTTTTTTTTTTCATCTGGGGTCCTCCTGGGAAGCAGCAATATCTCCTATCTCTTAACCCTTCCCTCCCTCTCCACCCCCCTTACCCCCTCTTTGCCATCTCTTTAACCAATTGGCCCATATTCCTTTATGGTTTATCCTCAATGCACCCCACTACCTCTATAAACGCCTCAGTCCCACTTCAGAGCGGGCTGTATATAGACCATCTCTACCCCCTATTGTTATGTTGTTCAATAAGCGGTCCTACCTTATCTATATTAATAAAATGCAAGTGTCCCTGCGTCCAGATTCCCTGTGTCCGTGGGATTGCGCTACAGCGCATGTGCCCCACGGACAGCCGTTGGGGCGCACACACCGCCGCAGGAAAATTGCTGTCACGGGCGAACCAAAGGTGCTGGAGACCCTAAAATTGTATCGCAGGTGGCCAAGACGCTCCCCTACAGCTAAGAAATTTGGGGTTTCGGGGATGAAAGGGCGCGGAGCAGTGACCCCGAGAACTGGGCCTCCCCCCGCCATAGACTCCAACGTTAAACCTGGTCACCTCGCGGTTAGGTCACGGCTCGGTTCTCGGGGTCATTGCTCTGCGCCCTTTCCAAATTTTTATCAGCTGTAGGGGAGCGTCTTGGCCACCTGTGATACAATTTTGGGGTCTCCAGCACATATGGTTCGCCCGTGACAGCAATTTTCCTGCGGCGGTGTGTGCGTCCCACCTCAGCCCCTCCTCCTCTCAATCAGCCGTTCGCTAAGTCTTAGAATTTCATCGGACCTTGAAAATGTAATGCTCTGAGGTGACTGAACCCCGGAACTCCACCGTCCGTCTCCGCTGTCTTACCGTACGGTGTGTGCCGGGTCACCGACTTCCCCAGGGTGAGTCGCAGGTCGCCCCTCTGTGTGAGGGGGAGGGGGGGTTAGACCCTCACCCGGGGTGGGGGATGGGGAGGTGGTGGTGGATTTGGGGGTCTTTTCCTATTGGATGATCCACTGTTCTGTGTGTGTGAGGAGCTCCCCTCCCCCCTCCTCTCTGATTTCCCACCCTCACATCTCCCCTCCCCCACACCAATCTGCAACCCGACATTTATCGTTCAATCCCCCCCATACACTACAATCCCCTCCCTCCCCCATACACTACAATCCCCTCCCTCCCCCTTACTACAATCCCCTCCCTCCCCCATACACTACAATCCCCTCCCTCCCCCATACACTACAATCCCCTCCCCCATACACTACAATCCCCTCCCTCCCCCCATACACTACAACCCCCCCCCCCCACACTACAATCCCCTCCCTTCCCCATACACAACAATCCCCTCCCCATTCACAACAATCCCCTCCCTTCCCCATACACTGTAGAACCCCTCCCCCATACACTACAATCCCCTAGGTCCCCCCATACACTACAATCCCCTCCCTCCCCTATACACTACAATCCCCCCTCCCCCATACACTACAATCCCCTCCCTTCCCCATACACTACAATCCCCTCCCTTCCCCAACACACTACAATCCCCTCCCTCCCCCATACACTGTAGAACCCCTCCCCCATACACTATAATCTCCACCCCCCATACACTACAATCCCCTCCCTCCCCCATACACTACAATTCCCTCCCTCCCCCATACACTACAATTCCCTCCCTCACCCATACACTACAATTCCCTTCCTCTCCCCCCCCATACACTACAATCCCCTCCGTCCCCCATACACTGTACAATGGGTTCAACATCCATGTCAGGAGATGGAGCAGAGTTTGTACAATCAGATTGTATCCCGTCTGATCCACTGTTGCTACATTATTATATATATACAGTGGGTACGGAAAGTATTCAGACCCCCTTAAATGTTTCACTCTTTGTTATATTGCAGCCATTTGCTAAAATCTCTTAAGTTTATTCTTCTTCCTCATGAATGTACACATAGCATCCCATACTGACAGAAAAACACAGAATTGTTGACATTGTTGCAGATTTATTAAAAAAGAAAAACTGAAATATCACATGGTCCTAAGTATTCAGACCCTTTGCTCAGTATTTAGTAGAAGCCCCCTTTTGATCTAATACAGCCAGGAATCTTTTTGGGAAAGATGCAACAAGTCTTTCACACCTGGATTTGGGGATCCTCTGCCATTCCTCCTTGCAGATCCTCTCCAGTTCTGTCAGGTTGGATGGTAAACGTTGGTGGACAGCCATTTTTAGGTCTCTCCAGAGATGCTCAATTGGGTTTAAGTCAGGGCTCTGGCTGGGACATTCAAGAACAGTCACGGAGTTGTTGTGAACCCACTCCTTCGTTATTTTAGCTGTGTGCTTAGGGTCATTGTCTTGTTGGAAGGTAAACCTTCGGCCCAGTCTGAGGTCCAGAGCACTCTGGAGAAGGTTTTTGTCCAGGATATCCCTGTACTTGGCCGCATTCATCTTTCTCTCGATTGCAACCAGTCGTCCTGTCCCTGCAGCTGAAAAACACCCCCACAGCATGATGCTGCCACCACCATGCTTCACTGTTGGGACTGTATTGGACAGGTGATGAGCAGTGCCTGGTTTTCTCCACACATACCGCTTAGAAGGCCAAAAAGTTCTATTTTGGTCTCATCAGACCAGAGAATCTTATTTCTCACCATCTTGGAGTCCTTCAGGTGTTTTTTAGCAAACTCCATGCGGGCTTTCATGTGTCTTACACTGAGGAGAGGCTTCCGTCGGGCCACTCTGCCATAAAGCCCCGACTGGTGGAGGGCTGCAGTGATGGTTGACTTTCTACAACTTTCTCCCATCTCCTGACTGCATCTCTGGAGCTCAGCCACAGTGATCTTTGGGTTCTTCTTTACCTCTCTCACCAAGGCTCTTCTCTCCCGATAGCTCAGTTTGGCCGGACGGCCAGCTCTAGGAAGGGTTCTGGTCATCCCAAACGTCTTCCATTTGAGGATTATGGAGGCCACTGTGCTCTTAGGAACCTTAAGTGCAGCAGAAATCTTTTTGTAACCTTGGCCAGATCTGTGCCTTGCCACAATTCTGTCTCTGAGCTCTTCAGGCAGTTCCTTTGACCTCATGATTCTCATTTGCTCTGACATGCATTGTGCTCTGGAAGGTCTTATATAGACAGGTGTGTGGCTTTCCTAATCAAGTCCAATCAGTATAATCAAACACAGCTGGACTCAAATGAAGGTGTTGAACCATCTCAAGGATGATCAGAAGAAATGGAAAGCACCTGAGTTAAATATATGAGTGTCACAGCAAAGGGTCTGAATACTTAGGACCATGTGATATTTCAGTTTTTCCTTTTTAATAAATCTGCAACAATGTCAACAATTCTGTGTATTTCTGTCAGTATGGGGTGCTATGTGTACATTCATGAGGAAGAAGAATGAACTTAAATGATTTTAGCAAATGGCTGCAATATAACAAAGAGTGAAAAATTTAAGGGGGTCTGAATACTTTCCGTACCCACTGTATATATATATGTTTTTCAATAAAGTGTGGGAGAATTAGAACTTCTGTCAGAGATGTGTGTGTGTGTATATATATATATCTATCTAAACATATAAAGTCCAAGTGTCTCTGCGTCCAGTCCCTGTGTCCGTGGGATTGCGCTACTGCGCATGTGCCCCACAGACAGCCGTTGGGACTTGGAGCGCAGAGACTTCGGGCGGCTGGGCAAAACTGTTAAAGCGGCGTGTGCGTGCTCGCATGGACTTACTGCTAAGTCTGTTTTTACAAATGTTTGACCACATATGTTCTAGCACCCGTTAATTTAACGGGCTTAATGTCTAGTCTGTAATAATAAAATCCAAGCGTCTCTGTGTCCTGTCCCTGTGTCCGTGGGATTACGCTACTGCGCGTGTGCCCCACAGACAGCCGCTGGCAGTGCAGAGACTTCACCCCGCCCTACTTCAGACAGTTAGGGCAGGACTTTTTTTTTTTTTATTTTAAAGCCCGTAGCGTGTGCAACACACTCAAAAGACTCCACCCTGTGCATAAAAAAGTGCACACACACAAGGTGAGAACACAAAAGCACAGGGTGTGCGAAATCGTATGGTCTTCCCTCCGAAGAGGTAGGACCCGAAACCTCGATCCCCCGGGGCGCAAGACTCCTGACAGGGATTTAAGGTACTTGTGGTCAGTCGGCCGAAACCAAACTGACCCCGTTCTTCAGGGGGACTGCCGAAACAGCCCACCCCAAGTACTAAGTGGAGCTCCCCCGAAGGGAGACCCCATGAGAGAGGGCGAACTAAGCAAAAAGGCCATATCCACCCCCTCCCAAGACTCAAGGCTGGTCCCCATGACCCACACACTCCAGTCGTGCAAATAAAGAAAAAAGGTGAAAGTGCAGTGACAAACTCCAAAGAAAAGGACAAACAAACAAAGAAGTGGGGGAAGGGGAAAGGGAAGTAGGGAAAGTGCAATGGTGCCATGTGAGGAACCAAGGCAGGCCTTCCAGCCGGTGCCATGTGAGGAACCAGGGCAGGACTTTTTTTTTTTTTTTTCTTTCTTTAGCCCGTAGCGTGTGAAACACACTCAAAAGACTTCACCCGGTGCATAAAAAAGTGCACACACACACAAACGTGAGGAACACAAAAAGTGCACAGGGTGTGCAAACAAATGGTCTTCCCTCCGAAGAGGTAGGACCCGAACCTCGATCCCCCGGGGCGCAAGACTCCTGACAGGGATTTAAGGTACTCATGGTCTGTCTGGCCGAAACCAGACTAACCCCGTTCTTCAGGGGGACTGCCGAAACAGCCCCCACCGAGTACTAAGTGGGGCTCCCCCGAAGGGAGACCCCATGAGAGAGGGCAGACCAAGCCAAAAGGCCATATCCACCCCCTCCCAAGACTCAAGGTAGGGCCCGAGGACCCACACCCTACAAGTCGTGCAAGTGAAAAAAGGTGATAGAAAAGTGACGAACTACAAAGAAAAGGCACACACAAACAAAAAGGTGGGGGAGGGGAAGTGGAGAAGTGAATTAGTGCCTAAGTGAAAAACAAAGGCAGGCCTTCCGGACGGAATAAAAATTCCTCTGGTCGAAGCCAAAAGGCCTTGCCCAAGAGGCAGGTGCTTAAAAAAGTGTGCGTAGGTGCAGTGACCATGGTGCCGAAAAACTCAAGGCGAGCTGCCCCTCACCAGTGAGAATTAAGGCGCCCCTGGGCTGCCACCCCAGGGGCACATACACTACACTACGGGCTTTCTCTACCCCGGCCCAAAGGCCAGACCGAGTGTAGCCCTATCCTACCAGGAGGCATCAGAACTTTGGACAGCTTAGGGAGAACCTGCCTTCAACTGGGGACAAGCCTTTTGCAAGGCCAGATTCAACCCAGGAGGAAAGGCTCCCCCACCGCCACCGCCGTTCCTTACCAATCACATCCAGGAGCAGTACTAACTGGCCGCAGATCCAGTTTTCTCGCTCCCTTCAAACTGGTAGGGGCGGACCCATTCAAATCAGGAAGGCATTGGAACCCTCCGGCTTTCTCTGGTTTGGCCTACTCCGGTCCTCCAGTTACGCCCAGAGCGCCCCGGTTAACTTCGGCCACCACCGATACTAACCTTCAGGTTCCATTCCAACACTGATAAGAACAGATACTAGTGATGTCCGGTTCATGAACGAATCGTTCTTTTGAATCGATTCTTTTCAGTGAGCCGGATGACTCGGTTATTCTTACTGAATGAATCGGCAGGAAACGGTTCAGTATTCAGTGAAGGAGAGCTGAGAGCTGCTCTGGGCTGATGGTAATCTGATCCTAGAGGGAGGAGCTCAGCTCCTCCCTCTAACCAATCAGCGTCTCCCAGGCCAGCACACTGAATAGCTGGCCAGAAACAAAGCTTGTAATGAACCGATCAGGGAGAAGAGTCGAATCATTTCCCTGATTGGTTCAGTGCAGCGGTTACTGAGTCTAAAGAATCTAAACCTACGAGTCGGTCTCTGTTAGCACTCAGTACACTAGAAGAACCGTTCATCACCAGCAGCACATACAGCTGTATAAATCAAAAGCAGGTTTCTGTGCATGTGAACTGCATTCTGATGGGCCAACTTCACAGTTAACATTGCCAGCTATCAGATTTGCACAGTTTTTACAGATTATGCACAGGAATAAAAATCTAATTTTATTACTGTGGCCGAAGTACCCACACACAGTAATAAAATCTGATAGCTGGCAATGTTAACTGTGAAGTTGGCCCATCAGAATGCAGTTCACATGCACAGAAACCTGCTTTTGATTTATACAGCTGTCACCTGAAGTCCTGAACATGATAATGCTGGCTAATCTGATAATGTGTATTGTGTCTGACACATACCGTAGGCTTGAGAGAGCTCTGAGGAGCCAAGAAGGAGTTAAATAAAAAAAAAAAAAACATCCCCAGAGAGCTGCCGAACCTATGAGTCACTCCTCTGATTCAGCTCATTTGTAGAGTTGAGTCAGAGCTTCGGTTCACTGCTTGTCAGTAGACTCAGCAAATGAACCGAAGATTCGATTCAATGAATCGGTTCATTTCAGTGAGTGAGTCGAAATGAAGCAATTCACTTCAAAGAGTCGAACTTCCCATCACTAATAGATTTTTTTTTTTTTTTTTAAAGCCCGTAGCGTGTGCAACACACTCAAAAGACTCCACCCGGTGCATAAAAAAGTGCACACACACAAAGTGAGGACACAAAAAAGCACAGGGTGTGCGAAATCGAATGGTCTTCCCTCCGAAGAGGTAGGACCCGAAACCTCAGTCCCCCGGGGCGCAAGACTCCTGACAGGGACACAAGGTACTCATGGTCTATCTGGCCGAAACCAGACAGACCCCGTTCTTCAGGGGGACTGCCGAAACAGCCCCCACCGAGTACTAAGTAGGGCTCCCCCGAAGGGAGACCCCATAGGAGAGGGCGAACTAAGCCAAAAGGCCATATCCACCCCCTCCCAAGACTTAAGGCTGGGCCCGAAGACCCACACACTCTCGTCGTGCAAATAAAGAAAAAAGGTGAAAGTGAAGGTGACGGACTCCAAATAAAAAGACAGACAAACAAGGGGAGTGGGGAAAGTGCTTTGGTGCCATGTGAAGAACCAAGGCAGGCCTTCCAGCCGGAATAAAAAATTCCTCTGGTGCAAGCCAAAAGGCCTATCCCAAGAGGCAGGTGTGAAAAAGGTATGCATAGTGCAGTGACCAAGGTGCCAAAAGAACTCACAGCGAGCTGCCCCTCACCAGTGAGAAATTAAGGCACCCCTGGGCTGCCACCCCAGGGGCACTTACACTACGGGCTTCTTCAATCTCAGCCCCCGGCCAGACCGAGTGTAGCCTATCCCCACCAGCAGACGTCAGAACCTGGACAGCTTAGAGAGAGCTTACCTACAACTGGGGACAGGCTCGCCACAAAAGCCAGATCAAAACCCAGGAGAGAAAGCCCTCCCCTCGCCATCCTGTTCCTCAGCCCATTACATCCAGGAGCAGTTCCACCGGCCCCCCCGAACCGGCTTCCCGCTCCCTTCAAACTGGTTAGGACAGTTCAACCCATTCGAATCAGAAGGCGGCGGGCCCCACATGCTTTCCCAGATGACCTACTTCCCATACCTCAATACTCAGAGCGCTCCGGGTTTCGGTCATACTGGTACTAGCTAAGGCCCATACCAACTGATAAGAACAGATACTACACTTGATCTTAGCCAAAAGGCCGGAACCAGAGCAGGACTTCCCAAACTGTGGGTGGCAACCCACAGCCATATCTGAGTAAAGAGCCAGCAGTCACTGCTGCCAGCCCATAACAACTGCCTTTTTACTTTACGGTGATGAATTCTGTCATGAATAATAAAAGCCATTTAAATGTTGTATTCAATGTACTTCATAATGCACATATATATTAAAGACTTTACATTTCATTCTGCACAATATATATATATATATATATATATATATATATATATATATATATATTAGAAACGAATAAATACAGCATAGCACTTCAGCATGTGATCAGCTCTGCAGTTCTGTGGGTAATTTGCATAAACCACTCCCACCTACCAATCAGACTGTAGAAGTTATTTGCTCAGCAGCACACATAGGCTCTGTGTACACCATCGGGGTTACATAGCAGATAAGTAGAGAGAGAGAGAGAGAGAGTAGGAGGCGTCTCCGATGGGGACACTAATGTAAGGGAGCACTCCGATGGGGACACTGATGTAAGGGAGCACTCTCCAGTAAGGACACTGATGTAAGGAGGCACTCCGATGGGGACACTGATGTAGGGAGGCACTCCGATGGGGACACTGATGTAAGGAGGCACTCCGATGGGGACACTGATGTAAGGAGGCACTACGATGGGGACACTGATGTAAGGAGGCACTACGATGGGGACACTGATGTAAAGAGGCACTCCGATGGGGACACTGATGTAAGGGAGCACTCCGATGGGGACACTGATGTAAGGGAGCATTCCGATGGGGACACTGATGTAAGGGAGCACTCTCCAGTTGGGACACTGATGTAAGGGAGCACTCTCCAGTGGGGACACTGATGTAAGGAGGCACTCCAATAGGGACACTGATGTAAGGAGGCACTCCGATGGGGACACTGATGTAAGGAGGCACTCCGATGGGGACACTAATGTAAGGGAGCACTCCGATGGGGACACTGATGTAAGGAGGCACTCCGATGGGGACACTGATGTAAGGAGGCACTCCGATGGGGACACTAATGTAAGGAGGCACTCCGATGAGGACACTAGGGACGCAGTGCACAGTGCGTGACAGGTCAGACAAGGAGATGAGGGAGACACTTAAAGATATTAAAAGGACATTGTATGAGAAAACTTATACTTGGCAAACCCTTTGACTGTAATTATTGTGGTGAAAGAAGCGAATAGAGCCATGATTAATTTTTAAAGGAAAAAAGCTGTTGCTGTCAGGAAAAGGATCATTTAAACAGAGGAAAAAACCTGTCACACTCAGCAAAGCAAATCTGCGACTGTAGGAATGCTGTTAAAGGGACATGGCCTGATTGAAATCTACCACTGTAAGTGCATTACTGTAAAAAACACAAAACATAGACAGGCTATTAAAAGGACATTTATAAGCAAACTGACTTTAGTAGCAAAGTATGCCTTACTGGAACAAGTCTGTATTTACAAATGTTTGACCACATATGTTCTAGTGCCCGTTAATTTAACGGGCTTAATGTCTAGTTTGTTAATACTTTACACATGTTGTAGGTCTTACACTTAGAGCACTTGGGGTTTTGACACTCTTGGGAATCGTGTATATTTAGTCTAAGTTAAGCCCATACCGGATAATTGTTTGTTCAATACAATATCCTTTTCAATCCTCCCCCAGTAAAAATATCCACGGGATTAGTGAAATATTATACTACAGTCAGGTGCATAAATATTGGGACATCGACACAATTCTAATCTTTTTGGCTCTATACACCAAAACAATGTGTTAGGGATACAAGTGGTAGCCTGATGGCAGAGGAAGGCCCCACTGGTGCTGGAGGGCGGAGCTTAGACGGGACCCCCCAAGGTAAGTGACACAGGCTAACCTGAGGTGCGGAATCTAAGTATCCACCGGTTTTCGCCAGGGCCTCTAGTGGTGAGGATGGACTTTGCTGCGTGTGGATACCAGGTCGCAGTCCTCAGGGTCGCCCCACCAAGGGAGAAACCGGTCAAGATCCGAAGGCAGATAAGCAGACAAGGGAGATCCGAGAGAATGGTCAAACAAGCCGGGGGTCAGGACGGGCAGCAGGTCAACAAGGTCAGGAACAAGCCAAAGGTCAAATGGATATCAAACCGGTAACAGGAAGCAGGCTTCAGGAACACAGGAAGAGCTGCAGACAAGACAGCGAAGACACAGTGCTTCTGAGCTGTTTAAATAAGGCAGCCTGTTTGCCAATTACTGCAATCAGTCTGCTCTAGGTTAACCCTTTGGATTGCAGAATCATGACAGCACATCAGTGTGCTCAGGAAGCATTCCTAACATTGCCCCCCCCTTAAAGGCAACCTCCGGGTGCCCAACAAACTGCTTTTCTGAGGATGGGCAAGAAAAAACGCCTGGATCAGGTCTCCGGCATGAATGTTACTCTCAGGTTCCCATGAATTCTCTTCCGGCCCATAACCCTTCCATTTAATAAGGAACTGAAGCTGGTTACCTCTTTTCCGGCAATCAAGTACAGCCTCAACTTCGTACTCCATGTCGCCATCCACCATCACTGGTTCCGGAGGTCCAGGGCTTCTGCCGGGGAAGGCGTCGGGAACTACGGGTTTTAAAAGAGTGACATGGAACACAGGATGGATCCGTAGGGTATCAGGTAAGGATAACTCATAGGACACGGCATTGAGTCTTCTTTTAACGGGGAATGGGCCGATAAACCTGGGAGCCAACTTCTTGGATGGGCATGCCAAGCGGAGGTTAGCTGTGGATAAAAAGACCTGGTCACCTGGTTGGAGAATCAGTTCTCCCCTCTTTTTCCCATCAAAGATTCTTTTGGATGCTATCTGAGCCTTGGCCAAGGTGTCCTGCAGAAGTTTGTTGTTACTCGTGAAGAAGCCAATGGTGACCTGAACTGCGGGCACTCCGGAATCAGATGGGAAGTCGGGCAGAAAGGAAGGATGAAACCCATAATTGGCAAAGAAGGGAGATTGGCCGGTGACAGAATGTCGTGAATTATTAAAGGCAAATTCCGCAAATGGTAGTAATGCTACCCAGTCGTCCTGGACGAAGGTGGTAAAGCACCGGAGATATTGTTCCAGGGTCTGGTTCGTTCTCTCTGTTTGCCCGTTCGTCTGCGGGTGGTAAGCTGAAGACATAGATAATTCAATTTTTAGTAGCTTACACAAGGCCCTCCAAAAGCGTGACGTGAACTGTACCCCTCTGTCCGAGATAATGTTCTTGGGTACCCCGTGGAGTCGCACGATCTCCCTAATAAAGACTTCTGCAGTTTCTTTCGCAGAGGGGGTACCTTTGAGGGGTAGAAAGTGGGCCATCTTAGTAAGCCGGTCTACAACCACAAAAATGGCGGAGCACCCGGCCGAAGGTGGAAGTTCCACGATAAAGTCCATGGCGATAGTTTGCCAGGGCCGGTCAGGGATGGGGAGTGGTCTGAGGAGACCCCACGCCTTACTTCTGGTGGTTTTACTCCTGGAGCAAGAAACACAGGAAGACACATAACTTCTGCAGTCTTTTTCCATTTCAGGCCACCAGAAGGTGCGTTGCATGAGGTCAAGGGTCCTATGAACGCCAAAATGGCCAGCCAGAGGGTGGTCATGGCAGGCAGCTAGAACCGAAACTCTGACTCCCTCTGGGACAAAGATTTTGTCCTTAGCCCACAACAAACCATCCTTGCGTGACAGGGGTATCCCAGGAGGACCGGAAATGTTGGCAGAGGCTTGTTCAAGATGGGATTTCAGGCTAGTGAGCAGGAGCAGGAAGTTTTTCTCTGACAGGATAGTGTCAGGTACCAAATCTTCTTTAGGATTATCAAACATCCGGGACAGGGCATCCGGTTTGACATTTTTCGACCCGGGCCGATAGGTAATATGGAACGAGAATCTGGAGAAGAAGAGTGCCCATCGGGCCTGGCGGGGTCTAAGTCGTTTTGCAGATCTTAAGTATTCAAGGTTCTTATGATCGGTAAATATAAGAATCGGGTGTGATGCTCCTTCCAGTAGATATCTCCACTCTTCGAGAGCGGCTTTGATAGCCAGGAGTTCCCGGTCCCCGACATCATAATTTTTCTCTGCAGGAGAGAGTTTCCGGGAAAAGAAGGCTATTGGGTGAGTTAAGTCTTTAGTTCCCTGTCTTTGGGAGATGACTGCCCCGACCGCAACTTCCGATGCGTCTACCTCCAGGAGATAGGGTAAGGCAGGATCCGGGTGACTCAGGATAGGGGCAGAGGTAAAATGTTTTTTAAGAACCGAGAAGGCGGACTGAGCCTCTGGGGTCCACTGGAAGCGGACATTCTTCTTAGTAAGGTGAGTAATAGGGGCTATGATGTTGGAGAACCCCTTAATGAACCTCCTATAAAAATTGGCGAAGCCAACGAAGCGCTGTACTCCCTTTTTGTCTGATGGAGGTGGCCAGTCCAGAATGGCAGAGACCTTCTGAGGATCCATCTCTATTCCATCTGTGGAAATTATTAACCCCAGAAACGGGATACTGTTCTGCTCAAAAACGCACTTCTCGGCCTTGGCGTAGAGACCATGCTGGCGAAGGCGACCGAGGACATTTCGAACGTGCTCGCGATGCTGCTCTAGGGATGTTGAGAAGATTAGGATGTCATCCAAGTATACGATGACGAAGATATCCAACCAATCCCTGAAGATGTCGTTCACAAAGTGTTGGAACGTGGCAGGAGCATTACAAAGGCCAAATGGCATTACCAGGTATTCAAAATGTCCGAATCTAGTGCGGAAAGCAGTCTTCCATTCGTCGCCCTCCCGGATGCGCACCAAGTTTTACGCCCCACGAAGATCCAGCTTAGTAAACAAGACGGCAGATCTGAGTCTCTGAAAGAGTTCGGGGACTAGAGGAAGGGGATAACGGTTTTTAATAGTAACTTTATTTAAATCCCTATAATCAATGCATGGTCGGAGAGTGTGATCCTTCTTCTCTACGAAGAAGATACCTGCCCCTGCTGGAGAGGTAGAGGGACGGATGAACCCCTTCTTCAGACTTTCGTCTACATAGTTTTTTAAGACGTCCAGCTCACGTTCAGAAAGTGGGTAGATCCGGCCGAACGGGATTTCGGCTCCTGGGAGCAAGTTGATGGGGCAGTCATATGGACGGTGGGGGGGCAAGGTCTCTGCTCCCCGTTTGCTGAATACATCCAGGAAATCATGGTATGCTTTGGGCACCACAGAACATACATCAGGTTCAGATTCAAGACAGAACAGAGTCTTGGGGAATTCAGGAGGAGTGGGTAGACAGGAATTCTTGCAGTACAGAGATGGGAACTGGATGGTGCCTGTGATCCAATTGACTTGTGGGTTATGTGCTTGCAACCACGGTAATCCCAGGATAATGGGAAATAAGGGGGATTTGATAACATCCAAGATAATCAGTTCCTTATGGCCGGAGGAGGAGACCATAGGAAGGGGAAAAGTTTCTTGGGTCACGGGCCCGGATTTGATGTGGGAGCCATCAGCCAGGAAGATGGTGAGGTCCTGGGTCTTGAGCCGGAGAGGTACGCCATGTTGCAGGGCGAACGAGCGATCAATGAAACAACGGCAGGCTCCCGAGTCAATGATTGCTGTAACTGGGACGGGTCCTTCCTGAAGCTGTAATGACACAGGAAAGGCTAGGTGGGAGGAACTGGTAACAGTTGCCACAGAACTGGATGGTAAGGCCTGCAGGAACTTATTATATTTTGCCGGGCAGGAGCGCACATAGTGGCCAGCTTCACCGCAATACAGGCACAGGTTACCCAACTGGCGACGGCGTCTCTCCTCCGGGGACAAAGCAGGCCGTATGATCCCAAGTTGTATAGGTTCGGGCGTATCTGAGGCGACTCCAGCAGGAGCGGGGTTGGTAGGAGCTGACCCAGCGGAAGAAAAGTATGCAGGAGGAGCAACTGGTAGCGTCCAGGCTGGTCTGAACTGCTGCGGAGATCGTTCTGCTCTGCGTTCCCGTAGCCGCCGGTCGATTCGAATGGACTGGGAAATCAAATCTTCCAAGGCGTCGGGGACACCTACCCGCGCCAGCTCGTCCTTCAGTCCTTCCGACAAACCGAGACGGAACTGATACCGGAGTGCTGCTTCGTTCCAGGACGTATCGGAACTGAGGCGGCGGAAGTCAGTGACGTAGTCTTCTACGGGCCTGCGACCCTGCTGAAGAACATGAAGCGCAGTTTCTGCGGTGGAGGATCGCTGCGGGTCATCATAGAGCTGTGCCATGGCCTCAAAAAATGACCGTAAGGAGTTTAAATGGGGGCTGCCCTCTTCAAGGAGTCGATGAGCCCAGGACTGGGGTTCGCCTAGGAGCAGGGAGATAACAAACCCCACCTTGGTGGTCTCCAAAGAAAAGGTTTGAGGTTGCAGGGAGAAATACAGCTGGCAGGCGTTGCGAAATGCGCGGAATTTACCGCGATCCCCGGAATATTTTTCTGGAGCAGGAACTCGAGGTTCTGGTGGCAGCATCACTACGGTAGGGCCAGAAGCAGGTCCAGAGGGTGCTGCAGCAGGAGAGGAAGCAGATAATACAGGAGGACCCCCCTGAAGTGTCGTAGAGCGCAACCGTTCCTCTAGCTGTGTGTAGCCGTTTTGAAGCGACTTTACGGCTTGAGACAGGGTTGCGAGGTGTTGGCAGATCTCTTCCAACGGTGAGGCTTCTCTTGCAGGCTCCGTCATGGCTGTCTTGTACTGTTAGGGATACAAGTGGTAGCCTGATGGCAGAGGAAGGCCCCACTGGTGCTGGAGGGCGGAGCTTAGACGGGACCCCCCAAGGTAAGTGACACAGGCTAACCTGAGGTGCGGAATCTAAGTATCCACCGGTTTTCGCCAGGGCCTCTAGTGGTGAGGATGGACTTTGCTGCGTGTGGATACCAGGTCGCAGTCCTCAGGGTCGCCCCACCAAGGGAGAAACCGGTCAAGATCCGAAGGCAGATAAGCAGACAAGGGAGATCCGAGAGAATGGTCAAACAAGCCGGGGGTCAGGACGGGCAGCAGGTCAACAAGGTCAGGAACAAGCCAAAGGTCAAATGGATATCAAACAGGTAACAGGAAGCAGGCTTCAGGAACACAGGAAGAGCTGCAGACAAGACAGCGAAGACACAGTGCTTCTGAGCTGTTTAAATAAGGCAGCCTGTTTGCCAATTACTGCAATCAGTCTGCTCTAGGTTAACCCTTTGGATTGCAGAATCATGACAGCACATCAGTGTGCTCAGGAAGCATTCCTAACACAATGAATTTGAAATGAAGTAAACAAGATGTGCTTTAACTGCAGACTTTCAGCTTTAATTACATCCAAATCAGGTGAAAGGTGTAGGAATTACAACAGTTTGTATATGTGCCTCCCACTTTTTAAAAAGGGACCAAAAGTAATGGGACAATTGGCTGCTCAGCTGTTCCATGGACAGGTGTGTGTTATTCCCTCATTATTCCATTTATAAAGGAGCAGATAAAAGGTCCAGAGTTAATTTCAAGTGTGCTATTTGCATTTGGAATCTGTTGCTGTCAACTCTAAATATGAGATCCAAAGAGCTGTCACTATTAGTGAAGCAAGCCCTCATTAGGCTGAAAAAACAAAACAAACCCATCAGAGAGATAGCAAAAACATTAGGTGTGGCCAAATCAACTGTTTGGAACATCCTTAAAAAGAAAGAACGCACCCGTGAGCTCAGCAACACCAAAAGATCCAGAAGACCACGGAAAACATGTGGTGGATGACCGAAGAATTCTTTCCCTGGTGAAGAAAACACCCTTCACAACAGTTGGCCAGATCAAGAACACTCTCCAGGAGGTAGGTGTAAGAGTATCAAAGTCAAGAATCAAGAGAAGACTTCACTAGAGTGAATACAGAGGGTTCCCCACAAGATGTAAACCATTGGTGAGCCTCAAAAACAGGAAGGCCAGATTAGAGTTTGCCAAACAACATCTAAAAAAGCCTTCACAGTTCTGGAACAACATCCTATGGACAGATGAGACAAAGACCAACTTGTACCAGAGTGATGGGAAGAGAGGAGTATGGAGAAGAAAAGGAACTGCTCATGATCCAAAGCATACCACCTCATCAGTGAAGCATAGTGGTGGTAGTGTCATGGCGTAGGCATGTATGGCTGCCAATGGAACGTTGTTCTCTTGTATTTATTGATGATGTGACTGCTGAAAAAAGCAGCAGGATGAATTCTGAAGTGTTTCGGGCAATATTATCTGCTCATATTCAGCCAAATGCTTCAGAAGTCATTGGACGGTGCAGATGGACAATGACCCGAAACATACTGCGAAAGCAACCAAAGAGTTTTTTAAGGTAAAGAAGTGGAATGTTATGCAATGGCCAAGTCAATCACCTGACCTGAATCTGAGCATGCATTTCACTTGCTAAAGACAAAACTGAAGGCAAAATGCCCCAAGAACAAGCAGGAACTGAAGACAGTTGCAGAAGAGGCCTGGCAGAGCATCACCAGGGATGAAACCCAGCGCCTTGTGATGTCTATGTGTTCCAGACTTCAGGCTGTAATTGACTGCAAAGTATTTGCAACCAAGTATTAAAAAGTGAAAGTTTGATTTATGATTGTTATTCTGTCCTATTACTTTTGGTCCCTTAAAAAGTGGGAGGCACATATACAAACTGTTGTAATTCCTAACAAATAATCAGCCAAGCGCTCACTCCGAAGGGGAAGACTGGCGTGCTGCTCTCCTCAGGCAGGGAACTCCAAACGGATGCATAAAAGAAAAGGAGGCGCAAACACCTAGTGCATTACCCGTGGTACTGTTAAAATTGGTTTAATAAAAATGCTGAATGCATACTCACAAACATGAAGAATAAAAATCGTATTGCAAATTCCCGTCACCCATGTGTTGGACCATGTCCTGGAAATTGCGACCGCTAACGCGTTTCGGGAGTCAAGCTCCCTTCCTCAGAGCTCTGACTAGGTGTTTGCGCCTCCTTTTCTTTTCTTTGTTGTAATTCCTACACCGTTCACCTGATTTGGATGTAAATACCCTCAAATTAAAGCACATCTTGTTTGTTTTATTTCAAATTCATTGTGGTGGTGTATAGAGTTAAAAAGATTAGAATTGTGTCGATGTCACAATATTTATGGACCTGACTGTAAATGTCCAGCAGTCTGTACAAGTCTTGGCGAGGTTTGGCTGGGTGCTGAATCTTCATAAGTCTGCATTGGTTCTGACACAATGTATGGAGAATTTAGGCTTTGTTCATGGCACAGATGAGGGTACTTTTTCCACAGGAGAAATGTAGTCTTTTCGGGCCCAAGTGGAGCCCCTAAAGTTCTTGAAAAATGCCTTTATTCGGGTCTGCATGGAAGTGCTAGGGAAGATGGTAGCCACCTTTTTGATGTGGCCACGTAAGCAGGGTTTAACTCCAGAGCTCTGCAGCGTAATATCCTGTTGGACTCTTGTTTGTTTCATTTCAAATCCATTGTGGTGGAGTATAGAGCCAAAAAGATTAGAATTGTGTCGATGTCCCAATATCTATTGACCTGACTGTATGTATTAGTGATCGACTGATATCAGCAACGAAAAAACAATATTTTGGCCATCACATATCGGTATCGGCTGATACTGGCCGATATTTTTGAACATTTTAAATTTTGCAAAATAAACACAAATTTCGACACAAATCTGTTACTGAGCATATCAAACTTTATTTATTAACAATTTTAACATTAAGGGCTCATTCTTCACACCTTAACTGCATGAGAACTGATAGGAAAACTTCAATTGCAGGGACATTTAGTTTCACATCATTCCGATTGTGCATTAACCACTTGCTGACCGGTCACGTTGACCGTACTGCAGCAAAGTGGCTCGATTCCGTCCAGCGACATAGACCTAAGGGATGATCGAACTTTTCAAAAGTTCGGTTTGGCCAGAACATCCGAACTTCGGCCCGGATTTCAGAACCCCATTGAAATCAATGGGACCCGAACTTCGGTAATCAAAAAACACCATTTTGAAGCCCTAAAACCCAATAATGCCCCTAAAAAGTGCCTAGGGTTCTGGGTCATACCCCAGGGACTATTAATCACACAAAAAAAAGTTCTTAAAAAGTGTCATTTTTGATAGAGAGCCAATTATTGAAAAAAAAAATAAATAAAAATTAAAAAAAATAAAAATTTCTTTGGATTTAGTATCTGGGGGGGTCTAAAAAGTGTACCTGTGAAGTTTCAGCTCTGTAGCATGTCCAGAACCATAAAAAAAAAAGATTGTTTGTATTTCGTCACTTATAGAACAGGTTAGTGGCTTCTCGCTTTTCACACCTTGCCGGTTTAGTAGCAAGCATTTTTTTGGGCATTTTTTGGGTTCTTTGGAGGCAGGAAAAACATCTGAACTTGTGTATACCACTATACACAGTGGTATATAGTGGTGTATAGTGGTATACTGGTAGACAACAGGCTTGGCAGTGGCATGCAATGCCAAGCCACTGCAAGCAAAGCCAACAGAATACTGGGATGTATAAAAAAGGGGATTCACTCCAGAAATAAAGAGATTATTCTCCCGCTCTACAAGACTCTGGTCCGGCCACATTTGGAGTATGCTGTCCAGTTCTGGGCACCGGTCCTCAGGAAGGATGTGCTGGAATTGGAAAGAGTCCAGAGAAAGGCAACAAAAATAATTAGGGGAATGGAGGACATCAGCTATGAGGAAAGACTACAAGCACTGAACTTATTCTCTCTGGAGAAGAGACGATTGAGGGGGGATATGATATCAATGTACAAATACTGTACTGGCGACCCGAGCATAAGGAACAAACTATTCAGAGAAAGGAGATACAATAAGACACGTGGCCATTCACTAAAACTAGAGGAAAGGCGGTTTAACCTTAAAATGCGTAAGGGGTTCTTCACTGTAAGAGCGGTAAGGATGTGGAATTCTCTTCCACAAGCAGTCGTATCAGCTGGGAGCATTGATAGTTTCAAAAAACTATTAGATGGGCACCTTGGAGACCACAACATACAGGGGTACACAATGTACGATTAAAAGCAAACACACACATATCATAGGTTGAACTGGATGGACTGATGTCTTTTTTTTTAACCTCACTAACTATGTAACTATGAATAAATTAAAGCGAACTAAAGTGTAAAAGAGCACCCTAACTACACTAGATATCCCTTTCCTCACACTAATAAATGCTAAATGACACTTTGTAGCAGAAGTCCACGAACTGCTTCCACTCTCTTCCATGTCCCTGTATAACAATGCTAGGAATTTGGCGGGGGCTATCTTATATACTGGGGGACGTATTCACTAATGATTGGTCTATGGACCCCCTAGTCACTCCAATCACATTCCTAGCATTCTCCTGCCCCCTCAATTGGCTTTTGCTAATGGTTCTGGTCCAATCATGGGCTTTTAAAGCCCATTTCCTGTCCCATTGCATTTTGGTCGGTTCTGGTTGCCAAATTCCGAACTTTTTTTCTTTTGTTTTCAGTCACAGCGGGAGTCGGGCCAGGAGAGGAGCGGCGGCGATCGCCTCTGCTCTTCCCCGATCGTCGGGGAATCAAGTTTGGAGATCTGCCCACTTGTGTAAACAGAGCGGACGGATCTCCTAAGTGACAAGGAGTGACAGATTGCAGTGTTCAGCATAGCTGAACATGCGATCTGTCCTTGTGTCACTCAGTCACCTCCCCCCACACACGTTAGTAAGCACCAGGCATACATTAACCCCTCCCTCTCCAATAAAATTAACCCCTTCCCTGCCAGTGTCATTTTTACAGTAACAGTGCATATTTATAGCACTGATTACTATATAAATGTCACTGGTACCCCCAAAAGTGTCAAAAATGTCAGTCAAGGGTCCGATCTGTCCGCCGCAATGTCGCAGTCCCGCAAAAAAAAAAAAAAAAATCGCAGATCGCCGCCATTACGTGTTAAAAAAAAAAAACACCAAAAATGACAGAAATCTTTCCCTTAGTTAGTAAACGCAATAACTTTTGCGCAAACCAATCAAAATACGTTTATTGTGATTTTTTTTACCAAACATAGGTAGCAGAAAACAAATTTGCCAAAAATTTTAAAAAATTTAGATTTTTACATTTTTTTGGGGGGGGAATTTCATATAAAAAAATGTTAAAAATATTGTTATTTTTTCAAAATAAACGCTCTTTTTTTGTTTATAGCGCAAAAAGTAAAAATCGCACAGGTGATCAAATACCACCAAAAGAAAGCTCTGTTTATGGGAAAAAAAGGACGTAAATTTCGTTTGGGTACAGTGTCGCACGACCGCGCAATTGTCAGTTAAATTCGCACAGCGCCGAATCGCAAAAAGTGGCCTGGACGCAAGACAGCAAAATCCTCCGGTGGTAAAGTGGTTAATGCTGCTGCATAATAAACTGCTGCAGTAGTGCACTCAATCACTGCAATAATTTTAAATCACTACTGCAGAAATACATGGAAAAACATAGAAATACATGGGTATGCTCCCCCAAATTTTTTGCCTGTTTATTATGTATTCGGTCTGACCAGACTATCGAGGTTGAGCAACCCTCCCCACCCCCCACACACACCTGTACTCAATCAGTGTCCACCATCAAGTGGATATAGGAGGAGTCCCCTGTAGTGCATTTGCACATCCTTCCCAGCAAGGAGTATTATCTCCAAGGGTAAGAAAGGCTGGATTCATCTCTTTTTCATGGATAGTGTAGGACCCACTGATAATGGGGTACTTTGACGCAGTAGTGGGCTTGAGCACGATATGGCCATATGGTGGGACCAAACCCCCATTTTTATTTATGGATTGTCTTCAGATTTGGTAGTTATTTCTTTTGCATTTGCGCGCTATTCTTCTTTTTTAATATACATGTCTCTTGGTTCATAGCTGCAGCAGCTTTAGAAATACATGGGTATGCTCCCCCAAATTTTTTGCCTGTTTATTATGTATTCGGTCTGACCAGACTATTGAGGTTGAGCAACCCTCCCCACCCCCCACACACACCTGTACTCAATCAGTGTCCACCATCAAGTGGATATAGGAGGAGTCCCCTGTAGTGCATTTGCACATCCTTCCCAGCAAGGAGTATTATCTCCAAGGGTAAGAAAGGCTGGATTCATCTCTTTTTCATGGATAGTGTAGGACCCACTGATAATGGGGTATTTTGACGCAGTAGTGGGCTTGAGCACGATATGGCCATATGGTGGGACCAAACCCCCATTTTTATTTATGGATTGTCTTCAGATTTGGTAGTTATTTCTTTTGCATTTGCGCGCTATTCTTCTTTTTTAATATACATGTCTCTTGGTTCATAGCTGCAGCAGCTTTAGAAATACATGGGTATGCTCCCCCAAATTTTTTGCCTGTTTATTATGTATTCGGTCTGACCAGACTATTGAGGTTGAGCAACCCTCCCCACCCCCCACACACACCTGTACTCAATCAGTGTCCACCATCAAGTGGATATAGGAGGAGTCCCCTGTAGTGCATTTGCACATCCTTCCCAGCAAGGAGTATTATCTCCAAGGGTAAGAAAGGCTGGATTCATCTCTTTTTCATGGATAGTGTAGGACCCACTGATAATGGGGTATTTTGACGCAGTAGTGGGCTTGAGCACGATATGGCCATATGGTGGGACCAAACCCCCATTTTTATTTATGGATTGTCTTCAGATTTGGTAGTTATTTCTTTTGCATTTGCGCGCTATTCTTATTTTTTAAACTACTGCAGTGCAGTCAGTGCAAAACTGCTAGAAAAAAAACAAGGCAACAGCTAGACAGTGGATTGGAGTCAGTGGAATACCTCTGCAGTAGGGCACTCACTGCAACTCCTGCAGTCAGTGCAAAACTGCTAGAAAAAAGATAGGCAACACAACAGCTACACAGTGGATTGGACTGGAGTCAGTGGACTTCCTCTGCAGTATGGCACTCACTGCAACTACTGCAGTCAGTGCAAAACTGCTAGAAAAAAAGCTAGGCAACACAACAGCTACACATTAGATTGGACTGAAGTCAGTGGACTACCTCTGCAGTATGGCTCTCATTGTAACTACTGCAGTCAGTGCAAAACTGCTAGAAAAAAAAGCTAGGCAACACCTACACAGTGGTTTGGACTGGAGTCAGTGGACTACCTCTGCAGTAGGGCACTCCCTGCAACTACTGCAGTCAGTGCAAAACTGCTAGACAGTATATTGGATTGGAGTCCGTGATCCAATGATTTACTGCAGTCAGTGCAAAACTGCTAGAAAAAAAGCTAGGCAACAGCTACACAGTGGATTTGAGTGGACACTACTCTTTTCAATACTCCCAGTTAAGTAGAACAATATTATACTGCAGAAAGCAGAACATTTCAGCATGTCCATGGTCATCTGTTAAAGGGCTTCTGCTTTGTTCATATAATGCCACTACTTCATGAACATGCTCAGGAGGAGAGGAGGACAGAGAGAGAGAGAGGTATCTTCTAGCATGGGAAGCAAGTCTTTTGTAGCGTGCCTCATTTTCTTTCCACCACTGAAGAGGATCACTTCTGTCAATTTCTGGTTCCTTCAAATAGAGATGGAGTTCATCATCCAGGCTCATTATTGCAGATTCAGAAGAAATTGAATCCTCTGCATGGGGCCCCAATAAAACACTGAAAATGTCCTGATCAATTCGACCACGATGAAGAAAATTCTCTTGTTAGTTGACATATTTTTGGACATTTTTCTGTTTTTGCAGCATGCTGCTCTTATATATTATCTATATAGCGATCTGGACTTGTCTTTTCGGCAGGAACCTCCTGCACCTCCTGTTGAATATCTTCATTGTTTTGCCTTTGCCAATACATCATCAGAAGAGAAAGCATTGTTCTTGTATTGAGGATTCAAAAGACTTGCAAGCACACCATTTTTAATCTGTTCATGCTTCTCAAAACATGTATCAATCAAAGCTCTTTGGCTTGACAGACCATCATTTCAAAGTTGCAGGGTGTTGTGTGCCATGACACTGAGGTATGACATATCATCAAGCCTCATTCCTTTCCACAGGTTTGCTCCACTGTCTCGAAGTAGCCCAAGCATCACTCTGTCTTTGTTGATTCCCCAGTCTTCAAGCATGCCTAGAAACATTTCTCTACTGTACTCAGTGTGGGATCCTTGCATCACTTTTGTATCCAACACCAATTGCCTTTTTGTCCACCCGCTGTCAATGAAGTGGCATGTAAGAAACATTAGTGACTCTGACTCTGTTTGTCCTGACCAGCAGTCAGTCGTGAATGAGAGTGAGTTGCCAGCATTCTCTGGTTGCAGGATAGCCTTTACTTGGTCAAAGACCTTTTGGTGAATCCTTCCCAGCATTTCTGTACGATAATACTTCTCACTCTTCAGTGTGTAGCTTGGCTCAAGTATGGACATCAACCGCTTAAATCCTGAGTAAGACACCATTGTAAATGGCTGGTTATCAGTGACAATCATCTCTGGGATTACTCTGTCCAGCAGTTGGGATTTCATCTGAATCTAGACAGTGACACATGTTTTTTTTCTGAAACATATCTGTTATTGTTGCCTGGGAAAGTGGAGGAGGTATTTCAAAATCACATTGATATTCATTTTGGTTTTTTCTGTGCTGCATGATAGAATTACGGTAAATATGATGAACTCTTAGATGGGCCCAAAGATTTGACGTATTTTTGTTTTTTGCAGTTACTAATCCCATGCTTATGTTTTTTGTACATGTGTTTCACACTGCTGCTTTTCCTGGAGAAGGTTGAGATGAGAAATAGTCCCAGACCACACTATTTCTCTCCTCATCCATCTCCATTTCAATTTGAAAGACACAAAAAAGATTTAAAAAATGGCTTGCTGAAGTTGCTGGCAATGCTGGCACCCTGTTGTGTGTTGGTGGCCGACGCCTAGCGGTGTGTGTTGCTTGCTGGCACCCTGTTGGGGGTTGGTGGCTGACGCCTGACAGTGTAGGTTGCTTGCTGGCACCCTGTTGTGGGTTGGTGGCTGACACCTGGCAGTGTGGGTTGCTTGCTGGCACCCTGTTGTGGGTTGGTGGCTGACGCCTGGCAGTGTGGGTGGCTTGCTTGCTGTCACTCTGTTGTGGGTCTGTGGCTGACGCCTGGCAGTGTGGGTGGCTTTCTTGCTGGCACCCTGTTGTGGGTTGGTGGCTGACGCCTGGCAGTGTGGGTGGCTTGCTTGTAATATAAATAGAAGAAAAATTTCCGCGCTAGATGTGACAGAAAACCAAATGATTAAGAACAATAGTGAGCAGCTGGCACAAAATCAACTAACAGTGATTCAAAAAATACAATAAAAACCAAAAAGTGCAGCGCTGAAATCAGTATACAATTATATAGCTGAAAAGCTCATATAAAGAAAACAAAAAAGGAGAGGGGATAATGTCCAAATGAATAGTCCCAATATTAAGTGCAGAGATGTGAATCCACGTGCAAAATAACTTTCTTCCAGTGACACCAGGGAAAAGTGTAGGAAGGGGACACCCTTGTGCTCAGGTATAACAAGCAGCTTACCGAAATTCAGTGGCTGCTCAATTTAATGAGACAGCCTCTTCCAGCTAGTAGTAAACCAGTAGGTCAACCGATATCAAGCTCAGGTGCTTCGAAAGACTCCAAAAGCCGAAAGCCTGGGTGGCTTGCTTGCTGGCACCCTGTTGTGGGGTGGCTGGCTGCTGGCACACTGTTGAGGGTTGGTGGCTGATGCCTGGCAGTGCGGGTGGCTTGCTGAGTTGCTGGCACCCTTGTGGGTCAGTGGCTGACACCTGGCAGTTTGGGTGGCTGGCTGGCACCCTGTTGTGGGTTGGTGGTTGACGCCTGGCAGTGTGGGTTGCTTGCTGGCACCCTGTTGTGGGTTGATGGCTGATGCTTGGCAGTGTGGGTTGCTTGCTGGCACCCTGTTGTGGGTTGGTGGCTGATGCCTGGCAGTGTGTGTTGCTTGCTGGCACCCTGTTGTGGGTTGATGGCTGACGCCTGGCAGTGTGGGTTGCTTGCTGGCACCCTGTTATGGGTTTGTGGCTGACGCCTGGCAGTGTGGGTGGCTTGCTTGCTGTCACCCTGTTGTGGGTGGCTGGTTTGCAGGAACACTGTGGTGTGTGGCTGGCTTGCAGGAACACTGTGGTGTGTGGCTGGCTTGTTGCCACCCTGTTATGGGTGGCTGGCTTGCAGGAACACTTTGGTGGGTGGCTGGCTTGGTGCAACACTGTGTTGGGTGGCTGACTTGGTGTCACCCTGTGGTGGCTGTCTGGCTTGCAGGAACACTGTGGTGGGTGGCTGGTTTGGTGTCACCCTGTGGTGGGTGGCTGGCCTGCAGGAACACTGGGGTGGGTGGGTGGGTGGCTGGCTGGCTTGGTGCCACCCTGTGGTGGGTGGCTGGCTGGCTTGCAGGAACACTGTGGTGGGTGGCTGGCTTGGTGTCACCCTGTTATGGGTGGCTGGCTTGCAGGAACACTGTGGTGGGTGGCTGGCTTGGTGTCACCCTGTTGTGGGTGGCTGGCTTGGGGTCACCCTGTTGTGTGGGTGGCTGGCTTGGTGTCACTCACTCACCCTGGCCTGTTGTGGGTGGCTGCTGGCTTGCTTGAACACTGTGTGGTCACTGGTCATGGTGGTGGGTGGCTGGCCTGTGGCTGGATGCTGGCCAGCTGGCACCCTGTTCTGTTGTGGGTCAGATGGCTGGCGGCTGGCACCCTGTGGTGAGTGGCTGGGGCCAGGGCCTGTGGGTGGATGGCTGGCACCATGACCGGACCGGACTGTAGCTGGCTGCACACGAGCCTGTCCGAGGCATGGGAGGCTGTCTTAAGGCAGAGAACGTGTGCAGCGTGCGGTGAAATAATGTCGCGTATGGGTTGCGCAGGCGAGGGAGGCGGTGTTAGAAGGCAGAACATGTGCGCGCAACATACGCAATGACGTCACGAAAATATCGGCAATAACGGTAAATCCAAAGGCCAATTCCGATATATCGGGGAAAGTGAATATCGGCCCTTGATATATCGGTGTTGCCGATAATGGGTTGATCTCTACTATGTATATGCTGCACACAACCTAATGAGATGTGCTAAAAAAATAAATATCACTAATGCATTATCAAAAACACAGATCCTGGCAAACATAACATCTGGTGCTTGTGGCCTCTGTGATGAGGTCACGTTTTTTCAGAGCCGTACCGTACCGTACCGTTCGGTTCCATGCAGTGGAAAAGCAAACCTATACCGTACCGTACCGAACCGTTCCGACCCTATACCATACGGTACCAGCAGTGGAAAAGCACAAAAGGGTGCCGTACCGGTACGGTTCCATGTAGTGGAAAAGCGCCATATAACAACCAATCTGTACATAAGTGCAAAAAATATTTATACATCGAACAAAACAAAAAGGAAAAACAGTGACTCCCCCCAAAAAACTATAAAAAAAGAACGATCAATAAAAGTCACCGTATATTGTGACAGTCTACTGAAAATAATTGTGATGATTTCCGTCCGTGATAATTTTAGGCAGCAACCCGATCTCTGCCTAAAGCCTGTGGTTAACCATTGGACATCATTTCCGGGAGTGGTGGAACACACGCCACCTGGGGGAGCTGCTGTTATCGGCGAGGGAGAGCGAGTTCCTAATTTACCTGGTCATAGTTGCCTAGGGGCACTGTACGAGTCTATGGAGCTGGTGCCGGTCAGGGCACTTTTAAATGTCGTTTTTAAACTTTTTGGGGTTTTATTAAATGGTGTTCCGCAATCACCTAGTCATTTGTTTTTTATACCAATTACCATCGAGTATCTGAGGAAGCTCTTCCTGTGGATTGGCTGTAACTTCAGAGGAGTTCATTAATCTTGCATTAGGTTTCATTTACCATACGATGCATCATGGTCCCTGGGACCTGGGGGCTCTGGTGAGCCCGTTGTATATCTGCACGTGGTGGAGCACCTGTTTTTTTTTTTTGGAGAAGAGCACCTATATTGCACTAGGATGGCTATATGGTCACAGAAATCATCACAATTATTTTCAGTTCACTGTCAAAATATACAGTGGACCTTTATTGATAGTTTCTTTTGGGGGAGTCCCTGTTTGTTTTTCCTTTTGTTTGATGTATTAAAAATGATTCATTTATGCAAATTTTGCACTTCTTTACACATTGGTTGTGATAGTGACCTCATCACAGAGGCCACAAGCACCAGATGTTATGTTTGCCAGGATCTGTGTATTTGATAATGCATTAGTAATATTTCACTAATCATGTGGATATTTTTAGTGGGGGAGGATTGAATAGGATATTGTATTCAATATATTTATATAACAGCGCCTCACTTTACTAGTATCTTATTGTTTGTTGTGTTGATAACATTTAAAGGGGCTGCGGTTATTGATAGGTTGCACTTTTTATCATGGTTGGCACAGTCTTGAGGTTTCTATGTTTAAGTTCTGATATTGTTTGTGCGGTTCTGTATACCTTATTGTAAAGTTTTTGAGATGTGTCATGTTCTATGTATGAGTACTATTTGTATGCTTGCACTGGCAATGCGACAACCTAAAGTATATGTGAACCTTCACCTTGTAAAACAACCCATTCAGTTTAAAATAGAAATGAAAGGCAAAACACTTTTGCATACCCATAAAAAAACAACATTAGAAGTATATTTTTCCCCTGTTTTATAAATTATCACATACCCTCTGTTCTCAGCTGCAAAAGGAGCTCAGAGAGCTAGGGGAGGAGAAACAGCAAAACACTGGTCTTCCCAGTGAAAGGCTGTGAGGGAGGGGGTTGGAGCATGCCAGCAGAAGTCTAATCATTGGAGGAGAGCAGGCAGAGTTCCTAGCACAGCCAGAAAACTGACTACGCTGTGCTCTCATGCCTAGTGTGTTCAATTTTTTTTATGGAAAAGTAGAAGAACTGGCAAAAACACCAGGGATTTCACACAAAGGAAACAGTGAAAAGAACAGGATACTTTTTTCATACAGGTATATGGTACAACAGACACATACTGTATCATAAATATAAAATTCTGGGGTAACATTTTTTAAATAAAGAATTAAAAAAAATATGGTTTTATATAAATAACTGTATCATCAAGAAGCTGTCTTTTGTGTTGCTAAATCTTTATACTTTTTTTTCCCAGGGGGGTGGGGTGGCCTTAGGTTAAAGTGAATGTTTCCTACACTGAGTGGTAGGTAGGAGAGTGTCTCTCATTACCAAAGATAAAGATGCAAGGAAGCAACATTTACAATTTTGACACCATAGATGGTTACAGTGATGATTTTAAACAGAACTGAATAACAACAGCTTGTACAGCAATTATATAGTATATAGATACTGTATATTTATTTAGTTTAACAAAGTCGATTTTTCTATTTTAAAATGTTTAAGTCCCAGGTACTGTTTTAGAATGATGCAGGTTTAAACGTTTTTTGTACTAGTGCGTTTTTAAAATGGCACCTGCTCTCCGCAGGGCCGAGCTTCAATCAGTGTTGGCACCATCAGCTATCAGTAACAACCACAGTGCAGCACAAAGCCCAGAAACTGATCAACTTATTTTCCAGGCTTAGTCCTGGACCACAGCTGTTCCTTATAAATAGGAGCACTCCATAGCTGAGTACTCCACAATGCTCCTGCATTGTGATTAACACAGAAGTGCTGTGACGTCAACTGTGATTCTTTTTAGGTTTCTTTGGAAAGCAAACAAAAAACAGCCAATTCATACTGGAAATCACACATGTAAGCATGACGCATACTCCCACAATTAAAGGGAAAGCACAATGGTTTCTAAGTGAGTACATTCTGATTCCCGATCTCAACAGTTTATCCGATATTATCTGATGGTGCAAGCATGAAAATTTTCCTCGTAGGATACCAGATTATACGATTCTTGTTTAATCAGAGTTGTTATCCGAAAATACAATACAAATACACTACAACACATTACATCAATTCCGAATTTTTATTCTGTCGTACGAGAATTTTTGTAACTTTAGTAACCTATTCAATTCCTACCTTTGACTAGCAAGCGAAAAAAGTCGGATAATCTGTTGTCCGCTTTTTAGATCATGTGTATGGGGCATTAAGCTCAACCCTGGGTGAAAAAAAAAAAAAAATTGACCCTTACAATGAGCGCCTTTCTCACTGCAAGGGTTATATGCTAGTTTCTGTCTATGGGGAAAGTCATACTTACCCTTATCCCTTGCTCCCTTGGCAGCAAATGTTCTTCAGTGTTGCAGATTGTGGGTAGGCCTTTGCTGACTCTGCATTGTAAGCAATGATGCCATAATGCCTGCGATTGATAAAAAGTGGCTTCAAGGGGGCTGGATGAACAGTTGTGAGAAGGACTGTGGGAGTGAGGCACAAGGTAAAGTATAACTGCCTTTTTGGTTTTCCTCCTAGATTAAAACAACCTTTTAACCCTTGCAGTGCAGGGGAAGCCCCCACACCATACCTGCAAACGAACCTCAAATCTCACCACAGTGATATCACTCATCCCTTTTCCACATATTCCCACTTCAATGACCAATGCACTGATGCAAACTTCTGTGCATGCCTAAAAAAAGCAACAGGATTCATGATTTAACCACTTCCATACAAGGCAGTTACACCCCCTTCCTGCCCAGACCAATTTTCAGCTTTCAGCACTCTCACACTTTGAATGACAATTGCTCAGTCATGCTACACTGTAACCAAACAAAAATTTTATATTTTTTTCACACAAATAGATCTTTCTTGTGGTGGTATTTGATCACAACTGGGTTTTTTTTGTGATTAAAGCAAAAAAAAAAAGCAAAAACATTTTTTTTTAGTTTCCATTATAAAATTTTGCAAAAAAATTATTTTTTCTTCATACATTTGGGCCAAAATTTACACTGCTACATATCTCTGGTAAAAATAACCAAAATTAGTGTATATTATTTAGTCTGTGTGAAAGGTATTGAGTCTAGAAGCCATGGTACCAATTACTGAAAATTGATCACACCTGATGTACTGACTGCCTAGCTTCTTTCTTGAGGCCCTGAAATGTCAGGACAGTACAAATACCCCCCAAATGACCCCCTTTTGGAAAGTAGACAGTCCAAGGTATTTAGTAAAAGGCATGGTGAGTTTTTTGAAGTTGTAATTTTTTCCCGCAATTCTTGGGAAAATGAAGAAAAAAAAAGTTGTCAATTTATAAGATATTTCTAACACATAGCATGTACACAGCAAAAATGACACCCCAAAATACATTATGCTGCTCTTCCTGAGTATGGTGATACCACATGTGTGAGACTTTTACACAGCCTGGCCACAAAAAGAGACTCAACATCCAAGTAGCACCTTCAGGCGTTCTAGGAGCATAAATAACTATAACTTTCTGACTACCTATCATACTTTTGAAGGCCCTAGAGCAACAAGACAATCTAAATGCCCACAAAATTACCCCATTTTTGAAAGCAAACACTCCAACGTATATTATATTATGATTCTTTTTAACATGTCATTTTTTTCCACAAGTTTTTGGAAAATGTGGGAAAAAATGTGCGAAAAATGTGGGAAAAAATGAAAACCTATTTCATTGGCTATTTACCTTGATTGGGGGTGGGCTCTGTCCGAGGGATTGGCCCCGACTGCCGTGCTGCGCGCCCCCGGGGACGTCATATGAACACCCCCCAGTTAAGAAGATTCACCCTCTCACTATCAATGATAATGGTAAACAGGACAAATAGAAAGTAAAAGAAAATCCCAAGTTTTGGGTTGTCCCCAGAAAAGTAATAGGAGGAGAAATCTTCCAATAGGGACACTAGTTCTAGTGACCTGGGGGCCCCAAAATAATTCCCTTAATTTGCAGGATCTTACTTCTTGTTTGGAAATGGGTTGTAAAGTAAAGAGAAATCTCCGCAATGGGACACAGATGGCAGAAAAAAAACTCTTACAGGGGTTATAATCCTTTCTTGCTTTATCCAAAATGAAAAAAAAAAAAATGTGCCTATAGTTCTACTACTACTTAAGGCCTGAAATCATCACAAAGCTACAGTTGTGCTCATAAGTTTACATACCCTGGCAGAATTTATGATTTCTTATGCATTTTTTAGATAATATGAATGATAACACAAACTTTTTTCACTCATGGTTAGTGTTTGGCTGAGGCTATTTATTATCAATCAACTGTGTTTTAGTCTTTTTAAATCATAATGAAATCATAAGCTACAAAAGGCACAGGAAATTTGGTCAGAATTGATGGCAAGATGAATGCAGTATGTTTTCAAAAAATACTCTAGGAAAATTTGCATTCATCAGCCCGGAAGCTGCGCATGGGACGTACTTGGACATTCCAACATGACAATGATCCTTAACACAAGGCCAAGTAAACCTGTCATTGGCTAGAGCAGAATAAAGTGAAGGTTCTGGACTGGCCATTTCAGTCAATATCATTGAGCCACTCTGGGGAGATCTCAAACGTGCAGTTCATGCAAGACTGCAAGACAGCCCAAGAATTTACAGGAACTGGAGGCTTTTTACGTGGAAGAATGGGCAGCTTTACCATCTGAGAAGAAAAAGAGCCTCATCCACAAATACTGCAAAAGACTTCAAGCTGTCATTGATGTTAAAGGGGGGAATACACGGTATTAAGACCTGGGGTATGTAAACTTTTGACCAGGGTTATTTGGGTAGTTTCTGTTGTCATTATGATTTAAAAAGAGTAAACACAGTTGACTGATAATAAATGGCTTCAGCCAAACACTAACCATGAGTGAAAGAAATGTTTTTGTGTTATTCATATTCTTGGAAAAATGGTCAAGAAATCATAAATTCTGCCAGGGTATGTAAACATATGAGCACAACTGTAGGTAAAAATTCACTTTGTGTTCTATATGCTCTTTTCCTTCAGCAGTAACAGATACAGTAGCGCACCTGATAAATAGCATCCTTTGGTATAATAAAACAGTGAAAGTCAATATTTACCCATTAAAGAAATATTATACTGGTTGATAGGTAATAACTATGTTATAAGAATATAAGTGAATGTTTCCTATCTCTCTGCTACACATGACGAGTGAATGCTGATCAAAGTAAATCCCACCATAGTTCTCCTAAAAGTATTTTCAACCAATAGACTTAAAATTTCTGCACTAGCAATCCGAATACCCCTGGACAGAGCTGTAGATGAGGCAGCTAAAGATAAAATGGTAAAACTCCACTACAGATCCCTGTATTTGTGATGCAATGTATCAAGCACACATTTATTATTCCGATTTTGAGCTTATGTTACAGAATCTGTTAATAAACAGTTTTCATGAACAGGGAAAAGTAGTTATAACATGTTTAAGTAAAGTAAAAGTAAATATTTAAGTAATGTTATTGGAGGAAGCAAAACCTTTTGGTACTTTGGCAGTTAGACAACACGTTTTTTTTTGGAAATAGTTTCTTAACCACTTTAGGACCGGAGGATTTTCCTGCTTAACACCCAGGCCACTTTTTTAAACTTGGCACTGCGCAACTTTAACTGACAATTGCGCGGTCATGCAACGCCGTACCCAAACATAATTTGCGTCCTTTTTTCCCACAAACAGAGCTTTCTTTTGGTGGTATTTGATCACCTCTGCGCTTTTCATTTTTTTGCGATATTAATAAAAAAAAGAGCAAAAATTTTGCAAAAAAATTGACATTTTCTACTTTGACAGTCAAAAAATATCCAATATATTCAATTTTTGTCATATATTTAGGCCAAAATGTATTTAGCTACATGTCTTTGACAAAAAAATTCTCAATGAGCATATTTTTAACCACTTTAAGACCGGAAGATTTTTTCCCATTCCTGACCAGGCTATATTTTGCTATTCGGCACTGCGTTACTTTAACGTACAATTGCGCGTTCGTGCGACACTGTGCCCAAATTAAATTTATGTCCTTTTTTCCCCACAAATAGAGCTATCTTTTGGTGGTATTTGGTCACATGTGCGATTTTTAATTTTCGGAAAACACAAAAAGAGCGACAATTTTGAAAAAAATAAACAATATTTTTCACATTCTGATATACAGTGGGGATCGAAAGTTTGGGCACCCCAGGTAAAAATTTGTATTAATGTGCATAAAGAAGCCAAGGAAAGATGGAAAAATATCCAAAAGGCATCAAATTACAGATTAGACATTCTTATAATATGTCAACAAAAGTTAGATTTTATTTCCATCATTGACACTTTCAAAATTACAGAAAACAAAAAAATGGCGTCTGCAAAAGTTTGGGCACCCTGCAGAATTTATAGCATGCACTGCCCCCTTTGCAAGGCTGAGACCTGCCAGTGTCATGGATTGTTCTCAATCATCGTCTGGGAAGACCAGGTGATGTCAATCTCATAGGTTTAAAATGCCCAGAATCATCTGACCTTGCCCCAACAATCAGCATCATGAGATATTCTAAGCAGTTGTCTAGAAAACTGAAAATGAAAATAGTTGACGCTCACAAAGCTGAAGAAAGGCTATAAAAAGGTAGCAAAGCATTTTCAGATGTCAATATCCTCTGTTCGGAATGTAATTAAAAAATGGCAATCATCAGGGACAGTGGAAGTTAAAGCAAGATCTGGAAGACCAAGAAAAATAGACAGAACAGCTCGCAGGATTGTGAGAAAAACAATTCAAAACCCATGTTTGACTGCACGATCCCTCCAGAAAGATCTGGCAGACACTGGAGTTGTGGTACACTATTCCACTATAAAGAGATACTTGTACAAATATGGTCTTCATGGAAGAGTCATCAGAAGAAAACCTCTATGTCCTCACCACAAAAATCAGCGTTTGAACTTTGCAAATGAACTATTAGACAAGCCTGATGCATTTTGGAAACCAGTTCTGTGGACCGATGAGGTTAAAATTGGTTGAGGTGAGCGAGGAGGCGTGCTGTGAGGTGAGCGAGGAGGCGCGCTGTGAGCCAGATGTGCGGGGAAGGCACTGAGAGAAGGACCAGAAGCCGGAAGCCGTGTTTGTGTGGCAGCGTGTGCAGCGCTGTGAGTGTGCGTGAGTGATTAGGAGCTGCGGGGGGATACGTACGGGGACCATCTGTGACCACCAAACGGCGGCGGCGGCAGAGGACGGCCAGGGGGGCTGAAGGACTGGGAGTGAGCTGGTGACCCGGAACAGCAGCACGCGAGTAGGTGACCGATCAGATGTTTGGCAGCTGGTGGGGGGGGGAACCAGAGGGGAATAGCTAGGGACTATTAGGCAACTGCTTGTGCTCTGTGACTGACAGCTCTGCGACCGACTACTCTGCGACTGACCGGGCTCTGCGACTGACCGGGCTCTGCGACTGACCAGGCTGTGCGAATGATCGGCTCTGCGACTGATCGGGCTGTGCGACTGAGTATTGTGCGCGACTGACCAGGCTGTGCGACTGAGAGTGTTGTGCGACAGAGTGTAGTGCGACTGACCGGGCTGTGCGTCTGACCGGACTGTGCGACTGAGAGTGTTGGGCGACTGTGAGCGTTGGGCGACTGTGAGCGTTGGGCGACTGTGAGCGTTGTGCAACTGAGTGTTGTGTGAATGTGAGTGTTGTGCGACTGACCAGGCTGTGCGATTGTGAGTGTTGTGCGACTGAGTGTCAAGTAAGTGTAGCGGAGTACCAGAGGGTGAGAAGGTAGAGTCAGGAAGCTAGGAAACAGCCACACAGGAAAGACTTTAATTACTAAATCCCCATTAGATTAGATTAGTAGGTACAATGCCCGGCGGGTGTGGAGATGCGATGTACATCTTGTGGTATGTATGCGTTCCTCGATCATGCGATTGAGGGCGGATACAAATGCACACAATGTAAGAACGTTGCTTCCCTGGAAGCTCAGGTCCTGAATCTAGGGAGGCAGCTGGCAACACTGAGCCGAATGTCCATACCAAAGGAGAGCAGGGATCGTACCCGTCAGGCGCAGGCAGGGGCCTGTACAGAGGTGAGTGGAGTATTGGAGGTGCAGGCATCAGAGCAGAGTAGAGGGGTGACAGTTAGGAGGGGTAGAAGGGGACAAGGCAAGGAGGCTGTCCTGGAGCACCCCAATAGATACGCCCGTTGCGTGATAATGGGGAAACCAGTCAGGGACCAGCATTGCTGGAGCAGAGTGACCCCTAGCTGCCAGGGGAAGAACTCCTCCATTGAGGCCGGGAGAAAGGGAAAGGAAAGACAGGTGATGAATCATTAGAAGGACAGAGAGGGCAATCTGTCACAAAGACCGTGGGCGCCGAACAGTCTGTTGTTTACCGGGCGCTCGGGTTCGGCACATCGCGGATCGGGTGGACAGATTACTCGGTGTGGCTGGGGAAGACCCAGCTGTCATGGTACACGTGGGTACCAATGACATAGGCAGAGGAAGATGGAGAGTCCTAAACGATTTCAGGGACTTAGGCGCTAAGTTGAGGAGTAGGACCTCCAAGGTAGTATTTTCAGAAATACTACCTGTACCTCGAGCCACACCAGAGAGGCAGCGGGAGATTAGGGAAGTTAACAAGTGGCTGAGGAGCTGGTGTAGTAAGGAGGGTTTCGGGTTCCTGGAGAACTGGGCCGACTTCTCAGTTGGCCACCGGCTCTTTGGTAGGGACGGATTGCACCTAAATGGGGAGGGTGCAGCCGTACTGGGTGAGAGGATGGCCACAAAGTTAGAGGGGCTTTTAAACTAGGTGATGGGGGGGGGGGGAGGGTACAGATGTAGAATTAGCCACTGGAAAGCAAGATTCAGAGGGCAGAAATGGGGGCATTAGCGGTAGGGTGTTCGGACCTCCTAAACCCAGGGTGGGTATGGGGAAAAAATCACAAGAGCAGCCTAAAAACATCAAATGAGGATATATGTAACCGGTCAAAATTACGAGGCTTGTATACCAATGCCAGAAGCCTGGCCAACAAGATGGGAGAGCTGGAGCTACTGATGTTTGAGGAGGACTTAGATTTTGTGGGGATAACAGACACTTGGCTTGACAGCTCTCATGACTGGATGGCGACCATTCAGGGGTATTCCCTTTATCGCAGAGATAAAGAAGGTAAAAAAGGGGGAGGGGTATGTCTGTATATTAAGAACAGTGTACAGGTAAATATGAGGGATGATATTAATAATGGAGCTATGGACGAGGCAGAATCCCTATGGGTAGAACTTCAAAGGGAAGGCACTGTGGGGAAGGTAATATTGGGCGTATGCTATAGGCCCCCCAACCAGAGGGAGGAGGTGGAGGCGGGCCTCCTTTTACAGATAGGATTGGCAGCAAGGATGGGAAATGTCATTATAATGGGGGACTTTAATTATCCAGATATAGACTGGGCAGAAGGATCCGCGCATTCAGCCAAGGCTCGGCAGTTCCTAAATGTTTTGCAGGACAATTTCATGGGTCAGATGGTGAACGCACCGTCAAGAAACAATGCGGTACTTGACCTACTGATTACCAACAATACAGACCTGCTCACGGATATAGAAATACGGGAGAACTTAGTAAACAGTGACCATAGGTCAATTTGTTTCAAAATTAATTATAGTAATAGGAAACACAAGGGCAATATAAGAACACTGAATTTCAAAAAGAGCCAATTTCCCAAAACTGCGCTCTCTGCTAGAAAATAGCAAATGGGATAGAACCCTGGGAACAAAGAACACGGAGGAAAAATGGGAGTGCTTCAAGAGCATACTTAACAAAAGGGATTGACCAGTGCATTCCAAAGGGAAATAAATGTAAAAGAGCAAAACTAAACCCTGGGTGGCTTAACTCCAACATAAAAATGCATATTAATGCTAAAGGAAAGGCCTTCAAAAAATACAAGGCTGAGGGGTCATTGGCAGCATTCAAGCATTACAAAGAGTGTAATAAGAAATGTAAAGACGAAATCAGGGCGGCTAAAATGGAACATGGGAGACATATAGCGGAAGAGAGTAAAAAGAACCCCAAAAAACTCTTTAAGTATATAAACAGTAAGAAAGCGAGGCCAGAACACATTGGCCCCATAAAAGACGATAAGGGAGTTTTGGCCACAGAGGACAGGGAAAAGGCGGTAGTGTTAAATAATTTCTTCTCTTCAGTCTTCACAAAAGAATTGGGGGGCTACACTAACCCAGCTTGTAAGGCCAAACTAAACAACACACCTCAGGAAATACCGCCATGGCTCACAGAAGATAGACTTAGAACTAAACTAGAAAAACTTAACATAAATAAATCACCGGGACCGGATGGCTTGCACCCGAGGGTTCTTAAGGAGCTCAGCCAGGTGATTGCCAGACCATTATTCTTGATCTTTAAGGATAGTTTACAGACGGGTATGGTGCCAGCTGATTGGAAAAAAGCCAACGTGGTACCAATATTTAAAAAAGGGTCCGAGATATATCCCGAGTAACTATAGGCCGGTCAGCCTAACATCAGTAGTCTGCAAGATTTGAGGAGATGTTAAGGGACCACATACAAGACTTTAGTAATGAAAACAGTATTATTAGTAGTAATCAGCATGGATTCATGAAAAATCGTTCTTGCCAGACCAATCTATTAACCTTCTATGATGAAGTGAGCTGCCACCTAGATAAAGGTAAGCCTGTGGATGTGGTGTATCTGGACTTTGCAAAGGCCTTTGACACCGTTCCCCACAAACGCTTACTGTTCAAACTAAGGAAGGTAGGTATGGACCATAAGGTGAGTACCTGGATAGAGAACTGGCTCCAGGGGAGGTTGCAAAGGGTGGTGATTAATGGGGAGTTCTGTCCTGGGGCCAATCCTGTTTAATTTATTCATAAATCTAGAGGAGGGGATATCAAGTAAAATCTCGGAATTTGCCGATGATACTAAACTAAGCATGCCATTATCTTCTGGGCAGGATGTGGAAACCTTACAAGCAGACCTGAACAAAATAATTGGGTGGGCAACTACAGATGAGGTTTAATGTTGAAAAATGTAAAGTAATGCACTTGGGTGCCAGAAACCAGAAAGCAAGCTATTCATTAGGGGGGAACCTCTGGGTGAGTCTAGGATGGAAAAGGACCTGGGGGTACTGGTAGACAACAGGCTTGGCAGTGGCATGCAATGCCAAGCCGCTGCAAGCAAAGCCAACAGAATACTGGGATGTATAAAAAAGGGGATTCACTCCAGAAATAAAGAGATTATTCTCCCACTCTACAAAACTCTGGTCCGGCCACATCTGGAGTATGCTGTCCAGTTCTGGGCACCGGTCCTCAGGAAGGATGTGCTGGAACTGGAGAAAGTCCAGAGAAGGGCAAAAAAAAATAATTAGGGGAATAGAGGACATCAGCTTTGAGGAAAGACTACAAGCACTGAACCTATTCTCTCTGGAGAAGAGACGATTGAGGGGGGATATGATATCAATGTACAAATACTGTACTGGCAACCCTAGCATATGGAAAAACCTATTCAGAGAAAGAGAATACAATAAGACACATGGCCACTCACTAAAACTAGAGGAAAGGCGGTTTAACCTTAAAATACGCAGGGGGATCTTCACTGTAAGAGCAGTAAGGATGTGGAATTCTCTTCCACAAGCAGTTGTGTCAGCAGGGAGCATTGATAGTTTCAAAAAACTATTAGATGGGCACCTTAAAGACCACAACATACAGGAGTATACAATGTACGGTTAACAGCAAACACACACACACACACACACACACACATCATAGGTTGAACTGGATGGACTGATGTCTTTTTTTCAACCTCACAAACTATGTAACTATGTAAATTGAACTTTTTGGCCGGAATAAGCAAAGGTACGTTTGGAGAAGGGGCACAGAATTTAATGAAAAGAACCTCTGTCCAACTGTTAAGCATGGGGGTGGATCAATCATGCTTTGGGGTTGTATTGCAGCCAGTGGCACAGGGAACATCTCACGAGTAGAAGGAAAAATGGATTTAGTAAAATTTCAGCAAATTTTGGATGGTAACTTGATGCCATCTGTGAAAAAGCTGAAGTTAAAGAGAGGATGGCTTCTACATATGGATAATGATCCTAAACACACCTCAAAATTCACGGGGTATTACATCAAGAGGCGTAAACTGAAGGTTTTGCCATGGCCTTCACAATCTCCTGACCTCAACATAATTTAAAATCTATGGATAGATCTTAAAAGAGCAGTGCGAGACAGGCAGCCCAGAAATCTCAAAAAACTGGAAGACTTTTGTAAATCAGAATGGGCAAAGATACCTCAAACAAGAATTGAAAGACTCTTGGCTGGCTACAAAAAGTGTTTACAAGCGGTGATACTTGCCAAAGGGGGCAGTACAAGATATTAACTCTGCAGGGTGCCCAAACTGTTGCAGACGCCATTTTTTGGTTTTCTGTTATTTTGAAAGTGTAAATGATGGAAATAAAATCTAACTTTTGTTGACATATTATAAGAATGTCTAATCTGTAATTTGATGCCTTTTGGAGATTTTTCCATCTTTCCTTGGCTTCTTTATGCACATTAATACAAATTTTTACCTGGGGTGCCCAAACTTTCGATCCCCACTGTATAACATTCTCCCAAAAAAATGTATAAATCAAATTTTTTTAACATTTTATGCCAATTTGTTTTATGCTACATATTTTTGGTAAAAAAAAAAAAAAAATCACAATAAGCGTATTTTCATTGGTTTGTGCAAAAGTTATTGCATTTACTAACTACGGGAAAGATTTGTCATTTTTATTGTTTATTTTTTTTTTTTACTCGTAATGGCGGCGATCTGCGATTTTTTTTTGCGGGACTGCGAGATTGCGGCGGACAAATCGGACCCCTAACTGACATTTTTGACACTTTTGGGGGGACCAGTGACATTACTACAGTAATCAGTGCTATAAATATGCACTGTTACTGTAATCATGACACTGGCAGGGAAGGGGTTAACTCTGTTGGTAATCAAGGGGTTAAATGTGTGCCTCATGCTTACTGACGTGTGTGGGGGGGAGGGTATTGTGTGACACAGACACAGATCGCAGGTTCAGCTATGCTGAATCTTGTGATCTGTCCCTGCCTGTCACAGAGGAGATCCGCCTGCTTTGTCTACACAAGCGGGCGGATTTCCTCACCCTTTTCCTGGCGATCGGGGAAGAGCGTAGGTGATCACCACTGCCTCTCCTCCCCTGGCCCGACTCCCGCTGTGTCTGAATACAGCGGGAGCGAGCCTCCGGCGGCGCGCACGCACCGCCGAAAGAGGGAGGAATCCTACGTCGCTGGACCCAGCGAGGCCGCTCTGCTGCAGTAGCAGCACCATGAGCTGTCGGCAAGTGGTTAAAGTGTATCTATTGTCAAAATTTTAAATCCTTTATCCATTTCTACATTATATTTCAATTATTTGTAGCCTGCTCAAAATCTGAACAGTCTCAAAGTTTGTAAATCTACTTTTTAAAGAGACCCACACATTTATTTCCTGGAATTCTGTGACATGTATTCACTATGCCCTGTGGGTAGGCACTGCTGTGCCCACATTTCACAGAGCCTTAACTACAGAGGTGCTGAGAAGAGGAATTTCAGGAGGTGGAGTCAGTACAGGAAGGCAGGCAGCAAGGTACCATGGGATATGTAGTCCTTAGAAATTTAGAGTAAACCAAAAGGAATGAGAATAGAATCCAGAAACTAGTGGAAAGAGATGGCCAGGTGACAGGCAGCACTCACCACGTAACAGGAGATTTTTCAAGTTTACTTCAAATTGTCAAAAATAACTATTGTCTGTACTGCTAATAAAATGCTGATGTTATAAAATGAGAGTGTATGCCGTGACTATAGATCTACTTTAAGATAATTGTAAACATAAACTCACCTATAAATTTAATGCGTCCAGAGCTCAGTAATGTTGGATCATCTTTTTTTACATTCTCAGTTGCATCTTGGACAAGTTGATCAATATGGTCAATGCCAACAACTTTTCCTGTGGGGCCTACCTAAGAAGAAAGAACATTTATCAATTGGCTGTCAGTCTAAAAACGAGATTGTTCTGGTACCTTAGTTTTGTTCATCTTATAAGTGTATTGAGACATTTCTAAAACCTTTTGCTATTTGTCTTGTGTGGTATGTACATCGCTGTAAAATTCACAAATTAAAAACAAAGTAGTAGTAGGTTACTTGACCTTAAAAGGGAAGCTATTATTTTTTTCAGTAATTTTATTTTATTTTTAATAACATTTACAAGTTTACAAATATATGGGTTTATCTTGTTGTTAATTTGTATAATATTTTTTTTTACTAAAAATTTTTTTTTTAACACGGAGTACATCATGACACTCAGACTGCAAAGCATGCTAACAATGACAGCTGAACATGAAGTTTGGTATTCTTGTCTATTTCTAACATAGCAGCAGAAAGATCTCTTACGGCTTTCCTGCTATTACACACAGCTCCACCTGCTAGATGCAATTGGTATAAATCCGGGGTCCTCAATAGGCGGACTCCGGGCCGCCTCCGGACCCACACGGATTAAAATCTGGACCGCCGAAGCGGTCTGCTTCCTTCTGTCTCAGCGGGGGACAGAATGGAGAGGATCGGGAGGATCGGACTGGCTGTGTTTAGCGCTGCATGATTACAAAAAGCCGAGTACAAGTTCTTCTGCGGCGGAGAGGATGTCCTACAAAGTCCCGCCTCCTGGGCCGGCTGTTACCTATGATAGACAGAACACTGGTGACGTCTATCATAGGAGCCGGTGTCCAGGAGGCGGGACTTTGTAGGACATCCTCTCCGTCGGGTAAGAAGAACTTGTACTCGGCTTTTTGTAATCATGCAGCGCTAAACACAGCCACTCCGATCCTCTCAATTCTAACCCCCCCCCCGCTGATGACAGAAGGAAGCAGACCTCGGCGGTCCAGATTAATGGGGGCACGCACACTGGTCACTGCATTATTGGGGGCACAAACACTTTTCACTCTGCATTATTGGGGGCACGCACACTGGTCACTGCATTATTGGGGGCACAAACACTGGTCACTGCATTATTGGGGGCACAAACACTGGTCACTCTGCATTATTGGGGGCACGCACACTGGTCACTGCATTATTGGGGGCACAAACACTGGTCACTGCATTATTGGGGGCAAGCACACTGGTCACTCTGCATTATTGGGGGCAAGCACACTGGTCACTCTGCATTATTGGGGGCACAAACACTGGTCACTCTGCATTATTGGGGGCACAAACACTGGTCACTCTGCATTATTGGGGGCACGCACACTGGTCAATCTGCATTATTGGGGGCACACACACTGGTCACTGCATTATTGGGGGCACACACACTGGTCACTGCATTATTGGGGGCACACACACTGGTCACTGCATTATTGGGGGCACACACACTGGTCACTCTGCATTATTGAGGGCACACACACTGGTCACTCTGCATTATTGGGGGTACACACACTGGTCACTCTGCATTATTGAGGGCACACACACTGGTCACTCTGCATTATTTGGGGCACACACACTGGTCACTCTGCATTAATGGGGGCACACACACGGTTGCTCTGCATTAATGGGGGCACGCACATGGTCACTCTGCATTAATGGGGGCACGCACATGGTCACTCTGCATTAATGGGGGCACGCACATGGTCGCTCTGCATTAATGGGGACACGCTCTGCATTAATAGGGGCACACACATGGTCGCTCTGCATTAATGGGGGCACACACATGGTCGCTCTGCATTAATGGGGACACCCTCTGCATTAATGGGGGCACACACATGGTCGCTCTGCATTAATGGGGGCACGCACATGGTCGCTCTGCATTAATGGGGACACGCTCTGCATTAATGGGGGCACACACATGGTCGCTCTGCATTAATGGGGGCACACACGGTCACTCTGCATTAATGGGGGCACGCACATGGTCGCTCTGCATTAATGGGGGCACGCACATGGTCACTCTGCATTAATGGGGGCATGCACACTGGTTGCTTTTCATTAATGGGGGCACGCACAATGGTCGCTCTGCATTGGATGGGGGCAAGTTTTGGGGAATGCCTTTTTTTGTTGTTGGCGTTCTGTATTTGGAATTTGACGGTCACTTTTCCGGACCTCGGACTGAATGGAAAATTTGTAAGTGGACCTTTCAAGTTTACATTTGAGTACCCCTGGTATAAATGAACCCTTCATATACAACATATCAAATTTACATTATTAAAGGAAATAAATAATCACAACACTATCTGCCTGGAGTTTGCATGTTCTCCCTGTGCCTGCGTGGGTTTACTCCGGTTTCCTCCCACACTCCAAAGACATGCTGGTAGGTTAATTGGATCCTGTATAAAATTGGCCTTACTATGTGTATGTATGAATGTGAGTTAGGGACCTTAGATTGTACGCTCCTTGAGGGCAGGGACTGATGTGAATGTGCAATGTATATGTAAAGCGCTGCGTAAATTGACAGCTCTATATATAAGTACCTGAAATAATAATAATAATCATAAATAAAATGCTTTGTACACACAGGCCGAATATTGGCCAGTTCAACAGAAACTGGCTGACATTCGGCTCGTTTGTTTAGCAGCATGTCCGACAGAAGCCGGTCGAAAGTCTGGCTTCTGCATAACGGGCATGTCAGATAAAAACATCTGCCGATCAGCATGTGATCACAGGTAATGGCTGTAAGCGCTGATCAATGCGGTCATTATTTTCTGCAACTAAGGGCTGCTGATTTGCTGCAGGTTTGAAGCCACTTCCAGGCTACATCCATGCACTCCAAGGTAAGCCATAGACTGTTCGATTCTCAGCCGGAACCTGCTGAGATTTAAACCCTGTTTGGGCAGGCTGAATGTAACAAGTTGATCAATCAATCAACTTGGGTACAACCAGCCTGCGTATTTACTTGCAATTATCGCTAGCGGCTGCTATAGCTGCTAGAAATAATCACTGTCTTCTCCAGGAAGGGACAACTTACCCCACCAGGAGAAGACAATTACTCGCCAGGAGGGATTCCCCTGTCTGTGTTAATGGGGCAATCGTGTAAATTCCTTTCCTGCAACCCGTGGTTGCAGTAAATAAATTCTCACCATCTATGGTTTGGCTTATAATGCATGGCCTTTCTCAGGGCTGGTTTCCTCATGGTGAATGTGTAATGTGTGTTAAACGAGTCACTTGCGGTTTCTATCAGAAGCCTGTGTGACAGGGTGACTACATGAGAGCACAATAGGGAGACAGGAACAGAGAACTGTTACCCTCTAAGAGGAAATGAGTGAACATAGACCATCATGGCAGGATCACCAGGTATTATTTTACACTGAATGCTGCAGATATAAACATTTTAAAAAATGCTTTAGAAATGATGGCATGTTAAAGCTTATATTTTTTATATATTGTGTAATTATATGTTAATCAAGTTTACATTAACTTTGATGCGGTATTGTTTTAATTAAAAATAAACTACAACAAATAACTAAATTTGTCTTGACATCAGCCCCCTATTATTCCTCGAACAACAGCACTTAGAAAACGGAGTGGCAGCACTTGGAGTCAATCAGGCGTGTGGAGAGAAAACTTGTGCCAAAAGGAAATACGATGAAAGAAGGAAGAAGCAAAGAGAGATGTGTGCAGCTGTGTAACATACAGAGCTCCTTTGCAAACCATCCTGTCCCATGTCACTGCACACCCTTGCTTGATAAATGTTGCATTTAGGAGGTACACCGCTTAGACTATGTCTAAAAGAAGACTGCCAAGGCAGACACCTAGCCCTTGATGGTACTCAAGGCCAACTTCTGCTCAACACCTCAATGCCACCGAACAGGAACGAGGATGATAAACACTGATCAACTCACACCACGAAATTTACTATACACTTTTCACGTACAATGGTAAACCTTCCTAGGAGGTAGGACTTTCTCGCCTTCAGCAGTGTCAGAATCACCGACCCAGGTAGACTTCTATCCTTTAGCACCTGGCTTTCAACAGCCAGGCCATCAAAGCCAGTCATTGTAAAGCAGAAAGGAAGAAGATCTTGGGACAGCAGGTCCTTCCTGAGAGGCAGACTTCAAGGGAGGTCAGCGACCAAATGCACTAGGTTGGCGTACCAAGACTGGCGAGGACAGTACGGGGCCACCAGAATGACCAAAATCCCTTTGGCTTCGATCCTGCGCAGAAGCCGCAGAAGAAGCCTGAGAGGAGGGACGGCGTAGATCAAATGATACTGGCCCCACGGGGCCACCAGAGCATCTGTGGCGTCCGCCAGAGGATCCCGTGACCGAGCCACAAACCTTGGTACCTTTCTATTGAGCCGAGACGCCAATAGATCCACCCCAGAGGTGCCCCACCGCAGAAATATCAGATGAAACACGTCCCGATGAAGGGACCACTCCCGATGGACCAACGCCTGCCAACTGATATAGTCCACCTGCCAATTTCCCACACCTGGTACGTGTACAGTAGAGAGGGCCGTAACAAAGCATTCTGCCCACTGGAGAATGCTGGAGACCTCCATAGCAGCCAGTACACTTTTTGTTCCGCCCTGATGATTGACATAAGCCACCACCGTGGCACTGTCTGACTGGATCCGTACCAGGAGCCCCTGGAGCCGATCCGTCCAGTGATCCAGGCACAGCCTGATCGACCGAAGTTCCAAAACATTGATCAGTAGTCTGGATTCTTCCAGCGTCCAAAAACTCTGAGGGGGGCTCAGCCCCAGAACACCTCCCCATCCGGACAAACTGGCATCAGTCGTGACAGATGTCCCAATACAAAGGGAGAAAAAACTTGCCCTGCCAAAGAGTCAAAAAGCAAAGTCATAAGACCAGGGAACCCCTGATTTCCTGGCTTAGCCGAATCTGATTGTCCAGGGACACTTTTCCCACTGCACAAAAATATCTCTCTGGAGGGACCTCGTATGGAACTGTGCAAACTGGACCGCCCCAAAAAAGGTAGACACCATCAGGCCCAGCACTCGCATGCAAGTCTGGAGGGAAGACCTTCTACAGGAGAGTAACAGATGAATTGCAGCATGAAACTTCTGGAGTTTGTCCAGAGCAAGAAACACTCTGGCCAGAGCTGAATCCAGAGTCAGATCCAGATAATCTGATTTTCTAAAAGGAATCAGGGCAGACTTCTGGTAGTTTAGAAGCCAACCAAATTCCTTCAAGGTCTGGAGAGTAATCTCCACGTCGTCCATCAATGCCGATGAGGACTCTGCTTGCAAGAGGAGGTCATCCAAGTAGCCCAGCACAGCAATCCACCGCTGACGTAGCAAGGCCAGAACCGTGGCCAGCACCTTCGTGAAAACCCGAGGAGCAGAGGCGAGACCAAAGGGTAACGCCACAAACTGATAGTTCTCCCTCCCAGAGCAAATCGGACCAAATGCTGGTTTCGGGGACATATTGGAATGAGCAAGTAAGCATCTTTGATGTGAATAGAGGCCAGGAAATCCCCCTGATGTAGGGATGCCACCACCGTGCGAATGGATTCTATTCTGAATTTCAATTTTTTTTTTTTTAATTCTTTTTATTAATTTTCAAAACACAACATACAGAACAGAGGCTTATGGGCATACCCAGGCTCGACAACACAGATCCCGCTAACACAACCCACACTCGAGCAACAAAAAAACAAAAAAAAAAAAACAAAAATATAATAAAAGACCAAGGATACAGGTCGCAATCCCGGAAGGGACAGCAATAGTGGTTAGACGTGTGATGAAGCCCAGGACCTCAGACCAAAAACCCTGGAGGGACGGACAGTGCCAGACCATATTGGCGTAGGAGGGAGTGGCAGAACCACACCTCCAGCAAACATCTGGAATGCCAGGAGACACTCTATGCAACCTGGAGGGGGTAAGATGAAACTTATGCAGAATCTTGAACTGTATCAGGCGATCTCTGGAGGACACCAAATGTTTAAAGGGATAATCCCAGACATCCTCCCAATCCTCTGAATCCAATTCCGGCATCTCCGCCACCCAGAATGCCTTCAATCTCCCCAGACCCACATGCACGTTGGGCGTTAGGGACCTGTATATAGAGGAGAGTGGTTTTTGAAGGTCCTCATCCCGGAGGACCAGTTCCAGGTCTGCCGGAGTCAAGTTCAGGGGGAGTTCCCCAAACTGATTTCGAAAGGCATGGCGGAGCTGCAGGAACCGGAAAAAGTAAGAGTTGGGGAGATCAAACCTGCTTTTCAATTGGTCGAAGCTAAGAAGGACACCCTCCGGACAAATGTGAGAAAGACATCAGATTCCCTTAGTAGCCCAGATAGATGGATCAGGGACAGAGAGGAATTCAGGCAGTTCCGGGTTGCGCCATAAGGGAAGGTTCGGAGACCGCCGACCAGGGTCAGTTTTGGAATAGGGGGAGATCAAAGTCCAGGCCCTGATGACTTCCCTCATGGAGGTCGTAAGGGGGTACGGAGCCCTGGGTCCCCGATATAGGGCGTTACGCAACGCCTCATATGATCCTAGCAGGGCCGCCTCTAGAACCACAGCGGAGTTAGCTTCGTCAGAAGAGGCTGCGGAGCCGCGGGGCCAGGTCAGCTATATACATCTTATACCAATCCCCCGGCAAACCATCTGGGCCCGGGGTTTTTTCAGGGGGGAGAGAGCGAATAGCTGTCTCCACCTCCTCCAGGGAGAAGTCTGCTTCCAAAGCCGCAGCTTCCTCCACCGACAGGGATGGAAGGGAGAAATCTCCCAAGTACCCAAGGTCCACCGCAGGCCGCATAGAGGGAGGTACCGAATACAAATTGTGATAGTACTTCCTGAACTCGTCCAAAATGACAGCTGGGTCAGAGGAAGTGCCACCCGCCTCCAACTGGATAAGGGGGACAACAGTCTGCATTCTAGAATCAGCCACCAGGTTAGCCAAAAGTCTCCCGTTCTTGTCCCCACTTTCGAAAATCTTAGCTTTAAGTGTGCCCACGTCCGTCAAAGCTGCCGCAGACACATGTGAATGAAGTGCCCTCTGGGCCTGGGCCAGGGAGGAGTGCGCCTCGGGAGACGGGTCTAAGGCAAACTCCGACTCAGCCAGCGCCACTCCCTCCTCCAACGCCTGCAACTCCGCAGCGCCCTCCACCCTGGCCGCTTTAACAGCACTAATGTAGTCACCACGTATGGTGGCCTTAAAGGCGTCCCAACACATCGAGGGCGTAGCAGTACCAACGTTGTGTTCCCAGTATTGGGAAATTTCGCCCCGCACCGTCTCCTCCACTCCAGGGTCCCGCAGCCACCTGGTCCCCAGTCTCCAGCACTCACCCCCCCTCCGGCTCCCCAGCTCCAGCAACAACTCCAGTGGGGAGTGGTCCGAGATGCCGGAAGGTAGGTACACCGCCGAAACCACAAATGGGAGCACCAGAGGCGGGCAGAACGCAAGATCAATGCGTGATCCTGAATGGTGAGGCGCCGACACATGTGAGAAGTGGCGAGACAGTGGGTTTTTCCATCGCTACAGCTCAGTGAGCTGCAGCGCGGAAACCCAACCGACCAGGTCCGTGCACTCATGCCTGGTCGGGTTAGATGTGTCGAGCGCCCCATCCAGGATGCCATTGAAGTCACCAGCCCAAAAGACCCCCGGAGCAGAGAACCCAGCCAGGTGGTCATAAATTTGGTACAACACAGAGCCGGAAAAGGGAGGAGGCACATATACATTGACAAAAACGTACAGCTTATCTTCAATTCGTAAAGCAAGGATAATATAACGACCTTTCGGGTCCGTAATGACCTGTTCAACATGGCAAGGCAGGGATTTGTTGATGAGGATGGAAACCCCCCTTGCATACGAGGAGTACGTGGCATGGAAGGAGTGCCCCACCCAGCACCGACGCAATGCCAGTACTGAGCTGCCCATTAAATGCGTCTCCTGCAGAAATAAGATATGTGGTTTGTGCGATTGTAAAAATTTGAACAGCAAAGCCCGCTTGAATTTGTTAAGGCCTCGCACATTCCACGACAGCAGTCTAATGCGTCCCGCCATGGAACCAGATCAGAATTGACAACAGGAGAGCACCCAAGGGGCAGGAGGACCTCCGCACCACACACTCCCTCCCGCCCAGGACGACCACACTGGACCACACAGACATCAGAACTCGGCACCAACATAAAGCACTTACTGTCAAACCCATACATAGGACATTATACATCGAACCAGCAGCCAAGACAAAAGTAAAAATAAAAAAGGAGCAGCAAAAATCCATAAAAAAAAAAATCAACCAGTTCCCAAAAAAACCCTCCCTGCTGACCAGGAAAACAAAAACAGCCTGGTACAGCTTCATCCCGTAAAAAAAATAACAACGTCCGCGGTGGAACAGGGAACAGTCACCTTAGTCCGCGGACATAGGGCCCGGGGGGGGCTCCACCCGGCGACAGGTGGGTGGGGAACGACCCCCCCGCACGATCAGTTCTGATGTAGAGGGTATGGAGCAATCAAAGTCCACAGTGCAAGCAGGAGAATAATCGCCACTGAGTTCAGCAGTACAGGAGAGCTCCGAGAGCTCCCAATAGCAAGTGGACTCAACAGGATATCGAACAGTTAACAATGGATGGAAAAAGCAACCCCATCCAGGTTCCAAAAGGGGCAAAATAAAACAGAGGTGTACAGGAGGGTCATGAGGAGAGGAGAAAAAAGTTAGGGGAGAAAATCATGGCACAGGCAAAAAAAAAAAAAAAAGGGGGGGGGGGACAGGACAAGGGGGACCGAACACCACGGCAGGGAAGGATCCACCAGCCCCTTAGGGAAGGGCAAAAGGAAAATGGGAACACAGCAACCGGGGGCCAAGGAAAGGAGATCCGAGGCATCTTCACAGGTAGACAGTCCCCAGGGGCCGGTACTCACACATCTCAGCGCAGGGCCTGCAGCCAGGCATCAGCTTCGTCCGGAGTGTTGAAGAAGCGCACTGATCCATCATGAGTGACACGGAGACGACTGGGGTACAGCATGCCATACTGGACCCCCTTCTCTCTCATCCGGCGTCTGACATCAGTGAAAGATTTCCTTTTCCTTTGAAGCTCTGACGAAAAGTCAGCATACAGTTGAACACAGGTGTTTTCAAAGCGCAACTTCGGGTGCTTGCGCGCTTCGCCCAAGATCCGGTCCCGGTCCCTGTAGTTCAAGAAACGAACCAGGAAAGGTCTCGGAGGGGCGCCAGGGATCATCTTACCGGAGGGAACCCGGTGAGCTCGTTCCACCACATAGGTGGGTGAGACCTCTCCCAACTCCAGGAGGCGTCTGAAGAAGCCCTCCGTGAACTCAGCAGGGGAGTCACCCTCCGATCCTTCGGGCAGGCCAAGCACCCGGACGTTGTTCCTTCTCATCCTGTTCTCAGCGTCGTCAGCTTTCGCCATAAGGGAGTCCACCTTGGACTGGAGGGCATCCAGCAATCCGGAATGGCGGGTCGCAGTGTCCTCTGTCGTGGAGACCCTGCCCTCCACCTCCGTGAGCCGGCCGCGGATCTTATCCAGGTCATTGCGGATGAGATTACATTCCTCCGCAAGGTGGTCTATGCGGACCAGAAGGGAGGTCTTGCTCTGCTCTATAGCCTGCAGGATCACCGCCGTATCCGCTCCCACCCCCTGGTCCGGGGCAGCCGGAGGGGAGCCGGACACCCGAGCTTCTTCTATGTCCCTCAGCAAGGCCTGGAGTCGTTCGGTCAAGATGGCGTCCGGACATGCGGCGGGCAGGGCCTGGCGCTGGACAGACGCGCGCGGAGCTGCAGATTTCTTCCCCTTGGATGGCATAGGCGGCAGGGGATAGTAGTGCAGCAGGTAGGACGGAAACCTGGGTAGATAGAGGCAATAACTTCGGCAGGATGGTAAAGATTGAGTTCAGGATGGCGGGAGCTCTCGAGGCACACGTCCGCTCCGCTCTACATCCAAGCCACGCCCCCCATTCTGAATTTCTTTACCCGAACAAAACTATTCAGGGCCTTGAGGTCCAGAATCGGACGAACCTTGCCCTCCTTCTTGGGCACCATAAACAGGTTTGAATAAACACCTTGAAAACCGTTCCAATACCGGGAGAAATTCCTCTCTGAAGCAACAGGTCCTGCACCGCCCCGAAGAGAGCTTGGGAGATTGTCATTCACCAGGAATGTAGGCACGGAAACCGACTAAGACGTCCCCCCACCCCAGATACGGCTGAGGAAGCACCTTCATGCTGAAGGACCTTGTCCGCAGGTCTAAAGAGTCCCACTCTCGGCTTACCAGACCAGGGCCGCTTGGAACCTCCTGAGAGGTTGAAAGGTTTTAAACCCTTGTCAGTGGACCCTGAGGAACGAAAAACTTTTTGTGTGCCAAGAAAGAAGGGCCACGTCTGCAACGAGGCTCTTTTCTCTTCCCAGACTGCGGAAGAAAGGTGCTCTTCCCTCCCGTGAGACTCTTAATGATGTCATCCAGGGTAGCCCCAAACAGGCGATTGCCTTGAAAGGGCAAATCAGTCAGAGCCTTTTTAGAGGTTTGGTCTGTAGACCAACACTTAATCCACAACACACGCCTAAGCACCACTTCTGAAACAGATAGCTTAGAAATCAACGTAACCGTATCCAGAGAGAGATCACAGACAAATTGCAGTCCCTGGACCAACTGGTCCACCTACTTAACAAAGGCAGGGGGAATCTGCTCCTCCCCCCAGATCATGGTGCAAAAGTTTAGCCCACTTAGTTAGTGTTTGTGACACCAGGGCAATGGCCAGGAGCAGCCTTAGCTCCGAACCAGCAATAGTGAACATAGTGTGGGCCACTATGACTCAGCCTGTCAGCCAGATCCTTAAAGGCTGGGGGTTCCTCTACCGGAATCATGGTTACCTTGTTTATCCTGGAGACAGGAGGGTCCACCACTGGTGGGAAAGTCCACTTCTTGAGTGACTCTTCAAAAGGGGTACCTCACCGCAAAGCGTTTAAGAATCACAATGGGACGCTTTGGATGCTCACAATTTTTGTAGACAAGCTTGTCAAAATAGGAGGGATAAGGGAACACTTTTGCCATGCAAGACGGCTTGGGAGTGCCAAAAGGGACAGCCACCTCCGCAGCCGCCTGACCTGCATCCTCGATCTTTAAAGTCTCCCACATGGAAGTAATCAGTGCATCAACCAGTGCCTTCTCATGTGCCACTACAGCTGTGTAAGAATCATCCTCACTATCTGATAGATTAGGGAGCATGTGTCACGGGGTAGCGTGGCAGAGCCTGACATAAGAGGAGTGGCATACTGGGTAACTGGCGTGGCACAGGTTCACCAGAGGCGCAGAGTCTAAGTGTTAGCCGGTTTTCACCAGGGCCCCAGATGGCGGGGATGGACTTGGCTGCTTGCTAACACCAGGTCGCGGCCCCCCGGATTCCCTGGGAGAGCCAGAAACAGGTCCAGGACCAATAGCCTGTAGCAGGTAAACAGATCAGGACGAGACAGGATGATAGTCAGGACAAGCCAAGGTCAGGGCGGGCAGCAGGTAATCAGAATCCAAAGACAAGCCGGGTCAGGTAAACAGGAATAGCGGATATAACAGGCACAGGATACAGGAGAGCTGAAGACAACACAGCAATCACCTAGAATGACAGCTGTGTTTAAATAGGCAGTTTTGGCGCCAATTTGGTAGCCTCGAACTACACTGAGGTAGCCTCAGCGCATGCGCATAGGTGACGCCAGTGCGGTCCCTGACAGCGTGGCTACAAGCCCCACAGGGAAGAGCCAGATTTGACCGGGAAACAAAGACTCCAGGACCGCAATTAGTGCATCAATAGAGGGCTGGGACCCAGAGGGACCTGCTGCCTCCCTTTTACTGCCAGGACCTACAGCACTGCTTGCAGCTGGTCAGGTCCATATGCCATACGGACCTCATTTCTCCTTCTGCTATAAGCTCATGGTCACTTTATTGACCATGAACTTATAGCAAAATTGTTCAGGAGAATTGCTGAACAATTCTATAACTCTGATCAGCGGATTACAATCCGTTGATCAGAGTTATTAACCTAAAATGTGACACGCCCCCCCCCCCCCCCTACCACTGCCTGACTATCTCCTAATGCTCTTGGCCCCTCCAATCAATCTGCTGCCCTGGCTGCTAAAATGCCTCCCCCCAATTCCTCTGCCACGGTCACCTCTTCCCCAGCACATCTTTCACCCCTAACAGGAGCTACTCCCCCCCACCCCATCATCCGCAAGCACCGATCTTTGTGGCTGGATGAAATTGTCGGCTTTCCCCCCTCTGCCTCTCCTGCCGACAATTGCATTAATTCTAGCCACAGTTCAAAAAGAAAAAAGGTGTATACCAACCCCCCCCACTATGACCCCCCCCTGAAATGTCCCCCCCCCCCCACCCTGATCACCGGCACCCCGTCCATCCCTCCATCTCCTCCCACCGGGGGGCAGCTTCTGCCTGGGTGATCAGTGACAGTCTGGAGGGGGGGGGGGTGTGCTGGTAATGTGTTTACCAGCCCCCTTTCCTAATTCAAATAAGAGCCCCTCCACTGTGAACCCCCCCTCCCTGCAGCGTCTCCCCCCCCCCACCCCACTCCTCACCGATCACTGTAAACATGTGTTTACCAGCCCTCTTTCTTTCTAATGAACAGAGCGATCGGTTGATAGCTTCTGTCCATTCATTACTGAAATATAGTAAACACTGTTTACTATATTTCAGTTTGTGAATGAACAGGAGTCGCTATGCAGACTCCTGTCTAATTCACTACAGTGCAGCTCAGGCTATAGAGAAAGGGACTGTCTCAAAGAAGAGAACACTGTTCAGACCCCTGATATCTCTCCAAATCCCCTTCCTTCCCTTGAAAAATAAATAAATAATTCAGTAAAAAAAAAAAAAAAAAAAAAAAAAAAAAACATAATGCCCCTTTAACATAGATTTAAAAGGAACAGTACACATGTTTATATACTAGCACTTTATTGCTTTCCATATATTTGTTTTTTTCATATGATTTTCAGATTCATTGTAGGAGCATGTTATATACATTTGATTTAAAGTAACAGTACACTCTTTTTTTGTACTAGCACTTTATTGCATTTTTTTATGACATTTGATTTTCATATGACGTTTGTTCATTTGCCAACATTTTTTTTTTGGGGGTTAACACTTTTCTAGGAACAGCGCACCTTTTTACAAATACTATTCTTTCTCAATCAATTTTTGAAACATGCACGAAAAACATGCGTTTTGCTGAGTGTTTAAGAACACATTGCAAACACACATCGTGCTTGCGGTGCCATTGATTGTTAATGGAACCCAAAGCGTGGGCAGCAGATGCACGTTTTGCCACGCTACAAATATGCCAAAACACGCAATAAAAAATGCCAATACTCCACTCCCAAAAAGGTTCTGGAGCTTCTTTGATGCATTCAAGTGAATAGGCTGCCCTATGCGCAACAATCAGAAACATACCAAAACACAAACACACAAAACAAGAGCCAGAACATGAATTCTCACTATGCGAGGATGTGAATGCAACAATAAAAAAATATATTTTGCGCTGGACCACTATAAAATGTGAACGTTAAAGAGGAAGTAAAGTCTTCCGTTTTTTATTTTTTTTCTTCCCTGCAAAGTAAATGCATAATGTGGTAGTATGCATAGCATACTATCACATTATGTGACACTTACCTGAAAATGCGGCGGCATCCATCATCTCCCGTCTTCCTTCCCGGTCTGTGGACTCCGGCTGTATTACTGGCCGGAGCCGCATGACGTCACTCCTGCGCATGCAATGTAAATATCTCCTAAACAGTGCAAGTTTAGGAGATATTTACAGTACCTATAGGTAAGACTTATTATAGGCTTACCTATAGGTACAAGTTATAAAGGTGGGTTTAAATCCTGGATTTAAATGTGGATTGTGGGAATGGTAATTGTAAAAAGAAGGTGTGCTGTTGCTAGAAATCTGGGTTAACCAAAAAAATGTTGGCAAATGAACAAATGTCATAAGAAAAGCAATGAAGTGCTAGTACAAAAAAAGAGTGTACTATTCAAATATATATAACATGCTTCTACAATTAATCTGAAAATCATATGAAAAAAACAAATATCATATGGAAAGCAATAAAGTGCTAGTGTAAAAAAATGTGTACCGTTTCTTTAAATCCAACATATATGACATACACCTGGAATGGGTCCAAAAATAACATAATAAAAGCATGTCTCCTTACGAAATTCACTCTCGGGAAGAGAATCGTTTGGAATGGCAACATATGAAACATAGGAACAAGCCTCATAGTGTGAACCAGTAAAGTAAGTTTATTAAAACAATAAAGGATGCACTTACAATGAGGCAGACAAATCGAGCAGTTAAACAAGTCGGCCACGGTGTCACCCATCCCTGGTTGCCGTTCTAAGCGATTCTGTCCCTGAGAGTGAATTTCGTAAGCAGACATGCTTTCTGTAACACTTCCGCTGTGGAGATTCAACATGGGCTGTTTTGGATCTCTGTAACCGAGATCCACGCGTTCTGGTAAGAAGCCATCGGTTTACATTTAGGAGCACCTTTGCCTCACTGAAGCACGTGTGGAGTGATTTTGTGTTATGAAGCACTGGGCACTTTGTGAAATTGGTACCTCTTTAACCACTTTACCTCTGCTCACAGTAATATTACTGCGGCAGAGTGGCTCGTTATTGTCTGACGACATAGTACTACGTCGTCAGACACTCCCCCTTCTGGGCGGCGCTTGCGCGCCGCCGGAGGCTCGCTCCCGCTGTTTTCATTCACAGCGGGAGTCGGGCCAGGGGAGGAGCAGCGGCGATCGCCGCTGCTCTTACCCGATCGTCGGGGATCGAGTCTGGAGATCCGCCCGCTGTGTGTAAACACAGCGGGCGGATCTCCATAGTGACAGGGAGTGACAGATCGGACTGTTCAGCATAGCTGGACATCCGATCTGTCCATGACTCACTCAGTCACCTCCCCCCCCACACGTCAGTAAGCACCAGGCATACATTAACCCCTCCCTCTCCAATAAAATTAACCCCTTCCCTGCCAGTGTCATTTTTACAGTAACAGTGCATATATATAGCACTGATTACTGCAGTAATGTCACTGGTACCCCCAAAAGTGTCAAAAATGTCAGTCAAGGGTCCGATCTGTCCGCCGCAATGTCGCAGTCCCGCAAAAAAAAAAAATCGCAGATCGCTGCCATTACGCGTTAAAAAAAAAAAAACCAAAAATGACAGAAATCTTTCCCTTTGTTAGTAAACGCAATAACTTTTGCGCAAACCAATCAAAATACGCTTATTGCGATTTTTTTTAACAAACATAGGTAGCAGAAAACAAATTGGCCAAAAATTTTTAAAAAAATTGGTTTTTACATCTTTTTTGGGGGGAATTTCATATAAAAAAATGTTAAAAATATTGTTATTTTTTCAAAATAAACGCTCTTTTTTTGTTTATAGCGCAAAAAGTAAAAATCGCACAGGTGATCAAATACCACCAAAAGAAAGCTCTGTTTGTGGGAAAAAAAGGACGTAAATTTCGTTTGGGTACGGCGTCGCACGACCGCGCAATTGTCAGTTGAAGTCGCACAGCGCCGAATCGCAAAAAGTGGCCTGGACGGAAGACAGCAAAATCCTCCGGTGGTAAAGTGGTTAATGGACTTTATTTTTATTATATGTAGGTTTTGAATTTCTAAATATTTGCACTTTTAGCACTTGCACTTTATTGGTTTTGCATATGATATTGTGTTATTTTTGGACCCATTACAGATGTACGTCATATACATTGGATTTAAAGGACTGTTACACATTTTTTTACACTAGCACTTTATTGCTTTTCATATATTTGTTTTTTTGTCAACATTTTTTTGATTATTTAACACAGATTTCAAGGATGTAAATGCAGCCTGAGAGAAAATGTGCGGTGGGTTCCAGTAGTGCAAAATATGTTTGATGATGTAGCAAGGAATCTGGCTACAGCAAAATGGCATCCATCCGCACACTGCCTCACATTTTGTGAATTCCTATTAGTAAAAAAAAAGCTTTAGCTTAGTCTTTCACCCATGGTAGAATGGCCTCCATGATTAAGCCCCCATTGGGCGAAACATGTTAGAGAAGTTCTCCCATGGGTAGGAGACCAAGCTGAAGCATTTTTTTTTTTTTTTATTAACAGCAGTTTACTACATGCCAAAGCAGTGTGCAGACAGGTGCCTTTTTGTTGTAGTCCTTAACATGCCAGTTTTCAACCCGCCTAGCACCTGTAAACATTGTGGCCATTCGACTGGGATAACATTTTGGTGGTATTTGAGAGGTTTCAGTTTTATTTAGTTTTTGGTCTACTGTACTACAGGAATCTGGTTAAACATGGCCAAATTTAGCCTGCCATAGCTAGGCTGGTGGCTTACTACTAGTCATACTCGGTGGGGCATTTTGTTGCCAGCCAAGGTTTAGTCATATGTACCTCAACTGCGCACTGATTGAACAGCCCAACTAACAGATCAGGTGAGAGATAGTGTAAGACAACCTGGGAGCAATAATGAGGACTGCAGGGGGGGGCGTGGCTTGCCGGCACCAGAGATGGCCGCTTAAGCCTTTTCTCTGTGAGGACAACGGAGGCTTCCCAGCGACGACGGACCCACCGGCACTCGTTCCACCGCTCACACCGGCTCCGGAGCTTCCCGTGGACGGTCTGCCCACAATGTCCCGAAAGAGGAAGGACAATCATCGGCCGCAGAAGCTCACTGCCTTCTTCTCCAGGCCCCCGCAGCGCGCCGCTTCCCGCCAAGATGGCGCCGGCGCTCCCGCGGCCTTCATCTCTCCTCATGGATCGGGGGACATCGGGGATCCGTCGGAGGTAATACCGCCCCAGACTTCCCCATCTTCCCCCTCTGGACCAGGAGCATACTCCCCAGCCTCTTCCAGCCCTGCAAAAGCCCGCATGAGGCTGGAGCTGCAGCCCACATGTCTCCCTCATGAAAGCCAGGACACTGACATCCTTTCAGCCCCCTCCTTGCAGGCCTCCTTTGCAGACTTTCCAACTACTGGTCAGCCTGTGGTAGATACTACCTTGAAGGACATGTTACTATCCTTCCAATCGTCCCTATTTCAAAATCTGACCTCCCTGTTTGGCAAAATTGCATCTGATGTGCAGGGGATGGATCGCAGACTCACCTCTGTAGAATCGCAGATGGCTGACTGTACTGACACCATCAATGATATCATAGACACCTGCGATGAAACTAGGGATGAACAACTGTGGATCAAAGCTAAGCTGGCTGACTTGGAGGACAGATCTAGGCGCAACAATGTTAAGCTGCGTGGCATCCCTGAGTCTGTCCCTCAAAGTGAACTTCATAACTATGCCAGCTCCCTCATGGCGGCCATGCTCCCTGACTGCTCTGCTATGGATCTCACTATAGATCGTATTCACAGGCTGCCTAAGGCTTCTCATCTCGCTGACTCAGTACCACGGGACACCCTTATGAGGGTCCATTTTTACCAAACTAAGGACCATCTCCTGGCTGCCTCACGACTTCAACGCACACTCCCTGCTCCTTATGAGGGGATACAGTTATTTGCGGATCTCTCCAAATACACGCTCCAACTGAGGAGACAACTCAGCTCCATCACAAAAGCCTTGATGAACCACAATATCCCGTATAAATGGCGGCATCCGGCTACTATTTTAGTCACCAAAAATGGGGTTCCCCATACCATTTCCACTTTGCAAAATGGCATGCGGTTACTTAACTCATGGGGAATTGTACCTACTCCACCCAGGGATGAGCCAATGCAGACCATGGCCTCGGGAACCAGGCAGTCCAGGTACCACCACACTGGAAACTCACATCAGCGTCCGTGAGTGCCGGGTGCAGTGGACCCTACACAGCATCAACTCCCTCCTCTGTTCTCCTCTCAGAGCTCTGATGTAAGACTCTTTCCCCCAATACACTGGTAGCACACCACGTCTGTGTCCCCTACCGGTGCCTTCCATTTTTCAGGTGGACTCTCATCCCTCGCAGCACCTCAAACGCTTTTCCACCTACTAATAGCGGCTATACGACCGCCTGCTCTGTACCACATTTTTTCTTCTAAGTTTGCTTTGCAGCCAAATTTTCTTTTTGTTGTTTGTTTGTATTTGTGGATACTGGTGTTCGCTTTATTGTTCCAGATCCTTCAGTGAAGACGTTTCCCAGCCACTCAGGCCCTTGTGGGACCAGCAGTCATCCGTACACTTCTTGTTCGTTTGGTGTCAATCGTCTAAAGTGTGAGTACCCTTGCCAACACTTCTAGCCCGTCCTATATAAGACATGCCACTCACAGTACTATCTATTAATGCAAGGGGGTTAAACCACCCGGTCAAGCGAAAATCGCTATGGACTACTGCCAACCTCCATAAAAGTGATGTACTATGCGTGCAAGAGACTCATTTCTCTCAGACTCCACTGCCTTACTGCAAACATAAAAACTTTCCCTATGTGGTGCATGCCTGCTACACAGCCAAGAAACGAGGTGTGATGATAGCCGTTAGGGACTCGGTCTCCTTTCAGCAAATTGACTTACTTACAGATGCAGAAGGCCGTTACCTTGTCCTTGTTTGTTCCATAAACAATGAGCAATATACAATTCTTAATTTATATGCGCCCAATCAGCGACAGATGCCTTTCATCTCCAAAGTCCTCAAACTTGCCACCAAGATTCAAAAAGGACATCTTATTGTATGCGGGGACTTTAACACCATCCCTGACGCTTCTTTGGACTCTACTGCCCCTTCCAAACGCCATGGCTCCCGCTTAAAGTCGCTGATCCACTCCTATGACCTTCACGATGCGTGGAGATGTCAACACGCGGAAGAACGTGATTTCACATACTATTCGCCGAGCCATAATACTTACTCGAGAATCGACCTCTTCCTACTGGATAAATGGTTACTGCAACGTGTGCTAGCTTCTGAAATCCATACGATAGCCTGGTCGGACCATGCCCCACTGACACTCACCCTGTCAGACAAGTCACCCCAGCAATCTCACTTTGTGTGGCGCACTAACAATTTCCTATTACAACAACCCCAAATCATTGAACATATTTCTGGTCACCTTCGACAATTTTTTGTCACTAATCAGGGCTCAGTGTCCGACCCGGCTGTGGTGTGGAACGCCCACAAGGCGTTTGTGAGAGGATTGTTGATTCAGGCGGGCTCTAGAGAAAAGAGGAAAAGATCTAATCGCATAGATTCTCTCCTTTCTTCTATAACTGACCTAGATTTGAAGAATAAAGCTAATCCTGATCATGGCAATAGGGTGACACTTACTGCGATGAGACAGGAGCTACGGTCTTTATTGTTGGTGGACTTTGAACGGTTCCACCGCCGGTGTAAAGCAGTGTCTTACGCCACCTCCAATAGAGCCGGGAAGAGCATGGCACAAAAAATTAAGGGACAAAGAGTGAAATCTAGAATCGAATATTTGCAAAACCCTTCCACCTCTAGGAAGGAATACAACCCACAAGCCATTGCAGACGCGTTTAGTGTCTATTATGAGACTCTATATAACATAAAATGCGACCAGGGGACGCACCAACCCTCTCGGGAGGAAATAGATAAATTCCTGGCTGATGTCTCTCTCCCCTCCCTATCCAAGGACCAATTAGATACTTTAAATGCTCCGTTTACGGAACAGGAAATTGTGGACACCATCTCCACTTTGCCCTCGAATAAGTCGCCTGGGCCGGACGGCCTGTCAGGCGAGTACTTCAAGTGCTTCCAAACAATTCTGACACCTCATATGCTACCTGTCTTCCTCCAAGCCGCTTCTTCCTCTAAATTCCCAGCAGAAATGCTACAAGCTTTGATCATTACACTTCCTAAACCAGGGAAATCGCCCACCCTTCCACAAAATTTTAGGCCAATATCCCTCCTAAATCTTGACACCAAAATTTACGCCAAGTTGGTTGCTAACAGACTCAAGCAAATTCTCCCCTCCATTGTCCACTTGGACCAATCTGGTTTCACTCCATTCCGCCAGGCATCAGATGCTACCAGAAGACTGATAGACATCATCCACCATGCTGAGATCTCTCGAACGCCTTCTCTGCTTCTTTCCTTAGATGCAGAGAAGGCGTTTGACAGGATCCATTGGGATTACTTAAGAGCTGTTTTACTCAAGTTCGGGTTCCAGGGCAACATATTGTCGGCAGTTCTTGCACTATATTCTACTCCCTCAGCTAAAGTATACACGGCTAGCATGTTATCGAAACCATTTAATATTACAAATGGCACTCGTCAGGGTTGCCCACTCTCCCCCTTGATCTTTAATCTTCTCATGGAACCTCTGGCAGCCCATATACGCTCCAACCCCCTTATATCTGGATTTCGACTAGGATCGGTAACACACAAAATCAGTTTATTCGCTGACGATGTGATAGTGATGCTTACAAATCCCACATCTTCCCTACCTGAAACTTATCGAATATTGAAGTGGTTCAGCGACATATACTACAAAATGAACGTGACCAAATCTGTAATACTTGACCTGCATCTTGACTTGACGACTAAAACTATTTTACAACAACAATTTCCATTTTCATGGGCTGATCACTCCATCCCGTATCTGGGTATCCAGCTAACCAAATCGGTGAAACTCCTTTTCAAAACGAACTATGCCCCATTCCTGTCCAAAATGCACTCTGACCTTCAAAAACTCCAAAACCATGAATTCTCCTGGTCGGGTAGACTTGCGGCGTTTAAAATGATGATTCTCCCCCAATTGCTATATTTATTCCGCACGTTACCTATCCCTCTTCCCAACTCGTACTTCGTGTCCCTACAATCCACTTTACGAGCATATATGTGGCAGCATAAGAAATCACGTTGCGCCCATTCGATCGTAGCCAAACATAGATTCGCGGGTGGAGCTGGGTATGTAGACTTTCGCGACTATTACCACGCCACGCTGACAACTCAACTTAAAGAATGGTTCCGCTCTACACTCAGCACTAGCTGGGGGCAGATCGAATCCTCTCAAACTCCTCACGTGCCCCTGCGGATCTGGCTTCTCTGCGCCCCATATGGTCCAAAAATCCCAACTTCCTTTTCTCCCCCGATGGTAGCATCATTGGTAGTATGGCGTAAATTGCTGATCATGACAGAGAAAAACCCTAACTTGATGTCTCCACCGTTACCTTTGGAAACACTCACCCTACTGATTCCTGATATTTCCCTCACAGCTTGGAAAGCACGAGGCATACTGACAATACAACATCTGTTCCACGATACGAAGCTGAAATCCTTTTCGTCCCTTCAACACGCATACCATCTTCCTGCATCTGAACTCTTTTCCTATATCAGACTTAAGCATCTTCTCTCTACCTTACCGACACCATGTTACAGACTACCAAGCACTGTATGGCATTTCCTACTCAACCCATCTGCTGCCTCTAGAGGCATATCACTGATATACCAGACCTTACAAGACAAATCCACATTTACCAAATCGCGTCCTCTTCTTCAATGGGAGGCGGATCTCCACCAATCGTTCACTACAGCTCAATGGCAAACGGCACTGAGACATGCATATAAACACACCAAATGCTCGGCTTTATGGGAGCAAACAATTAAAATCACACTTCGCTGGCACCTAACACCTACCAAATTGGCGAAATTCTATAGGCACTCTTCTCCACTATGTTGGAGGAACTGCGGGCACCTGGGCGACATTTACCACATTCTATGGGACTGCCCGTCTCTCCGTACATACTGGCAAGATGTCTTTCATACGATCTCTGAAATCACGAAATCCGTGGTCACACCTACCGCGGCTCTCGCCTTACTTAATATCACCATAGAAACGTTTTCCCCTGCTCTTAGACACATAGTCACCCATGTTCTTTTGGCAGCTAGATTGTCCATTACAAGAAATTGGAAACGGACGCAACCCCCCTCATTACACGAAGTCCTGGACATGGTACACACCCACAGTATGTATGAACTGATGTTTGCCTCGAGCGGAGGGAACTATCAAAGGTCCCTCTCCTTGTGGCAACCCTGGTCACAATGGTACCACCCTTTACCTACGCCTGCTCTACCCTGAATTTGAACCTAGATCTAGTCGATGACTAATTGACACCTACTGCTGTTATTATGATGACCCCATGTTTTGCTATTTCTGTCTGGTTGTTATTGACGCAGATTCGTTGCGGTTGGCTGTTCTATGTTATTCTTTACTTGGAACAATATTTCTTTGCAATGTTTCTTGCATTCTTGTATGTTGTATTGAAAAATTTTCAATAAAAACTATTGAACAATAATGGAGGACTGCATATAACAAAACCTTGCTGTAAATATTCAGTGATGGGGCGGATCACTTATTAATAACTTCAAGAATATGTAAATAAATCACTGTCATTCAATCTCAGACATCTACTTACCTACAGTCAGACTAAATTATCAATGTATTAAACAATCTCTTATTTACAACTGATTTAAATTTTTATAAAACATTATTTATGAAAACTCTAACCATTCTAGCAAAGCAGGCAGTGAGATATCCACTCCCAGAGCCAACGTCCAAGGCCTTTGCACCCTCGACCAATTTATCTTCTAATACCTCCAGGGCATGTGCATGCTGTAAGACACGGAACACCAAAGAAACTCAGATTAATATTTGGCTTATGATTCATTATGTCAATCTAAAAATGTTATACACTTGCTAAACATAACAGAATAATAAAGCATGAACCTTCCATAGCAGAGTCACCATTGGGTAAACAGAAAATGGGGTATTAACTAAGCTTCCAGTGCAATTATAATGGGTCAGTAAATTGGCAGAAGTGGTGGTCTATCTGCGCCGCCTGTGCCAGTTTCTACAGGTTTGCATCTGATTTACAGAGGGAATGCGCCAGTTTCCCATCTAGAAAACTGCAGCATTTTCCAGTCAGGTGTGACCTTTCTCTGCTCATGCAGTGATCACACTGAATGAGTACCAATTTGTTAATTAAAAGCAACGTCTGCCCCATGTTCTAAGTTTAGAGACTTCATGCAAGCATTGTGGTTGCACAGCTTAAACTGCCTACTTAGCCTTGACCTCTATTGAGCAAGCTGTGACCAATTTGATATCATATAATGTTTATAGATATCTTTACTGTGTTCTAAATTCTTGACCTAATGTTCCCAAATTCAATTCATTTCACACTAAAAATTTCTTGAAAGTTTTTTAACAGTTCGAAAAACAAAAAGAGGATTAGTATTGTACAATTTTTCTAAACAGTTAAAATATACCCAAAACCATTGTGGTCAGGTGACGGGGGATGCCTGAGATGGAAGATTGCTGAACACAAGTGAGAGAACTAAAATATCAAAGAGCATTAACATCTGGATAATGGGCACAGCAGTAACAATAAAAGATAGCAGGTAAAACCAACAGCAGAGATAAACATCTTCCAACGTACAGGTAATTTTACAACAGTAACAAATCTGCAGGTGTAAAGGATGGAGGTAAACAAACTCCTCAAATATATGCAACAAAGGATGCCCAGTCTAGAGTGTTTCTTTTTTGGCAAGAAATGAGCATGAAGGGAAGGGAAGGGTAAGAGTAAGAAAGTAGAAAGAATAAAATATCAGAGGGATGGAGGGAAAAGAGAGAAGAAAAGAGAGAAAGAGAAAAATAAATAAATAAATAAAAAAATAAAAAAGGGGGGATAGAAAGGATGAGGGGCTATTAAGCCGCGAACCTCCGACTAAAGGGTTGCCAACCGACAATATCACCGCATCTACAGGATCCCAGACCTCCGAGTGTGAAGCTACATTCCCAACAGGTTGATTCCCTCCTCAGAGGCAATGAATAAATCCTATAGCCTCCATTTTTCAGCGTGTTTATCACTTTTGTGTTGTGCCTTTGCGATAAGATTCTCCATTTTGTTGAACTCCTCGATTTTCTGGAGCCAGAGAGCCATTTTTTTTGGGGGGGGGGGGGATGTTTGCTTCCACTGAAGAGGTATGCAAGCTCTAGCTGCATTCAGCATAGGGCAAATACGTGACTTCTTGAAGGTACTGACCGAGATGGTCGACACACGTGCAATAGGAAGAAGGCCAGGTCATCTGGAATCACCTGCTCCTTGAACAATCCTAGAATTAATTTAACCTCTCTCCCATTTCCCTATCCAGGGCAAATTGGGCAAGTCTGGGGGCATTGTCAACAGGTTATAATTCATACAGAGGGTCCTAGTCATCCAACCCTCCCCAGTACAGTATTCCTCAAAGCTTGACAGGGGTCTAGTACAGTCTGCAGGGTTTGTGGAGAGAGCTCAAAATGTGGTGTACCCGAACAAGATATGAGAGGCTTGGAATACTCCGGCGCTACGAAGCTCCAGAAGTACCCACTTCGTGGTACCCGGTGTAAATAGCGGGTGGCCCAGGATCGGGCATAGAGGTGAGGGTGAAGGAGCGAGCTTGAGTTGTGTGCCGTGTCAGCAGTGCAGAGAGTAACACCTATCAAGGGGTGATGGTTTAACACACCAGGAAGAGATTTGTAGCACCAAAGTGCTCTACTCAAGGGGATGTCGGCCTGAGTCTGCTCAAGCTGTGTCCACAACTTAGTATCTGCATGTCTACACCATTCTAAAACCCTGCCAAGGTGAGTAGCTTGTTGATATTTGTGGACGTCTGGGAGGGCTAAGCCTCCAAAGCGTTTCGGTAGTGTAAGGAGTGTATGCTGCAAACAAGGTTTTTTATGGGCCCAAACAAATTTTATAAATAGTGTACTTGTTTAAAAAATGTTGAGGGAATTCTCACCGGCAGTATTTGGAAAAGGTACAGATATTTGGGAAGAATACTCATCTTGAGTAGGATACACCTACCGAACCAAGAGTGGGTACCCTTTTGTCACTTATACAAGAGTAATTTGGTATGGGACAGCAGGGGAGAAAAATTGAGAGCGTATACCTGGGTTAGATCCGGGGTATATATGTACCTAGATACTGTAGTGCTCTATCTGTCCACCTGAATCCGAAGCTACTCTTCAAAGTCTAGTGAATGATCCCTATGGCGAGGATACTTCTTGCAAGAGAGGTTAGTCCCAATTAGACCAAGGTAGTTGGAATGTACAGAGGGGAAAGGGAAAATCAACCCTCAGGTGCTGGATATGCATAAAAAAGGGGATGGCCCATTTATGAAGTTAAAAAAAAAAAAAAAAAAAAAAAAAGGATGCTGCCACTTTCACACACCTCACCGGACCACCAGCACATTGGGCGCTTCCCTTATTTGACTTCATATATGGGCCATCCCCTTTTTTATGCATATCCAGCTAGTGAATTGGTATAAGGATACTGCCCCCCCCTACTTTTTGGGGTGACCTTTGCTTCAGGGTTGATATTCCCTTTCCCCTCTGTACACTCCAACTACCTTGGTCTAATTGGGATGAATATCTGTTGCAAGAAATATCATCACCTTTGCTCCTTTTACCAGTACCTACAATTACGGCATGTGTTCCAAACGCAGGCTGTAGATTCGTTTTCCGTCTGAGTCCCCCTTTTTGGATTCTCTCATGTCGGAAACTGATTAAAGGGGAGCCATATCTAGAATCCACGCACATCTCCTGATGCAGACTCAGGACTCGGCTTTGCTACCAAGTATAAGAAAGTGGGAAGTAGATATAGGTTCCATAGATGGAGAAAGTTGGGAAGCAGCGTTGGCGGCTGTGCCATTGGTGTCGGTGTCAGCTGCACAAAAGCTGGCTGCACTTACTGTACGTCGAAACAGTTGTTCACTTACGGAAGAAGAGAATCTCCTATCTGCCTAGTGTAGAGCTCATACTGGAGACTTTATACATATGATCTAGAAATGTCCAAAACTTGTACGTCATTGGGGAAAAATACTTACTGTAATTAACCAGACATATGATGTACGCCTCTCTATGGATCCACTGATCTGCCTTTTAGGGGCACTTAATGTAGAACAATACACCCAAGGTACCTATATAGCCATCACCCGTCTCTAGTATTTGGCAAGGAAGCTTGTTGCACGTTTTAGGCTCTCCACCTCTACACCGAGCCATACACAATGGATTCAGCAAGTAAACCACATCCTTATTAGGGAAAAGAACACATATCAGCATAGACGTTCACCCAAGAAATTCTAGCCCATATGGAAATGTTGGCTTGAAGTCCCTGGCTTAGTCCCTAAACAGCTTATTTTAGATAGACTTTTGCAAATTTAAGCTCTACCGATGTCTTATGGTTCTAACTGATTACGATTATACTTTTTCCTGTTAAGTTGAATATGCACCAAAGGCTTACTCCATTCCAGCCAAATTCTAGCTTTTTGAGTGCGTTCTTGCACCTATATTTCACACTCCAACCGGTTGTTGCTCTAAAGCAGGGTTTCCCAACCAGGATTCAATGGAACTCAAGGGTTCTTTCAGAGGTTGCTGGGGGTTCCTTGAGAAATGAGCAATTTCTGCCTCTCAGATAAGTTCCCACTGACACCGTTGATCTTTTTGCTATCTGTAGGGGGTAATTCTTACAATAACCACAAGTGTAAGGAGCATTCTTCCCCACTGACCATCACACTAATGTATCATGAGGTGCAGATATAGCAGATATAGAATTTTTAGTAGGGGTTCCCTGAAACTAGGAATTTATTTCAAGGGTTCCTCTGTGTTGAAAAGGTTGAAAAAGATTGCTCTATAGTAGGTTAGCTGGTTTTCATTAGTTTTTTATTTTTTCTTAATTTTTTTACAACTTGAAATGAGGATTATTAGCTCTGATGTATATTCTTCATTGTATGACATGTAACATGCTTGATTAATATTGTAACCCTTTATGCGATCAATAAACCTTTTTTCTTGATTAAAAAAATATATATATCATCACCATAAGGAGATTCACTGATGGATCTTTCCATCAATTAGTACTCTCCTTTATATCTTTATTGGGTGTTAAAGCAGTAAACACGAAGTGGATCCTCAAGAAGCCCGTTGTGGGAGAAACACGTTGATCCTACCATTCTATGTTTACCCTTAAGTCTTATGCTGGCTGTACAATAGTCCTGTTAGTGTTTATCAGATATTAGTACCGTATTTTCCGGCGTATAAGACGACCCTCCCCTAATTTTCCCTAATTTTCATCTACCGGTAATACTTATACTTAGGTTACCTTGCAGATATTATACTCGGCGTATAAGACGACCCCCCATTTTTGGGGGATTATTTTGGGGTTCAAAAGTAGTCTTATACGCCAGAAAATACAGTACCTTTTTATTTACAGATGGATAATAAATAGTGCCAATTTTACCAATTTTTGCTACGCAAAAATGATTATACATTTTTTCTTATTTGTTTTGGCACGCTAAAATCCCCTTCCTCTCCATACCTCCCTTTTGGGGGATCTGGGGAGACCTAACTTTTTGCCATACTTTTTATATGCCGTTTAGTATGTTCTTAAAATTATATGTAGATATTGGCAGGCCCCTGTTTAAAGCTCTATAACCCCCCCCCTCCCCCAAAATATCACCTGTTTTCAGGTAATTACTACAGTCATTGTCAACGTATTTGAATTCTGTAATCAATAATAAATACAATGATAATACACTATGCCGATGCACTTTTTGCTTTTTCTTTTTTTGGTTGTCTTAAATCACTGCAAGGAGGTCCAATCAAGGCTTATAGGGACACGCTGGACAATATTTGTTTAACCGTATCCTGAAATTACCACTGTACTGTGTATTTAAGTTCCTAAAAGCATTCCTAAAGCTTAAGGAAACCTAAATATCCTCCTGTGCACTAGATCTGTGTAAAGTCCTCAGGAAGGATGTGCTGGAACTGGAGAAAGTCCAGAGAAGGGCAACAAAAATAATTAGGGGAATGGAGGACATCAGCTATGAGGAAAGACTACAAGCACTGAACTTATTCTCTCTGGAGAAGAGACGATTGAGGGGGGATATGATATCAATGTACAAATACTGTACTGGCGACCCTAGCATAAGGAACAAACTATTCAGAGAAAGGAGATACAATAAGACACGTGGCCACTCACTAAAACTTGAGGAAAGGCGGTTTAACCTTAAAGTGCGTAAGGGGTTCTTCACTGTAAGAGCGGTAAGGATGTGGAATTCTCTTCCGCAAGCAGTCGTATCAGCGGGGAGCATTGATAGTTTCAAAAAACGATTGGATGGACACCTTAAAGACCACAACATACAGGGGTATACAATGTACGGTTAAAAGCAAACACACACACACATCATAGGTTGAACTGGATGGACTTGTGTCTTTTTTTCAGCCTCACTAACTATAAGTGCTATGTGAATTGTCGGTTCTACAGTGGGGAAAATAATTATTTGATCCCATGCAGATTTTGTAAGTTTGCCCACCTACAAAGAAATAAAGGGTCTATAATTTTTATCATAGGTGTATTTTAAATTATAGCAACAGAATAGCAACCAAAATTAAAACACATAAAACAAATGCTATAAATTAGGTTGCAGTTTAGGGAGTAAAACAAGAATCTGATCCCCATGCAAAACATGACTTAGTACTTGTTGGAGAAACCCTTTTTGGCAAGCACAGCGGTAAGACATTTCTTGTAGTCGGTGACCAGGTTTGCACACCTACAGTCAGGCATGAAGGTGGAAACATTATGCTTTGGAGTGGTTTCTCTGCTAAAGGTACAGACCGACTTTCTCACCAAGTACCAAGTCATGTTTTGCTTGGGGATCAAATACTTATATTACTTACTGAACTGCAACTCAATTTATAACATTTGTATCATGTGCTTTTCCTGGATTTTTGGTTGATATTCTGTGTTTATAATTTAAAATATACCTATGATAAAAATTATAGACCCTTCATTTTTTTGTAAGTGGGCAAACTAACAAAATCTGCAGGGGATCAAATTATATATATATATATATATTAGAGTGTGTATGCGTGTGTATATATATTATATTATATATATATTATATACATACATACATACATACATACATACACGTACCAGAAAAAATCCTTAACCTTTACTAAAATTACTTATTTTTAACAGTACATTTAGAAATATAATAATGGATTGAGCACTCACCATATGGGGTGCACTAATTGTAGCCTTGTATCCTGTTGGCAAGAAAAGATGGGTACTGTTAAAATCAATTAAATCAGTAGTCTAACCAGGACAAATGTTTAGAAAATTAATTTTAATGTTAACTCAATGATAAATATAGCAAAAGTCTACTATAATACATTTCTGATTTCTAATATTAACTGGACTTGTAGAGTTCAGTGGTCAAAAGTGTATCCTTAAAGTACAGTTAGATATGTCTCAAAATGCCTAATTGAGATTTCAGTTTAAATTAGGTAAATGCAATCCAGGTGCTCTAAAACATGTGAAAACGTATAGGCCTCATGCATACTGGGCACTTAGGCCTCTTTCACACAGGCGGACCGTTCAGATCCGCCTGTTCGTTTTTTTGGCGGATCTGAACGGTCCCCCATGCATCCCTATGGGGCAACGGATGTCAGTGGAGACATGTCCGCTGACATCCGATCCGATCTGTCAAATCTGGACGGATGGAAACCCTATTTTCCATCCGTCCAGCAGGTCGGTTCGGATGGGATTGGATGAGAACGGACCGACGGTCCGTTCCCATCCGATTTCCACCATAGAGATGCATGGGGAACTGACAGGTGTGTCTCTGCACACAGCACGGAGACACAGCTGTCACCCTGCTGCTCAGCGGGGGATCGGCGGATCGATCCCCCGCTGAGAAAAAGACTCCGTCCGACGGACGGAGCGTGTGAAAGGGGCCTTACCCAACTTTTCTGAATGCCTTTTCTCCTGGGAGAAAAGCAGTCTAAAAAACTGCACCTAAAGCCCTATTTTGCAAACATGTTTAGGCATTCATTTATTCCACTGGCCAGAATATTAATTTATTCCATCCACTGTAAAGAATGAATGCTCAAGTACCAAACGCACCTAGGGTTTGGGTGCATTTACAGGTGTTTAGGTACTGCAAACATTTTTTCTGCTCAAACATTCCTCTTCTGAAAAAGCAAGTGATGTTTTTTTTCAGCCTCTAAACCAGGGATGTTAAATTCAATATAACTGCGGACCACATCAGCATTATGGTGGCCCAGAAAGGGCCGGTTGTATCTGTAAGACTATATAAATGTACCTACACTTTATCATATTAAATAATTGCCTCTGGGGGCATGGCTTGAACAGAATGGAGTGAGGACATCAGGGCTGTGAGCTCCTGCATCCTCTGGGATTTCCAGCAATCTAACGGCAACACACAGCCTCCTACAACCCATTCGGGCATGCCTCCTAAGTGCCGGCCGTCTTCTCAACCACCCGGCAGCGGGTCTCGAGCGGGAGGGCTGCATTCTTTATTTGCTCCTCACACTGACTGCCTCAGTGCTGCAGACAAGATGGCGCCAGGTCATGCGGCGGCAGCCCAACAATCCTCTCCACAGCACAGCAGCAGCTTACCTACACACCCAGCTGTTTCCCAGGCAATGTGCTCGAGCCATTCATCCTCTACCCATTCTGTGGGCAGACTATCCTTCTCATATGACATGGATATGCTGACAGGGACTGGGATCTTAGAGAACACCTCTGGGCTCTCCCCACTAAAGCTGATTTTCAGCAGCTTATAGCTGCTGTGGAACTCTCACGTAAGCAAGCCATAGATGGGATTCACAAGGACACAGCTGCTCTGGGGCACAGAGTAGAGAACCTGGAGACAGGGCAGGGCAATCTTATGCAGACTATTACTGCCTTACAAGAGATGGCCACACACCATGAGGATGTGTTAAATTCCCTGCTAGATCAACTTGACTATGAAAACAGGGACAGAAGGCAGAACATTCGTATTTATGGCCTGCCTGAAGTGACCCGTGCTCCCCACTTGATGCCTAATGTCCAAGGCTAAATTCGACAGATCCTAGATGACTCCGCACCTGTCACCATTAAGATCGACAGGGTCCACAGAGCCCTGCTCCCTGTCCCCCAGGACGCTACTAAGCCTCAAAAGATATTATATGCAAATTACATAAATAATGAGTGAAGCAAGCTGTTTTTAGAGCAGCATGTGCTACTGTAAACCGTACATAGATTTTGATGGTGCTGTCTCCCTCTTCCGAGACCTGTCCCGAAAGACTCTCATGAAGTGCAGTCCAACCGCATTGGTTGTTATCACCAGAAAGCCAACCGCCAGCTCTAAAAATAGTAACGGGTTGATTCCTGCAATGGTACAACCACAGGTACGTCGACTTGCGTTAAGTGGTTAATAATCCTTTGCCCCCGGAGGCGCTTTTGGCCCACATCACAGTGTTATCAAAGCCAGGCAAAGATCCCCAAAACTGTTCCAATTATAGGCCCATTTCATTATTGAATTCGGAATACTAAGATATTGGCTAAATTGTTGGCTGTTCACCTTCAGCAACATGTTGCACCCCTTGTTCATCCAGACAAGACAGGTTTCATGGTGGGCCGCGAAGCCCAGGACAATACTATTCGGGCATTACATCTTCTGTTTTATCCAACACAGCCCTGAGCGTATATGCCTTCTGTAGTTTTGTCGATGGATGTTGAGAAGGCCTTCGACAAGGTGCATTGGACGTACATGGTGGAATTACTTTGAGGGATAGGTATGGGCGAGGAGATGTTGGGCTGGATTTCGGCGTTAGATCATTGCAACTAGAGCCCGAGTGAAGGTAAATGGGATGTTGTAAGATGACTTCAGTTTTGGTAACAGGATTAGGCAGGGATGTCCTTTATCCCCTTTACGGCTTGCCCTTGTCCGGGAGCCCTTCCTTAGGATGGTTAGGAACAATAGGGACATTGTGGGGATCCATATAGGCTCTACTGCGCATAAGCTATCTCCTTATGCCAATGACCTACTTTTATACATTTTCCAACCTCTCCTTTCCCTTCTGGTCCTCATGGAGGAATTTTGTAGATTTGGCTAACTGTCCAACTTCAGAATCAACTATAATAACTTTGAGCTGTTGCCATTCCATGTCCCTTCTGCCATGGCTGCCTCCCTACAACATTTCTTTCATTTTTGTGGTGAAAGGGATCACTTCTATATTTAGCAACCCATAGATCACCAGACCCAAAACTTCTAGAGCACCCAAACTTTGGTAGGCTATTGGACACAGTGACGGAGGACTTGTTGAAAGTTTGGCAGGCCTACCCTCTGACTTGGTTCAGGAGGGTGAATGTACTCAAAATGATAATCCTATCGAGAATAGTGTATCTACTACATACAGTCCCCGTTGCTTTACCACAGTTTTTTTTTTTTTTTAAAAAGACTACATCAAACTTTTCTGACTTCTGTTTGATACGGGAAATGGCAGAGATTGATGTACGATATCCTGTTTAAGGTCATATTTGTAACCTGTATTGATTTAATTTGCATAACGATTGTCCCATGGATCTCCGTATTGTTATGTATATTGCACTAAACTGTTGTAATGCTCTACTTGACATAAGCAGTCATGGAGACGCTAAGACATACTTCTCACTAAATTTTTAGTTCAGTATATTCAAGCATTTAAAGTGGTATGTTGAATGATAACTGTTATTTTTAGTAACTAACATCTTCTACTCCCCTTTTCACTTTTGTACTGCTCGAAAATGTAATAAAAACTTTGATTATTAAAAAAAAATTCCCTCTGCATTTGATTATTACTGGTTTTAGTAATAACTGAAGACTTAAGCTGCAAAGGGCAGGTGCAGATTGTCACACAGCCCACTCACACTCCTGTAGCAGATGATGCAAACCTAAAAAGGAGGGTCGCAAACTGCTGGTATCAGGTATCTCCCACAAGAAACTTTATAGGAGACTGCTCAAACAGAACATGGTTATGCAATGTTCTGTCTGAGCAGTCTCCAATCATGTTTCTTGTGAATGATACAAGCTGTATGAGATGCATCTATTCAACTGGCATAGAATTGTATTATTCTTAATAATTATTGGCAGATGTCAAGACAGTGCCGGGACAAGGCCATCCAGCGCCCAGGGCAAAGATGCCAAACTGCGCCCCCCCTTTCCTAAAGGCTAGGGTAAGGGCGCCCACATCCCTGTAATAAAGTATTGCGCCCAGGGCAGCCGTCCCTCCTGCCCACCCCTTGTCCCGGCCCTGTGTCAAGAGCCCCCCTCCACCAACAGAAGTCAAGAGTCTTCCACCCCCCTTAAAATCACAGTGCACCTTCCTTACCTTCTTCTGCTGCCAGGAAGAAGCTGGGGATAGAGCTGGGGAGCAGAAAGCGCAGGGTCTGAAAGAGGACCAGAGGAGTGCTGGAGTTAGGTGCCCGGAGTCTGCTGAATACTGAGACCAGGGGAGGTGGAGATGAAGGGTGATGCAGCTACACAGAGAGGCGCAGGATCTGTAGGAGTTCTGTCCTCTCTGCTGCCGACTGTTGAGATGGAGGGACACAGAGAGAGAGGAAGCTCTCCGCAGCTGAACAGAGAAGTGCATGATCTGGTGGAGGAGTTCTGTCCTCCTCTCTGCTAAAAGCTGCTGAGACAGGGTTGAGGCAAAGACGAGGGGGTGCGCAGCTGCAGGAGAGGTGTGAGGGCCACATAAAATTACCTTGTGTTTGACACGTGCTTTAAATGCTCCTTCTCTAATTTGCCTGCAAACATCCACGTGTGCATGGCCACATAAGCTAACAGAGGGGCGTTTGGAGGCTGAAAAAAGTAAAATGCCGGTAAAAGCTGCGTTTTTTAAGTCTTATGTGTATGAGGCCTTACACTATGATTTCTTTGGAAAGCAGCCACTGCCTGCCCCCCAGCCAGAATGTTGCTGTAAGAATATTTAATAATAAATATCTCGCGCTCGTACTTATGTCAGAATATTTATACTGCTCTGAATATAGCAGTGTATTTATTTATGGTTAATAAGCAAAGATCTGTGAAAAAGGAGAGTCTTCACCTATTGCCATAAATCAATGTCGTGAATTCTTTTTAATTGATTAATTTCTTTTTAAAAGCATATACCAATCTTAGTGAGTACAGTCTACAACGTGGAATATATATAAAAATATTTACTCTCAAGACATGCAAACACAATGTATGATCAAACAAGAAGTGACACAAAAAGATAACTCTTCAGAAAAATACTAACTTCAAATAATCAATGCAATGTGATGTTTAGCTCAATAATGAAGGTGAAACTAAAACAAAGTGAAAGTAAAACGAAAGTAAAACGAAAGCAAGATTACCATTTCTTCCCAGGAATAGTATAAGCCATAAATTAATGTTCTATATAAACAGACTACAATGGTCTGCGTAATGCATAGCCCAAAAGTCACTTCACTGCAGATGAGTGAGAATAAGCCATGCAAAACAGAAGACTTAAAATTGCAAATAATGCACTAAATCTGATATTGATAAAATGTATAAAAACAAAAATCAGCTTTTTAGAGAAAAATCTACCATGGTTTATACGGCTGGGATTGTAATCTCACTACCCTTAAATATGCAATATAAAACATATAAGGAAGGAATAAACAATTGTTGAATAAAATCAAATAACATAACAAGGCATATTTACCATTTACCAGAGTCCTAAGATGGACGCCTTTCTTAAGATGGTGGATTCCCTTCAAGTTTCAGATGAATGATGTGGATGTCTGGATGAGTCTATTGAAAAATGTAATAACGTGTGTGGTGTAAGTGTGAGGTGTGTTGTCAGTAGTGTAAAGTGATGTGTCCTCTCTCTCATCTGGGTTGGTCTTTTATATGGTAAGAACAAAGAGCTATAAAAATTACCATAAGTTAAACCCAGAGGGATGAAACATTATCCCTATTGGTCGGGATATTCTATACCTAAACTAGTGAAGTCAGAGACACACCTCTTTTGATAATTAACCCCATACTTGGATAATAAAGTTAAATGATTTCTCTAAATGTGAGATTAATCATATAACACAACATAAAACTTTGTCCAGACTTCCAGTACATACATAAATGTCCACCTGTATCTCCATAATTCACCTGGGCAAGTAATGCCATTCCAATAATTATATTATTTAACACAATATAATATTTTTATATTGGAATATCTAAAATTATCTCAAGACTGCACCTGGTATTTCGCCTCCAGAGGGCAGTATCGTACCGTTCATTAGATTTTGTATTTAACATAATTTGAAACAATTACCCATCCTTCTTATCTCATGACCTCTGACCTGTCGGCTAGTGAAAAGCAATTACTTATTTGACCATGCCAAAGGGCTGTCAGATATAGTCTAGGTTTGGGAATATTTACGACACCTTGAGCACTAAACCAGTCCAAAGCAATTCTTATATAAACACTCCTACCACATGCCTTAACATGAAGTAATTCGTTTTCACTTTAGTTTTAAGTCTAAGTAAGATACTACTATGAGAATATAAACCTAAAACGTGACACAATGTTCCTAAATATATATGTATATGCCTTACATAATATAATGATATAATTATAGCTAATATCTTCTCACATATAATAATGTATCTATGAAAACTTATATGGTTCATCTTTAAATGTATGCTGAAAAACACTGAGCCATTGTCTATTGTTAAATACCTATAGACAGACTGAGATATCACCCCCTTTAACATAGCGTCAGACTGACTAAGTTTTATCTGATCGAGATGTCAAAAGGGATCTTATTTACGATTACATAGAAATACAAAGATCTCTGTTGAAACCATAGACCCCTTGTAAGCCTGTGAGAGACATTTTGTTTAACAAGTATATATGAACTCTATTTCACCTTAAAAACAAGATGGACGCCATGCAGCACCATTCAGAATCTCTTATGCATAATATGAAATATACATGGCTTTTAAAAATCATTTTTCTTTTTACCTATTATTTTAATCAACCCCCAATAACCCCGACATTGCAGAGAAGGACCCTTGCTATTTGTGCGGAAGCAGTGTCATCTTTGTAGAGGTCAGACAACCACATACTGAGTCAGACCCATAGATCTGCAAACCATAAATTTCTAGCTCTGACTTAGTGGAAAGCATGTCAGACCTCTGCAAAGAGAACACTGCTTTCACAGGGAGAGCAAGAAATGTCAGCGTCCAAGTAACCATCAAAACGTTACCCATACTTAACAGATATTTCTATCAACTTTGTACATTTAGGCTGGGTTCACACTACTGCGATGCCAGACATCGCATGTGATTTCCCCCGCATTGCTGTGCACATCCCATGCGATGCTTGTGCGACGCAAATTTAGTCAAACACAAACTGTATGGCTGAAATCGTATCGCATTCGCACCAAAATGGTGCAGGAGCCTTTTTTGGTCTGCACTGGAATCCGATTCCTGTCCGATTTCAGTTTGCACTGCAATCTACAAACCCATTTGGAGTCATTAACTTTATATTGACACACGCAGCGGTTTGCAGAGAACAGTGTGAACTGCCTGAGAGAGATGCGATGTGAGAACCCGCACTGTAACTGACACTTTGTCCTTCATATTTGTTCAAACCCAAGAACTTATCGAAGCAAAATTAAAAGGTTTGTTTTTAATAAGGTATAACAGAAGATAAAAATTACTGTATTGATGCTTACATTTTATCTGATAAAATAGGAATGACATTTCTACATGTTTAATAAATCTTTTCTGGCTGTTGCTCTTTCATTTTGATTACTGGTTTAATTAAATGGGTGAAGACACAGTATGAGCACAGGATCATATAATTAAAGTGTATGTAAATCTTAGAACAATGAACTGCTCTTATTAGCTCCATTTTGGTCAGTGAAATTTCACTGCCTTGTTTTATCTGTTCAATAAATGCAAACATTTTTGCTTTTGCCAGAAATCTTGAGCTTATACATTTCTGTATTCTCTACCTCTGCACAACGAAGGGCTATGGAAATGATGAAGGAGTGGGAAAGGGGAGAGGTCTGTGCTCTGTTATCCAACAGAAAATTAAGTAGGCAGGGCTGACATCACATGCTTAGGAATTTAGATCTTTTTTTGTCATATGAAAAAAAAGGTAGGAGCATGATATACAGTATTTCTGATTAAAGAAGTTATTTTTTTCTGTACTTGCACAATGTGTAAAAGGATAAAACATGGGCAAATGAAAAAAAAGGTAGGAGCATGATATACAGTATTTCTGATTAAAGAAGTTATTTTTTTATGTACTTGCACAATGTGTAAAAGGATAAAACATGGGCAAATGTGCATATACTGCAGAGATGTACTAAATATTTTTTTTTTTTAATGTTGCCTTTACATACATTCTACTGTAGAACTAGTCTATAATATGTACAATTGGAGAAACATGAGCTGTTTTAATATTCAATAATTCATAAAAACACAACACAACATAAAATACAATTCTGAACTGACAACATTAGACACAGTTCCTGGAATTCATAAAGACTGCCACAGACAGATTTCGCAAAAGTGTCTCGCATGCATCTGAAAAGTGGAGCAGCAAGCCCCAAATTCATGTGCTTGTCTAAAACTTGTACTAGAATTAGGCGCATGCGGCATCACTTCTGAAACACATGCGAAATCTGTCCCTGGTCTTAAGCCCCATACACACGCACCGATTGTTGGCCGTAAATTTTCGGCCAACGTCCGATCGGCCAATTTTTGGCTTGTTAGTATGATGCTTCCGACAACCGACTGCGACTTTTTGGCCGAACAAAATCTGGTGTGCAGGCTATAAAATTTTTGTTGGCCGTCACCAGAACGGCCGATTGTTCGTCAGTCAGTACAGATTTCGGCCGATAAAAGTCAGATGAGCAAGTCTGGGCATGCTCAGAGAAGAAAAAACACACGGAAAGTAAACCATCACATGACATCACTTCTGCAGTTGGTTGTTGTTGGCCGACAAAATTTGTGTGCAGTCTAGAGCACATTTCAACCAACACAACAACACTGGACAAAAGACGGCCGATCGGTCGGCCAACAATTGGTGCGTGTGTACGAGGCTTTAATTAGTGTGAACTGCCTGCATTTTATTTTGCAATTTCTGCAGGTGTTGCGCCACAATGTAGAAGAAGTGGAGCAAATCAGAACTACCTGAATTTGGTGCATGAGTCACTGTCAAAACCAAAACTATCGCAAATGTTTTTTTAATTAGGCATAACACGGTTTACAACAGCAGAGAAGGCCAGATAAGCGGAGATGCAACTTTATTGAAGTTCCTCCCCAGTGTCTGATAATCAGGTGTCCTACCTATACTCTGTGGGGAGTCCATATATGGGAAGTTTTGGATATAATGTGCTCGGTCTGTCTCCATTAGAGCATCAAACACACGCTGAGTGCGGATAACTCCATTCTCTAAAATGAAAAGAAAAAGCCATGTCAGCAAGGTAGAAATCAGAGAACGGCCTGGAATTTACAACATGTTGTACTGTGTTTGGCTAACGTATAAATATGATCAGATTTTCTGACCAGCTCAGCTGCTGCAGAAAGAATTCATTGCTCCATACATTTGCTGGCTGCTCACAGTTCCTTGATATAGCAGATGCAGAGGGTGAGATTCACCTGTCATTGCAGTTTCTCTGTATGTACAGTGTCCATTTTAGGACACACCATAGTTATTTGTCATACAAAACTCCAACATTTCCCTTTCATTCACACAGGCGCTCAGCCTCGTGCAGCGTGAAGAGCCGTTTGTTTAATTTTTGTTCTTTTTTTTTCCAAAAACTTTTTTGTACTAGTGCTAAGCTGCATGCAGCCAGTCTATATAAATTGAATAGTTCTATATTGGCTGTACAGACTAACCTACACAGCCTAGTACAACAGGTACATAAAGACAGATCAATGAACCTGGGTACAGAGCCTGTGCATATCCATTCATGTTACATGGGCTGTCTGTTTACTTTTTGTACTAACAGTGGGGCTGAGCACCTGTATGAATGAGTCCAAATTTTAGAATTTTTAATCCAGCAAACCATGGTTGATCCAACGGATAATCCATTAAACCACAATCAACCTTACCAGGTGTCAGCATCAGGGGTCAGAGTTGCCTTCTCACTCCACTCCTTTCATTCCACCTTCCCTACTTTTTTTCTCTGTGTCAAATGTACCTTTTAAAATGTTGAGATTATATGAACTTTCAAACTCTTCTGTTATGCTGCCAGAGTGGCAGGCCACCACTATAGCGATGGCAGCTATACTATATAGTGTATATGTTGTCATTACTGTATTAAGGACTGGATCTGCTGTGCAATGTGATAGATGAGTTCTGAGGATGTCTGCATTATTTTATTTCAGGTACTTGTATAGCGCTGTCAATTTACGCAGCGCTTTACATATACATTGTACATTCACATCAGTCCCTGCCCTCAAGGAGCTTACAATCTAAGGTGCATTGTGCTAGTATGCAGGTTGTGCAGGAGACGAGGCTCATCAGTGTGCAGAGTTTATGAATGGTGGCAGGTGCTGCCATTATAACCTCATACTCATAAATGTATTACGGCTCTTCAGAAGAAGGAAGAATGGAAAACCAACATTAGGGACATTTTGAATAAACCAATTAAGATTAATAGAACACTTTATAAAACTATATTTCCTATTTCCTTATAAACACTGTATTTTTTAAAGTCTAAGTGCAGCCAAAATTAAAAACTGAAAACTCACCACAAGGAACATAACTTAAACTCAGTAGCCAGATGTATTTCTTGTGCTGATGTCCCCTCTATTAGGTCAACTTCTACTCCCTCCATGCCCATCCCCCCCCCCCCTGTAATCTTCCAGAGCGGCAGGGGTTAAATAGAACAAAGGGGGCCGTCAAATGTTCCACCAATCTAGTTTACAACCGATAATGCGATCTGCCTGGACAGGGGTAATTATGGTAAATTGTACTCCACAGCCTACTCCTTAACATTACATAGGGGGAAGCTAGGTAGATAGTTCAAGCACTTAAAATACAAGCAGCAATTTTCAAAGTTTTCATTATTATTATGCTAGGTAAATGGAAACCCGTAATATATATATAAATAAGGTATTATCCCACCAGCTGCCCAGATGTTTAAATCATAGAAGCTGTACTACAGTTAAATGAATGAAGGATGGGCAGATGGTTGAAATATACATCCCGTCCATTCATAGATGCAGTTTTATTCATAGAAGCTGTAATACAGCTTCTATAAATGGAGCGGCTAAGTGGAGAGGGCAGGCATAGTTGAGCACTTAAAATACAAGCAGCAAGTTTCAAAGTTTTTTTATTATTATGCTATGTAAATGGAAACCTGTAATATATATAAAGAAGGTATTATCCCAATTTTGCTGCAAAATTTGAAATGCACTTTAAGGTTCCTAGGAGCAATCCTTCCTTACATAGTTACATAGTTAGTGAGGTTGAAAAAAAGACATCCGTCCATCCAGTTCAACCTATGATGTGTGTGTTTGCTGTTAACCGTACATTGTATTCCCCTGTATGTTGAGGTCTTTAAGGTGCCCATCTAATAGTTTTTTTGAAACTATCAATGCTCCCTGCTGATACGACTGTTTGCAGAAGAGAATTCCACATCCTTACTGCTCTGACAGTGAAGAACCCCCTACGTATTTTAAGGTTAAACCGCCTTTTCTCTCGTTTTAGTGAGTGGCCACGTGTCTTATTGTATTCCCTTTCTCTGAATAGGTTTTTCCATATGCTAGGGTTGCCAGTATTTGTACATTGATATCATATCCCCCCTCAATCGTCTCTTCTCCAGAGAAAATAGGTTCAGTACTTGTAGTCTTTCCTCATAGCTGATGTCCTCCATTCCCCTAATTATTTTTGTTGCCCTTCTCTGGACTTTCTCCAGTTCCAGCACATCCTTCCTGAGGACCGGTGCCCAGAACTGGACAGCATACTCTAGATGTGGCCGGACCAGAGTCTTGTAGAGTGGGAGAATAATCTCTTTATTTCTGGAGTGAATCCCCTTTTTTATACAACCCAGTATTCTGTTGGCTTTGCTTGCGGCGGCTTGGCATTGCATGTCACTGCCAAGCCTGTTGTCTACCAGTACCCCCAAGTCCTTTTCCATCCTAGACTCACCCAGAGGTTCCCCTCCTAGTGAGTAGCTTGCTTTCTGGTTTCTGGCAAGCTTCTGTGCTTTTACAGGAGCTGCAAGATCTATTCACTTTGAATACATGTCTGAATTAATGATTTTAGGACTGCATATATTGAGTAAAGCAGAACATTTGAAGTTTACTTTGACAATGCTGCTCCTCCTCAGATAAAAGTACAGGGGGTAAGTGTAATCACAGTAAAATAGGAAGTGTTGCTGGCAAGATCACCAGGTGACAATACAGGAAAAGTCTAGAAAGCACACCAATGTACACTATAGCTAAGGACTGGTAAGCAGCAATATGTTGTATGCTTCTTTTTAGGAGGGCAACTCCATTTTTGTAAGAAAAAAAATGAGCAAATAAAAAAATATATAACAATTGTGAAACAAGTCATGTTGTGATTAAATGTTATTAAAAATTACCTTTCCTTTTCATTCTGCAGCACTGTAATTTTCTGCCATATTGCAATGGCTACCTACTCCTATAGGTAGCCATTGCAATATGGCTACCTATAGGAGTTCTATACACAGAATGTGTACAGAACGCCGCCCAGATATGTCAATGCCTGCTTTTGTGATTGGCTTACTGATTTTCCCAGAAGTCTGCACTAAGATACAAATCCAATTTCGAGCATTCCCTGCAACATAAATGTCATTTTTGGTGAGATACGCTAAAAGGGAAATCACATCTAAAAGGATGCAGACCCTGCAAGTTTCCTCATTAGAGCCCTGCAGGTGCAGCAGCTGATTGATAATTATAAAACCACTTCCATACAGATTCACTGTGCACATAGACACAAACAGCTCTTGCCTCAGAATAACAAAAGGTAGGAATCTGCAACAAAGTTTGTGTTTGAGTGTGTTTTTTTTCTCAACCAAAGTGGAGTTACTCTTTAAGGGTATATATAAAAAGCAGTAAATATTACTGTCACCAAACATTCACTGATGGTGAATAAATCATGTGCACCTGGAAGATTCACTTGCAGTGTATGTTTGGAGAACGCTTTATAAATATACCCCTTATATTTTTACCCATACCCTCCTACCGAATATTTGCTGCTGCAATTTATAAGTGCCTCTTCACTTACGGTTTTCCCTTTTCACCAGGTTTCCTTTGCAAAGTCCCAAAAACACCTGTTTATCCTGCCACTGGAGCCCACCTAATTCAGCTTCCTGTGAGGGTCCAAACCCATGCTGCACTGCTGATTAAGGCCCCTTTCACACAGGCGGACTGTTCAGATCCGCCTGTCTGTTTTTTTGGCGGATCTGAACGGTCCCCCCATGCATTCCTATGGGGCATTGGATGGCAGCGGAGACATGTCCGCTGACATCCGACCCGATCCGTCAAATCTGGACGGGTGGAAACCCCATTTTCCATCCGTCCAGCGGATCGGATCGGATGAGAACGGACCGACGGTCCGTTTCCATCCGATTTCCCCCATAGAGATGCATGGGGAACTGACAGCTGTATCTCCGCACACAGCGCAGAGACACAGCTGTCCTCCTGCTGCTCAGCGGGGGATCGGCGGCTCGATCCCCCGCTGAGAAAAACGGAATCTGTCCGATGGACAGATAGTGTGAAAGGGGCCTTATTCAGAGCATGTAGTCTGTGCCTGCTTGCACTACAGTGGGAAGAATGAGCCCTGATTCACATTGATGCGGCGCAGCAATTCCTGTGGTTCTCCCGCACCACATCAAAAATCGCACTCTGTTCATGTTAACTGCTGCGGGTGTCAAGGTTAACTCAACATCAACCCAAAAACATTTCACAAAACACAGTGCGATTGGTAGAATTGGATAACATAGGTGTGATCACCCATGTGATCTAATTCCAGTGCGGCAAAAAAAAAAAAAAACATGCGGGTTGCAATTTGAGCCATACAAAAGTTGCACTGCAAAGAACCACATGTGATTTTAACAGGAATGCAGTGCGATTCCTGTCCGAATCACGTCATTCCCCACACTGCAAAAGTGTGAACCTAGTCCTAGGCTAAATGTTGCAGGGGGTGTGATTGTCAACATTGTTAAGCCTGTAGCTTGCCAATCACCTGGTCACACCTAGTATCTGGATTTGGTATTTTTTAGAATGTCATATAGGATCCTTTATTTGTATTTTAAGGCCAAAGTTTAATCTGCCTATATTCTGGAAAGATCATGGCTGGTGGAAGTGCCTGGCAGGGTGCTGTACATAGCTTCCTGAAAACATCCCAGCACCCTGCAGAAGTACCACTCTCCAGAGCCCTCAGCTCTGATGCAAGCAGTCGTCTGGCTGTTGGGAGGAGTTAGGCAAATATCAAAATGCCTTGATGGGTAGGTGTCAGTCTGGAGGAGTAGGTGTTCCTTGGCAGACCGCATTTGCATGCAGACTGCCCTAGGTAACATCCCTATGTGATGCACCAATGAAAACATTTGAATCCAATTAATAAAATGTGAGGGCTAGGAAATCTTCAGCTTGGGAGGAAAGAGCTAGATGATGCTGGATGTTCCAAAGCCAGGAAATGAGGCAGGCTCTAATTGGCCTGTGCAGCCTTTAATGCACACTGTTAAATGCTCACAGTGTACAGTGAAATTAGAGTAAGCTATTTCAGTACAGGCGAGGGGCCTGTGCAACTGAAGGTAAACCTGGAGTTCAGCTTTGATTAGACAGTGGGGAGTTTCGGACTTAGGCCCGTTTCACACGGGCGCCTCCTGAATGTGGATTTTGCTTCCTTAGCGGAGGATCGCTCCGTTGATCCCCGCTGAGCAGGTGGATGACAGGGCCTGTCTGCTCCGCTGTGCAGAGCAGAGATGGACACAGTCCCACTTTCCTCTATGGGGAAATCAGATGGAAAGGAACCGCCTGTCCGTTTTCATCGAAATCCTATTCGATCGATGGATGGAAAATAGGACCACCATTTGTCTGGATTTTGCAGGCAGGATCGGATCGGATAGCGGCGGGTGTCAGCGACCATATGTCTGCCGACATCTACCGCTCCATAGGGGAGACTGGAGGGTCCAATCAGGTCCGCCTGAAAAACTGAACTTAGTTGGATTCCTTTCTGGATAGCATTATCAGTTTATTGTCTGATTTCACATACAGCCAAGTGTGTTCTACGTCCTTAAATACAAAAGGTTGATATAAAAAAAAAAGAAAGTAAAAACAGAAAGCAATACTACCAAATAACTAATCATTTCACATGGAGATTCTCAGACACAAGTTTATACAATTCATCCATCAAACTCTGGAGATGTATTTTTATCAGAGCAGTTAAGGATCACAGTGCAGCACATTCTATTCTTTAATCATTTCATACATGTGATACGTTTGTTCCTAATTAGACTTTATTATCCAAATAAACAGACTACCACTTACTTCTAAGATTGTTAACAAGATCGCTGTGTGTTTTCCCACTTGATGTCCAAGCCATGGCTCTTGAGAACAGGAGTCCAAACGGTAAGGATATTGTGGCCAGCCGTATGAAACTGCTCATGTCACAGGACCAGCGAGATGATCCGCAGCTTGCTCTGTCAGTCAGAAAGAACGCATGAGCAGTGTCAGATTACTGAGGCTACAGAGAAAAGTTCAGTTATACAAGTGAAGCCCGCTGAAAGGCTCAAAAGCTCTATCCAAATGACTTATAGTTCCAATAAGCCATAGGATATACGTCAGTATATTAATAGGACACCAGTGGCCACCATTAACATTTACATTTACTTAAAAACCTTTTTAAATCCAGGAACAAGAAAATAAATAAAAATTATATATATATATATATATATATATATATATATATATATATATATATATATTAGGGATGCACCGAAATGTAAATTCTGGGCCGAAACCGAAAATGCAGGATGCCCAGAAAATGACTTTTTTTCCCCCAAATGATTTTAAAATAGATAGAACAGGGGCATACGACAGAAACAGGCAGCAATGTACACTTGTAGCTAGTATGTAGTATATGTACTGTGACGGGTTGGCAAGAGGTTAATTTAATTACCAATGGTATTTGTATTATGCAGCATGAGGGGGTTAATGTATTGCCACTGCTGGTCACTGATGCATTAGTGACTGACCAGTGGCAGTTAATTAACCCCTTTGTGCTGCATTAGTGCAACCAGTATCAGTGTTAATTAACACTGGTTGCACTGATACTGGTTGCACTAATGCAGCACAAAGGGGTTAATTAACTGCCACTGGTCAGTCACTAATGCATCAGTGACAATACATTAACCCCTCATGCTGCATAATACTAATACCATTGGTAGAGTATCATTCATCAGTATAGTATCGCAGGGCTGCTCCACTCTATTTAAAACAGCTGTGCAAGATCAAGTCAGTAAAAGTGACAGAAGACAGCAGCACATCCAATTTCCAAAATAAAAATTGTCTTACAAACAGTTAACTGCTCAAGATTAGTGGAGATCAGTAAACAGGTAATGGGTTTGTGAAGCTTCTACCCGAAATAACAGTAAATCCTCCAAAAATAAAATAAAAAACCCATTTTTTTTTTTTTTTTTTTTTTAAAGCCCGTGGTGTGTGAAACACACTCAAAAGACTTAACACCCGGTGCATAAAAAAGTGCACACACGCAAACGTGGACACACAAAAAGTGCACAAGGCGCACACACATGGCCCTCCTCCGAAGAGGAAGGGCCCTGACCCTGATCCCCCGGGGCGCGAAGCTCCTGACAGGGACTGAGGTACTCACTTAGGTCCACCCAGCCGAAGCCAGGCAGACCCCATTCTTCAGGGGGACTGCCGAAACAGCCCACCCCGAGTACTAGGTAGGGCTCCCCCGAAGGGAGACCCCATGGGAGAGGGCGAACTAAGCCAAAAGGCCATATCCACCCCCTCCCAAGACTTTCAGGGCAGGCCTGAGGACCTACGCCATCCAAGTCGTGCAAGTGCTCAACCAAAAGGGACAAACGTGACACACAACAAAGAAAAAACAGAGTGGGGAAAAGGGAAGTGGAGAAGTGCAGGGTAGTGCCAAAGTGCAAAAACCTTGGCAGGCCCCCCGGCCAGGAATAAAAAAATTCCTCTGGTGTTGGCCAAAAGGCCCACCCCAAGAGGCAGGTGCTTGAAAAAGTGTGATGGTGCAGTGACCAAGGTGCCACAAAAACTCAGGTGAGCTGCCCCTCACCAGTGAAATTGAGGCACCCCTGGGCTGCCACCCCAGGGGCACGTACACCACGGGCTTCTTCGGTCTCAGCCCCTGGCCAGACCCAGTGTAGCCCTTCCTGTCAGGAGGCCAGGAATGCAGACAGCTCGGGGAGAGCCCAACCTCGAGGGTATAGAAAATGGCCCCCTTCTAGCCAAATTCACCCAAGAGGAAAGGCCCTTCCCCTCACCATCCGCACTCCCACCAATTACATCCAGGAGCAGTACTAACCGTGGTCGCCCGGCTTTCCCACTCCCTTCAAACTGACAGGGGCGGACCCATTCAAATCAGGAAGGCATTGGAACCGTCCGGCTTTCTCTGGTCTGGCCTACTCCGGTCCTCCAGTTACGCCCAGAGCGCCCCGGTATACTTCGGCCACCACCGATACTAACCTTCAGGTTCCATTCCAACACTGATAAGAACAGATACTACACTTGATCTTAGCCAAAAGGCCGAGAAAATAAAAAACCCATGCAGCACACACAGAGCTCAAACTAGCTGAATGGAAGCTGAAATGGTTAACAGCCATGTGTTCCTGCAGTGTCTTCTTCTTATCAGTGTTATCAGGCAATGTACAGCTCAGGGAGATAAAACATAAGCAGTGAGGGGAGAGGATTGGTAACCTGCACAATGCCTGAATACACAGCTATATGGAACACACTGCAGTCCACCAGCATTCCAATGTGACATTGCTCTAATTCTAGTCATACCTTCTTCTTGCCGTGCAGCTATCTGCTGGTGCTCTCAGTCAAATGTGGCGGGCTGGAGAGGGGCGGGGGAGGAGTGTTTTACTGCATGCTGACTGGCTGTGGATGGAAGGGAGGAGGAGCTCCACATTTCAGCCCACCCATCCCCGACATCAGAGCTCCAATCTGACAGCTCTGCTCTCTCACTGACTCTCACTGTGCTGGAAGGAGTCACACTGCAGAATGTAGTGATACACTGTCAGCACACCGCCCCTGAATCCGGGGATTGCAGTGATAGTGGACCTGGCCGGCCAATATCAGCGGCCATACATTTTCGGCATCCTTAACCCCTTATCGGCTGAAATTGGATACTCACATTTTCGGCCGAAATTATCGGTGGCCGAAATTTCGGTGCACCTCTAATATATATATATATATATATATATATATATATATATATATATATATATATACACACACACACACATACATACTGTAGTAACCAGCAATAAACACATTTAAAGCAGAACCCCAGCTTTGATCCTATTTCCAAAGTTCAAACAGTCCCACTTGGACCTATGTGAGGATGCATATCTCATGCCTGAGGGAATATTGTGTAAGCTGGAAATTACGGTACTAGTCAGTGCTACAGTGGTCAAGCAGTTGCCCTGATGCATATTGGTCAGACAGAGTAGCATAAATAAGCTTATTTTGCAAACTAATGCCCCGTACACACGTGCAGATTATCTGCAGACTTTTGTCTGCAGATTTACCTTTTCTATGTAGTGCAAGGGCCAGCCGGATTGCATACAAATTTAAAGTGTTTAGGTTTGACCTCATATTATATGGTTTTGGTAAGTCTGCAGATAATCTGCACGTGTGTACGGGGCATAAAAGCCCCTTCCAGACTCCGTTAGTAATCATTCTGCTCAGCGGGGAATCTGTCTGCTGATCCCTGGTGAGCAGGAGTATGGCTGGTCCAGACACAGACACAGACCGCTCTCCTCTATGGGTGGTGGGATGCAAACGGACCGCCTGTCAGTATACACTTGATTGCCATTCGATCCACCAGAGCCCCAGTGATGGTGAACCTTGGCACCCCAGATGTTTTGGAACTACATTTGCCATGATGCTTACCTACAATGCAGAGTGCATGAGCATCATGGGAACTGTAGTTCCAAAACCTCTTGGGTGCCAAGGTTCGCCATCACTGCGCTAGACAGACCAGTCTGTTTTTAGCAGATAGGATCAGATCAGATATCAGCAGATGTAAACGGACAAATGTCCAATTACATCCCCTGCTCCATAGAGGAGAATGGAGAGTCTTATCAGCTCTGCCTAAAAAACTGACAGGCAGACTTGACCTGTCCGCTTGTGTGAAAGGGAAGACAGTAGAACAGTTGCCTATAACAATAAGATCTCGTTTCATTTAGCTATATGTAACTTATACTGCATTTGGCCACTAGGTGGCACTTAGAATTGAAGAAATTTCTCATCTAGTGATCAAGCTCTATTTTTTCATTCTATAGAGAAGTATGGCCAAAGCTTTTTGCCCGTAGTTGTCTTGTGGATCCCAGAAGTGCCCTTGTGCTCTCCTGTGATCCAGAATCAGTCGATAGCGTGCTAAAGCATGTTGTCGGCTTGTGTTACAGAGCCACTGTCGGGATCCAACCACATGCCTGACCGGCAGCTGGCTCAGCCTCTCAGCACAGCGCTCAGAGCCTGAGCCATCCACTCCTGCCTCATCTCTTGCCTGGTGCTCCAGTGAGCACTGAAGGGGCCGAGCACAGAGCAGTCATCACACCGCTGCTCCAGCAGGCAGGTGAGTATGTTTATCTTTTTTTTTTTTACTATTCCCACAATTCTCTTTAACCATTTCAATACAGTGCCCTTTCACCTCCATCCTGCCCAGGCCAGTTTTCAGCGCTGTCACACTTTGAATGACAATTGCGCAGTCATGCAACACTGTACCCATATGAAATTTTTATCATTTTCACACAAATAGAGCTTTCTTTTGGTGTTAATAAATCACCGCTGGGTTTTTTATTTCTTACTAAAAAAAAAGAATTACATAAAAATTTGGGAAAAAAAAAAAAAGTTTTCCTATTTTCAGTCTGTAAATTTTGAAAATAACTCATTTTTATCCTTCACTGATGTGCGCTGATGAGGCGGCACTAATGGGCACTGAGAGGTGGCACTGATGGGCAGATGGGCAGCACTGATGGACACCACAGATGAGCAGGCACTGATTGATACTGACTGGCAGCACTATGGGCACTGATTGTGTGTACTGATGGTGGGCACTGTGTTTTTTTACTTTTCTGTAATCAGGGCAGTGATGATCAGTTCCCTGATTACCTGTCCTAGACTCCCCTTTGAGGAGGAGCCGCTGATCGGCTCTCCTCGCCACACACTTTGACAGTGTGAGGCGAGGAGAGCCGATAAACGTCACTTCCTCATTTACATGTGACCGGATGTGATTGGACACAGCCGATCACATGGGTAAAGAGCCACGTCATTGGCTCTTTACCAAGATCGGGGTCGCGTCCTGTCCTAGCAACACAGGCGCTGCCCAAATCGCCACACTGCACATGATAGACACCATTCTGGGGCACTGGCCTTCATTTGATGGTGGGCGGGTAGCAAGTGGTTGAAGTATTTTTTGCCCCACTAACACAGAACAAATGTACATGCACTTTCACTGGGTGAATTGCTATGCAATGGTTTTTAAAATAAACCCCTACGTTTCAAGTAAAGCACACGCTTCTTGTCTTTAAAAAAATATTTGCTTATTTCAGAGTTCAGCTTTAAAGTGTAAGTTCACCTTTCATAAATAAAGAAAGGATTAACTAACATGCTATACCCTGCCCTGCCCACCCCTTGGTCCCCTCTTCCATGGTTAGCTGGTGCAGCGGTCAGGGGATTTGAAAACTGCGCTCTTTCTCTTCTTTCTTCTGGGACGGATCAGAGCACCGGCTCCATGGGTAGTAACAGCTAATCACCTACAGAAGTAGGCGCAGTGGGGAATGGGGGAGATGGGGGGTTAGGTTGTAGGGGGTTAGGTTACATTTTCATTTTTTGTGAAAAGGTGAACTTCCATTTTAAGCCTAGCTACAGGAAGAAATAATACAAAAAGGTGCAATCAGGACCACTTGCAACCTTTGTGTTTCAAATATCAAGAGACTAAAAGCCACCTGGATAGGAAAACCTATGGTAGGAAAATATTTAAGTATACTATTTTTTTAGCACAATAGAAACAACGGCCTTCTATTGTTTTTATATTTTAGTGCATTCCAAGAGGGCTAGCATCCTTGACAAAAGGTTACTTTTATAAAGGACACTGAAATACCAGGAGATATCAATAGAGAAAATGCACACATTTTATCCGATCCTCTCTCATGCTGGAGACACAATTATAAGATTAGATGGCAGTTTACCTTATGACAGGCAAGGAAATGGCTGCAATGTCCTCTGAAGGCTCACTTCACACCAAGAAACATTCAGCAATGGCTCATGAGACACATGCACATAAACAACCTCCCAACATTCTCTTGGGTCCTGACACTCAGTAGGCTCTCTTATTATCATTTCCACAGCATGCTCAAACTTATACTATGTGACCTTTACTTCAAGATTAATAAAGAGGGAAACAAATGTCATTTTTTTGAGTGGAACAGATTTCTGGTATTAGGAGGAGTTCTAAGTATATTACAGTAAATCTGCAAATGCTTGCATTTCATTACGACCCATGGGGTTGTTTACAATTGGTAGTTTTAAATGTTAACGGGTGTTATGAAAGATCCATTAAATGCCCTACTTATGTTTAAGATGATTGCTGCCGTTATGGTGGCATGTTTTACGGTTAACTCTCCCTTGAGCAGTAGCAGCAGCAACAGCGTTCTCTGGCTGCAAAGCAGAATCCTGTTCATACAACCAACCTCTCTAACAGAAGAATGGAAAGGAAATATTAGTGCACAAAGATCCTTTATAATGGAACTCAAGTAGAGCCACCAACCCTAGCTAATGGCTTACCCATGGTAAAGTCTATTAGCAAAAACCTAGAATAAACACATGCATTTACTGAATATTTTCACTGCCTTTCAACATGTACGGTCGGTGTGTTATTTTCTAAGCCTTTTTTTTATTTTTTGATAATACTGATATAGAAGTTAGTGAAAAGATTGAGCTAGTATGAGGCATTATGGAAAGACAGATTTGTCTAAGACCGCATTCACATTGATCCGACTTGGACCGCGACTTTTCAGCCTGACAAGTCGTGGTCCGTCACGCTCCTATCGTGTAGTACAGGAGCCGTTCTAATAGGAGCGACACAAGTCACTCCGACTTAGAAAAAGGGTCCTGTACTACTTCGGGGCGACCTGGAAGCGACTTGAATAGACATTAATTTTATATAATCCATGCAAGTCACGCCGAAGTCGCGCTGCACGCGATTTCACAGGTCGCCCCCTAAGTCGGAGCAACCTAGTGTGAACCGGCACTTAAGTTAAACTACAGCTTCAAGCCAAGTCAACGCCTGATTATTGCATGCTCTCCTTACACAGAAAGAAAGGCAATGTGGTGTCACCAAAGAACCCCTGTGTGATGCCAATGTTTGGGCACCCCAATCAATTAGTGGCCAAAAACATACCCTTTCACGGTGTATCAACTGACAAGCTAGATGTGAGCTGTGTCAAAGTGACACCAGGAGGGGTCCCAACATCCATCCACTCCTAATATAAATGGGCTCCTTAAGCCTCGTACACACGTACAGATTGTTGGCCGTGAATTTTCGGCCAACGTCCGATTGTCGACTTGTTAGTATGATGCTTCCGACAACCGACTGCGACTTTTCGGCCGAACAAAATCTGGTGTGCATGCTTTAAAATTTTTGTTGGCCGTCAACAGAACGGCCGATTGTTCTTCAGTCAGTACAGATTTTGGCAGACAAAAATGTGATGAGCAAGACTGGGCATGCTCAGAGAAGAAAGAACACAAAGAAAGCAAACCAACACATGACATCACTTCTGAAGTTGGTTTTTGTTGGACGATAAAATTCATGTGCAGTCTAGAGCACATTTCAACCAACACAATACTGGACAAAAGACGGCCGATCGGTCGGCCAACAATCGTTGCGTGTGTACGAGGCTTAAGTCTCAAACCAATGTGTGCACAGACCACACAAATTGTATGTCCCCCGGTGTGCATACTACAACATGTACCATGTTTCCACACAGTGCTTCATTATCCACATAAAATGACATTTTCACTCAATATGGAAACAATTCAAGTGTTTTTCTTTTTATGGGACACCATTTTGTAGCTAGCATTTTAAGATAGACTATGAAAATAGAAGTTTGAGAGAAAGAGGATACTTCTTTTACTGCACAGATAAATATATTGCACAGTCTAAACAAGTATAAGAATCATATTATAGCTGCCACAGGAATCATGCAGAGCAATTCTGGCCAGCTCACTTGATATAGGGGTCTCAAGTTAAGTCCCTGACCTTACCAAAGGGTGACACATTACAGAGATCAGCCATAAACCTGAGGCTCGCAGCTTTTCTCCCTTTCGTTAACAGACACCTATGTCTATGTAATGCTAGAGTGAACAGTTGCAGAGTACAGGCATTTTACAGAAGATGGTCAGGGACCGTAGACATGGTCCAGGGGTAACCTGGAAGAGATTCTCAGAAATTAGGGACATGTTACAAGAAACAGCTACAGCTCACTGCTGTTTAAATCCCCTTATAATTCACTACTCACACCACATTTGATATTCCTCTCTGGAAGTTCATCTCAAAGGACTTTGCTTTCAGAGCATCAGATACAGCAACACATGTTGGGGAAAAGCCTCCCCCTTCTTCCGGGCTTGAAAAGTTGACGTTTATAAAAATCACAACTGAATGCACAAAAAGGGACACTGTTAAAGTGGTTGTAAAGGTAAAAGATTATCATTTTTACTAGTGATGCACCGAAATTTCAGCCACCAAAATTTTCGTCCGAAAATGGGCTTATTCCATTTCGGCCGAAAATGGGTTAAATATGCCGATACTAAAGATGGCCGCCGCGGGCGCAGCGCAGGTTTAAAAAAACCCGCCTCTGGCCGGCGGCCCACCTCCCGGTGATGTCACTACTACTGCGATCTGTGCATGAATGAATTAACACACCGGGCAGGCGAGCGGCCGCTAATAGCTGTAACTATGTGAGCGCTTCACTTCCCTATCAGGCAGGTATCTCCGCTGACAGGGAAGTGAAGCGCTCACATAGTTATAGCCATTAGCGGCCGTTCGCCCAGTGTGTTAGTTCATTCATGCACAGATCGTAGTAGTAGTGACATCACCGGGAGGCGGGCCGCCGACCAGAGGCAGGTCTTTTGAAAGGAAGGACACCGGAGGACTTGAGCTGAGAGTAAGAAGATTGCATTGGGATTGTGAGGGACGCTGAGGCAGGGGGAGGGACGCAGAGGCAGGGGGGGGGGGGTTGGAGGGACGGACGCTGAGGCAGGGGGGGGGGGACACTGAGGCAGGGGTGGGGAGGGACGCTGAGGCGAGCTTACCAATGGTATTAGTATTATGCAGCATGAGGGGGTTAATGTATTGCCACTGCTGGTCACTGATGAATTAGTGACTGACCAGTGGCAGTTAATTAACCCCTTTGTGCTGCATTAGTGCAACCAGTAGCAGTGCAACCAGTGTTAATTAATTAACTGCCACTGGTCGGTCACTAATTCATCAGTGACCAGCAGTGGCAATACATTAACCACCTCATGCTGCATAATACAAATACCATTGGTAATTAAATTAACCACTATACTGCGACAGGGTGGCAGCTACAGGTGTACGCCTGCCTGTTTTTGGTGTATGCCCCTGTTCTCAAAATTATAGGAAATAATTGCATTCCAAGTTTTTGATGCTCCTGTAATTTGTAAATAAAAACTCACCTGTATCAATTAACAGGTTTTGACAATATTGAAATCACACCCGCAACCTGACGAAACAAAATTAAAGCTCTTTGGTAAAGCCCACCATTCTACTGTTTTCAGAAAAAGAAATGAGGCCTTTGAAGAAAAGAATACAGTCCCTAGTCAAACATAGTGGAGGTTTACTAATGTTTTGGGGTTGCTTTGCTGCTTTAGGTACAGAATGTCTTGATCGTGTGCATGGCATTATAAAATAAGAAAACTACCACAGAAATTTGAGGTGTAATGTAGAGCCCAGTGTCAGAAAGTTGGGTCTCCGTTAGAGGTCGTAGGGTTACAGCAGGACAATGACGTCAAAAAGCACCCAGAAATTATTTAAGAGAAAGCACTGAAGGAGTACTGAACTGGCCAGCAGCGAGTCCAGATCTAAACCTCGTATAGCACCTATGGCGAGGTCTCAAAACAGCGGTTAGGAAAAGGAACCCTTCCAATCTGAGAGACCTGGAGTAGTTGGCGAAAGAAGAGTGACCCTAAATTCCAGTAGAGAAACTCATTGATGGTCACAGGAAGCAATTGATTTCCATTATTTTTTTTCAAGGGGTATTTCTCTGCAATTAATTACAGCTGCATGTCTTTTCGGGTATGTCTCTACCAGCTTTGCACAGCTAGAGAGTGAAATTTTTGCCCATTCTTCTTTGAAAAATAGCTCTAGCTCTGCCAGATTGGATGTAGAACATCTGTAAACAGCAATTTTCAAATCTTGCCACAGATTGCCAGTTGGATTTAGGTCTGGACTTTGACTAGGACATTCTAACATAGGAATATGCTTTGATCTAAACCATTTCATTGTAGCTTTAGCTGTATGTTTAGGGTCGTTGCCCCAGGTCTTTTGCAGATGCTAACAGGTTTTCTTCTAAGATTGCCCCGTATTTGGCTCCATCCATCTTCTTATCAACTCTGACCATCTTTCCTGATCTCTGCTAAAGAAAAGCATTTCCACAACATGATGCTGCCACCACGATGTTTTCACAGTGGGGATGGTGTGTTCAGGGTGATGTGCAATGTTAGTTTTCCGCCACACAAAGTGTTTTGCTTTTAGGCGAAAAAGTTCATTTTAGGTCTCATATGACCAGAGCACCTTCTTCCACATGTTTGCTGTGTCCCCCACATGGCTTCTTGCAACTGCAAAAGGGACTTTTTATGGCGTTCTTTCAACAATGGCTTTCTTCCTGCCACTCTTCCATAAAAGCCAGATTTGTGGACTGCACGACTAATAGTTGTCCTGTGGACAGATTCTCCCACCTGAGCTGTGGATCTCTGCAGCTCCTCCAGAGTTACCATGGGCCTCTGTCTGCTTCTCTGATTAATGCTCTCCTTGCCCGGCCTGTCAGTTTAGGTGGACGGTGTCAGGGAAATGGCAGTGGAAGAACTGGCAATACTGCCAGTACTAGAGATACGCGCACCTGGAGCACTCCCGTGCGCATGCGCAGAAGAACGGCCAATTGGCATATGCGCGTACGCAATGGGGCGCATACCGTGACAGATGTGGCCACTTGCTGGCCTAAATAGGACTGCTACTTATTCCACCAAATTGCTGGATTGTCGTCAGCCTTCCTGTGTTCCTGAACCTCTTTTTACTTGTCACAAGACTCTCTGGAACAAGGGATGTTTATTCAGTACTCACTGTACACTCCAACAGGCATCTCATGAATGGCATATATCTCTTGTGCTTCTATTACATGTGCTCTGAGATGGCTGCTCTACCCCTTGTCATCACTCCTGGTTGGAGCCAGCCTTAAAGTGACAGTACATGTGGAACCCTTCAGGTATAAAAGTACTTTCCTTGGATTTCCTGTTGTGACCCGGCTTGTTCCTGACCTGTTTGATCTCTTCTCCTGGCGTTGACCCTCTGTCTTGCTCTACCAACCTTGCTCCTGTTTGATCACCTGTGTATGACCCTGGCTTGCCTTACGGACTTCGCTATTACTTACCTGCCTGCCTTCCTGTATATGACCCCGACTCACATTACGGACTTTACTATTACTACCTGCCTGCTTTCCTGTTGTGACCTCAGCCAAGTTGCTGTTTCTGTTACCTGCCATGTCCCCAGACTGATTACCCATGTTTGATCCTCAGCCTGGTGTTTACTACTGTTTCCAATGTGCAAAAGTTTACCAAGTATATCTGGAAGTTCCCTAGAGACATCCGTCTTGCTGTGTATCCTGTCATCTCCAGCATCCACCAGGTAATCACCTGCCCAGCTCTACAGTACCCTGTTGGCAACCTGTGCTTCTTTGGGCGCTACACCTCCTGTACCACCTTTAGGGGTGTACAGCACTTAGCCATAAGGGGAGCCCTCTCAGCACCTTGGCTTTGGATCAGGTACGTGAGAGACAGTCATGTCTTGGTAGATTTGTAGTTGTGCCATACTCTATCCATTTTCGGATGATGGATTGAACAGTGCTCCGTGAGATGTTCAAAGCTTGGGCTACTTTTTTCTTTATAACCTAACCCTGCTTTAAACTTCTCCAGAACTTTATTGCTTTATCCCTGACCTGTCTGGTGTGTTCCTTGGCCTTCATGATACGGTTTGTTCACCAAGGTTCTCAAACCTCTGAGGGCTACAAAGAACAACTGTATTTATACAGAGATTAAATGACACACTATTTACTAATTAGGTGACTTCTGAAGACAATGGGTTCCACTAGATTTTAGTTAGGGGCATCAGAATAAAGGGAGCTGAATACAAATGCACGCCACACTTTTCAAATATTTATTTGTAAAACATTTTGCAAACCATTTATCATTTTCCTTCCACTTCACAATTACGCGTTACATAAAATCCCAATAAAATACATTTGCGTTTTTGGTTCTAACATGACAAAATGTGAAAATCTCAAGGGGTATGAATATTTTTTCAAGGCACTGAATTTACTCCTTCCTGTTCTCCTTCTAACCTATAATGACCTTACAGGATCCTTGTCTACGTTGGGGTGGAATTTCACCACCAGCCCATTTTACCTGAGCAGGTCCTCCGGATTCAGCAATTTTCCCAATATATGGTGTTTCTTTGGCAGTATACCATGTTACATCATTTTCTATCTGCCTATTCCTCCTGGTGTAACAGAGGGAACCAAGGTGGTTCTTCTGAGCTAGAGTGTTTGGTATATGTGAACCCTTAGCTTATAAAACAACCAATTCAGTTTGAAAATAAATGAAAGGTAAAACATTTGTGTATACAGTACATATAAAAAACATTATATATATATACACGCCTTTTTTCCCTTTTTTAAAAGGTGATCACATTCCCTCTGTTCTCTGCATAGAGAATTGGGGGAGGAGAAACAGCAGTACACCGAATCAGGAGGGCTGGCATGATCACCAGGGATTTTACACAAAGGAAACAATACAAAAAGAGAACAGGATAATTTTTCATACAAGTACATGGTACAGCAGACACAAAATCAGGAATATGAAATGTTGGGTTTTCATATTCTTTAGGGTAAAAAACCCTTTACTAGTAACTTCCCTGCAGCCCCAGTGCAGTGCTGGGTGCCAGAACAGAAGACTCTATGACCTTAGTTTATTCCTCCAGCACAAGAGGGTGACATCAGGAGTCAAAGGGTGTTAAAAACTATTTTTTTTTGCACTGTGCTGCAGTGCATTACGTAAACCCATTCATTCTAAATGACCAGCCAACACACATCATTGCAGGCAAATACTTACAGGACACATTTATATCTCTGGGGTGTATTAATTTGTGTTGTGTTAGGGCAACCTATTCAAAATGAATGGTCTGCCAATGTGCCTTAGCATGTATAAAAATGCACCTTTTTTTTCTAAGGCAGAGCACTGCTATGTCTTGGGGTGTGCTACAATGCAGGTGTGTTTCCTTAGTAAGTTTAGGTACTATTCAAAATGAATGGCACTGAATCTCAACGGAATGCAGATTGCGAATTACCAAAACACATACATGTGAAGCTAGCCTTAAGATTTCAGAGCTTTCAGAGGAATTCCAAGTATGGATGGTTTTATTTATCAGGGATACATCAATATATTGGCCGCTGAAAATCAATGGCAATAATGGGCACTGAAAAACCTGCGATTTTACAGTGTTTGCCCTAGGTCATGTGACTCAAAAACAGCATAACAAAAATGCAACACGAGTATGTTTTTAAAGCGTTCTTGCCATGTTTTCAATGCATTTCAAAGGGGAGGTGCGTTTTTGGTGCATTTTTTCAACTGACCAAATCTGGACCAAAAACGTGGCAAGCAGGATTTTTAACACTGCAACGGAAGCACAATGGACCAGTGATAAGACATACGTGCAATTTAATGAGATGCATTTTGCTTGAGATTTTCTTGCACTTCAAAACAAAAGCGCAGTATGAAAGCAGCCTATAAGCTGAAAAGGTGCCAATAATGTCTGAAAATAAATTCATATTCATTGAAATTCATGATATTCTTGTCTGTATGTGATTTCATGCATGGGTCTGGGGAAAACACACGTGCTGCTGGCGACCGACTCCCGCTGTGATTGGACACAGCGGGAGCGAATCATCGGGTCCGGCAGACCTGAAGTTTGCTGGCCCCCCACGATCATTCTAAGGAGAGGCAGAACGGCGGTCTGCCTATGTAAGCAAGGCAGACCACCGTTCTGTGAGAGGGGAAGATCTTGTGTTTCTGCTAAGCAGGAACAGGGATCTGTCTTCCTGCTAGTCAAAGCACCCCCCGCCCCCACAGTTAGAAAGCACTACCCAGGAGAACATTTAACCCTTTAATCGCCCCTAATGTTAACCCCTTCCACGCCAGTGTAATTTGTACAGTTAATGCATATTTTTAGCACTGATCACTGTATTAGTGTCACTGGTCCCCAAGTGTCAAAAGGACTATTTCAGTTAGTGTCCAATCTGTTTGCTGCAACGTCGCAGTTCCGGGGGAAAAAAAAAAAAAAAAAAAAAAAAAAAAAAATCGCTGATCCCTGCCATTACTAGTAAAAAAAAAACAAACAAATAAATAAATAAATAAATAAATACCATAAAAATATCCCATAGTTTGTAGACATTATAATTTTTAATCAATATACGCTTACTGGGATTTTGTTTTACCAAAAAACATGTAGCAGAATAGATATTGGCCTAAATTAATGAAGAACTTTGATTTTTTATTAGGTATGTTTTATAGCATAAAGTAAAAAATATATATTTCTCTGTGTTCATTGACAAACACAGCTCTCCAGGATTCTGAACCATTGGGTTATATTGCCCCCTGCAGGAGTAGGACACTAGGCAGAAAAAAAAGGACTTGGCTGCTCCTATGTGCAGTCCTAGGTGGTATACTCCCCCCTCTCTGATCTTGGTCTTCTGTTTATTAACAAGCAGTGTCAGAAGGAATAAAACTCCATAGAGGGGTGAGTGCTCTGTCCAGCAAATAACTCAGAGAAATGGATTTTACGGTAAGTCAAAAGTCTATTTTTATCTTACGTTCATTGACGGACACAGCTCTCCAGGATTCTGAACCATTGGGACGTCCAAGCAGTGCCAAACATAAGGGGTGAGACAACAAAAAAATCCCAAGACTAAACACAATAGCCAAGTAGTAAAGCAAAATCTCCTGCGCTTAAGTAGAGTCTGACGGAGTAGAGAGAGGTACACTTCAAACTCAGATGTTAAAAGAGCTACCGGTCTTGCTGCCCCCTTCAGGATCAAGGGTATCCAAAACCAACTGGGAGAAAAGAAAAAAAGAAAAGAGGGCACACCGACCTAGTGCATTACCATTAAAACCATTTATTAAAATGTTAAAAAAAGTGTACAGAATACTCACAAAACTGGTGTGATAACCCACACATCAACATATCATGTACAATCTCCAAGGTAGCCAAGGTCCCAAATGTAGCGAATAAGCATGCAGATGGTCGCATGGGGCTGTGGCTAGGCTGACGCGTTTCTAGGGCGAACCCCCTTCCTCAGAGCCAGAAAAATGCTGCTGAGTCACACTCCGGACAGCCAAAGAATAAATGGGAGCTTGCCCCACCTCTTCCTGCTCCGCCCCAATCCCAAGAGTGGGGCAGGAGAGGTGGGAGGATGGAAAAAGGGAGGGGGAGGGGAAAGGGAAAATGGAAAGGATGAAATGGGAAGGAGGGCAAGGGAGGGGGGAGGGAGCCAACCAGATAAACAGGAGCTCAACAAAAAAAAATCTGGAGCCCAACCTGAACACTACACCCCCAAATAGGGAATAGACCCTCGAAACAGCAGCCTGCAAAACCTTGCTGTCAAAGGAAGCATCCACAGATGCCAACACATCCACGTTATAGAATTTAGTGTGCACTGAAGACCAATCGGCCGCTTTAAAAATCTGCACCACTGACGCCTGATGATGGAAGGCCCAAGAAGCACTAAGCGCCCAAGTAGAGTGCGCTGTGACAGGGAAAGGAGGAACCTGACCCCTGATCAAATAGGCCTGAGTCACCATCTGTCTGATCCATCTGGAAATGGTCACAGGAGGAGCAGACAGCTCTTTTCTTGGCCTGTCCATGATCACAAATAGTGAGTCTGACCTCCAAAAAAGACTCTGTAGCTGCCAGATACAACCAAATATAAAGCAGGGGAATCTCCCAAATATTCTCAAAGGGAGGCTTCTGAAGAAATGAAAGCACTGAGTTCAGATCCCACGGTGGTAAGGGAGACCTCACCAATGGAGTTAGATTTCGTGCCCCTTGCACAAAGGTACGCACCAGCAAGTGCATGGCCGGGGGTCACTGAAAGAAGACTGCCAAGGCCGACACCTGGCCCTTGATAGTACTCAAGGCCTATTTCTGCTCAACAACCCGTTGAAGGAAGGTCAAAATCCGAGCCACCAAAAAAGAACGAGAGTAAACACCAATCGACTCACACCATGAAATGTATGCTTTCCACGTACGATGGTAGATCTTCCTGGGAGGTAGACTTCCTAGCCATTAGCATTGTCGGAATCACTGACCCAGGCAAACCGCTATCTTTCAGCACCTGGCTTTCAACAGCCAGGCCGTAAAAACCAGAGACTGTACAGCAGGATGGAAGATTGGCTCTTGGGACAAGAGATCCTCCCTGAGAGGCAGTCTCCAAGGGGCATCGGCGACCATACCGGGACCGGCTAGACCAGTCCGGGGCCACTAGAATAACTGGAATCCCCTCAGCCTCGATTCTGCTTATAAGCCACGGCAGAAGCTTGAGAGGAGGGAAGGCGTAGATCAGACAATACTGGCCCCACCAGAGAATCTGTGGCATCCGCCAGAGGATCCCGTGACCCTGTCAAAAACCTTGGTACCTTTTTGTTGACCTGGGACACCAACAGATCCACCTCGAGGGTTCCCTAATGTAGACATATCCGATGAATCACGTCCAGATGAAGGGATCACTTCCCTTGGTCCAACACCTGCCGACTGAGGTAGTCCGCCTGCCAGTTTTCCACTCTTGGAATGTGTACGGCTGAGAATGCCGGAACGAAGCCTTCCGCCCACCAGAGAATGCCGGCTACTTCCAGGGCTGCCAATACACTATTGTTCTGCCCTGGCAATTGACATAAGCACCTGCAGTGGCATTGCATGACTGAATCCGCACCAGAAGCCCCCGGAGTCGATTTGTCCAGCGATCCAGGCACAGCCTGATGGGCCGGAGTTCCAAGATATCAGCAGTCTGGACTCTTCCCGTGTCCAAACACCCTGAGCAAAGCTCAGATCCAGGACACCTCCCCACCCAGACAGGCATCCGTGGTGACCACTGTCCAATACAAGGGGAGAAAGGATTTGCCCTGCTGAAGAGCCGGAAAGCAAAACCACCAGACCAGGGACCCCTTGATTTCCCCACTCAGCTGGATCTGATTGTCCAGAGACTTTGGACACTTGTCCTATTTCACCAGAATCTCCCTTTGAAAGGACCTTGTATGGAACTGTACGAATGGAACTGCCTCAACGGTAAATATACCATCAGGCCCAGCACCCGCATACAAGTCCAGGGATAACCATCTGCTAGACAGCAGGAGATGAATCGCAGCATGAAACTTCTGGAGTTAGTTCATAGGAAAGAACACTCTGGCTAGAGCTGAATCCAGAGTCAGACATAGATAATCCAATTTCCTGTATGGAATCAGAGCAGACTTCTGGTAATTTAGAAGCCAACCAAACTCCCCCAGGGTCTGCAAAAGGCCACCCACACCGCGCTGATCTCCATGTCTTCCATCAAGGCAGAGGACTGCGCTCACAAGAGAAGGTCGTCCAGATAGCCCAATCCCGCAATCCCCCGCTGACGTAACAACACCAGAACCAAGGCCAACACTTTTGTGAAGACCCGAGGAGCGGAGGCGAGACCAAAAGGGTAATGCCACAAATTGATAATGCTCCTCTCCTACAGCAAACTGAAGGAATCGCTGGTGTCGGGTAATGCAAGTAAGCATCCTTGATGCTGATAGAGGCAAGAAAATCCCCCTGATGTAGGGACGCCACCACTGTGCGAATGGACTCCATTCTGAACTTCTGTACCCGCACAAAGCAGTTCACGGCCTCGAGGTCCACGGGCCCGGAAACCAACAAAGATGCCCCCCCAACCCAGGCACAGGTGAGGGCACACCTTCATGCTGAGGGACCTGCAGCCTCAGAAAGAGTCAGGTGGGGAAACATGATCCAGAGACTCCATTATTAAAGAGGGGGACCCCCACAAAAAGTGTGTAGCACTGCAAAATGCCACCCCCACCGCGTTGGTAGCAAGAACGCCAGCAAACAGGGCACCCCACAACCTGCAGCAGAGAGAGGGAGGAACCCCACCAGGGCTAGATGAGCCACAGGGACCGTGAATATTCAGGGGCATCAGATGGGAACCCACGGGTCTGACCATCCCAGGGAGGTACTACCAAATCTGACTCTCTTCAGATTTGGTAGTAATTTCTTTTGCATTTGCGCGCTATTCTTTTTTAATATACATGTCTTTTGGTTCATAGCTGCAGCAGCTTTGGAAATACATGGGTATGCTCCCCCAAATTTTTTGCCTGTTTATGTATTAGGTCTGACCAGACTATCGAGGTTGAGCAGCCCTCCCCACCCCCCACATACACCTGTACTCAATCAGTGTCCACCATCAAGTGGATATGGGAGGAGTCCCCTGTAGTGCATTTGCACATTTTTCCCAGCAAGGAGTGTTATCTCCAAGGGTTAGAAGGGCTGGATTCATCTCTTTTTCATGGATAGTGTAGGACCCACTGATAATGGGGTACTTTGACGCAGTAGTGGGCTTGAGCACGATATGGCCATATGGTGGGACCAAACCCCCATTTTTATTTATGGACTCTCTTCAGATTTGGTAGTAATTTCTTTTGCATTTGCGCGCTATTCTTTTTTAATATACATCCCAGGGAGGGGCCTGCATCTACCCCAAAACCCTCCAGGGGGAGAGGGGGGAACAGTTACTCACCATACCAGAAACCAAGTGGGCACCGCTCAAGACAGAACCTCCTCGCCATTGAAATGGGGGGCTGTTGGCCAGGCGAAACGCTGCAACCCAGGCTGAGACCTGGTGGTATGCAAATCGCAGGCCAGCCCCTGTCCAGTGGAGCTATGTCACGGCCAACCAAGCGTGGAGCTGTGACCAGACTGGGGTGACCACTAGATCTAGATTATCCAGCCAGTTGCCCAGTCTGGCAGTTGATTGTAGATCTCCCAAGAAAAAAAACCAGGAGAAAAGCCATTACCAGGACCAGAGAATCCAGCAGGGAACTAGGTCCTTACTCCTGACTAGGCGGGAAAAAAAAAGAAGACCTAGAGCAGAGAGGGGGATTATACCACCTAGGACTGCCCATAGGCGTAGTTAAGTTCATTTTCTTCCTAGTGTCCTACTCCTGTAGGGGGCAATACATAACCCAATGGTTCAAAATGCTGGAGAGCTGTGTCTGTCAATGAATAAAAGAGAAAGTCAGTTTAAAGCCAAAGTTCAGGACATTTTTGGAGAGGCGTATCACCAAACAGACTTTTTCCCTGTAATGGTGAGTATCCCATGTCCCGCAGGCTGCTGCTTCTTGTTAAAATCCTTTCTTCATGCTGCTGCAAACTGCCTAGGAAAGCAATATTCCAGGCTACAGGGGTTAACAGCATTGACTGTGCAGGACTTTTTCTGCTTGCCATTCACAGAACACAGACTATCATTGTCCCACAATACAACGCTTTGTGTGAATGGAAGAGGAATGGATGACTGATAGGAATCTCTCCTGCTCATTTATTCCATTGTCGCACAATGATAGTCGGAGTTCTGTGAACGGGCAGGGGAGATTCTCTAATTCATCAGCTACTCCTCCATTCACAAAATGCATTGCATTGTGGGACAATGATAGTCTGAGTTATGTGAATGGGGAGATCCTGTCATTCATCCACTCCTCCGTTCACAGAATGCAGTGTATTGTAGGACGATAATAGTCAAAGTTCTGTAAATGGCGGAGGCAGGAAGGAGCGGGCGACGGGTACAACCTCCTCACACTCACCTCTGTTATCTCCCAGCAGCACCGGAAGATCACCACTTTGGGCATGAAGGATATTTACCTGCAGGGCATGAGATACACGCCATCACCAGGAACTCAGGTGTTTGGTGATGTAACCCCCCCCCCTCCCTCTTGGGGTTGCCACCTCATCTCTTAAACCAGGACACATATTAATTACACAGGTTCTGTGGCTGATTGAGGTGGAATTAAACTCACTTGGTGCCTTGTCTGCATTATATCAGCCTCAGAACCTGTGTAATTCATGTGTCCTGGTTTAATCACTTGCCCACCGCCGCAAGTACATATACTGCGGCGGTCAGCCCCGTGCAGGCAAAGTGACGTACCCGTACGTCACTCGCCTGCGAGCCAATAGGGGGCGAGCGCGCGCCGCCGGCGCGCTCCCGCCCCCGCACGCTTACTGAGTTCCCCGCGCGTGTGACCGGCGGACCCGATGTCCGCCGGTCACTCGCAATCGTCAGTTACAGAGGGAGAAAGGCAGGCGGCAAATGTAAACAAAGCCGCCTGTCATTCTCCCTTGTGTAACAGCAGAAATCATACGGTCCTGCTATGTAGGATCGTAGATCTCTGCTGTTACATGAAAAGCCACATCCCTGCACAGTAATAATCACGCCCCTAGGGACACACTTAACCCCTCCTTCTCCAATAAAGTTAACCCCTTCCCTGCCAGTGTCATTTTTACAGTAACAGTGAATATTTATAGCACTGATTACTGTAGTAATGTCACTGGTAACCCCAAAAGTGTCAAAAATGTCAGTCAAGGGTCCGATCTGTCCTCCACAATGACGCAGTCCCGCAAAAAAAAAAAGAAAAAGAAAAAAAAAAAAAAAAAAACGCAGATCGTCGCCATTACTCGTTAAAAAAAAAAACACAATAAAAATGACAAAAATCTTTCCCTTAGTTAGTAAACGCAATAACTTTTGCGCAAACCAATCAAAATACGCTTATTGTGATTTTTTTTACCAAAAATATGTAGCATAAAACAAATTGGCCTAAAATGTTAAAAAATTTTGATTTTTACATTTTTTTTTTGGGGAATTTTATATAAAAAAAATGTGAAAAATATTGTTATTTTTGCAAAATTGTCGCTCTTTTTTTGTTTATAGCGCAAAAAAAAAAAAAAAAAAAAAAAAATCGCACAGGTGATCAAATACCACCAAAAGAAAGCTCTGTTTGTGGGCAAAAAAAGGACATCAATTTCATTTAGGTACAGCGTCGCACGAGCGCGCAATTGTCCGAATTGCAAAATACCCCCTGGTCAGGAAGGGGGTAAAATCTTCCGGGGCTTAAGTGGTTAAAGGAAAGAGGTGGCAACCCTCCCTTCCCCTCCCCCCCCCCATACAAAATGGCTAAACATCAGCTTTAAAGAATAAAAACATCCAAATAAGATAAATAATGTAGGTATGAGGCAAGTGTTATATAGAAGGTTCAGTTATACTTTAATATTCTCCTAAAATGAAAGGTAAAACATGAGGGCTTGCTGTTTACCAACTCCAATTTGGCGCCCAAATTATTTACTCCACTTATAATACTTATGCCCTCCTCCCCTCAGTTTTTAGTATTTCTGCCAGCAGCCATAAAATAACCCTGAGCCTTTACTATCACACTTCAATGTGGTCCGTATGTATACAAGACCTCCTCACTTCCGGCCTACCATCTCTCTCCATCTGACACTCACCTGCACACCCACATTGGTCTTCGCGACAGCCGTATATCAAGTAAGCAGCGCAGTAAGCAAGTTGCTATGACAAACGTTTTGAGCACGGCCCCTCTCAGCTTCTAAAGTCATAATTGGCCTGTGCAGCGATGACTGTCACGAAAATGGACCTATTAGCGCTAAGCATAATGTGGGCTTCAGGCGCAGATTGGACACGCCCATAGAAGGGCGGAAGTGTCATAGTCACACAGCAAGAGAAAAGAGGTGAGTTTAGTGTGTATGGTGTAGTGCTGGTTGTGTTGTAGGTACAGAGTTCAACTTGAAGATAGAAACGGCAATGCAGGCTCAGTGAGTATATTACATGGAAGGTAGCATATACAATGCAGGATCAGTGAGTATATTACATGGAAGGTAGCATATACAATGCAGGATCGGTGAGTATATTACATGGAAGGTAGTATATATACAATGCAGGATCAGTGAGTATATTACATGGAAGGTAGTATATACAATGCAGGCTCAGTGAGTATATTACATGGAAGGTAGTATATATACAATGCAGGCTCAGTGAGTATATTACATGGAAGGTAATATATACAATGCAGGTTTGGAGAGTATATTACATGGAGGGTAGAATATATACAATGCAGGATCAGTGAGTATATTACATGGAAGGTAGTATATACAATGCAGGATCGGTGAGTATATTACATGGAGGGTAGTATATATACAATGCAGGCTCAGTGAGTATATTACATGGAAGGTAATATATACAATTCAGGTTTGGAGAGTATATTACATGGAAGGTAATATATACAATGCAGGATCAGTGAGTATATTACATGGAAGGTAATATATACAATTCAGGTTTGGAGAGTATATTACATGGAAGGTAATATATACAATGCAGGATCAGTGAGTATATTACATGGAAGGTAATATATACAATTCAGGTTTGGAGAGTATATTACATGGAAGGTAATATATACAATTCAGGTTTGGAGAGTATATTACATGGAAGGTAATATATACAATTCAGGTTTGGAGAGAATATTACGTGCACTGCACCGGCCCGCCGTCACTTCCGGTGCCGCAGCGTCATCCCTTGCATTCATCATTGCAAGCCAGGAAGTGACGACGGGCCGTGGCCGCCGAGGGGAGGAAGAGGAAGTAACGTAAGTATATTTTCTTCTAATCCAAGGTAAGTAAAAATAAAAAAAAATGTGATTATCCATTTCTTTTTAAGGTGACCTGGCACAAGACTATGGACAGAAGTGTAATTTTAGGGTGGAACTCCGCTTTAATTAAACAAGCTGAGGTTAGAAGCTGATTGGTTTGTCCGCATAAGGGCTCTTTCACACGGGCGTTCCGTATGTCCGTATATCACCCCATCCGTTTGCGGGTGATATACGGACATAATGCATGTCAATGGGATTGCGGATGACAATCCGCTGACATCCGATTTGTGTCCTTTCAGTTCTGTTCCATTCTTTGGAACGGAACAGAACCCTATTTTTCTTCCGTTAAAAAAAAGGAAAGGACGCAAAATCAGATGTCAGCGGTGTCATCCGCTGACATCCGCAATCCCATAGACATACATTATGTCCGTATATCATCCGCAAACAGATGGGGTGATATGCGGACATACGGAGCGGATGACACAAGTGTCATCCGTGTCCATGAAGAAAAAAAAGTGCCGCAGCGGAAGAAGAAATCGGAGCGGCCGTGTGAAAGAGCCCTTGGAGTTGTCACTAATTTTGCCCCCTCTAGCTTCAGTAATTAAACCCCCATGAGTCCACAGTTCATGAAAATAAATGTCCAAAACATGAATCTAATTTCTTATGCAATATATAACTTAGACTCCTAATACTGTACATATACCACCAACTGCCACATATATTGAGCAGAATAAAACCACCGCCTGTATTGCCTCCCAAGGAGTTGTATTCACATAGAAAACTTCCATTTAAGCATGCTGTAAAGGAATAATCTCCATGTTGCTAATAATCCCACCAGGGCTCCACTGCAAACTTGAATGCCTCCTCAACAACAGCACAAAGTAGCTGCTTGAAATGTAAATATGCCATTGAAAGAATAGAAGTGCCCGTGTTACAAGCTGTAGGCTTGTGTAGCATTACCATAACGCCAAAATCAATACCTGGTATTGTACAAATAAAACCTTCCTTCATATAAACACCCACGTTTATCCAAAAAGATCCACCTTTAACCTTTAAAGGTTAGAAAGTTTTAAATGGTCTCTGATGCCAGTGGTATTGGCATGGAAAACTGGGCCTGAATTGCATGCTTCAGCTGTAGACTATGAAAGAACATCCAATTAGCCGCTGGTTCCTGGGGTATTTTTAAAGCTAGTGAATCTGAATCTGCAATATACTGTTGCCAGTTATCTTTCAAGGTTTTTCTTTTGTAAAAGGGCAGTATTCTGTTAAGCATCATGCTCTTAGAAAAAAAGTTCCCAGATTATATTTGCTGTCTCAGGGATACATTCCTGCTGCTGGGAGTCAAGAATTCACCCAATATTGCTCAAAATTATTTTGTTTGCGTATGTTGTCAGTCAAGACAGCTGGGTGTTAACTGTAAAAGTGCTGAGATGCTAAAATGTTTAATACCATGTCCTGCAATCTCCTATAGGTATGTCACATGGATGTGAAAAATGAATTAAAGTGGAACTTTACCCATATTAACTTTATTAAAAATAATGTTCCTTAGCAGGGAACGTACATTCCACAATATTAATTATGCTACCAAAATGAGTGTGTGTTGTAAATTGTCTCCAGCATTGTGCCTGTTTCTTCTTACCGGAGGTGGCCATTTTGCTGAAGCCCAGAGCCCCTGAGCAGCAGTAAATCTTTAGGCTGTAGGCAGATCGGCCTCTAGTAGCTCTGATTTTCCAGCACTGTGTCTAAAAATAGAGCAACTGAGCATGTGCAGAGTAGGGTAAACCTGTGTATTACTGGATTTTAATCTGGATAGGCAATTATTTTTTATGTTTTACATAGCTATATCTGCAAAAGGGAACAGCCTGAAGTGATCTAGCAGGACTTTCTGACTAAAGTTCTACTTTAAGTAACGGTTGTAAAGCCCTGTTAACAAGGATCTAGGATTTAGTCACTGGGGTATCGTACATATAAAACAAGCATGGGCGTCCACAGGTAGGGGCAGGGGGGGGCAAATGCCCCCCCCCCTGGAATCTCAACTTCCCCCTCTCAAGTGATTGTTAAGCCACTTTATACCATCCTGTCTGGTCTTTTTAATAATCCTGTTTGCCCCAGAGTCTGTGTTTTTAAAAAAATAAGCCATTCTTTACCAGTTTTCAGAGGGCTGAGGCCTCTCACGTGACCCTTCTCTCTCTCCTCTCCCCATCTGACATCTGCCTGCAGCGGAGAGGACAGAGAGGAGGTCAGGAGAGCTATGGATGACGGAGGCACGTAAACTGACCACAGTGTCAGGGCTTAGTCACTCAGTCGACCAGGGCTGGTCAGTTTACAGAGGGGAGGACATAGCCAGGCAGGATCAGCCAGGTATTTTAGGTGATAGAAGGGGCCAAATTACACAGCACAAGCACTGTGTTGTATAACATGCTTTAAGGGAACAAGATACATTTTTTTTTTTTTTTAGGTTAACAAATGCTTTAAAAATAAATGCTCCTGTTTGCTCTTTAAAAATGAATACACAAAATAAGTATATGGAATAAGCCCCTTCCCCTTATTACATTGTTGAAAAAGGGGTGGGTGACCTTAAAATCTTGCCCCCCCCCCCCCCCCTGAAAAAAAGTTCTGCGGACGCCCATGAAAACAAGCATAGCACAGAAAAAGTCTACAAAGTAGACCACAAATCCAACTTCTGTGACTTGTACAGCACAACCCCCATCCAAAGGTACAGGTCAAAATGCCAGATGGTTTTACACCTCACTGAAGATCTCCCCTTTATAAGGCGAAACAAAATTAATAACCCAACACAAGGCCATCCACAGGGATTTGGATACCAGAATTATAAGTACCAAACATCATGTACAGACAGAATAAAGATCAAAATATAAGGTCATTATATCGACCAATGAGCATTCAGACAAAATAACCAGAATTAAAGGAGTAGGTCTGAAACAACTAATTGACATAATCATTTATAAAATAGTTGTCAACTATTTTCATTATCGATTAGTTGGTCAGCTGATTGGTTGGCCTGCATACAGAATGCATTATTTGTTTACATATCAAAAACCCTAGTGCAGCACACATACAGCTCAGTACACCATCCATACATGTCAGTGAGTGCCTGAGAGCTTGTGAATGGGTGGGGAGCAATGCCTTCTGGGACATGTAGTCCTGGCAGGGGAAGGAACTGATTTTAACCACTTGCCGACTGCCGCATGACTATTTACGTCGATGTGTCCGATGTCCGTCGGGCACTCGCGATCGTCCGTGACAGCGGGAGAAAGGCAGGCGGCTAGTGTAAACAAAGCCGCCTGTCAGTTCTTCCCTGTGTAAGAATGGAGATCACACGGTTCTACTATGTAGGACCGTTGATCACTGTTCTTACACATCAAGCCACAGCCAATCACAAACACTCAGAAACACGCCCCTAGGACACACTTAACCCCTCCCTCTCCAATACAGTTAACTCCTTCACTGCCAGTGTCATTTTTACAGTAACAGTGCATATGTATAGCACTGATTACTGTAGTAATGTCACTGGTAACCCCAAAAGTGTCAAAAATGTCAGTCAAGGGTCCGATCTGTCCGCCCCAATGTCGCAGTCCCACAAAAAAAAATCGCAGATCGCCGCCATTACGCGTTAAAAAAAAAAACAACAAAAATGACAAAAATCTTTCCTTTTTGTTAGTAAACGCAATAACTTTTGCGCAAACCAATCAAAATACGCTTTTTGCGATTTTTACCAAACATATGGTAAAAAATTGGCCTAAAATGTTAACAAATATTTATTTTTACATTTTTTTATTTTTGGGGAATTTTATATAAAAAAATGTGAAAAATATTGTTATTTTTGCAAGATTGACGCTCTTTTTGTTGTTTATAGCGTATGATCAAAAAATCGCACAGGTGAACAAATACCACCAAAAGAAAGCTCTGTTTGTGGGAAAAAAAGGACGCCAAATTCGTTTAGGTACAGCGTCGCACGACCGCGCAATTGTCTGTTAAAGTCACGCAGTGCCGAATCGCAAAATAGGCCCTGGTCAGGAAGGGGGTAAAATCTTCCGGGGCTTAAGTGGTTAATGCATTCTATGCATTAGGGTAACAAACCTGTGACCAGCTTACCCCCCCCCCCCCCCAGTTCCCCCTGAATACCTGCCTGATTTTGATCTAGCACTGTACATAAGAGCAGCAGCAGCAGCACTGCTCTCTCTCTCTTTCCCTCCTCACAGGTCTCAAATACAGCAGTGGGAGCCATTGGCACCTGCTGGTATTATTTACAGTCTGTGAGGAGGGCGAAGGGGACGGAGCCAAGCTGCACTGTGTGTGTCTACAGAAGCACACAGTGCAACTAGGGTTTAAGCCTGCACAAGTACCCCCATAGCAAGTATTTTTTTTTTATATCTTTATTATTTTCCATCAATAGACAAGCGTATCGCATACAAAAAATACTAATAAACAATGAGTCATCTGTAAGACCTGAGTACCCAAATAATGATTTTATTATTTTTTTATACCTTCCCCATTAGTTTCACTGTTAAGCATTGGCCCTGTGGCTTTCTTTAGGGGCACTCTGAAGGCAAGAGGAGCCAGGAGCACCAGTGGGGGACCCCAGCACAGAAGGATCAGGGTTGCACAAAGCAGGTGTGTATGACATGTTTGTTGTATAAAAGAAAAAAAAAATGTTTACACTCACTTTTGGGCTCTGTGCAAGGAAGATCGACATGTAAACCAAGAGAAGCTGCAGGCTGATAGACTGGAGGTAATATAAGGCATTACAATTACATTTAACTGGTTCCCGCCTGGCCTATTGTACAATGACGGCTGGGCAGGACCACTCTTGTTATGGTAATATGTCATATCCTCCCTCGGACATAGCATCACCAATCATTGACATTGACTCTTTACCATGTGATCAGCTGTGTCCAATCACAGCTGATTGCATATAAACAAATGGCAGTTGTCGGCATTTCCTTACCTCAGTGCTGTTACTGTCTGAGGAAAGGGGACATTTACACAGCTCCATCAGTGCAGTATATCAGTGCAGCCTCATCAGTACACATCAGTGAAAAAAAAATACTTATTTGCTAAAATTTTGTACCTGAAAAAGGTTTTTCAAAATTTGTGGTCTTCTTCTTTTTTTTTTTTTTTTTTGGTTCGCAAAAACAAAAAAGCCAGTGGTGCTTCAATACCACCAAAAGAAAGCGCTATCTGTCCCAAAAAAAGACAAACATTTCATATGGGTACAGTGTTGCATAACTGCGCAATTGTTCAAAGTGCGACAGTACTGAAAGCTGAAAATTGACCTGGGCAGGAAGGGGATGAAAGTGTCCGTTATTGAAGTGGTTTACCAGTTATGTGCATTATATTTAAAATGATCATATCCATGCAAAAAAAGTTTCAGCATTTATTTAATATAAAAGCTTTACAGTATCTCACAAAAGTGAGTACACCCTTCACATTTTTGTAAATATTTTATTATAACTTTTCATGTGACGACACTGAAGAAATGAAATTTTGCTACAATGTAAAGTAGTGAGTGTACAGCTTGTATAACAGTGAATATTTGCTGTCCCCTCAAAATAACTCACACAGTCATTAATGTCTAAACCACTGGCAACAAAAGTGAGTACACCCCTAAGTCAAAATGTCGAAATTGCGCCCAAAGTATCAAAACTTAGTGTGGCCACCATTATTTTCCAGTACTGCCTTAACCCTCTTGGGCATGGAGTTCATCAGAGCTTCACAGGTTGCCACTGGAGTCCTCTTCCACTCCTCCATGATGACATCACTGAGCTGGTGGATATTAGAGACCTTGCACTCTTTCGTTTGGGGATGCCCTACAAATGCCCCCCCCCCCACTACTTCAACCTCTGCAGCAATGCTGGCAACACTCACACGTCTATTTCCCAAAGACAACCTCTGGATATGATGCAGAGCACGTACATTCAACTTCTTTGGTCGACCATGGCGAGGCCTGTTCTGAGTGGAACCTGTCCTGTTAAACCGCTGTATGGTCTTGGCCTCTGTGCTGCAGCTCGGTTTCAGGGTCTTGGTAATCTTCTAATAGCCTAGGCTACCTTTTATGTAGAGCAAAAATTATTTTTGTCAGATCCTCAGAGAGTTCTTTGCCATGAGGTGCCATGTTGAACTTCCAGTGACCAGTATGAAAGAGTGAGAGCAATTAGAACCAGCTCCCAATTCACACCTGAGACCTTGTAACACTAACAAGTAACATGACATCGGGGAGGGAAAATGGCTAATTGGGGCCCAATTTAGGCATTTTCGCTTAGGGGTGTACTCATTTTTGTTGCCAGCGGTTTAGACATTAATGGCTGCAGGCTGAGCTATTTTTAGGGGACAGTAAATTTACACTGTTATACAAGCTGTACACTCACTACTTTACATTGTCATTTCTCCAGTGTTGTCACATGAAAAGATATAATACCATATTTACAAAAATGTGAGGGGTGTACTCTTTTGTGAGATACTGTATATCCACACACACACACACACACACACCCTTTTCATACAGATTATATATATATATATATATATATATATATATATATATATATATATATATATTGTAATTGTATTTTTTTTTTTTTTAAATTCAGGAATTTCAATTAATATGAATTTATTGTCGGCCACTATGGGCTTTTTTAGCGCATGAAAAACTCAAGAAAAAGGCATCCCTTTAAATTCCATATGTCTTCACACCGGTCCGCTGCACTTCCATTGTGGTGTTAAAAATCTTGCTTGCTGCATTTTTGGTCAGTTAAAAAAAAAAAGCGCCAAAAACGTACCTCTCCGTCGCAAACACAGCAAGAACGCATCAAAAATGCACCTGTTACGTTTTGTTGTGGTTTTAACAGTCACATGACCTATGAAAACACACCAGAAGCACAGTAAAATCACGTGCGTTTTCAGCGCCATTATCAGCACCTTTTTCTTTATCAGCAACATGCCGAAAATACCCTTTTGGCTGCCGAAATTTCGTTGCATCTCTAGTTTCACAGTATAAATAAACCTCTTTAGTAGTGATCATCTGCTGTTTTTGTGCTAAAAAGGGCTAATTTTTTGTTTTTTAACCCCATCATGACAGATGATGCAGAAGACATGCTGCTGCTACTACTAAATATGTAAGTGACAGCAGGCACAGTGTGCTTGTATCAAGCTACCTGCCTATAACCACTGACCCTGTCATGCATTGTTACATTACTCTTGTCTGAAAATCTGCAAAAAAGCGTTTTAGGTTTATTTATTTTATTTTTTTAAAATAAAATTTCTCTTTCGTTCTAATAAGAGGATACTTCCTCTTCTACTACAGCTGCGCATGAAAAAGCGCTCGTGGATGCACTGAAAATGGAAGATGCGGTTGCTTCGGAGGCACCAGTCACCTTCAGGATCCGAAATCCTCAAAAGCGGCAAGGGTTTTTCCTTTTCCTGCATATTTTGACAAAATTGTCACGGGCCAGTGGGTTTGCCAAAAACGCAATGTGGTGGGATCTAAGCGTTTCGCTAGACAATACCCCTTTAAAGAGTCCCTGTTAAAAAAAAAAAGTGGACTGTTCCTCCTGTGGTGGATTCTCCGGTCTCCAGACTGAACAAATCCACTCTAAGTCCGATGGAGGAGTCTCTAACTTTTAAGGAACCTTTTGATAGGAAGGCGGAGACCTTGATCCAGCACATGTTTTCTAGGGCCAGTTCATTCCTTAGGCCGGTGTTCATCATTCCCTTGGTGTCCCAGACCTTGACAGAGTGGGCAAAGCTTTTGCTCCAGGATCTGGAGGGGGAACAGCTTCCCCCTCCCTTTTACGGAGCTGGCGGACCAGTTGGTCCAGGGACTACAGTTTATTTGTGATGCCTCTCTGGATGCAGCTCCCTTAGTTTATAGGATGTCTGTGACAGCAATGGTCCTTCGGCGCAGGATATGGCTGAAATGCTGGTCTGTGGACCAAGCTTCCAAGAAGGCCTTATCGGATCTCCCTTTTGTGGGGGATCGCCTGTTTGGGTCTTCCGTGTATGAAATCATTAAGGGAGTTACAGGTGGGAAGAGCACTCTCCTCCCACAGGCTTCCAGGGGCAAGGAGTCTCGTCGCAGACATGGTCCTTTTTTCTCGGCTTATAGGCAGCTTTTTCGTCCCTCAGGGTCTTAAGACAAAGGATCCAAATCCATCAGGAACGTCTCCAGAGGTTCCAAGAGGCCCTGGCCTGGTAAGCCAAGAGCAGGTCATTCCAGATATGCAGACAAGCCCTCTTTTGCCTGAAGGGGCACCCTCACCCATGTCTGGGGTGGGGGGGGGGGGTCTTCATTTTTTTTTTTTTTTTTTCTCTCTGATTCAAGACAGGTGGGTCCACAAGCTGATTCGGTCCTGCTACAAGATCAATTTTCTGTCTTCTCCTCCAGAGCGGTTTTTCCTTCCAACCTGGTTTTTGTGATCAGACCCTCTGCATGGTCTATTCGGGGCAGTACAAGACTTGCTACTGCAAAGGGGGATTGTACCGATTCCAATCTGAGAATGTTTTGAGGGTTTATTCAAACCTGTTTACAGTTCCCTTCCCAGGAAGGAAGAAAAAATTCATCCAATCCTGGACCTCAAAGCCCTGAACTGCTTTGTGCAGGTACAAAAGTTCCGGATGGAGTCCATCCATACAGTGGTAGCATCCCTTGTTCAAGGGGATCTTCTGACCTCTATCGATATCAAGGACGCTTACCTTCATATCCCAATATATGTCGGGCATCAGTGCTTCCTCCGCTTTGCCGTGAGCGAGGAACATTATCATTTCTTGACGTTGCCCTTTGGTCTGGCCTCAGCTCCTCGGGTATTCACTAAAGTGTTTGCCCTCGTGTTAGCATTGTTGCAACAGCGGGGTATTGCGGTACTGGGATATCTGGACGATCTTCTTTTGCAAGCAGAGTCTCCGACTGCTCTAAAGAACAGCCTGGACATCACTGTGCGGACTCTGCAGGAGTTTGGTTGGACATTGAATTTCCAGAAGTCTGCTCTGGTTCTGTCCACCAAGTTTGACTATTGGGGTCTGACTCTGGCCTCAGCCAGGATGTTTCTTTCGCTGGACAAGCTCCAGAAGCTGCAGGGTGCCATTCGACTTCTGTTGTCCAGCAGGTGGTCGTCTCTCAGGACTTGCATGTGGGTGCTGGGCCTGATGGTGTCTACCTTCGAGGTGGTTCCATTTTGCACAGTTGATGAAAAATTGGCAGGCAGATTACCTCAGTCGACAGACCTTGGACCAGGGAGAATGGTCACTTCATCCGGAGGTGTTTCATTAGCTGTGTCTCTGGTGGGAAACTCCTGAGGTGAACCTGTTGTCCTTTCGCCTCAATGGGAAGGTGCAGAAATTTGTGGCGAGGTCTAGGGATCCTCTGGCCAATGCTACAGACGCACTGGTGGCCGGTACCGTCTGATATATAGATATATATATATATATATATATATATATATATATATATATATATATATATATATATATATATGCCTTTTCTTCCTCTAAAACTTTTGCTGCAAAGGATCAATGCAGAAGGAATTCTGGTCATCCTAATGGCCCCAGACTGGCCTCACCGGTTTTGGTATGCGGATCCAGATCAGCTTGTCACCGATGTCCCTTGGCGACTTGCTCTCAGAGAAGACCTATTGGCCCAAGGGCCGATCTTTCATCCTGCTTTAGTCGCATCCAGCTTAGCTGTTGAAAGCCAGCTTCTGAAGGATAGGGGGTTGTCTGGCTCTGTGATTTCCACGCTGTTAAAAGCTAGGAAATCTACCTCCTAGGAAGATTTACCATTGTGTCTCGAAGTCGTACATTGCGTGGTATGAGTCTCAGGGGGTTTCTCCCCGTTCCTTTTTGGTGACTCGAATTTTGGCATTCCTCCAAAGAGGTGTGGAACAGCTCCTGGCCTTGGGTACCATCAAGGTGCAGGTTTTGGCCTTTGGCGATTTTCTTTCAATGTCCTTTGGCTATGCATTCCTTGGTTTGCACCTTTTTGTTTAGGGGGTTCGCCACTTGGCTCCACCTGTACGATCTCTGTTGCCTCCGTGGGATCTTAATTTGGTACTGTCGGTTCTTCAGAACCTGCCTTTCGAAATATTTGCGAGAACCCTCTGCTTACAATGTCCCAGAAGGTAGCCTTCTTGGTGGCAATTACATCTGCACGCAGAGTGTCGTAGCTGGCTGCTTTGTCTTGTTAATCAACTTATTTGGTGGTTCACAGAGATAAAGTGGTGCACCTTGTCAGTCGTTCCTTCCTAAGATTGTCTCTGGTTTCCATCTGAATGAAGACATTGTGTTGCCTTCCCTGTGTCCTAAGCCTAGGCATCCTAAGGAGATTCCCTTGCACTCTCTGGATGTGGTTCGGGCAATCAGGGTGTACCAGGATGGTCATCGCAAGGGGTTGGCTGCGTCTGCAGCAAACCTTTCCAGATGAATCAGACAGGCAGTAGTGCAGGCCTAATCAATCAAGGGTCAGGTTCCTCCCTTCCCTGTTAACCACTTCCATACCGAGTCATGTAATATGACGTCGGCAAAGTGGTTGTACAGATCCGGGCCGCCGTCATATGACGTCGGCCCGTTCTAGCAGCCAGTGCGCGCCCCCGGCGGCGCGTAGCGGCGCGATCAGGGATGAGGCTCGTCCCTCGGACATAGCCCATCCCTGATCAAGGTAAACAGCCAATAGAAATTGGCTGTTTACCACGTGATCGGCTGTGTCAATCACAGCCGATCACATGATCGGCTCCAGCACGAGCCGCTCGTTCTCTCTGCAATGCGCGCCCCCGGGGGCGCGCAGAGCAGCGATCGGGGACGAGGCTCGTCCCTCGGACAGAGTCGATCCCAGATCTAGGTAAAGAGCCAATGAAATTGGCTCTTTACCACGTGACCGGCTGTGTCCAGTCACAGCCGGTCACAAATGTGAACAGAGAACACGGTAACTAGCTGTCACCGTGTTCTCCTCCTCACACACTGATCCTGTGTGAGGAGGAGATTGTAGTAACAGCTAGTTACCGATTACAGTGCACGCTAAACACACTGATTGCCCCCCCCCCCCCCCAATAAAGAGCACCTGTCACTAGCCCATCAAAGTACCCGAGTACCTGTCACCAGCCCATCAGGTACTCGGGTACACTGATGGGCTGGTGACAGGTACTCGGGTACTCTGACGACGGGTACTCGGGTACTCTGATGACAGGTACTCGGGTACTCTGATGACAGGTACTCGGGTACCTTTAGTACTCATCAGTACCTATCACGTATCAGTACTGATCATCAGTACCCATCAGTACAGTATCACCTATCAGTATCAGTACTACTCATCAGTAGACTTTGCTCCGAAGGAGTAGCTAGGCAACAGAATATGTCAATATAAAGGCTTTTAACATATCCCACCCCCAGGGGGTGGTCCCCTCAGTCAATACCCTCCTACTTCCTGTATCCATACTTCAGTTTTCAATGTCTAGCTTGTCAGGAGTAGCTGGATGTCTCTATGCTGGGGCATTTTTTGTCTCAGCTTTTCTTTTCTCTTTTGATTTTCTTTGAGTTTTTTCTCTTGCTTTACTTAGCTGTTATTTTTTCAGCGTTAGTTAGTTCTTCTGATGAAGAGGATTCGTGCGGGCTGGGTCTCGGCCTGATCCCCCTGGTCGCAGGTTGTGGGTCAGTGGCTTCCCGGCCTGCCATCGAGCGTTCAGCCAGGTATCGCTCCTGGCACAGTGAACGACCCATCCCTGTTCGGTGCAGGGATGCTTGGTGAGGTGGCTACCTCACTGGACGCTGTGCGGTTTCTTAACCCCGGTTTAGTGCGTCCTGGATGCGACTCTCCCTGCCTCATGTGCTGCGGTTTGTTCGCCTGTGCGGGTTCCCCACGCCATTAGGAGGTAAGTGTATTTATGTGGGGACCTGTCTGTCGGGGGGGGTGTCAGTCTGGGACTGTGTAACCTGCCTCTGTTCACACTGTTTGGCTCCCTGTCATTCTGCCTGCACGCTGTGGGCTGCAGGGGGGGGGGGGGGCTGTGTGGCACTGTGTGTCTGCCTGTGTACTGTGTGAAGGGCTGTGTGCTGTGGGGCATGCTTTTGGTCATGTTGGGGCACTATACAGCGATCGCTGCGGCGATCCGCCATGTTTTTTACATGGGTGGTGTTTTGTAGTACATCACAGAGCGGGGGAGCGGCGTTTTCAGCGCCAATCGGCGCCATTTTGCCTGCACTCGCCCCAGCCGCATGTTTTCACTGCGGGCGGCCATTTTCTTGTAGCCTTCCATAGGCTTTAACAGAGCGTCCTGATTGCATCACTTCCTCTTTCCTGATGTGCACCGATCGAGGCGGCAGCTACAGCAGGGGTCTCCTCAGGTTTTAACCTTTCTGTCTTCCTATATCCATTGCCTGTGTTCTGTGTGGGTCTTATTGTGCTTGTGTGTGTGGCGGTGGGCTGCGCTCGCCGCGCTTGTTAAAGGGGCAGTTAACCCTTTCTTTGCCAGCGTATTTTTTTGGGGCAATGGATTCTCAGGAGGGCAAATTTCCTGCCACATTGGTGGGTAGCCAGGGGACTGCTTTTTCCCCCCAGGGGGGGATTTGGCTGCGATTGTGGCTAATCTTGCTGCCCAGGTGCAAATGTTGGTGGCTGCTCAATCCACAAAAAGGTCCAGAGCTTCAATTTCCTCTGGTTCAGAGGATGATGGTGCGGGGGCTGATATGGCCGGGGTCTCCTTATCAGAGTCCCGTTCCTCCCTGGATCTTGTGGGGTCCGAGGTGGAGGCTGAGGTTGAAGGGGTGGATGATTCTCCCCCTGGCTCGTCTGAAGAGCTTGCACTCATGGATTAAATGGTTGCTTCCATCAAGCAAACGCTGCGCTTGCAGGATGAACCGTGTCCGCCTGCTGCCTTGGCAGCTTATGGGACAAAGAGAAGACGCAAAACATCGCAGGTTTTTCCCTGCACTGATGATTTTCAGAGCGCTGTTAAGGAACAATGGCGTAATATCCGCAAGCTTTTTGCTGTACCCAGTAGGTTCAAACTGCGTTATCCTTTCACGCCCGCTACTGACGAGCGTTGGTGTGTACCACCTCCAGTGGATCACGCGATCGCGGTTCTGAATAAGTCCACTGCGATTCCTGCTGAGGATACCCCGGTGTTCCGGGATGCCACAGACAAGAGGCTGGAGTCTCTTGCCCGTCATACCTATTCTATTATGGGTTCTATGCTGAAAGCTCTGTTTGCTTCCCTTATGGCGGCCCAGGCGGTCGCGAGTTGGACGCAGGTGCTTAGACGCGTTTTGGTGGCTGATTCCGCCCCACAGGCGACATTGGACATGGTGGATCAAATCCATCAGGGTGTCATGTATTTGTGCGATGCGGACTTGGATATGGTCCCGTTGGCCGCACGTGTACACGGTGTGGCGGTGTTGTCTCGCCGTTTGGTTTGGTTAAAGTGTTGGTCGGTGGACCAATCTTCGCGCAAGACCTTAGCCAATCTACCTTATGACGGTTCTCGCCTTTTTGGCGAATCCTTGGATACTCTGATAAAGGGGATCACAGGGGGTAAGGGCACGCTCTTGCCCCAATCCCAAAAGGCTAAGGTGGCTCCTGGTAAGAAGCATGCTTCCTTTCGGCCCTCTCAGGGGTCCTTTCGTGCCTTTCGGCCGCACTATAAGGGCAAGCCGTTCAAAGGTCAGGGCTCCCAAAAGAAGCCGTGGACAGGTAAGCAGAAGTCCGGCCAGTCCGGATCCGCTGCCCACAACAGTGCGGCCTGAAGGGGTGCCCTCACCCGGTTCTGGGGTGGGGGGACGCTTGCTCGGTTTTCCACAACCATGGCTGACCCGTGTTCGGGACAGGTGGGTTCAGGAAATCGTTCGATCTGGTTACAAGATCGAGTTTCTCTCTCGGCCGGAGAGCAGATTTTTTCCCTCAAATCTTCAACTGTCTCCGGAGCGTTTGCGGGATCTGCACCTTGCGGTGCGGGACCTGAGGGCTCAGGGAGTGGTGGTCCCGGTGCCTCATCGGGACAGATTTCGGGGGTTCTATTCCAATCTGTTCACCGTGCCCAGGAAGGAGGGCAAGGTACGTCCAATTCTGGACTTAAAGGCTCTGAACCGCTTTGTGTGGGTTTGCAAGTTCCGCATGGAATCTCTGCGGTTGGTGGTGGCTGCCCTGGTTCCGGGGGAATTCATGGCCTCCATCGACTTGAAGGATGCGTACCTACACATCCCCATTTTCGAGGGTCACCAGAGGTACCTTCGGTTCGCCATTGCAGAGGATCACTACCAATTTGTGGCGTTACCTTTTGGCCTCGCTTCGGCTCCGCGGGTTTTTACCAAGGTGCTTGCACCACTGCTGGCCTTGTTAAGGACCCAGGGCATCTCTGTCCTGGGGTATCTGGACGATATTCTGGTTCGGTCTGCGACCAGCCAGGGTCTGGAGACGGATCTGTCCGTCACGGTGCAGACTCTACAGGAGTTTGATTGGACGATAAATTATCCAAAATCGACGCTGTGTCCGTCGGTTCGTCTTCCCTATTTGGGAATGATCCTGGACTCGGTCCAGGCGAAGGTCTTCCTACCGGACGACAAACTCAAGATTCTTCAGGGAGAAGTCCAGTCCCTCAGGGACGTTCCGTGCTCATCCCTGCGGAAGTGCATGCGGTGTCTGGGACTGATGGTCTCGGCTTTCGAGGCGATTCCCTTTGCCCAGTTTCACACGAGGGGTCTCCAAGCGGAGATCCTGTCCAGTTGGGACGGGCGTCCGCAATCTCTGGATATCCAGATTTTGTTGAGCCATCGCAGCAGAAGGGATCTTCTGTGGTGGCTCCAGTCCCCGGTGGTGTCGGGGGTAAAGTCTTTTCGTCCTCTTTCATGGACGGTGATCACCACGGATGCCAGCCTGTCGGGCTGGGGTTGTGTTCTGGGCGTTCTGTCCGCCCAGGGGACTTGGTCGGAGGAGGAATCCTCCCTTCCGATCAACATTCTGGAGTTGCGTGCGATAAATCTCTGCCTTCTGTAACGCTCCTTGCGTTTCTTATAAGGTGTGGATTTTCAGCTGCAGAAGTAGTTCCACGTCAGTAGTCATGTAGGAGATATGCTGAGATACCAATCCCAACCTCAATGACTCATCATGTATGGAAGGTCTTATTTCAGCCAGTAAATACACACAGTAATTAAGCTGGTTCCTAGTGTGACTTTATATACATGTGGTGAGACAATGATAAAGGTCTTAGGGATAGGTTTGAGTGGAAGTGGTAGGTGACAGACACTTGAGGTGAGACAGTGCAGATGGATGCAGGAAGGGTTAGCGATCATGTATGATAACAGATGACAGAGTAGCAGGTGCATACAGGAGAGATCAACCCAGTGCAGGAAATAGTAGCAGTAGCCTCAAGAGCTAGCAATCTAGTTATGCAGATGTAAAAGACAGTCCTTGATATGCAGAGCTAAATAGTGTAAGCCTAGTACAAGTCTATAGAGATTTCCCCTGTGGGGTACTTAGCACTAATAGCGATAGCCGAAGGATCGCTCAGGAGATGCGGATGATCCAGTAGCAGGATGCAGGGATCAGCGCAGCGAGGTTCGTCAGCGAGGAGAGCTTGCAAGCATGGAAGCTTCAAGCAAGATTAGTATCCAGGTACTGGTGTTTGAACGAACACATGTGAGTGAGAACCGACGCCCTAAATAGCCATCTAGTCCGGCGCTGGGTGATGACAGCTTCAGCCTTAAAGGGAAACACACCTATATGTGTTTCTTCTGTCTAGGTAGATGAAAATCGGCCGGAATAAATGTGATAGGAGGCACTGAGAGTGCCAGAACCTTACACCTTCAACGTTGGACGGACAGGCTGCGCGGCTGTCCGGTTTCGGGTGCAGACGGACAATGCCACGGCGGTGGCTTACGTCAATCACTAAGGGGGCACCAGGAGTGCCCGAGCGGCTCGGGAAGTGGCCGACATTCTTTCTTGGGCCGAGACTCATGTCCCGGCGATATCGGCGGTACACATTCCGGGGGTGAACTGGCAGGCGGATTATCTGAGCCGCCAGACCCTGGATCAGGGGGAATGGTCTCTCCACCCGGCTGTCTTCCAGATGTTGTGCGCGAAGTGGGGTCTTCCGGATGTGGACCTGTTCGCGTCTCGTCTGAACAACAAGGTGAAAAGGTTCGTGGCAAGGACGCGCGATCCTCAGGCAGACGCGTCAGACGCGTTAGTAGCCCCGTGGCATCAGTATCGGCTGCTGTATGCGTTTCCGCCGATTCAATTGTTGCCCAGGTTCCTTCGCAGGTTGAACTCGGAACCACACACAGTGATTCTTGTGGCACCGGACTGGCCTCGCCGGTCCTGGTACGCGGACCTCGTGAACCTGGCGGTCGACGCTCCTTGGCGTCTGCCTCTTCGAGAAGATCTCCTGTCTCAAGGGCCGATATTCCATCCTGCTTTACAGTCGCTGGCTTTGACGGCCTGGCTGTTGAAACTGAGGTCCTGAAAGATAGGGGTCTTTCTCCGGAGGTCATTCACACTTTGATTAACGCGAGGAAGTCTTCCTCGGGGAAGGTATATCACCGTACTTGGAAGGCCTATTTTGCCAGGTGTGAGTCCAGGGGGTTTTCACCTCGCACATACTCTGTGTCTAGGGTGTTGTCCTTCCTTCAGACGGGTGTCGACCAGCGTCTGGCGCTGGCTACGGTCAAGGGTCAGGTGTCTGCGCTGGCCGTTCTCTTTCAACGTCCTGTGGCGTCTAACTCTTTGGTTAGTACCTTTGTTCAAGGGGTGCGACATCTGGTCCCTCCTAGAGGGAACCGTTACCTCCTTGGGACTTTAATCTTGTTCTGTCCGTGCTACAACATGCTCCCTTTGAACAGATCAGGAAGATCTCGTTGTCCATGTTGTCCAAAAAAGTCGCTTTTTTGGTGGCGATCACTTCGGCTCGCAGGGTTTCGGAGCTGGCAGCTTTGTCCTGCAAGTCTCTGTATCTGGTCATTCATCTGGATAAGGTGGTCTTGCGACCTAACCCTTCTTTTCTTCCGAAGAGAGTTTTGGAGTTTCACATCAATGAGGACATTGTCCTGCCTTCGCTCTGCGCGAAGCCCAAACATCCGAAGGAGGTGGAGCTGCATTCCTTGGATGTTGTTCGGGCGATTAGGGTTTACCTAAAATCGACTGAATCTTTCCGCAAGTCGGATTCCTTGTTTGTCCTTCCTGAGGGACCTCGGAAGGGCATGGCTGCGTCGGCCTCTACCATCGCCAAATGGATCAGACAGACTGTTGAACAGGCCTATGCTTTGAAGGGGAAAGTTCCCCCTGTGCCTGTGAAGGCGCACTCTACGAGATCTCGGAGTACGTCTTGGGCCTGTCGGCATGGGGCTTCTGTGGCCCAGGTGTGTAAGGCGGCGACTTGGTCGACCGTGCACACTTTCACGAAATTCTACAGAGTGGATGTTCAGGCATCGGCAGATGCTTCCTTTGGCCGCAAGGTTCTTAGTGCGGCAGTTCCTTAGAGCTCCTTGTATGGGCTCCTTGGCTGTTTGGGATACATGTTGTTGTCCCTAGGTTATTTGTTTTCCTGGGTTATTGCTTCTGTTGAGCAAGTTTTTTCTCCTGTTGCCCAGCTGGTTTCCTTCCTTTGGTAAGGTTCCTTTCTCTGATGTGGAGACTGCGTTGCCTTTAGGCGTGGCTGCGTTTCCCACCCCTCATGTTTGCACTGCTTTGGGACGTCCCCATTGTGACGAATATGAAGATGGCGGCGACTGTCGGAGGACGTAAGAGAAAACGGAATTTTTGTAAAATCTTACCTGTAAAATTCCTTTCTCTGAGTCCTCCGACAGTCGCCGCCCCCGCCCCTCTTTTGGGGTTTGGTTGTATACTCTACTGCTATTCCACTGAAACTGAAGTATGGATACAGGAAGTAGGAGGGTATTGACTGAGGGGACCACCCCCTGGGGGTGGGATATGTTAAAAGCCTTTATATTGACATATTCTGTTGCCTAGCTACTCCTTCGGAGCAAAGTCTAATACCCATTGTGACGAATATGAAGATGGCGGCGACTGTTGGAGGACTCAGAGAGAGGAATTTTACAGGTAAGATTTTACAAAAATTCCGTTTATATACGTCCTCCGTTTAAGCCTAAATACCGGTGTTATGGCAGCAGATAGCTGCCATAACCCTGGTATTTTTTTAAACGGTGGACGGTTGGCTTTCCGATAAGGGTGGTCCCAGCGGCGGATTCGCCATGGGATCACCCTTCCGGGATGGCGGAAGAGGCGCCCCCCCCCTCCCGCTGCGTTCCGGTCCTTTTCCCCGCTTACCGGACCCGCTGGCAGCGGGGAAAACGATCCGGTCCCAGATCCTCACAGACAGGATGTCGAGTGAGGGCAAGCTTGCCCTCACTTGACTCTATGGTCTTGGAGGATCGGAGCTACGGAAAATGTTGTTGCCTAGCAACCGGTTTAAAGGTCCTTTCTTTTTTTTTTTTTTTTTTTTTTTTCTCATTTTTTATATAATAATTTTTTTTTTTTTCTATCTTTTAGTGTACTTGTGAGATCTGAGGACTTTTTGATCCCAGATCTCACAAAAAAGAGGTCCTGTCGTGCCTATTTCTATTATGAGGAATGTTTACTTTCCTTTTAATAGAAATAAAAATGATCAATTTTTTTTTTTTTTTTTTAAACGGTATAAAAATAAAAAATAATAAATAAAATAAATAGTAAAAAAAAGTCCCCGTGAGCTCGCGCTCAGAAGTGAACGCATACAGAAACCCCACCACATATGTAAACGGTGTTCAAACCACACATGTGAGGCATCGCCGCGATCGTTAGAGCAAGGGGAATAATTTGAGCCCTAGACCTCCTCTGTAACTCAAAGATGGCAACCTGTAGAAATTTTTAAATTGTCGCCTATGGGGATTTTTAAGTACCAAAGTTTGTCGCCATTCCGTGAGCGTGCGCAATTTTGAAACATGACATGTTGGGTATCTATTTACTCGGCGTAACATTATCTTTCACATTATGGAAAAAAATTGGGCTAACTTTACTGGTTTCTTATTTTTTAATTAAAAAAAGTGAATTTTTTCAAAAAAAATTGCGTTTGGAAGACCGCTGCGCAAATACGGTGTGATAAAAAATATTGCAATAATCTCAATTTTATTCTCTAGGGTCTCTGCTAAAAAATAAATATATAATGTTTGGGGGTTCTAAGCAGTTTTCTAGCAAAACAACTGATTTTAGCTTGTAAACACCAAATGTCAAAAATAGGCCTAGGCAAGTGGCTAGGATGCATGATGATGCTCCTTGGATGTTAGGCCCCTCTATATGGCTAGGCTGTGAAAAAGTCTCACACGTGGTATTGCCATACTCAGGAGGAGTGGCAGAATGTATTTTGGGGTGTCATTTTTGCTGTGTACATGCTATGTGTTAGGAATATCCTATAAATTGACAACTTTGTGTAAAAAAAAAAAAAAGTTTTAATTTTTTTTCCCACATTTTCCAAAAACCTGTGGAAAAAAATATGTTCAAACGACCCATAATGCCTCATAGAATATACGTTGGAGTGTTTTGCTTTCCAAAATGGGGTCATTTTGTGGACTTTTCCATTGTATTGGTGCTCTAGGGCCTTGAAAAGTGTGATAGGTAGTAAGAAAGTTTTATGTGTATTTATGCTCCTAGAACGCCTGAAGGTGCTTCTTGGACGTGGAGTCTCTTTTTGTGGCCAGGCTGTGTAAAAGTCTCACACATGTGGTATCGCCATACTCGGAAGGAGTAGCAGAATGTATTTTTGGGTGTAATTTTTGCTGTGTACATGCTATTTGTTAGAAATAGCTTATAAATTGACAACTTTGTGGGGAAAAAAAAGAAAAAAAATTTTTTCTTCATTTTCCCAAGAATTGTGGGAAAAAATTACAACTTCAAAAAACACACCATGCCTCTTACTAAATACCTTGGACTGTCTACTTTACAAAAAGGGGTCATTTGGGTGGTATTTGTACTGTCCTGACATTTCAGGGCCTCAAGAAAGGAGATAGGCAGTCAGTACATCTGGTGTGATCAATTTTCAGTAATTGGTACCATAGCTTCTAGACTCAATAACTTTCACAAAGACTAAATAATATACACTAATTTGTGTTAATTTTACCAGAGATGTAGCAGTATACATTTTGGCCCAAATGTATGAAGAAAAATTTATGTTTTGCAAAATTTTATAATTGAATCTAAAAAAGTTTTTTTTTTTTTTTTTTTTTTTTTTCAAAATTTTTGTTCTTTTTTTGCATATATCACGAAAAAAAAAAAAACCCCAGTTGTGATCAAATACCACCAAAAGAAAGCTCTATTTGTGTGAAAAAAATGATAAAAATTTTGTTTGGTTACAGTGTAGCATGACTGAGCAATTGTCATTCAAAGTGTGAGAGTGCTGAGAGCTGAAAATTGGTCTGGGCAGGAAGGGTGTCTAACTGCTCTGTATGGAAGCGGTTAAGGGGCATTCCACGTGGGTGCTTAGTGCCTCCTGGGCCTTCCGCCATCAGGCGTCGGTAATGCAGGTTTGCAAGGCGACCATATGGTCGCCTGTGCACATTTTCACAAAATGTTACCAAGTAGATGTGTTGGCATCTACGGATGCTGCTTTTGGCCGCAAAGTTTTGCAGGCTGCTGTTTGAGGACTACTGTAGTCCTCTATGAGGGTGTATGGTTTTTTTTTTTTTGTTTTTTTGCAGGTGAGCTCCAGTTGTTCCTGGTTGGGCTCCATATTACCTAGTTGACTAGGTTTAGCCTTTGGGATTTTTTTCTCCTGTGTTTTTTCCCACCCCTCATGTTGACACTGCTTTGGGACGTCCCAATGGTCAAGAAGATTCTGGAGCTGTGTTCGTCAATGAACAAAAGATAAAATTGTATTTTTATCCTACCGTAAAACCCCTTTTCTCTGATGTTCATTGACGGACAGAGCACCCACACCTCTAATGATTTGGGTTATTTTTCTTCTGACACTGCTTGCAACAAAACTGAATGCCTATAGCAGGAAGTGGGAGTATACATCCTGGGACTGCCCCATAGGCATGGTGAAGCTTTTTCCTGCCTAGTGTCCTACTCCTGAAGGGGGCAGCATAACCAAATGGTCAAGAGGATTCTGGAGCTGTGTCCATCAATCAACATCAGAGAAAAGGATTTTTCAGTAAGACAGAAATCCGATTTTTTTGATCTTCTTTTGAGTCTGATGATATATACCCGATTCAGCCTCTAATGGTGTATATATATCTCTTGTTCTTAGAGCAGATTAATTATTTTGTTCCCTAACGATATAGCTAGTTATATTTACCACTACATATAGCTATTCAAAAATAAATTGTCTAATTTTTTAAAAATCAAATTTGGGAGGTGCAACCCTGTTAGAATAGGTTGTCTTAGAATAGGTTGCCTTACAGAGGGGAAGAGCCTTGTTCACCGATTTCCAGGCAACAAATGATGGCGCAGAAGTCTTTTTCAAAGACAGGATAATTGGACTTCCTTGCATAGAATAATCGTGTGTGGAGAATGTAAATGGCATTTGTAGGAACTTTTAGTACTTTGTCCAGTGGCGGCCGGTGTGTTGGGGGCCCGCCACCCCCTATCCATGCGTCCTGCCCCCTAATCTGCATGCGGGGCGCCGGACACATGGAGTTCAATGGGGCTTTTTTTTTTTGCATCACCTGATTAGAGCCAGAGGCTCTAATAGGCTGCAGCAAAGGGTGGACCCGGGGCGCAGAGCAGTGCGCCCCGAGCCCACCCATTGTGTGACAATATCGAATAAAAATTTGCTATTGTCACACGGATCCTCCTCCTGGCCATTTGGGGAGCGGGTCTAATACCTGATTCCTGATCGTCCGCAAGGCAAACCCCATGCCATTGGCCGAGGAGGAGGTGGGAGCGGGAGGACTCGAGGAGACACGCCGGGGACTGAGAAGCTGCTGCTGATCCAGGTAAGTGCACTGGTCTCGGGGCCACACTGCATTGAAGGGGGCATGCACGCTGGTCTCTGCATTGAAGGGGGCATGCACGCTGGTCTCTGCATTGAAGGGGGCACGCACGCTGGTCTCTGCATTGAAGGGGGCACGCACGCTGGTCTCTGCATTGAAGGGGGCACGCACGCTGGTCTCTGCATTGAAGGGGGCACGCACGCTGGTCTCTGCATTGAAGGGGGCACGCACGCTGGTCTCTGCATTGAAGGGGGCACGCACGCTGGTCTCTGCATTGAAGGGGGCACGCACGCTGGTCTCTGCATTGAAGAGGGCACGCACGCTGGTCTCTGCATTGAAGGGGGCACGCACGCTGGTCTCTGCATTGAAGGGGGCACGCACGCTGGTCTCTGCATTGAAGGGGGCACGCACGCTGGTCTCTGCATTGAAGGGGGCACGCACGCTGGTCTCTGCATTGAAGGGGGCACGCACGCTGGTCTCTGCATTGAAGGGGGCACGCACGCTGGTCTCTGCATTGAAGGGAGCACGTACGCTGGTCTCTGCATTGAAGGGAGCACGTACGCTGGTCTCTGTGCATTGAAAGGGGGCACGCTGGTCTCTGTGCATTGAAAGGAGGCACGCTGGTCTCTGTGCATTGAAAGGGGGCACACTATACCTTAATTACTGAAGGCCCCTTTCACACTTTTGCGACCTCAAAGTCACGCAATTTTTTTGACATCGTTTTTTGCCGCAAAGCAATGCCTATTACATTTTTCTGTTTGCGCCCCCCCCCCCAAACAAATTTTGAGCACCAGCCGCCACTGACTTTGTCCCTTCTTATTGACCTCTGAAAAAAACAAAAGGGCTCCAGATAGTTTTAGGTTCTAGGAGAGAGTAATGGAGTGGAATGTTTCTTTATATTTTTTCTTCATAAATATGTACAGTATTTCATATAATTGTGAACATGTTTAATGTTTTCTTCTTGCAGATTATTTTGTTTCCATGAGGATGTTGGAGAGCCTAGATTGCAGTGCTACTGTGTCTAGCCAGAATATGTGGGCTGAGATTTGTCCATGTGCTCCAGACACACAGGAACTAAGTCCTGAAGAAACCTTTTCAGACTCCTTTCTGGGCCCTATTACTGATGAACTCAACCATGACCGAAGTGAATCTGAACTTAACTCTTACAATTGCAGTCAAAAACCATGGGCTCCATTACAAGACTCTGAAGTATACTTGGCATCTCTAGGTTAGTAGATATGAAATTGTCTACTGATTTAGCTAATCTGTACTTTGGTATCATTTTAGAATTTCCAGCAGTCCTAAATAAATTGGTAGCACATAAATTTCATATCAGCATACAGAAAAACGGTACATACACTATATTATATATTGTATAAGTCGCGCTAAATTGAAAAATAAACAAATGAATGTCCAACTGTTTAAAGTCCCAAATAACATAAAGTGACTGGTGATGTATGAAATCTTGTGCTGCTTCCAAAAGATCCCGTAGGAATTGTGCTTACCAGAACGGCAATTTTAAATTGCAGAATTCATGTGATGAGATGAGTTCACGAGCCCAGGTGATCCAATGGAATTCTAGCGCAAGGAACTCCCAATATTGTGGTCGTGTATCATGTGAAGGAAAAATAATAATCCATAGCGTGATACCGTACAAAATAGTCAATAATATAACTGTGTAGGACTACAAATACTGTGAATCCTTCACCAATTGTGCAGCCGTTTACCAAAATGACTAGTGAAAGGGCATGTAATCAAATCAAAAGAAAGGACCGCCACCAGATGTAGAGCCTCTTACCAGATAGATCTTTATAGATGTGTTCTATCCAAGTATAGAAAAGGTGAACCACCACCAGACATAAGGCCTCTTACCAGATGGAAATGAAAAGCCAGCAGAACATTGAATCCACATGCACCAATATCAGCAAGCCACCCAAGAGCGCATAAAGCCTCTTACCAGACCACAAGAAAAATGCTCGATAACACTTGGTATATTTTCCCAATGGAGAGGTAACTTCAAGGTCCCAATGACAATCCGGGCAAATCACTGATAAGTACCACGATGTACCGCTTAATGTGCCTAGGTGGCCTCTCAGACCCCCTATGCCACAAGCTGAGCCACTGTGTTTCTCAGGGTTGCAACGCCAGACCAGCCTAGAAAGACTCTGACCATGGATTCAAATACACTATATTACCAAAAGTATTGGGACACCTGCCTTTACACGCACATGAAATTTAATGGCATCCCAGTCTTACTCTGTAGGGTTCAATATTGAGTTTCGCCCACCCTTTGCAGTTATAACCGCTTCAACTCTTCTGGGAAGGCTGACCACAAGGTTTAGGAGTGTGTCTATGGGAGTGTTTGACCATTCCTCCAGAAGTGCGTTTGTGAGGTCAGGCACTGATGTGGATGAGAAGACCTGGCTCGCAGTCTCCCCGCTAATTCACCCTAAAGGTGTTCTATTGGGTTGAGGTCAGGACTCTGTGCAGGCCAGTCAAGTTCCTCCACCCCAAACTTGCTCATCCATGTCTTTATGGACCTTGCTTTGTGCACTCCATCACTTGGTGGAGGGGGGGATTATAGTCTTAGTTCCAATGTAGGTAACTCTTAAGGCCTCAGCATGCCAATACATTTTGGACATTTTTTTTTACCTTAACCCGATAGAACACATTTGGGATGAATTGGAGCGCAGACTGTGAGCCAGGCCTTCTCTCCAACATCAGTGCCTGACCTCACAAATGCGCTTCTGGAAGAATGGTCAAACATTCCAATAGACACACTCCTAAACCTTGTGGACAGCCTTCCCAGATAAGTTGAAGCTTTTATAGCTGCAAAGGGTGGGCCAATTCAATATTGAACCCTACGGACTATGCATGGGATGTCATTAAAAGTCATGTGCATGTAAAGGCAGGCGTCCCAGTACATTTGGTAATATAGTGTATGTACTTCATTCAAGCTTAAACATTTAGCATAGAAACATATCCTATCTTCTGGTTGTTTTCTTTTCATAGTTACATAGTTGATAATGTTGAATGAAGACACATCCATCCAGTTAAATTTGTGTGTGCATAAGTTGCTATGAATTCCCAAATCCCTGTATATTGTGTTTACCTGAGAAACTAGGGATGCACAATACCATTTTTGTTTACGAGTACTGATACTTTTTTTTTTTTTTCCAATGTCAAACGTGTAAATATATGTTAAAGGTGTAAAAATTAACGAAAAAGAAAAAAAAAAGTTTTAATTATTAATAGCTTGGAAAATAGAAGCGAACAAAGAAAAAAAAATTGGCAGGAAAATTAATGATTAAATGGACAAAGAGGAGTTCAGGCAGATTAGAGCATTTAGGGGATAATAAAGTGTTAAAAAGAAGAACATATAATAAAGCCCAAAAAAAAATGTTTAATTACGTAACAGGTTGCTTTAACCTGGCTTTATCTGCAGATCGAAGTTCATCCCTTTTGACCTGTAGATGAAGAAACAGAAAGATACAAAATAAACAAGGTTTATTTTTATCTTAGTGTTTCAGGGGCTAAGCAATGTTGTTGATAACCATTGCCCGGCTGCTGCTTTTTTTTTTTTGACTGCTCCAATTGCCAGACTTTAATACTACAACTGTCAACAGGGGAACCCCACTGACCGCTGAATAAGTCAGCTGAAATAACAGAGCCTGAAAGTATAAGTTTCTGGTATCAGTGCATATGCATATACTTCGTATTGGGACCAATTTCTGTATCTGTGCAACCCTATGCGAAACCCATCTAATCGTCTAATAGTTTTTTTAAATTGTCGCTCTCCACTGACACCACTAACTGTGGAAGGGTGTTTCACATTTCTAAAAGTAGAGAAACCCATATGCAATTTAAGATTGAGCTTCTTCCCATCTAACTTAACAGTGTTACCACATATCTTCTTCAGAGACCTTAGATTGAACAGTTCTCTCCTGATGCTATAATCTCCATTAAAAGATTTGTATGTGGCAATCTTAATCTTAAGCTCCTCAAAAAAAGGTTAAAGTATTTAGTCATTTCTCATAAATTGAGGATTTTCAGCCCCCTTATTAAATATTATTTTCACCTTTTGTATTATTTTAGTTCATCTAGTCACTCATCAATGGAAATTCTTTGATTGGTGAAATCTTAATTGGTTTGGGTGTTGTGATTCTCCGTCCAGTGCATTCCCCCAACTCCACCCATTTGAGCCTTCCGGAAAAAAAAAGCCACAATTGTACATGCCACAGTAATGTCCCATTATAACTACAAAGGCTGCGGTCCATCAGAAAGACATTTTAGTGCAGGAGGAGTCAGGCTAGGTTGAGGTTCTATCCACAATCACCCTGAAAGCCTTGATTTTAAAGTGGTTCTTAAGCCAAAAAGTTTTTTTTTTAACCGAATGCATTCCCTGCATTAAGGTACAAACCTTTTACGGTTTGGTGTCCTCCCTCCACTTATGTAAATACTGTATTTATTTACCTGAGTCCTCAATCGATCCAGGGCTGTGCAAAACTGAATCTCTTCTCTCCTCTGTTCCTCTTCACACAGGCAACCGTGCAGCAGGTGTAGATGAAATACTGTGAGGAGGAAGCAGGTGTGGGGCCAAGCTGCACTTGTGCCTATGGAGCATGGCTCCATGGATACATACAGCTCGGGAGCGGGCACAAGCAGCTTTCTATGGGGGTGCACACAGAGCAGAGGAGGAGCCAGGAGCACTGGAGGGAGGACACCAGAATAGCTGCGTCCATTCACACAGACATTGGGACTCGGCCCCGCCCCCCATTCCCTCGTCCCTGGCTTTGATTGACAGCACTGGGAGCCAGTGGCTCCTGGTTTCCCAGCAAAGCCAAAGACACAAAAGTGAGGGAAGAGAAGAGCTGCAGACCTGCACAGGGCTGGATCGAATGAGGGCTCTGGTAGGTAAAAGGGGAGGGGGGGGGGTGAGGGGGGATGCTGACATCTAAAGTTTTTACCCTAAAGCGGAGCTCCAAGCGCCTTCAGAAAAAATTAACTCAGCAGCTACAAATACTGTAGCTGCTGACTTTAAATATTTGGACACTTACCTGATTGGAATGCAGCGGTGTCTTCACCTCAGTCGATTTTTCAATCGGCTTTCGGGTGCTGCTGTCGCCATTTCTTGTAAGGGAAACTGGCAGTGAAGCCTTGCCACGGCGTAGTTACCGGTACCTGCTCCCCCCCAAAAGGTGCCAAGTGTGGCAGCGGAGGAGGAGAGGAAGCAAACAAGCGGAGCTTCCCCTTTTAGGTGGAGCTCCGCTTTAAATCCTTTGTTTAGGCATTACAACCACTCTAAGAGTTTTTATTCCAAAATTTCTCAGCTTTCAGTAATGAGATGCCTTGTCAGGTAACTTTTGTATACAATGCATACCTTGGTGCTGGATTGAAAGAACTCCTGTATGCATGTGTGAGAGTTATGCCATTCCAGCCCGGCCAATCAAAATGGCCAAAGATCCTCAACCCCGAATGAGACACTAAAGATGCTTGTGCCGGTGAGGAAGCAAAGAGTGGTGAGTTTAGTTTAGCTTTAAATTGTTTTTAGCTTGGTTTTTTGGCTTTAACTGAGCCTAATGCAAAAAGTCTGCATTATTTGAGTAGTAAATAGAGCAATACAGCAGCAGATCTGGGATTTGTGGGGAACATGGTAAAGTTGACGGCATACAATGGGTAGAGAAAATAATCATCCCCTTTTTTAAAATAATCAGTTTGTTGCTTTGCAGCCTGAAATGAAGCTAGTCGCAGTTTTTTTGTTTTTATCCAGCTGTATTTACTCATTTCAACTTATAACAGCCAGGTGAAAGCTATTACACCAACATGTCAGAAAAAGAAAAAAAATCACTGCGTTGGAAAAAGGATCACCCCTACTAAAAATGACTTATAAACTCAATCAAGTGTAGCTAATCACCTTCTCAATGGCACAGAAAGCCATATGACTTTCAACTGTGATCAGCTTTGGTCATTTTTACATTTTTCAGCATGAAAAGCTTTCCTTGAGCATTTGAGCACCCGGAAGTGCCACTGAAGCAAAAAAAAAAAAAAATGTAAATACAATACCTAGAAGCCCAGTGAAGAAATTAGATTAAGATTAATAAAAAAATATTAAGAAGTGGAAGGTTGTCAGTATCAGGTGTGATCAGAAATGTGTGGACTTCCACAGAGCATCAGGCACAAGTAAATTGTAAAAAAATATAATTTATTTAAAAATAAGTGAATAACACGAATGTAAATGCACCTCCAGTAAACTAAAACTGTGTAAATCAAACCAGATAACTAAACAATAGTGACACACAATGAACAACTGCCCAAACCAAGTATATACAGGAAACAGGATAAACTAATTGTAATCATAACAGAGCCATGGTCATACAGGGGAGATCAAGCAGAGGGAGCTGGGAACAAGACAGGACAGGGAGAGGGTAACAGGAGATGGAGTAGGCAGGTAGGAAGGGATCAGGCTGCAGGGTTTGGATCAAAACGCAGGTCGGGTGCACATGGGGACCACACCAAGGCCATGAGGAAGAGCATGCATCGGGTTTAAATACACTTCCTGCAACCAGCATCAGGTGATGAATGATTGCATGAAAGCTTCTCGCTGCTGAGGGACACCCGCTGGCGGACACTAGAACTGCAGCCAAAAGTTCTGGGTGCCACAGTGCCACCAGCAGGTGAACCCTTTCCCGACAGTGTACCCCTCCTCTAAAGAGCAACCTCCGGGCGCTCCAACCAGCCATAGCTGGTGGAGTCCATAAAAGATACCAAGTTGCTGCATATGTCAAGAGGGAAAATGTCTTCTAGACCAAAGGAGTGCCGGGATTCAACAATAAGCTAGGCGTCCCACCACCTGGGGCTCTGGTGTAATGTTCTGGTACCTCTGGTACCCTTATTCCACTTTCCATTCCGTGTATGCGTCCCACCATTCTCTTCTGGTAGGTGCGCATACACCTTTAAGACCGATGCTGTCATCACTGAGCGCCGCAGAGCGGCTATTTCAACCGCCGGCGTTCTCACTCACATGTTCGTTCAATCCTGCCTTGCATCTATGCTTACAAGCGTGTCTCGCTGTGGAACCTCGCTACAGATCCCTGTATCTCGCTACCAGGATCACTTCCTCAGACCCGAACCTCGCTACTGATCCCTGTATCTCGCTACTGGATCACTTCCTCATCACCGGACCCTTCTACTACTATACTATAGTGATAAGTACCCCGCAGGGGAAACCTCCATAACTTACACTACTACTATTGCATTAAGGACTGTTACTACCTATCCATACTATCCTATCATCTGCACTGTTACATAGATTGCTAGCTCTTGAGACTACTACCATCTATCATCTGCACTGATGCATAGATTGCTAGCTTTCCTGTCTACTACCATCTATCATCTGCACTGCTGCATAGATTGCTAGCTCTCCTGTCTACTACTATCTATCCTTGCACTGGGTTAGTCTATCCTGTATTTGTCATCTGCTGTCCTCACCACCTGTTAGCATACTCTATACTAACCTATCTGCATTCCTAAATACCATCTTGAACTCTCCTGTACAAACCTATCAAGTGCTTACCATCCTTGTCACTGTTCACACCTGTCCCTTCAGCACTTCACCTTTATACTATTATATACATCCTATCACTCCAGGAACATCTCATTGAGTGTGTATATATCTGTATGTTGAAGCTGACAGGCCCATGGTGATGAGTCCTGGAGAGTTGGATCTGGTATTCAACACATCTCTACATGACTACTGAGTGGAGATTTTGCAGCTGCAAATCCAGCCTATAACAAAAACGCAGGAGCGTTACAGATTGAACGAACCTTAAAAATGGATTCAGCAGAATTACCCACTCAAGTGACACAATTAACACAACAAGTAAAAGCGTTAATACTTGCTCTGACTGAAGTACAAGAAGAGAATCAGACTTTAACACAGCAGGTAACCCAGCTCTCACGGCTTACTGCTGTTCAGTCTCCTGAACCTAAAATAAACCCCCCTCTAGTGCTTACAGGCGACGGAAAAAATTTCGGGAATTCAAAAACGCATGTCAATTGCTTTTTTTGTTAAAGCTTCGTACATACCCCACTGATCAAATAAAAGTCTGTACCGTTATTTCATACTTGACGGGTGATCCACAGGCCTGGGCAGACTCTCTCTTTGAGAATAATGATCAGATTCTCAACACCTATTCTTTATTCCTAGCGGAACTCACCAGCTTATACGATGACCCCAATAGGCAGAGTACTGCTGATATGCAGTTGAGGGCCTTGAAACAAGGAAGGAGACCTGTAGAAGACTTTGTATCTGAGTTCAAAAGATGGACCCTTGATTCAGGGTGGAATGACACATCTTTGCGAACTCATTTCAGACTCGGGTTATCGGAAGCTGTTAAAGACGAGCTCGCCCGAGCGGATTTACCTGGCACCTTGGAGGCCTTGATACAACTTCGTATCAACATCGACAGACGACTGCGAGAAAGAAGGGCTGAAAAGATGGGAATGCCATTGTCTAGTCCTTCTCGGATTTCGGCCGTTGACCCTACTCCCATGGATGTAGGAACCATACGCCCACCTTTAACGACTACTGAACGAGCTAGAAGAACATCCAGAAATCTCTGCATGTATTGCGCATCCCCGGATCATTTGATAAGCACCTGTCCCCTTGTTCGCAAAAAAGAGGGTGAGTGTTCACATGTCTTGCTGGGAGGATTAACGACTTCCTTTTCTAACCCCTATCTTTTTGTTCATTTAATATTACAGTGGGACCAAACTAGGATCACCACCAAGGCTATGGTCGACACTGGATCTTGTGGAAACTATATTGATACACGCTTTGTTACCTTAAATAAAATACCTATTATTTCAAAATCTAAGCCTGTTTCTGTTAGTTTCATTAATGGTATTCCACTGTCTTCTGGTCCAATCACCAACCAGACACAGGTACTCCTTGCCACTACCAACGAGTCACATGTGGAGACCATCACTTTTGATATACTATCCTCACCCCATTTCCCTATTATTTTGGGACTTCCCTGGTTACACACACACCAACCAATCATAGATTGGAAAAAACAGACTTTGGTTTTCCCTTCTCACTATTGTGAGAATACGTGTAACCTCCCATCTTATGGGAAGATTCTGTCTGTGGTGTCAGATGAAATTGCACCACTATGCTATCAGGATCTGTCCGAAGTGTTCCTTGAGAAAAATGCTCAAGTGTTGCCTCCCCATAGGGATTACGATTGCACTATCGATCTACTCCCTAACAGCAAATTGCCTTTCGGTCATGTTTATCCCCTTTCACAGGATGAACTTTCTCACCTCAAGGAATACTTGGATGAGAATTTGACAAAAGGGTTCATTAGACCCTCTACTTCTTCCACTGCTGCAGGACTTTTCTTTGTCCGCAATAAGGATTCCAGTCTCAGGCCTATTATCGATTATAGGCAATTAAACACGATTACGATAAAGGATCGCTATCCTTTGCCGCTTATCCCTGAACTTATTGAACAAGTGCGTGGGGCTACTTATTTCACCAAATTAGACCTGAAAGGGGCATACAACCTAATCCGAATCCGTGACGGGGATGAGTGGAAAACAGCATTCAGAACCAGATACGGACTATTCGAATACCTTGTGATGCCATTCGGGCTATGTAATGCTCCCGCAGCTTTCCAAAGATTCATAAACGACATCTTTAGAGACTTACTTGATGTCTGTGTTGTAGTATACCTAGACGATATACTTATCTATTCTCGATCTATGCCTGAACACATAAAACATGTAAGACTTGTGTTGTCCAGACTGCTCTCACACAGTCTATACGTGAAATTAAAAAAATGCCTATTTCATAAAGAAGAAATATTATTTCTAGGATACTTCATATCCAAAACTGGAATTAAGATGGATATGAGTAAGATATCCTGTATTCTAGACTGGCCTATACCAACAACTCGTAAGGCCCTACAGCGATTCCTAGGATTCTCGAACTTCTATAGGAAGTTCATCAAGAACTTTTCCGCCATTGTGAGACCTCTCACACAACTGACAAGTATAAAAAAAACATTCAAATGATCAGAAGAAGCAAATCAAGCTTTCTGCTTGTTAAAATCAAGCTTCACTTCTGCTCCCATACTACGCCATCCAGACCCATCCCTCCAATATATTCTAGAGGTAGATGCGTCAAATATGGCAGTAGGAGCAGTTCTCTCCCAACGACCAACAAACACTTCATCGCTCCACCGAGTTGCTTTCTTTTCAAAATCACTAAGCAGCCCAGAGGTGAATTACCCAGTGGGTGAAAAGGAGTTGCTTGCCATAAAATTGGCACTGGAGAATTGGCGACATCTGCTATAAGGTACCCAGTTACCAATACTCATATATACAGATCATAAAAACCTTCAATACCTCCAGACTAACAAGACTCTTTCCCACCGGCAGGTACGATGGTCATTATTCTTTTTAAGATTTAATTTCTTAGTGACCTATACGCCTGCAGACAAAAATAAAAAAGCGGATGCGCTATCACGACTAACCGAAGATAACTGCGCCGAAATCCCTTCCATTCCCATAATACCCTACGAACGCATTATTGGTGTTGTCCGATCCTTGAAGGAAGAGATTTTGCACAGTATAGGAATGGATTCACCTCCACCACAACTAAGTACTGATGCAGAAGGCTTCCTCTATTACAATGACAAACTTTACATACCTCCTACTATGCGCACCAAGATCTTGGAGTTATCGCATGATGTACCCATGGCAGGACATATGGGTATGACGAAAACCTTTAATTTGCTCACCAGGCAGTTTTGGTGGCCTGATATGAAGACGTCTGTACAAAAATTTGTTTCTTCATGTGACATCTGTGCAAGGTCCAAAATTGACACTACAAAACCATCTGGACTACTTTGTAGTCTACCAATACCCCAGGTTCCATGGGAAGTTGTGTCCTTAGATTTCATAGTAGAACTACCACCTTCCAAAGGATTTAATACCATCCTAGTGTCAGTGGACCACTTGACAAAGATGGCACATTTCATCGCTATCCGTAGACTACCTTCATCCAAACAAACAGCGGAACTACTGATGAAACATGTGTTCAAGTTGCATTGGAATTCCAAAGACTCTTTTGTCCGACCGTGGTTCACAATTTATCTCTAAATTTTGGCAAGCACTTTGTCAAATTTTACGCATTGAGCGAAAGCTCACTTCTCCCTACCATCCTCAGACCAACGGACAGACTGAAAGAGTCAACCAGTGCATTGAGCAATATCTACGCTGCTACACATCATACCTGCAGGATGATTGGGTGGATCTCCTTCCTCTAGCGGAATTTGCTTACAACAACGCAACCCACAGTACTACGAAGCTAAGTCTGTTCTACTTGAACTATGGGTTTCATCCCACTCTTCTTCCACCACGCATCCTGCCATCGAGTAACCCAGTAGCCTCGGATTACCTTACCCAAATAAAAGACTCTTTGGGTTTACTCAATACTACCATATCACATGCTCATAGTCAACAAAAAAGGTACTACGACCTTCGTAGAAGACCTTCTCCTCAGTATGTTATTGGGGACCTCGTTTGGCTATCAACAAAAAATTTAAGATTAAAGATCCCTAGCAAAAAGCTTGGGCCTTTATTCTTGGGACCCTTCCCAATCAGGAAACTAATTGGAAAAGCTGCAGTACAGCTCACCTTACCGGCAGAGATCCATCCCATCTTCCATGTGTCGCTATTGAAGCCACATGTTCCTAACCAAGGAATAAGGCCTACCATCCCACCTCCACCTCCTGTACAAGTTGAAGGCGGAGAAGAATATGAGATAAAGGAGATTCTGGATTCTCGTATCCACAGAAGAAGACTCCAATATCTAGTACGATGGAAGAACTATGGGCCCCAAGACGACACCTGGCTGGATACCTCTGATATACATGCCCCTAGACTGATTCGCAATTTTCACTCGAAATACCCGAAAAAACCAGTTCTAGAGGCCTTCCGGAGCCGGCCTTAAGGGGGGGGGGTACTGTAATGTTCTGGTACCTCTGGTACCCTTATTCCACTTTCCATTCCATGTATTCGTCCCACCATTCTCTTCTGGTAGGTGCGCATACACCTTTAAGACCGATGCTGTCATCACTGAGCGCCGCAGAGCGGCTATTTCAACCGCCGGAGTTCTCACTCACATGTTCGTTCAATCCTGCCTTGCATCTATGCTTACAAGCGTGTCTCGCTGTGGAACCTCGCTACAGATCCCTGTATCTCGCTACCAGGATCACTTCCTCAGACCCGAACCTCGCTACTGATCCCTGTATCTCGCTACTGGATCACTTCCTCATCACCGGACCCTTCTACTACTATACTATAGTGATAAGTACCCCGCAGGGGAAACCTCCATAACTTACACTACTACTATTGCATTAAGGACTGTTACTACCTATCCATACTATCCTATCATCTGCACTGTTACATAGATTGCTAGCTCTTGAGACTACTACCATCTATCATCTGCACTGCTGCATAGATTGCTAGCTTTCCTGTCTACTACCATCTATCATCTGCACTGCTGCATAGATTGCTAGCTCTCACGTCTACTACTATCTATCCTTGCACTGGGTTAGTCTATCCTGTATTTGTCATCTGCTGTCCTCACCACCTGTTAGCATACTCGATACTAACCTATCTGCATTCCTAAATACCATCTTGAACTCTCCTGTACAAACCTATCAAGTGCTTACCATCCTTGTCACTGTTCACACCTGTCCCTTCAGCACATCACCTTCATACTATCATATACATCCTATCACTCCAGGAACATCTCATTGAGTGTGTATATATCTGTATGTTGAAGCTGACAGGCCCACGGTGATGAGTCCTGGAGAGTTGGATCTGGTATTCAACACATCTCTACATGACTACTGAGTGGAGATATTGCAGCTGCAAATCCAGCCTATAACAAAAACGCAGGAGCGTTACATCTGGTGACTGGCTAAATACCCCACCGCTGGGGTTAGACAGTTGGCTAGGTATCCTGTTGGCCAGAAACTTAGAGACCTATGACTTTTTATCCCTCAAGACAGTAGGCATCCCAATGCTGGGGTACCATGGGTCATCCACAAACTTAGCCCTGGGGTCATGTGACGACACCGGAACTCTGACACAGGAATGTCTGGTTACAACCGTGTAGCTTGCCTGGTTTCCAGGACTTTTTCTCCACATCAAAAGCCATCTAGGTTTCCTCAAAGCACTGGTTACCCGACATGGGTTTCCTAATGCAGGGCTCGACCAACTCCAGGCGCCATGTCACATTGGCGCTTTGGTTGCCCTGCTTTGCGGCCTTCTTGAGTGAGATGCTTTTATTGGGGAACTGGTGCCCTCTTGTGGTGGCCGTGGGTGTGACAAGTAGTCACTAACGGCGCTGAGTGTTTCCCCTGCCTGTTCTCACTGCTTCATCTGGCGCCCTTTGCTTAATGGTAAGTGGACAGGGAGTGTGGGGCGGTTGGTTGGAACAGCCTCCGTTCTAATCGCACCCTCACAAAAGATGAAAACAGTTTATTCATTTTTTTTTTATTCAAATATATATATATTTTTTTTTTATTATTTTTCATCATCTCCCTTCCAAGCCACAGTCACACATCAAAAGGCCCCTTTCACACAGGCTGTCTGATCAGGTCCGCCTGTCAGTTTATCAGGCAGACCTGATCAAACCCTTCAGTCTCCACTATGGAGTGGCGGATGTCCACTGACAACTGCCGCCATCCGATCCTGTCTGCCAAAAACAGACGGATGGTGGTCCCATTTTCCATCTGTCCGGGGGATCTAATCAGATGGCATTGGATGGAAATGGACAGGTAGTCCAATTCCATCCAATTGCCCTATAGAGGAGAGCGGGACTGTGTCAGTGTTCGATCTGCGTAGGTCAGTGTTCGATCTGCGTAGCGGAGTGGACAGGACCTGTCATCCGCCTACTCAGCTGGGATTAGCAGAGAAATCCTCGCTAAGCAAGCGGATTCTGCTTAGCGTTGGTGCCTGTATGAAAGGGGCTTAAGGTGGCATGAGTTACTGGATTACCTATTTCCCCCACCTTGCTGCACTGTCCTTCCCTAGTGAGCCACTGCCAATCACACCATCAAGCCAAGTACACACGGACCAAAATCCGGGCAACATCAGCTGGTTCAATAAAACTTGCCGCCATGCGGCCTGTGTGTATGGCAGCCGGTCCGACAAAAGCCGGCTATTCGGCATGGGTGAAAAAAACTGGCTCCTAACTTTTTTAGCTGGCTCCTAGATTACAAGCAAATTTGACAAGCCCGCCCTAATGCACCTGGAGTTGTAGCCGGCCTAACCCTATTAGCAATCCTAAAAGTAGACTGGAGTAGAATGGCTGGAGTGGAGGCAGAATGGATAGTGGCAGGATTGTGCGAGTTGGGAAAAACTTTCATTTCTTTTTGGGTTTGGCCACTGAGGTTCTGCATGTGAACGCAGGGCTTTGAGTAGGGGGAGCAGCTGATGGAAAAGAAAAGCTGGGGGATGGTGAAAAAGAGGGAGCAGTTGCTAAGGAGGATTTCTGAAGGATTGATGCAGGCAGCGGAGAAGAGGTTTTCTTCAAGGAGTTAAAGGACGAGTAGGGGCAGCAAGTGGAAAAAGGGTACTGACATATGGTTGGTAGTAGGGTATACTGTTCTGGAAATGTGGTTGCTGTGGGTGATGTAGAGAGAGATACTTGAGCAGGCAGGTGTCTGTAGCAGCAGGAATGGGTTGGTGCAAGCTGACTGAGGCTGAGTGCAATATATCTGACCATGTTTGTAGTAATGGTTTAACAAGATTCAGTTTACACTCTGCCTGTCTGATAGGAGACTGCACTGCTTTAATACACTCCACTAGTACCTGTTGGCAACATGCTGAATGGTGCTCAAAGAAAATAGCTGAATCATCCTCCAATACCCATACCAGTGATTCTACCTGAGCCATACTGAAGGGGGGAGAAAAGTCATCACTGCCTTTAGGAATACTGGACAAAGCCATTAAGCCAACTCCGCACAAACTTGATTCAATGGGTGAAAATCTCCACACAACATCCTGCCCTGATCAACTAGGGGATGAAGTGACCAGAAAAATATATCGGCACAAGCATAAATAGGTAAAATCAAAGCTGCTGAACACCTTGGTACAATAAACAACACCAAAATGGAAACAATAGAGAATATGGTGCAGCGCTAGATATGCAATAAGGATCAACAATAAATTAATTAAAATTGAATACAATCCATAGAACTATTAAAAAAAATCCATGGAAATGGGATAAAATATGCACAGAAAGTCACAATATGTAAGAGTTGATCAGTTCATTCATGTAAAAAGCCAAGAGAACGTGCACGGTGCAATGTCCTAATCCAAAGAGTGCTCACACACTGTGAAAATCCTCCACCGGTATTGCTAGCCTCTCACCTGAAAGCTGCAATACAAACAGCATAGGTTGTAACCACACACTGGCATCTGAAGACATGCACTCTGACCAGGTACGGCCACCAAGACTCCACTAAGCAATGCATGGATTCCTTATCCTCTCGATACTTAGCAGTATATGATCCACCATATATAGTAAAAAGAAGGCAGCACCATAGCGTAATAAAGTCTCAAAACTTTATTTATAACAGGTAAAAAGCCTCTTACTTGATGTCAGCAGACCAGGAGCATAAAACAATCGGTAATCTTTCTGGATAATGAGTGCAGCTGAAGAAGTCCTGCCCCCAGGGATGTAACGCGTGCGGAGGGAAGGAGGAGTCACCCGCAGTCCGGTTGGAGGACTGAGCCGTGCTCGCTTCCAGCCGTGCTGCAATCACCTGCACTCATTATCCAGAAAGATTACCGATTGTTTTGGGGTTTTGTTGGTTGGAATGTGCCTAGACTGCACACGAATTTTCTCGCCCGACAAAATTCTACTTCAGAAGTGATGTAATGTGTTGGTTTGCTTTCTTTGTGTTCTTTCTTCACTGAACATGCCCAGACTTGCTCATTAGAACTCCTACAGGATTCTGTTGGAGTTCCCAGTATATGTTGGATGTCTGTCTTTATCTTTCTTCTGGTAAGCGTTTAGCGTGCCCTTAGCATGCAGCACTGATTGTGGAAGAAGTCACAACATTTGGTGGAGGATTCTTTTCCCGCACTTGGTACCCATTTTTGGACTTCAACTGTTCTTTATTTATGGACATTATTTATTGTTTATTGCCATATTTATCCAACTGGTTATTATGGTATAATTTCAAGCATAGTTTACTGATACTTCTACATATCTTTGGTAAAAATAACCCAAATTAGTGGTTATTATTTAGTTTGTGTGAAAGTTTTATAGAGTATACAATTATTGAAAATTGATCACACCTGATGTACTGACGGCCTATCTCATTTCATGAGGCCCTGAATGTCAGGACAGAACAAATACACCCCAAATTACCCCTTTTTGGAAAGTGGACATTTCAGGGTATTTAGTAAAAGGCATAGTGGGAGGGGCGTGGCCGGCTACCGATGTGAGGGCAGCGCGGCTCCGGAGCTCTCTCTCTTGCTTGCCCTGATCCTTACTAGATCCTAGTGGACTCCGATCCCATACTCACCTCACAAGGTCATCTTTGACATCCTGATCCCTCGGTGCATCGGCGGACATGGTGAAGATTGGTCATCCCTGTCCGGAGGCACCTGGATTCCATCCGCCGGCCTTCCCGCTCGCAGTGTCCCAAGATGGCGCTGGCCCGCCACGGAGCTCAAGCCATCCGTCCTGCGGCTGCACAATCCTCGACGCTGGCTGTATCCATCACCCAGAACGGTGCTGCGGGGGATGCTGTCTCTCGTGGATCCTCGTCTTCCAAGCTGCAGGAAGCTGGGAGTACCCTTATTCTTCCTTCCCTGGGCTCCCCTGCTGCTTCAGAGCCAGACGTGGCTGTGGACAGGCCGGAGCCCACCCTGACAGCTATTATGGATGCCATTCATCATTGTCAGTTATCCATCACTACCCAGATAGAATCTGAGGATGGACTTGTCGTTCCTGAAACAGGATGTCCATAATCTCCGCCATAGAGTGGGCAACGCTTAACAACGCATTAGTGACCTGGAGGATGCCCACCGCCCCTTACAAGCCACTGTGACCGATTTGCAGAGGGGTCAGGCGGCCACGACTGGCAAGATCACTGATATGGAGGATCGCCTCCGGCGCAATAACCTGCGCTTTCTGGGGTTCCCTGATGGATCGGGTAAGGCCCTGGAATCCTTCATGGAGAAATTGCTTATTGACCCCTTTATGAAAGAGGTTTTTTCTCCTTTATTTGCCATTGAACGGGCACACAGGGTGCCACTACGCCCCTTGCCACCAGGGGTGCCACTTCGTCCTCTTCTCATTAAGCTTTTGTTCTCATTTAGCTTTTGCCCTTTTGTGAGAGGGAGGCTGTGCTTCGGGCCTCCAGGGATAAAGGTCGTGTCCTCTATAATAATGATGTTTTCTCCATCTTCCCTGACTTTTCTGCAGCTACTCAGAAGCAGGGGTCTCCTTTATGGCAGTTAAAAGGCGGCTGTGGGATCTACAATTGCCGTACAGTATGCTCTATCCTGCCCACCTGCAGGTCATTTTTCAAGACAAGGCTCACTTCTTTCAGGATCCTCGAGGCTGCGCAGTGGGTGGACTCCTTGGGCCATGGATCACCTTCCCGCCAGGATCGTCGATCTCCTCCTAGATGAATGGCTCTCTGATTGGTGACCGTGATGCTAGGCCCTGGGCTTGTCTCAGGGCGTTCTTCGGATCCCCTTTTGCCAACCTTTTTGGACAGATGAATATCCTTTTGCATTGGGATCGGGTACCTTTTTCCGTATTCCCTCCTGATAGATGGGCATTTTTGGGATGGGGGCTCCCCCCATTATCCCCTTTCTTTATTGTCTTGTTTTGTCTGCTGCAGGACGAGCAGATCCACGTTTCCCTGAATTAGAATTTTTCGTTGTTATGGGATGTGAAGTTCTCCACTGTTGGGGCCTGAGGGCCGGGTTGGTTAGAGTTGGGGGGGGGGGGGGGGGGGGTTTGTTGCTGTTACCTTCCTCAGCCTGAGGGACTTGGGGGTTTTTCTTTTTCTTTTGTTTTTTGGCACTCCTGTGTCTTTCGGGAATCGCACATTATGTCTTTTTTTGATTCTTGATGTCATGTTTTTCATTTGTCATGCTGTTCTTGTCATTTATCTTGCTACTGTGGTTATCATTTTATCTCATGCATATTACCTCTCCTTGGTTTTTCTTGGATGCTTGTACTGCTTTGGCGCTCGGAGAGTTGCCTTCCTTTTGGCTGACCTTTCGGATGCCAACGCTGATTTTCCCTGCACTCTTATGTCTACTCTTCGTATAATCTCATGGAACGTCAGGGGGCTTAACTCTGGGGTGAAGCGCTCTTTGGTGTTTGAATATTTGAAATTACATAGTCCTCACATTGTCCTGTTGCAGGAAACGCACCTCCAGGGTTATGGCCCTTAAAAGGGCACATGTAGCATATGCGCTGCATTCCACGTACTCCTCCTATGCTCGTGGCACGTCCCTTTTTGATCGCTAAATCAGCCCCTGTTACTATCAAGCAACTCAAAACAGACCGTTTGGGGTGCTTTATTATTCTGATTTTTTAATTTATGAGCAAACCTTATACTTTGGTGAATGTCTATGTCCCTCCGCCGTTTACTAAGTCATTCTTTGACCGAGTCTTGGGTTTGGTTTTGGAAATGGCTGAGGGACCTCTTATTATGGCGGGTGACTTTAATACGGTCCTCGACAATGCCCTTGACCGGTCTGGCGCTGTATCTTCCCAACACACCCCCTTACGCTCTTATTTGGACCTCTTGGACGCCTGGAGGTGGAAGCATGGGGGATTACTGAATACTCTTGTTACTCGAGCACACACAATACTTTGTCTCGGATTGACCTCTGTTTGCTCTCTCTGGAACTGCTGGGTCTACTTTAGGGGATCAGGTATCTCCCTCGGGCGGTGTCTGACCATTCCCCTCTGTTGGTGGACCTCGCTTTGGGGTCCCCTTCTAACTATAAACTTTGGAGGCTGAGCCCCTTGTGGCTAGGCGGACCCCGCGGTGACCGATCAGGGACTGACGGAGTTGAATTCCTACTGGGCACTCAATGGGCAGGGGGGTTCGGACTTGCTGACTTGGGATGCCTTCAAGGCTACTATGCGGGCACCTTTTCGTCTGCCGTGGGCGGCCCGACAGACCAAGTTGGTCGACACCGAACGGGCATTGCATACGACTGAGCGACCATACACCGACGACCCCACCCAACAAAACCACGCCTCTTGGAGGTCGAGAGCCCGTGATTTAGATCTAATTATTGTTGAGCGTACCCAAAAAAAGCTCTTGTATCAGAATCAAAGAATTTTTGAACTAGAGGATAAAAACAGTAGCCTTCTGGCCTACTTAGCTAGACCGGACTTTCAGCCTTGTGTCATTCCTCGGGTTACCACTCAGGCCGGTGTCATTGTGGAACAAACTCCTGATATTCTTTTTTTTTTCAGTTTTTTGTTGCTTTTTACTCATCTTTATACCAAACCAAAGCCCATTATACTATTGTTTCAACTTGATGATTTTCTATACGATATTACCTTACCCGCATTGTCGGTCGATCAATCTCGCTTTTTAGATTCGCCCCTGACAACGGATGAGATTGACGCAGCCCTGGCTACGTTTGCTCACAATAAGACGCCTGGCCTGGATGGTTTCCCCATCGAATGGTACCTTGATTATAGAGAGTTGTTGGTCCCTCATTTATTGTCTGTGTTTACTTGTGCCCTTAAGGAAGGACGTCTGCCGCCCTCTATGACGGAGGCTCTTATTGTGCTCATCCCTAAGCCACGCAAAGATCCTCTTCTCTGTGAATCATATCGCCCGATATCGCTTATTAATACTGATGTGAAGATTTTGGCCAAGGTCCTTGCGAGGCGTCTGAATGCGGTCGTCACGGACTTGGTAGGGGTGGACCAGTTGGGCTTTATTCCTGGCCGTTCCACCTCGATCAACTTGCGTAGACTCTTTACTAACCTTCAGATGACTCATGCTTCTGTGGGGTCCAGGGTTGTTGTGGCCCTGGACACCCACAAGGCTTTTGATTCCGTAGAATGGCCTTACCTATTGGAAGTGTTAGCGAAATTTGGTTTTGGGCCGGGGTTCATAAATTGGGTGAGACTTCTGTACTATCTCCCTTGCGCTCGTATCAGAGTAAATAATTTAGTGTCGGACTCCTTTCCTATCTTCCGGGGCACCAGGCAGGGATGCCCGCTATCCCCGTTATTGTTCGCCCTGGCCATTGAGCCCTTGGCTGCGCAGATCCACCTGTGTACGGGCATTGCGGTCCTTGTGATCAATGGTTTGGAAGAAAGTCTCCCTATACGTGGATGATATGTTGATCTATCTAGTGGATCGCTATCAATCTCTCCCCACTCTATTGACACTTATTGAACGCTTTGGTCACTTTTCTGGCTTCTGGGGGAACTGGAGTAAGTCTACTCTGTTTCCCCTGGACCCCCAGGCTATGCCCCCCTCTCTCCCATCTTGTCCTCTGCAGGTGGTGGATAGGTTTTGATACATGAGGATTGAGATTCAACTCCCCCTGTCTCGTTTCTTTCCGAACAATTTGGACCCCCCTGGTTGCCCGTCTCAAGTCCTCTTTGAAACTTTGGTCTAAGCTTCCACTTACAGTCTTAGGTAGGATTAATATATTTAAAATGATTTTCCTCCCCCGATTTTTATACGTGTTGAGTCATTCCCCGATCTATGTCCCCAAACGTCGCTTCCAGGCCATTGACTCGCTCCTGACCTCCTTAATCTGGGTGGGCCGGACGGCGCGTGTGGCCAGAGACGCCCTGCAGTTGCCAGTTGTCACAAGGGGGCTTGCGGCGCCCAACCTACGCCTTTATTATTTTGCCTCTCAGTTGGCCCATGCACATTGGTGGTTCCACCCAGAGGACAATCATGCTGTGGCGGCTTTAGAAGCGGCCATTCTTACCTCCTTCGAATCTCTGCAATATTTAATACATCGTAGGTCCACCATGAGCAGACCGAATGCTGCTATTATTTCTGTTGCCATATGAATTTTTGCGGCTGCAACCCTGGACGACACTGACCCTTGGGGCTGTGTTCCCCCAATGCCTCCCTTTGGCACAATCCTTGGCTGTGGGAGTTTTTTGGTCGGGAAGACAGTCTCCTCACACTAGAGGTCTACGAACCATAGCAATATGGCACCTTATGCAATATACTAAATGGAGGCTACAGGAAAATGGCACATGAGAGAGCTATATATAAGGGAGAGCAGCGTGAGGTCAGTCTACATCCCCCTGAGGAAGCTACATGACCCTGTGGCGCAATGCGTTGGGAAGGGGTCATTGTAATGTCACCCCAAGGCGCACACGATACTCCAGGATTGCGGTAAACATATTAAGGTGGATGAATACCCACGGTTTAAACCCTTGATTTTATGCTATTTATAGTTTGGTACACTTACAGCACCAATGAAATGTAAGTGTTTTGGACATAAGTTATTTTAACAAAGACCAGTTAATTTTTAAAAAAGATAAGCACTATGTATAGTTTTTCTTTTCTGGTGATTTGCATGAGTGGAAGTCTGACGCTAAGGACCATAGGAGTGGAACGTCTTAAAGATCCCCACAGTGAGGAAAAAAGGTGAGGGCACATCGGGTTAGGGGATAATCGCCATTACATGAAGAGTGTTGAATTAAACAGTGGTGGACACTATTGATATATCTGCACTTATGGAAAATATTGGTAACTTGTCTTATATGTTTGCTGAAATTGGAAGAACTAAAGGACATTGAAAGACTGTTCATATATTTATATCACGCATCCTATCTTTTATAATGCGAAGATAAGGTGGTATTAAAGAGACAGTAACATTGTTTAATTCTTTTCTATACCCACTGTATTGGGGCGTCTGCTAACAAGCAAGTTATTGTAATTAACCTGTAGTGAGTACAGATTTACTTTAGAAGAGACCTTTCCTAAACTTGTTATCTGCGATTGCTGACATTTAAAGTGTTATATATGGTCAAAATAGAATATTGTATATTAATTTCCACGTGTGATTAAATTATTTCTAGCCTACTTCTATTAATATGATCTTTTAGGTTTGTAAACTTACTCTCTGAAGACCCCCACACATTTACTTTCTTGAAATATATTCACTATGCCCCATGGGCAGGCACTGCTGTGTCACACATTTCACAGAGCCTGCCTTCTGAGCTACAGAAATACAGAATAGGAGTTTTAGAAGGTGGAGTTGATACAGGAATCAGTTTGCCGGCAGCAAGCTACCATGGAGTATGCATAATTGCCAACATTCTCAAAAAATTGTAGGGACCTAGCTGAAGTGGCAAAAATGTGGCGTGCGAAGCGCAGCATGAAAAAAAAGGGCGTGGTTTAGTTATGCTAAATATTGGGCGTGGCTTAAAGGAGGTTTGGTTAAATAGTCTGAGATGCCTTACATGGTGGAGAATCTGGCAATAAATAGGGAAATTGGGATGGAGAGAGAGAGAGAGAGGGAGACACTTTCAATTACTGTTCAGGCATAATTGAGTTTCTTCTTCCTCGTCTCTTGCAGCTTGCAGAGCAGCTTCATGCTAGAACGCTGAAAGCCCAGATACTCCTGAACACTTCAGTCCTCCAAACTTCCCTGCACACTTCAGCCTGTGCCAGCACCCCCATCACACACATTCTCCCATCACACAATCCTAGATTATTATTGCTACCCCATGTAACATCGGACATTCCTCCCAACCATGGGAGAGCTGACATTTCACTAAGAGGAGGAACAGGCTCCGAAGGTGGAGATGAGTGCCTCCTATCTATCTTCCCTCCCCAATAAATCAACATGATGAAAGGCAGACCTCTGGTCAAGGGAGGAAGAGCATGGCAACAATCAGCAAAGGATAAATAAATATACAAGCATAGCCCATATGATCACAGTGCCTGGCAAAATATAAAAATGCAAGTGAATGATGCATCCTCACACATCATGCATAAGAAGGAGCCCTTCAGTTTCATAGCTCCAGGGATAGATGTCTCTCCCTTCTCCCTCCTGGGTCTCCCTCCCCTGTTTGCACCAGACCTGTACAAGTGGTTTGGGCTGGGAAAACTGAGTGGAGGAAAGGTGAGTGGGGGTTGGTAGACAGGTCTGTGTACAAACCATGCTGGCAGCTCTCCTCTTGTCAAAACTTTGAAGTTCCCAGCTTCAAGCTCTGCTTCCAGTGAGTGCAGCACTGATTCAGCTCCAGACAGAAACCGTAATGGTTCCACCTCTTACCACAACACACAGCCGGACTCCTTGCCCTCCTGTGGGCACACCTGCTCACTCACGACGGAATTGGGGAGGTAGGGGGAGGGATCTCACTGGGTGTGCGTGACACAGCGAATTATTGGGATTCTGGCCAGGATGAGCTTTTCCCGGGACATCAGTCGGATTTTCGGGATTGTCCCGGGAAATCCATGACGGTTGGCAGCTATGGGTATGTAACCCTTAGAAATTGAAAGAAAACAACAGAGGAAAAGCTGCAAAACATATAGGGAATCCAGGAAGTTGTGGAAAGAGATGGTAGCAGACAGGCAAAACTCTCAACATGAAAGGAGACTTTATTGGATTGTGAAACTTTACTATGGTTTGTATTGATATTACAATGCCAGTTATAAAATGAAAATGTATGCTGTAACTATAGATCACCTTTAATGTGCTGGAAACGCTAGTTGCCTTACTGAGCTTTTTGCTTCCGTGCTTTGAGCCAGTAACATCCAGAGCAAATAAGATTTGAAAAAAGTTTTCTTCCCCCCCTCAAGTCTTTTGCGTAAATGAGGTCACTGCCAACAAGCGGCTAAATCTCTCCATAGCAACTGATTGAAATTGAATGTGTTTCTCTAAGACTTCAACTCAACTCCTAAACATTAGGAGTCACTGGTTGACTTCTGAAATATTCTGGAAACTGAATGTAAATATACTGCAGCATTCTGTTCCATCCTTCTATAATGAGCTTCTTTGGGGCGGAGACCATAATGGGAGCGCCTAAATAATGTGATTTTATGCGCTCCCATTTAAGTGTCAAAAAGTTTCAACCCACTGGTTGAAGGAAAAATGGACTCGCTTATGGGCTGCCTTGGATTAGCAGATCTTTACTAACAAATTAAAGCTGAACTCCAACTAACACTTTGTTTGCTGTACCTGCCAAATTTTTTTTTTTTTTTTTTTCCTTTTGAATAAAGGAATTTAAAAAAAAAAAAAAAAAACTACTGTAAAACACCCTGTTAGTGGTAAATGGTTTGTCTCAGCCCTCTAAGACTAAAGCCCCGTACACACACGCAGATCGTCGTCATACAAATGTTCGTCTTTTCTCCCCGGGATGTCGGTGTCTGTTGAAAAGTGCAAAGACAGCACAAGGACAGCACAAGAATTTTGTCTGCAGACTTCAGCTGACTGCAGAAGTGATGTCATGTAATGGTTAACTTTCCCTGTGTTTTTTATTTTCTGAGCATGCCCAGTCTTGCAAATCTGCGGTCTGTCGGCCGAATTCTGTACTGACAGGCGAACAATCGTCCGTTCTGGTGTCCGCAGACAAAAATTTTCATGTTTGCAAGAAAGACTTTTGTCCGCGGATTGTGCGCAGACAGCTGTCGGAGGCACCATACTAACACGCGTACAATCGGCAGATCTTTCGTCCGCCGACGTTTGTATGCCGACGATCGGTACGTGTGTACGGGCCTTAAGTTCAGACTTGTGTCCCACTGAAAAGTGTTTGGATTGCTCTGAAAAGTGTTTGGATTGCTTTTCAGAGGCATTTGAGAGGTGGTGAGGAGGCAATATGATGCCGCCTCACCGCTTGTTTAAATCTGTAAATGTCACACCAAAGTGCATGCAGTTGTGGGGTGTTTGTGCTGTGTCCTAATTTGTTTGAATGTGACCTGAGTGATGACAGCATGTGAACACCCCCGTCTGCTTCCTTCGCATGTTTTTAACGCAACCCGACTGCAAGTCTAAAGGACCCTTAATTGACACTTTTGCTTGGCAGCTTGGTTTGCTAAAGGAAGTAACAAAATAACAGACTCACTAGCTGCATCAAAAGGTGAAAATAAAGAACTTAAGAAAACGAAAGCAGCCACAGCATTTAGGAATTGTTATGCTGTAATGTGTTAGGGCTCTTTCACACTGACGTTCCATATGTCCGTTGTGGCAGGGCACATGGATCCGTGGTCGACGGAAGATACGTGTCACCGAGATTCCTGGCCTCGGTGAGATAAGAGCCGGTAATTCTGTGTCAGTAGCAGCTAGTGCTGTTTGACATTTTTCTATTTTAGTGTGGCTGCAAAGCCGAATCCGGGCCGGCTCTTATTGGGAGCAGTTAAGGTATGGGTGGGTGGCTGCTCCCCACGCTCCAGGCCAGGTCTTGCCTGGGGTTTATAAGGCAGACAGCCTAACAGGTGATTGAGAATTATCTCCATGCACCAGAAGGCTGTGGAAGTGAGTGCTGAGGCTGGAAAAGTTACAAGCAGGTTAACTGATCCGTTGCTGTGTGTGAACAGCAACAAAAAGACACAGGTGAATGGACTTGTTGCTGTGTTTAAACCTGCCTTAAAAGACTGTAGTTTTCCTTTTTGTTGGGTGTAAGTTAACACCAAAAAAGACTGTTACTTTTGTGTTCCTGAAGTGTAAATAAAACACTCCTGATTTATTTGAAGAATCATCTGTTTGCCTCTATACTGCACCCGCAAATCCTACAAGAGCAAATCCCCACACCGTATATCACCTTATCCGTTTGCGGGTGATATACGGACATAATGAATGTCTATGGGATTGCGAATGACCATCCGCTGACATCCGATTTTCATCCTTTCAGTTCTGTTCCGTTTTTTGGAACGGAACAGAACCCTATTTTTGTTCCGTTTTTAAAAAACTGAACGGATGCAAAATCGGATGTCAGCGGTGTCATCCGCTGAGATCCGCAATCCCATAGACATACATTATGTCCGTATATCATCCGCAAACAGATGGGATGATATGCAGACATACGGAGCGGATGACACAAGTGTCATCCGTGTCCGTGGAAAAAAAAAAGTGCCGGAGCGGATCGCAATACGGTCCGCTCCGTGTGAAAGAGCCCTTACTGTTTTTTGTCTTTGGGCTTAATACAACTTTAAGGAACCTTTAGATAAACTCCTGGCTAAAGCAGATGCTACATTCAAAAAATAAAAAATTGCAGGTAGGCTCTTTAAGTGTAAAACACACTTACCTGCCTGCTCGCAATCCCCTGAAGAATGTACATGGAGCTGCACATGCACCATTCCGTTTACATTTCTGGAACAGTGTGCTGGGATGAATGACTCCTACACATGCGCTGGAGTGATGTCCTACTGCACAATTTATTAAGATGGCCAAGGACAGGTACCTAGAAGATGGCAGAGCGGGGCCTCCATGGATGCTGACCATTGGAGAATAGGTGAGTATTCCTGCCTTTAGTTCCACTTTAAGAAAAACTGTTCAACGCATGTAGGTGTTTTCTAGTCATTTCACTGTGGTAAACCTGTTTCTCTGTCTTCAGAACGTAGGTTACAGAAAATTAAAGGTCAGACCCATGAAGTGACTTCCAAAGAAATGTTACATTCTTTAGGCCAGGCAAAGAAGGAATGTTGGGATCGATTTCTCCAAGAGACATATGAACCTGAAGCTTATGTTGGAACTAGTGATATTGATAGCAGGTAGGTGTGAATACACCAATGTTTATCATGATCTAGAACAATTAGGCCTCATGCACACAGGACTTTTTTTTTTTTTTTTCCTCCACTGGACACCTTTGCTCCAGGGAAGGAAAAAGCTGTGGAAAAAACGTGGCCAAATCCGCATTTTGCAAACGTGTTTTAGGTGCGTCATAGATTTGGGCGTTCATTGATTCCATTGGCCAGAATATTAATTTATGCTGGCCATTGGAGTGAATGAGCTCTCAAGCGCTAAGCGTGCTTTGCGTTTAGGCATCTTTAGGTGCATCTAATGTTTTTTGTTTGTTTGCCAAAATTCTCCTCTCCTGAATGTACGAGTGATGTTTTTTTTTTTTCTGCCTGTAAACACCCTTGTCTCTAAATCAGTGGTTCTCAACTCCGGTACTCGTGACCCACCAACGGGCCAGATATGCAAGATAACTAAATTACATCACAGGTGATCTCATTTGCTGCTCAGTGATTGCAGTATCCTAGTCTGCATCTCCCCAAGGTAAGGCCCATTTCACACATACGGTCCGTTCAGTTCATCAGTTCAGTCACGTCAAAATGTATCAGTTGTCATCCGTTTTTCGTCAGTTGTCATCCGTTTTTCGTCAGTTGTTGTCCGTTTTTCATCAGTTGTTATCCGTTTTTCGTCCGTTGTCATCTGTTTTTCATCCATTGTCATCCGTTGTCATCGGTTTTTCAGCCGTTGTCATCTGTTTTTCAGCCGTTGTCATCTGTTTTTCATTCGTTGTCATGCGTTTTCCGTCCGATCCGTTTTTTTGATGGATGAAAAATAGGGCATTCATCCGTTCAAAAAAAACGGACATTGATGGAAGCGGATGAAAATGGATGTTAACTGATGATCATCCGTTGTCATCCGTTTTTACATAGATACATTGATGTCCGTTTTTCATCCGTCAACGGATGGATGAAAAACGGACAGCATGTGTGAAAGGGGCCTAATACTTAAAATCTGGCTTGTTAGTGGGCCCCGAGGACCGGAGTTGAGAACCACTGCTCTAAACGCTTGTAAACGCCTATGAGGCCTTACAGCTAACTGGTAACAAGGAAGCACTTGATTAACCACTTCAGCTCCGGAAGGTTTTACCCCTTTTCTAACCAGGCCATTTTTTCGATATGACACTGTGTTGCTCTAACTGACAACTGCGCAGTCATTCGATGCTGTACCCAAAATAAACAGATGTCCTCTCTTCCCCCCCCCCCCCCCCAAAATAGAGCTTTCTTTTGGTGGGATTTGATCACTTCTATGACTGCTAAGCCCTGCACTGTCCTCTCTGTCCTCCTTTCCCCCTCTCCCTACCTGTCAGTGCCTGCCCCCTCCCCTCCTCCTGCTCTTATATTTTTAATTTAAAATCATCCCATTCCCCTCTGTAATATAACAAGTGTGCCTGTGTTATAGAAAAAATATGCTGATCTGTACCTAAATCAGAGTGGCTCCCGGCGATCGCATGACCACTCTGCTCTCCTCTCTTCCCCTCCTCCCCGGCTGACATCAGCGGCAGTAGTGCTTGGCTGGAGCTGTCATCCGGGCAGAGGAGAAAGCTGGGGAGTCAGCTGAGGGCCAGAAGGCGCTCTTATAGAAAAAATATGCCGATCTGTACCTATATCAAACAGGTACAGGGACACTTATTGTATTACAGAGGGGATTCAATGATTTTATAAGTGGCTTAATTATGTGCATTAAGATAAAAAGCCTTCTGTGTGCAGCAGCCTCCCTCTCGCCCCCCCCTTAATACTTACCTTAGCCCATCTCAATCCCGCAATGTCCACGAATGCCTCGGCTGCCCCCAGGATTCTCCCTCCTGATTGGCTGAGACACAGCAGTGGCGCCATTAGCTCCCACTGCTGTCAATCAAAGTCAGTCAGCCAATGAGGAGAGAAAGGGGGTGGGGTCGGGCCACAGTTCTGTGTCTGAATGGACACACGGAGCTGTGACTTGGCTCGGGTGCCCCCATAGCAAGTGGCTTGTTGTGGGGGCACTCACCAGGAGGGAGGGGCCAGGAGAGCAGAGGAGAGACCAGAGAAGAGGAGGATCAGGGCTACTGTGCAAAACCAACTGCACAGAGCAGGTAAGTATAACGTGTTCGATATTGTTATTTTTAAAAAAACAAGTCTTTACAATCACTATAATCTATTTTGTTCTTGTAAATACATTTAAATGCATTTTGTTATTTTGTTATCTGTTCAATATGTGCATAAAATACCCTATTGGTCTTACCAAAAACCTTGTGAACTGATATCTCCTTGTGTTCTTTGCCTCTGCTGCCTGTTTTTATTTAGCAGTGGTCTCATTTATTTCTGACACTACAAAACACTTCCAACTATATGGAGAAGGGGAGAGTACTCCTGTTCTAAAGTGACAACGCTGCTCCTCCATACCAACATTACAGCATGCGTTGTCACACTAAAGTGTTACTGGCAGGATCACTAGTCAGTCTGGAGATCTTTTTTTTTCTCTGCTGCATTTAAGTCTAGGCCTCATCACAGCCCCCAGCTGGTGGAGAAACTGCACACTGATTCGTTTCTATCTGTCATCAGTGTTAATTTTTGGCAGCAATTTTGGATTTAGTTTTAGTCCATCTTTTGATTAAAATGCCATTTTAGTTTTAGTCCTATTTTAGTCATCTAAATTATTTTCGTTTTAGTCATATTTTAGTTGGCTAAATTCTACAGTACATTTTAGTCAACTACAAATCAAATGGGTTTAGGTAAATTTGTAATGCATTTTTTAAACATTTCTCTAGAATTTCCAAACTACCGTATATACTCGAGTATAAGCCGAGTTTTTCAGCACATTTTTTTGTGCTGAAAACGTCCCCCTCGGCTTATACTCGAGTCAAGGAAAAAAAAAAATTCCCTGTCCGCTCCGACGGGCTTAAGCTTTAAAAATGGCGCCGCCCGTCGCATACATGTCACCGCGCACGCGCCGCCGCTCGTGTAATTTCGGCTATTCCCGGCCTCTCCCGAGCGGCCGGGAATAGCCGAAAGTATACGAGCGGCGGCGGCGCGTGCGCAATGGCGGCGCGTGCGCCATTTTTAAAATGAAGGCGCCTCTGGAACAGGTAAGTGAAACAGCTTCACTACCTGCCATTATGCAGGGCTGCGGGCACACTACAAGGGATGCAGTGCTGCGGGCATGGTCCACCTGTACCATGCCCACAGCACTGCATCTCCTGTAGTATGCCCACAACCCCGGATCCTCTTTCACCATGCCAGTACCCTGCATTCTCCTGCACTATGCCAGTACCCTGCATTCGCCTGCACCATGCCAGTACCCTGCATTCTCCTGCACCATGCCAGTCACCCTGCATTCTCCTGCACCATGCCAGTAACCTGCATTCTCCTGCACCATGCCAGTCACCCTGCATTCTCCTGCACCATGCCAGTACCCTGCATTCTCCTGCACCATGCCAGTCACCCTGCATTCTCCTGCACCATGCCAGTCACCCTGCATTCTCCTGCACCATGCCAGTCACCCTGCATTCTCCTGCACCATGCCAGTCACCCTGCATTCTCCTGCACCATGCCAGTCACCCTGCATTCTCCTGCACCATGCCAGTCACCCTGCATTCTCCTGCACCATGCCAGTCACCCTGCATTCTCCTGTACCATGCCCGCCGCCCTGCATTCTCACCCTAGGCTTATACTCGAGTCAATGATTTTTCCCATCTTTTTGTGGTAAAAGTAGGAGCCTCGGCTTATACTCGGGTCGGCTTATGCTCGAGTATATACGGTATATGGTAATTATATACTCCTGGTGTAAAAATCTAATAATTATTCATGGTATTAATGTTTAAACATGCACTACAGACACAGATTTACCCATTGTGATTTATAACGTCTTTATAAATAAAGCTATGTTTCATAAACACAAAGATTGCTTTTTGACAAACAGAAGTGCAACTCTAAAATACAAAAAAAGAAACTGTAGACCCTTTTGGCTGTAATGTCATTGCACATATTATCTGAATATACTACCAACATTATTAGGAAAAAAAATAAGAAAGGCCTTTATTTTTATTTCTCTATCGCTCATTGACAGACGTAGTCCTCGGTGATACAGCACCTTCGGGTTATGTCGCCTCCACAGGAGTAGGACTAGACAGGAAATAAAAATGCTCTGGTCACACCCTAGGGGCAGTCCCCGAGGGTATATCCTCTCTCTCTCTGCCACAGCAAATCAGTTTTTTTCTGTCTAGTCAGGAGTAAGGACCTAGATACCTTGTTGGGATCTTCGGTCCTGGCAGGAATTTGTTCTTAGAAAAGATTTTTTTAGACAGCTTTTTTTCTCCAGTGTTCCTGTGAGATCTTCAAGCAAGAAAGCTGAACTGGGCGACGGGCGGGATGTTGAGATCCAGTGGTCACCCCAGTTCAGCCTACGAGCGCGTGCAGGCCATAGCTCCGCGCTGGGTCGGCCGCGACATAGTCCCACTGGAGGGGACTGACCCTGCGAGTTAAACGTCTCGCTGAAACGCCAAGGACCATGAGTCACGGCGTCCGTATTGGTCGACAGCCCTCCAACTTCGGTGGAGAGGGGTACTGTCAGGAGTTGGCGCCCGCCTGGTTCCGGTATGGTGAGTAGTATGTTCCCCTTTTCCCCCTGACGGGTCTTGTGGTGAACGCGGGCCCCTCTCTGTAATGGTAAGGATGGGTTCCCCTCTATCCTATAACATAGCACAGATCCCCCTATATTGAGTGTGATTTGTGTGTACAAAAAGCCAGCAGGCTTGGTTTGGGAGCTGACAATCGAATTACAAAGTATGTTTAAATGATTGTAATATGTGGCAGCACTGAAATCTTACTGTGTTACTAGAAGTATCCTACCTGTCAGAAGCCACAGGACAGGTATGCGGCTTGCCAGGTCATTCCTCCAGCTGAAGCAGGTCTCCCGACGGCCACGCGGTTCCGCCAGGGTTCGGTACCGCCGGTCAAGCTGATCTCCATGAGAGAAAGATTTTGCGATGCCTAGTTACTCTGCAGGACGCCGCTATGCTGTAACAGACCGCCGTAGATCGCACGAGGCCGCCATTATGGCGTAGCCTCGTGTCTGCAGCATGGGGGCGGCCATGTTTGAGGTGATTCAAACACCTCGTGGAGCTAGGGGAGGCGCCGGAAGGCGTGCAGAGGGGCGGAGCCGCCTCCTTTCTTCCCGGGCAGCCAGCCAAAAGACTTCCTGTTTGTGGACACAGCGCTGTAACCTGTTGCAGTGAACTCTGAGCATCAAGTGGTGAGCCTGGGGGTCTATCTCTCTCTCTCTCTCGATCGATAGGGATCCCTAGCAGGTAACACTGAGGGGCTTTTGTGGCGCTGGGGGTCTGGAAAAAAAAAAAGTTTTTTATTTAAGTTTGGATTGAATTTTCCGGGTAGTTACTGGAATAATCATGGACCCTGCCACACAAGTACCCCCACCTGTTTCCCTCGAGGGGGCCACGGGACCCGCCGGTGCACAGAGTATGGATGCATTTACAGCAGTTTTGGAGTCTATGGTGGCTCGGGTGGAGGCGGCCTGTCAGGGACGAGGGTCAAGAAAGCGACCCCCGCCTACCCCTATATCATCTGACACCTCTGACTCAGATTCAGAGATGGTCACTGCAGCTGCAGGTCCCTCTGCAAGGGCTGTTATCTCAGGTAAAGTTCCCTCAGACAGTGAGGAGGACGTTCATTCTTCCGCCATAATTCAAGAAGAAGCATTGGTGGATGCACTAGTTGTGGCGGTGCGGGAAACCTTAAGACTTGAGGTTTTACCGGCAGAGGCAACTGAAACAGAGATTCCCTTTGGTACTAACAAGCCCATCAAAACGGTGAAGGTTTTTCCTGTACCCAAGTGTTTTGGTAATAAAATTAAAGGAGAATGGGAGCATTCTAAGCGTACCTTTACTATTTCCAAGCGTATTGCTAGACGCTATCCGTTTGAGGAATCCCTCATTAAGAAATGGACAGTACCACCAGTGGTGGATCCACCTATTTCCAGGCTGAATAAAGCCACGGTTATCCCAGTGGAGGACACTTCGTCCTTTAAGGATCCGGTGGATCGAAAGATGGAAGCGGAGTCCCGCACTATCTTCTCCCTGATAGGGTCAGCATTTAGACCAGTAATTGTTATTGGTCTAGTTTCCCAGACACTAACGGAATGGGCGAGATTGCTACGCCAAGACCTTAGGGGAAAAGATATTCCCCAGGGAACATCTGATTTGATGGAACAGATTATACAAGGGCTACAGTTTGTCTGCCTTGGATGCTACCCCCCCTAATAGGGCATGCATCTATGTCAGCGGTAATCCTCAGACGTGTGCTGTGGTTAAAATGCTGGTCAGCTGACCTAGGTTCCAAAAAGACCTTGACGAATCTCCCTTTTCAGGGGAATCGCCTATTTGGGGCCACCCTAGATGAAATCATTAAGGATGCCACTGGGGGCAAGAGCACTTTCTTGCCACAGGCTGCTAAAGCTAAGGGACCTCGCAACAAGCGAGGACCTTTCTTTACCGCGTTCGCAAAGGGTTCGCACGCCCGGCTGGAACAAGCGGGAAAGGCAAGACTCCTCCAGGAGGGTTCAAGAAAGGCTGGTCGGACAAACAGAGGACCGACTCAGCCAAACCCCGAAGCAAAGGATTACACCGCCTGAAGGTGCGCCCCCACCCGGGTTGAGGGTGGGGGGATGTTTTCACCGGTATTCAGGACATTAGATCGAGCATCGACTACTACTACCGGTGCGATTCTTCCCTTCCAACATTTAAGTACTACAGGGAGCGGTAGTCCCCGTTCCCTGAACAGATCTTTTTCTTTACCTTTTCCTAAGATTAGTCTCAATTCCCCACAGGAATCGGATCTGGTTGACCAGACAGACCAAGGAGCCTCTAGCCGGGTGACTTCAGTCCCTGAGATTCAACCAGGAGAGATCACCGTTCCTGATAGGAATCAGGTGTCGGATAAATGTGTGGGAACAGAAAACGACCAGACTTTCTCGGATGGTCGGGGCCAGATAGCTCTAGGGACGCCTGGTTCAAATCCCGTCAGTGCCAGTGGTCCTAGAAATTCTAGGCTGGCCTCATCAAGCCGGCCTGGCCGACTTGGACTTGCTAGTCGCGGACGTTCCGTGGGAACTGCGTCTCAGGGAGTATCTGCGGTCTCGAGGACCAATCTACCATTGTGCTTTACAGTCGCTGGTTTTAATGGCCTGGCCATTGAGACCCAAGTACTGAAGGACAGAGGGTTGTCAGCTTCAGTCATTCCTACCCTTATTAAAGCAAGAAAAGCGACTTCCAGCAGAGTCTATTATCACACATGGAAGACTTATATCGCGTGGTGCGAATCTTTAGGATTTCCTCCACGTACCTATTCGGTGACTCGAATATTGGCCTTTTTGCAAAAAGGGGTTGAGCAGAAACTAGCCTTGAGCACCATCAAGGGTCAAGTTTCAGCATTAGCAATCTTCTTTCAGAAACCTTTAGCTACCAAGTCCTTGGTGCGGAATTTCATCCAGGGGGTGCGGCACCTGGCTCCACCAGTCCGCGCGCCCTTACCGCCCTGGGATCTTAATTTGGTTTTGTCGGTTCTACAGAAACCTCCTTTTGAAAACATCAGGGAGATTCCCTTGCTTACTTTATCCCAGAAGGTGGCCTTCTTGGTGGCTATCACTTCTGCACGCAGGGTGTCAGAACTGGCTGCTTTATCATGCCAGTCCCCATACTTGGTGATTCATAGGGATAAGGTAGTACTTCATCCTAAGCCATCCTTTCTTCCAAAGGTGGTTTCAGATTTTCATCTGAATGAAGATATTGTACTACCTTCCTTGTGTCCTCAGCCCAATCATCATCGGGAACATGCGTTGCATTCCCTGGATGTGGTTCGGGCAATCAGGGTATACCTGAAGGCTACGGAATCGTTCCGTAAGACGGATTCACTTTTTGTGATCACGGATGGCCCCAGAAAGGGGTTGCCTGCATCTGCCGCGACTATTGCCAAATGGATTAGACAGACGGTGGTACAGGCTTATTCTATTAAGGGTCGGAGTCCTCCGTTCCCTGTTAGGGCGCACTCCACTCGAGCGCTCAGTACTTCCTGGGCCTTTCGCCATCAGGCGTCAGTGGTCCAGGTATGTAAGGCGGCCACCTGGTCGTCGGTACATACCTTTACAAAATTTTATAAAATTGATGTGATGGCATCGGCGGATGCCTCATTCGGCCGCAAGGTTTGCAGGCCGCAATTTGAGGAGACCGGTGGTCTACCTCGAGGGTTTTTTTTTTCTGTTTGAAAATTTTTTTGTTGAGTCTCATCATTAAGGATGAGCATTGTAAACTTCTAGTTGGCACCGGTTGGGCCTTCTAGATTTGGATTTGATTTCCATTTTCCCACCCCTCATTTGTGATACTGCTCTGGGACGTCCCGAAGGTGCTGTATCACCGAGGACTACGTCTGTCAATGAGCGATAGAGAAAAATTGATTTTTGTAAAATCTTACCGTAAAATCCTTTTCTCTTAGCTCATTGACAGACGTAGTACCCGCCCCTCTGTTTTTTGAGTTGGGTTGGGTTAAATTCTCTAAACACTGCTTTTGTGACATAACTGATTTGCTGTGGCAGAGAGAGAGAGGATATACCCTCGGGGACTGCCCCTAGGGTGTGGCCAGAGCATTTTTATTTCCTGTCTAGTCCTACTACTGTGGAGGCGACATAACCCGAAGGTGCTGTATCACCGAGGACTACGTCTGTCAATGAGCTAAGAGAAAAGGATTTTACGGTAAGATTTTACAAAAATTCATTTTTTTTAGCAGCTTACTTATGCTTATGCGGGTAGTGCAATACATGTTTAAAGTTTAATGTGCTATTATTACAGGCTCTGGATGGAATTGTATTGCCGATTTAGAAATGGCCAGCAGAGTAGTGTTAATTTTTATGTCAATTTTCAATTTAGATTTAGTCTTTTGACTAAAATGTCCTTTTAGTTTTTTAGTGATATTTTAGTCTTCTTACTAAAATGCCATTTTAGTTTTAGTCATCTGATTTTTTTAGTCGTACTTTTGTAGACTAAATAGTGTTAAATTTAGTCGACTAAATTTAACACTGTCTGTTACTCTATCTACTCCTATTACCATGTTCCTTGCAGACACATGATCCCTTCCTGGTATATAGTCATGAGTGTGTGTCTTTGTTTTGTTTTTTTGCGAAAGTGGGAGCTACCTATGAGGCTTATTTAAAGCAAATCTGCCACAGCCCTTTTTTTTTTTTTTTTTTTTTTATCAATTGATCAGTTTGAGCACCATGTGATTGTGACAGATTTACTTTAAAGTAGGTATAACCCTGATTGAATGGCCATCAATTTGCTAAAACCCTGTGTGTTGAGCAATTGGCATTTTTATTTTATTCTTTTTTAATATAAAATACACTTTTCACCTTTTTTATTTCCTGCAACCATTTACATGATCTCCATAAAATTGTGTTATTAGTGTTAAAGTGTTATTGCTCAGGGTGGATTTCTTGATGATGACAGCAGTGGACCATGTCAGCATAATCAGCATAGGCTCTGTTGCTTGTAGTCTCCGTAGGAAAACTGTGTTAAAGGGTGACCATGCAAGAGAACAATTAAGAGATAAGCAGTGCCTGAGCAGGATTACCAGGTTTTTTTTTTTTTTTTTATGAAAAATTGACAGGAACACGATTACTTTTGAAATTATTCTAAAATGTCAGTGTTTTATGAGATTTTAGGGATTGTGTTTACATATACTGTACCTTTAAAGGATAAGTTCAACTTTTTTAAAAAAAATATATAAATGCACATTCATTGGTTAAAAAAATAGGTTGGGTAAAAAAATAGTCAACAGATCGTGGGTGATATTTTAGGCTCCTTCCAGCTTTCTACCTGTACCTCTGGGCTGTCAGCTTGCAGGGAGGGAGTGTGAATGGACTACGAGCATGTCAATCCGTATGCTTGTGGCCCATTCAATGTCCAAACTTGTCTGCTGCAGTGGGTTATAGTACTTGTAGTTTTCTTGCTCACAGATCCCTGTGAACTAATGACATGACTGTGTGGGCAGAGCCCCGCATAACTGTGCTGTTTTTAAAAGGAGACAGTGGGTGCAGGCAGAGGATCCTATGCCTGTTGTCACAGGGAGGGGTTAATGGGGGGGGGGGGGGGAAGGTTGCTAAACATGTTACATCCTTAATACAGGTGTAACATGTAATGCGTTTAGAAGGTGAACTTAGCCTTTAATACTCCTGCATTATCAGCAATGAATGATCATACACTGCTCAAAAAAATTAAAGGAACACTTTTTAATTAGAGTATAGCATCAAGTTAATTAAACTCCTAGGATATTGATCTGGTCAGTTAAGTAGCAAAGGGGGTTGGAAATCCGTTTCAGCTGCTTTGGTGTTAATAAAACTAACAGGGGCACTAGATGGGCAAAAATGATACGAGCTCCAAAACAGAATGGTTTTACAGGTGGAGGTCACTGAAATTGTTTTTCTACTCCTTTTTTCTGACTGTTTTTTTCACTAGTTTTGCATTTGGCTAGGGTCAGTGCCACTACTGGTAGCATGAGGAGATGCCTTGACCCTATAGAGGTTGCCAGGCATTCCAACTCCTCCAGGATGGCATATCAATACGTGCCATTGACAGAAGGTTTGCTGTGTCTCCCACCACAGTCTCAAGAGCATGGTGGAGATTCCAGGAGACAGGCACTTACTCTAGGAGAGCTGGGCAGGGCCAAAGAAGGTCCTTAACACATCAGCAGGTATGTACAAGGAGGAACACCAAGAACAGGATGAGCACTGCCAGAGCCCTACAAAATGACCTCCAGCAGGTCCCTGGTGTAAATGTCTCTGGCCAAACAATCAGAAACAGACTTCATGAGGGTGGCCTAAGGGCCCAACGTCCTTTAGTGGGCCCTGTTCTCACTGCCCCCCCCCCGGCACCATGGAGCTCAATTGGCATTTGCCATTGAACACCAGGAATTAACAGGTCCACCACTGTGCTTCTCACAGATGGGAGCAGGTTCACCCTGAGCACATGTGACAGATGTGAAAGGGTCTGGAGAAGTCGTGGAGAATGTTATGCTGCCTGTAACATTGTTCAGCATGACCGGTTTTGGTGGTGGGTCAGTGATGGTCTGGGGAGGCATATCCATGGAGGGATGCACAGACCTCTACAGGCTAGACAATGGCACCCTGACTGCCATTAGGTATTGGGAAAAAATCTTTGAACCCATTTTCAGACCCTACGCTGGTGCAGTGGGTCCTGGGTTCCTCCTGGTGCATGATAATGCCCGGCCTCATGTGGCGAGAGTATGCAGCCAGTTCCTGGAGGATAAAGGAATTGATACCATTGAATGGCCCCCACGCTCGCCTGACCTAAATCCAATAGAACACTTCTGGGACATTATGTTTTGGTCCATCTGACGCCACCAGGTTGCACCTCAGTATCTTCAGGAGCTCAGTGATGCCCTGGTCCAGATCTGGGATGAAATATCCCAGGACATCATCCGGTGTCTCAAAAAGGAGCATGCCCCAATGTTGTCAGGCATGCATACAAGCACATAGGGGCCATACAAACTACTGAGTACCATTTTGAGTTGCAGCAATGAAATTTCAGAAAAATGGATTAGCCTGCTGCATTATTTTTTCACTTTGATTTTTGGGATGTCTTTGAATTAAGCTTTTTGTAGGTTGATCATTTTTATTTCCACCAAATTATATGGCATTCTTTTGTTTCTAACACATTACCCAGTTTATATCAGTATAGATATCCAGCATGATATTTTTCTCCATTGACATCTGATGTGTTTCAAAGCGTTCCTTTAATTTTTTAAGCAGTGTATACAAAGCTCATTCCTAATTCACAGAATGAGATTGTCAAGCATATAAATACAAGCAATTTAAAAAAAGAAAAAAACTCAAGAATAAGTAAACAAAATATCAAATTTATTGAGGAAAAAGCTTAAAAACTGGGGACGTAAAGACTCCTTCTACACAAGATTCCAAACTGAGCATGGACCCTCAGCATCTTTGTGTGTGTAGGAGGTGAGCATACATCCGGGAGCAACTTCGAGAGGTGACCGCTTTGGATTGGTCACATGAATGAAGGAAGCCTGCTGGAGCCAGGAATAAGCTAAGTAGTATAAAAAATGAGCATTTAACCTATGCAAGGCCCACTGCAAGAAAGACTTTTGTCTCATTTCCAGAGTTCAGCTTTAACATATTAAATCACAGCTCATTATCCTTACTTAAACCAAACTGCCTTGACTTTATTTTTAGCTTCCTACGCCTATTGATTTCTTCTCTTTTCAATTCTCACATTTCCAGCACGCTAGAACATTTGAAGCGATGGATTCAGCCAGAGAAAGTGGCTCTAAATGCAGAGGAAGTGCAGTGTCTAATACCTGGCAAAACTTCCCCGAAAAATGGTGACAATGAGCAGGACAGTGCAACTGCCGAGCAATAAGAACATGGATATTACCTTTTACTAGGCTTTTGTAAATCTAAAGATCCAATGTCCACAAAGATTGATGTATGGAGGCGGTTCATTTTCACCATTTACACTTCAGCTTTTTATGTACTCCTGTCATTCCATTTTTTTTTTTTTTTTTTTACATAAAAACCTCTGACCTATTTCTTTTTTTTTTTTTTTTTTTTTCTCTACCAAAATATTTGTATTTTATTGCAACATTTAATTATTGTATATAAAACAGAACCTGTGTTTTTTCCTTAAGTAGACTATTTGTATACTTGTGTTTCCTGTGCTGTAATAAGAAATAATTATGACTAAATAAAATATTTGATGTACAAAAAAATCACTTTAAAGGTCACCTGCCCCCCATACAGACTTGCACATAGCTTACCAACATCTATTAACAAGCAGCCAAAACCTAAAAAAAACGGTACCACTCAGATGCCTCGGTGAATAGTATCTCCACCGAACTGGCTACATTGATGGCTGGTCGGGAAAGACACTAGGTTGTCGAACTCAAATTGGACTATAGGAAAATGGTGCCCGTCTGCACTCAGTACCGGCACACTGTGAACTCATCAGTAAACCAAATAAGTGTGAGAGGGCTCTACAACAAAGCCCTACATGGGAAAAATATTTTAGGGGATCTCTCTATGGATAGAGAATGGGAGTTGAAGCCATATACACTTATTTGGTTTACTGATGAGTTCACAGTGTGGTAAACAGGCGCCATTTTCTTAAAATATTAACAACCTCTTTACGGTGGAACATATAGATGTGATGCATTTAAAAATGTGCCTGTTATTAATTTTTTTGCCCTGGCATGGTATAATAGGACATTGCAATTTATGTACTGCAGCATAAACTATTATAACAAGTATCCTGAGACCTCAGTAGTGGACATAAGATTGATCAATTTAGGTAATTATAAGCCAGAAGCCTAATTAAAGCAGAGCCAAACTCTGTCAATCAGTATTATTTCATTTTTAATCGTTATGCTGCTAGTATTATTAAAAATAGGAAGGTATATATAATCTTTTTGTTTTTACCTTTTTTTATTTCTTCAGCTGCTTCTTGGTTTCTGGCATAGGCCAAAATGATGTCATATATCCCAGGAGTCTTCATGGGCATTTTTATCTTTCATCGGGAGGAGGGGCTTTCTCAGCTAATCACACCCTCCTGCCTGCATGCCTGATCCAAGGGCAAATGGATTCCAGGAATTAAATGGGGTATAGAAATTAAAAATTTCAGAGGTCCAGTTGGTAAAATTTTCTTCCAGCAGGAGTCGGAGTCTCATATTTGTACTATGACCTAGATCTTTCACTCCTCCGCACATTGCAGTTTCCCCTTTTACATCAGTGTCACTAGTTCTCTACCTCACAGCCCTCTTCACATCAGTCTCCCCTTTACTCCAAAGTGCCCCCTTTTACATCACAAAACCCTCCTCTTTATATCACAGCACTCCCCACCGTTACAATACAGCCCCGTTTTACATTACACTACCCCCTTCACATCACAGCCCCACTTTGCATTACAGTGCCCCCCTTTACAACAATGCACCCTCTTTACATCACAGCAATCCCTTTTACAATACAGCCCCCACCCTTTCAAATATAGCCTCCCTTTACATTACAGCATCTCTTTTACATTACAGTACCCCCCCCTCTACAATACAGCCCCCTTTTACATTAAAACATGCCTTTTACATTATGGCACCTCCTTTACAATACAGCCCCTCTTTACATCTTGTATCCTAGTCCCCTTCACAACCCCTCCTTTCTTGTATCTCAGTTCCCTTTATAGCCCCCACTTCCCTTTCTTTCTTGTATGCTATTACCCTTCACAGCCCCCCTTTCTTGTATACCAGTCCCCTTCACAGCCCCCCCCCCTTTCCTTACATCCCCCAGTCCTCTTTAGCTGAAAGTCCCCTCCCTCTTGCATCACATTTCTCCCTTCCAATCCTAGTCCTTCTGCAACCTTTCTAAACCTACCTTACACATCAGTTGGTAGGCAGAAAGCCTTGGACAAAGGGCAGGACTGCCCATCTTCTCCTATTAACAGGCAGGTAATTGGTTGCTTGGACTGCCCTGCGTCCTAGCTCCAGATCACTGGCTTGTAAACTTGAAAAGTTGTCCAGTCCCACCATCTGTCCAGAAATGCCACGCCTTCTGCCTATCAACTTCTGTATAAGAATGAAAGCTGAGGCGATTACTGCGAAAGGAGGTTATCAACCAGGAGAGGACTGCTAAGTGGCAGAGTAATTTGGTCCAGGTCTGGACCATGGTCAGCTATTTAGTGACACTTGTGCTACCTTAATCAACAATACAGCTCCCACTTTACATTACAGTGCCCCTCTTTACATCACAGCCCCTCTTTGCTAAACCTGCCTCCTTTCTAATACAGGCCCCCTTTACATCAGAGCATATCCTTCTGTGTCCTCATTCCATCTTCACATCACAGACCTCCCCTCTACATAAATGTTCTAAGCCCCTAACTCGCACCACAGTCCCTCCTCAACTTCACTTTAGAATCCTCTGTCACCCCTTCACACCGCAGCCCCCTCTTTACATTCCAGTTCCCCTCACATAACAGCCCCCACCTTACATCACAGCCCCCTTTCCTTGCATCCCAGTCCCCTTCACAGCTTCCCCACTTTTCAATGCATCCAAGTCCCCTTCACAGCTCCCCTCCTTTCCTTGCATCCCAGGTCTCCTTCACAGCTCCCCTCCTTTCCTTGCATCCCAGGTCCCCTTCACAACCCCCCGCCCCTCTTCCTTTCTTGTATTCCAGTCCCTTTCACAACCCCCTCCCCTTTCTTATATTAAACTCCCCTTCACAACCCCTCCTTTATTGTATCTCTGTCTCCTTTATAACCCCCCCTTCTTGTGTCTAAGTCTCCTTTATAGTCCCCCTTTTCTTGTATCTCATTTACCTTCACTATTCCACCCCTCCCCCCTTCTTGTATTCCAGTCCCTCTTCACAGCCCCCCTTCCCCTTTCTTCTATACTAGTCCTCTTCACAGCCCCCTTTCTTGTTTCTCAGTCCCTTTCACAACCTCTCCTTTCTTGTATCCCAGTCCCCTTTATAGCCCCCCCTCCTTTCTTGTATCCCAGTCCCCCTTATAGCCCCCTCCCCTTTCTTGTATTCCAGTCACCTTCACAGCCTCCCTCCCCATTTCTTGTATACCAGCCTCTTTCACAGCCCCCCTCCCCCTTTCTTGTATACCAGTCCCCTTCACAGACCCCCGTTCTTGTTTCCCAGTACCTTTCACAGCCCCCCTCCTTACATCCCCCAGTCCCCTTTACATGAAAGCCCCCTCCCTCTTACATCACATTTCCAACCCTACCTTACACAGCAGTTGGAAGGCAGAAGGCACAGCATGTTTGGACAATGTTTTTCAAAATGATTGATTAAAAATAAAGCATTGAGACATTGATGCATGGGTGAGTTTGTTTGGAATATTAAAACCAAATTAAATAACGTTTTTAGTGGTACACCGATTCTCCACCCCCCCCCCCCCCCCCCAAAAAAAGAGCCTGTTCCTTTTAAAGAATGTTAAACAGCATAGTGCTTGTGCAGGATTATTTGTATTTTTCTATGCTGTAAAATGCCTGGTTGATCCTGCCTGTTCCTGTGTCCCCCTGTGTGTGCTGACCACTGTAATTATGGCTGCTGACCCATGATACCATGGTCAGTTTATGTACCTCTGTCATCCCACTGTGTTCAGAGTCTCTCCCTGCCTCCCTCCCTACCTACCTGCCTGCCTGTCATTTCCTAGTGTGTGAGCCATCTCCTCCCTGCCACTCCCCTCCCCTCCCGTTGCTATTACATGTGTCTGTAAAGTTAGTGATTACAGTTACTGGCAGCCCCTCTAATAACAAAATATACTGTGCAGTGTCTTTTTTTTTCTTTTCAAATCATGAAGCTAAATACCTTCTTTCTCTATCGTTCATCGACAGACGCAGCTCCATCTTCATTACTAGTAGGGTTATGCTTAACCACACCTATGGGGGCTGTCCCTGCAGGCATAACTCCTCCGACTCTGCTATCATCAAACAGTTTGTTCTGCCCAGTGTTAAGAATAGGACCTAGCCCTGCTGGGACTTCGGTCTTAGCTGTAACAGGGAAAGTTTGTGATTTTTTTTTTTTTTTTTTTTTCACTAGTTCCAGAGGAACGACAAGAAACAGCCGGCTGTGATTTTTCACACTGGATAATCTAGAATAGATCCTTAACCACTTCCCCTTAGGTGGACGTCATATGACGTCCTGCGGTTTAAGTGGGGATATCTGAATGATGCCTGCAGCTGCAGGTATCATTCAGATATCATATTTTTCCTCAGGCAATTCCCTACACCATAAGAACAATCCTATTGGCTGAATCTCCGCTTGATCGTTCTTATAGGCAGCGTACGATCGGCAAGCAGGAGAAGGAATCGGCTGCCAGGCGGAAGTGGACCATAGAGACTGTGAGGACCAGATGGTCCCCGGGAGTCTCTATGACTCTCGGAGGCCGGGCGCGACGTGATGACGTCACGCCCGGCCTGGCAGTTTTAATACTGCCGAGATCGTTTTTTTTTTTTCCTTCAGGCTTTCTAGCCTGTAGGCGAGATCTGAGGTCTTATTTACCCCAGATCTCCCTATAAAGAGGACCGGTCATTCACTAATCCTATTACAAGGGATGTTTACACTCCTTTTAATAGGAATAAAAGTGACCAAAAAAAAAAAATTAAAGGGAAAGTGTAAAAATAAAAAAAACCATAATAAAAAAAAAATAATAATTTAAAGTGCACCTGTCCCCATGTGCTCGCACGTAGAAGCGAACGTCCCAGCCACATATGTAAACGACGTTCGATCCATACATGTGAGGTATTGCCGTGAACGTTGGAGCAAGAGCAACAATTCTAGCCCAAGACCTCCACTGTAATTCTAAACTGGTAACCTGTAAAAAAAATTTGAAGCGTCGCCTATAGAGATAATTAAGTCTGAAAGTTTGGTGTTATTCCACGAGTGTGCGCAATTTTAAAGCTTGACCTATTGGGTATCTTTTTACTCAGCATAACATCATCTTTCACATTATTCAAAAAAAAAACGGGCTAACTTTAGTGTTTTGTTTTTTTTTTTTAATTACCAAAACATTTTTTTTCCCCCAAAAAAAAAACGCGTTTGAAAAATTTCTGCGCAAATACCGTGTGACATAAAAAGTTGCAATGACCGCCATTTTATTCCCTAGGGTCTCTGCTAAAAAAAAATATCTAATGTTTTGGGGTTCCGAGTAATTTTCTAGCAAAAAAATTATGATTTTTACATGTAGGAGCGGAGTGCCAGAAATCGCCCGGTATTGAAGTGGTTAAGGTCTCCCAGGCTGGCCATTGAGTAGGTTATAGTCCAGAACTAGGTCTCACCACAACAGTGCCCCAATGGATGGGGACGAGCCTGCAAGTGGACAGTCTCGCCCACCTGGTACCATGGTTTGGTGAGTAAATTTTGCCCCCCAAAACCCCTGGCGGTCTCGGAGTGGTCGCAGGCCCCTCCCTGGAATAGTCTGACCTTAGGGGCTCCCTCGGTTCCCTGGCATCTCGGAGGACTGGTCTGGTATTCCCCTTGGCATTCCCCTACCCCTAGCAGGTTTTTACCTGGGGGGGTGGTAATGCGTCCATTATAGCACTTATTTGAGGGGGGTGCATGGTCCTGTGTGGGTCCTGGAGACTGCATGGCGTGCTGTGGGGGCCGCCATTTTGCTGTGCTTCATGATTCTATGTTCCCATTAGGATTGCATGGGCAGCCATTTTATATAATGCCCCAATGAGAATGTATGAACGGCCATGTTTTTGAGGTCCATGGGCTGGACAGGTTTGCGGCATGGCTTTTTACAGATAGAGGCAGAGTTTCCTCTTTCTCTTACTGTTCTGTCAGTATCATACACTGATCGTGCTGGCAGCTTCTTGTGGTCTGGCAAAGTTTTTCCTGGGTTTTCCCTCATCTGCTCTGCTATTATTATATAATTATCAGGGATCGAGAGCCCGCAGTGTTAGTGATGGGACTGTAGTTTTCGCGGTCTGAAAGGGATAGTACCCTAAAGATTTTTATAACTTGGAGTCCCAGGATAAAAATTTCACATGCAGACCCCCCTAGGAGCGATTGCGGGACCTTCTGTTTCCTAGTCTCAGCCATTGATTGCAGTTTTTTTTCTTTGGACTCTTGAGATGGATATGGTCATCACGGACGCAGACCACCTTGAGGGGTCGGTGTCGTCGCATTCTGACAGTAAAGAGGGCCTGTCCTCCTCAACCGCAGCGCAGGAACGCGCATTGGTGGAAGCTACAGCGTCGGGTGCGCAGGTGTCTTTTGGCTCCCGGAAATCCCTAAGTCAGGGAAAGTGTTTCCTTGCCCAGTATTTTTTCACTCCATTGTAGATGGACAATGGAGATGCATTAAGCACATGTTGGTGGTGCCTAAGCCTTTTACACGCCGTTACACCTTTGCGGAGGCGGTGTATAATAGGTGGACTGTTCCACCAAAAGTAGGTTCTCCAGTGACCAGGTTGAATAAGGCGACTCTGGTACCGGTGGAAGAATTGGCAACTTTTCCGGATCCTGCGGATAGACGGTTGGAACCGTTATTCCGCCATTTACACGTGGTGGCAGGTCACAGGTTAAAGACTACCTTTTGTAAATGTTCTGGTAGCGTAGACTGCTGCTGAATGGGTGACGTTACTTAAAAGTAATTTGGAAACTGCACAGGTCCCCCCTGCAGTGCTGGAATTACTAGAGCAGTTGGCTCAAGCTCTGGTATTCATGTGTGATACCTCCCTGGCTTCAACTCCGTTAGTGGCCAGGACATCAGCAGTGAGGATTGCGATAAGGTGCTTGGTATGGCTGAAATGCTGGTCGGCTGACCATGCCTCAAAAAGGGCTGTGGCTGATCTTCCGTTTACAGGAGAGGCTGTTTGGATCCTCTCTGGACGAGTTGATCAAAGGTATCACAGGGGGTAAGAATACTAATCTGACCCAATCTTCAAAAAGTAAGGTGCCACATCCTAGGCGGTGGCCTTCCTTTAATCTTCAGGAACGTGTTTTTTTTTTTTTCGTGATTCTGGGTAGCAAGAGAAAGAAAAATCGTTCAGGTCGTCTAGGGGTCCTAACAAGCCATGGTTGGGAAAGACTAAGTCTGGAAAATCTGGGCCTGCCGACAAGTCCTCAGCTGCATGAAGGGATGCCCTCACCCGGTTCTGGGGTGGGGGGACGTATTTGTTTCTTTCAGGGACCCTGGCCTTTCTTGATTCTGGACAAGTGGGTTCACAAACTGATCCGATCAGGGTACAAGATTAAATTCCGATTTCATCCATTGGACAGGTTCTTACCGTCCAATCTACAATTCTCCCCAGTCCGGTTATGGGACCTGCGTGGGGGCTGTCGCAAGGAGTGATTGTACTGGTTCCATCTCCGCAACGGTTTCAAGGGTTTTATTCAAACCTATTCACAGTGCCCAGACAGGAGGGCAAGGTGTGTCCCATTCTAGATCTCAAGGATCTGAATTGCTTTGGGCGAGTACAGAGGTTTCGGATGGATTCCATCCGCACAGTAGTGGCGTCTCTTCAGCAGGGAGAGTTTTTAGCCTTCATAGATATCAAGGACGCATATCTACACATCCCTATTTATGCTGGACTCCGGTGGTTTCTTTGCTTTGCAGTAGCAGAGGAACATTATCTATTGGCGGCGTTACCCTATGGTCTCGCCTCCGCTCCCAGAGTGTTTACCAAGTTTCTAGCTCGGGTATTGGAGTTGTTACACCAGCGGGGGATTGCGTTACTAGGGTGCCTAGATGATTTCCGGTTGAGAGCGGACTTTCATTTAGCCATGTTGGGGGTTTGGAGATCACTGTCAGGACTCTACAAGAGTTCGGTTGGAACGTCAATTTCAAGAAATCCACGCTGACTCCTGTCCTCAGACTGGAGTATCTGGGCTTGACTCTGGATTCAGCCCTGGCGAAGGTTTTTCTCTTCTCCCCCCCCCCCCCCCCCGGACAAGCTACAAAAGTTGCAGGGGCGATTCCGTTATTGCTGGACAACAATCTGTCCTCTCTGTGAGTTTGCATGTGGACCTTGGCTCTGATGGTATCGACCTTTTGAGGCGGTCTCCTTTGCTCAGTTCCACACAAGACTGTTGCAAAGGGAGATTCTGGTCAAATGGAACAATGATCCAAAGTCCTTGGATTCTATGATTTGGTTGAGCCACAACACAAAGTCTGCTCTGTTGTGGTGGATTCAGTCTCCAGCTCTGTGCAGGAGAAAGTTCTTCCTTCCATTGTTTTGGACAGAAGTAACCATGGATGCCAGCCTGTCGGGCTGGCGCAGGGCGCTGGGGAAGTTCTGTGCCCAGGGTACCTGGACAATGGAAGAGTCAAGACTCAGATAAATGGTTTGGAGCTCAGAGCAATAAAGCTAGGTCTGCATCATTGGACGACTCATCTGCAAGATTGTCTGGTTCAGATTTAATCAGACAATGCCACGGCTGTTGATTACATCAATCCCCTTGGGGCACCAAGAGTGTCTCGGCAGCCAAGGAGCTTTGTTCCAGCCCTCTCAGCTGTATACTTTCCAGGTGTGGAAAACTGGCAGGCAGATTACCTGAGGAGTCAAGTGTTGGATCGACGGGGGGGGGGGGGTTATCCCTGCACCAGGCGGCGTTTCATCTCCTGTGTGTTCGCTGGGGGACTCCCGAGGTCGATCTGTTTGATTCCCCCCTCAACAAGAAGGTTCAGAGGTTCATAGCCAGGTCTTGAGATCCTTTGGTCGACACCACAGACGCACTGGTCCTTGATGTCTGTATCGGCTGATTTATGCAATTCTCCCATTAAAACTTCTGCCACGGCTTCTGCGCAGGATAGAGGTGAAAAGCATTCCGGTGGCTCCGGACTGGCCTCACTGGTCTTTGTATGCGGACCTCATAAGGCTGGTTGCCGATACTCCTTGGAGAATTCCTTTTAGGGAAGATCTGCTGTCTCAAGGTCCAATCTTCCATCCTGCTTTACAGTCACTGGCATTACGACATGGCTGTTGAAAGCCAGGTGTTGAGGGGTCTTTCTGACTCTGTGTATCCTACGCTATTGAAGGCTAGGAAGTTGACTTCCAGGAAGATTTATCATCGTACGTGGAAGTTGTACCTCTAATGGTGCGAATCACTGAAGGTGCATCCTCACTTGTTTTCTATTGCTAGGATTTTGGCCTGTCTGCAGAAAGGAGTTGGACAGCGGTTGGCTTTGGGCACAAACGCCCATTAGCTACGCGTGCATTGATTCCTACTTTTCATCCAGGGTGTGCGCCATATGGCTCCTCCGAGATGATCTCCACTGGCTCCGTGGGATCTCAATCTGGTATTATCTGTTCTTAAAAAGCCTCCCTTTGAAAAAATTTGAGAGATTTCTCTGCCTTTGTTGTGTCAGAAGGTTGCCTTGCTATCACTTCTGCTCGCAGAGTATCTGAATTGGCGGCATTGCTCTGCCACTCACCCTATCTGGTGTTACACAGAGATAAAGTGGTACCTCGTCGTAATCAGTCGTTTCTCCCTAAGGTGGTTTCTGATTTTCATTTGAAAGAAGACATTGTGTTGCCTTCACTCTGTCCTAAGCCCACGCATCCTAAAGAACTTGCTTTGCAATCTTTTGGATTTGGTTTGGGCGATCAAGGATTATTTGGAGGCAACCAAATCTTTTTAAAAATCAGACTTTTTTTGTCCTTTTCTGATGGACCTCATAAGGGATTGGCTGCGTCTGCGTCCCTTTTGTCTTTCGTCACCTGGCAGCAGGCTTATTAGTCTCCGACAAGGCTGAATAATATCATAGTGATCTCCTACATCAGGGGGCAGGTCAGAACCGGCAGGGTCAGTCCACTGAGAAGAGGTAGAGATAACTGATCTGGGTGGAGTAGAAACTCCAGATCATCTCATTTGAGTATACGTTCAGAAATTCCTGCAACACCACCAAAACCTGGTGCACTCCCTAGACTACTGTTGGCGTGGTTTTGAACTGTTGAGACAGATTTATTCCTCCGGAGAGACAAAAAGGAACAATACAGCATTAGAATAGCAAATTGCTAATTTTTCCAGATTTCTCACTGGAGCTGCAAAAATAATGAGATAAAAAGAAAAAAAAATTACGAGAGGAAGGGGTAGAATATTCCATGGCATATCCAGCTTGCCTAAGGGTGGTAGGAGGGAAAGTCATGTTTTTTAATACCCCTGAACAAGTCCAAGAATGGATAGAGATAGGGCCGTGTACACCAATTAAGTAAATTGTTTAATATGGCCAGTAGAAAGGAGAAGAAATTTGATAAGGACAATGCTAATGCTGAGAAATGAATAATGGACTCACACCTGACTTATTAAATGAAAATGTTTGGCTACTCCTGATAAGCTAGAGAGACAAGTGACATTGACAGGTCTCTCCTTTCTTTGAAGGAGATTGCCAAGAAAAGTTAAGTTATATACAGTGGGTACGGAAAGTATTCAGACCCCCTTAAATTTTTCACTCTTTGTTATATTGCAGCCATTTGCTAAAATCATTTAGGTTCATTCTTCTTCCTCATGAATGTACACATAGCACCCCATACTGACAGAAAAACACAGAATTGTTGACATTGTTGCAGATTTATTAAAAAAGGGTGTGAATATATTGAAAGCATCATGTGATAAATAGAGTGGGAAATTATTTGCACATGGAAATGAAAAGGATATGTAAATACTCTAAAATGGAGGAGCCTTTTTTTTTTTTTTTGTGAGCCATGAAGTATGAAGGTTGGAAAGCTGGGAAGGTTGGAATCGGTATGGATTGCTTACATATCAGCAGATGCCATCTGTTGGTAATGCCTCGTTTTTTTTTTTTTTTTTAGTATGGAAGTGGAGTGTTTGGCAGAGGGGAGAGAATACCCAGCTTCAAAGAGAAGATGAGCAAGTGAGTGAAAGAGTAGTTACTGTTAGAAATGGACCATGTCACTGTCGATTATGTATGGGTAAAAGTGACTCCTACTGAAAGGCTAAAGCCCCGTACAAACGTACCGATCGTCGGCCAAACGATCGGCCGTCTTTTGTCCAGGGCTGTCGTGTCTGTTGAAAACTGCAAAAGACTGCACACGAATTTTGTCGGCCAACAACAGCCGACTGCAGAAGTGATGTCATGTGATGGTTAACTTTCCTGGTCTTTTTTCTTTTCTGAGCATGCCCAGTCTTGCAAATCTGCTGTCTGTCGGCTGAATTCTGTACTGACTGGCGAACAATCGGCCGTTCTGGTGTTGGCCAACAAAAATTTTAATGCTTGCACGACAGGTTCTTTTCGGCCGAAAGTGCGCTGTCCGCTGTCGGAAGCATCATACTAACAAGCCTACAATCGGTCGTCGGCCGAATCTTTACGGCCGACAATCGGTACGTGTGTACGGGCCTTTAGGATGAACATTTTTTTTTTCCTGGAATATAAGAGGCCTGTGCACCAAAGTAGTGTGCCCAGGTACTCCCAGCTGCTCAGAAAATGTAGGCAAAAATATGTTTGCAAGAAACACATGACTAAAGATAGGCTTTATTATCTTTAAAAAAAAATGGATTTAGTGGGTTTCTTATTCTTACCACACATCCTATTCAAGAGGAGTCTCAATTATGGTGCACAGGACAGTGACATGGGAGTGTATCAGGCTCAGAAGAGATCCAGATGGAATATATGTATGCAGTTATGCCATATTATACTCCCTATGATATGTAATTATGGGGATTTATAATCCATCACCAGCGACATTGGGGGTATTGAAGGATGCAATATAATTTATGACAATACCCAGATGCCCATGTTGTTTGTATAGGGGACTTTAACACGTGGCTGGACCCAAAATTAGATGGAAAATCCCTCCAAAAGAGAACAGCAGGATATGACACTTTTGGGAAACTTATAAATGAGGTTGGGTGGGTAGACCTATGGAGGTTAGAGAACCCTGATATGAGATTATATTCGTAGTCAGCACCAGGAGGAGGGAGTCTGTCACAAATAGACTTGGTGTTGGCGATTGAGAAGGTACAACCCTGGATACATTCATTAACATATATACTCAGGGGGGTGTCAGATCACTCCCCACTGATGTTCAAACTTAAAATAGGGCTCAGGGGAAGACTCTCGGTATGGAGGATACATCCCTACTGGTTTAGACAGACTGGAACTAATGACCGAGTGGCAGATAAACAGATAAAAATAATTTTAGACGCGCATGGAGATAATATGGATGGAATGGTTTTTGACATTGGCTAGATTATGTGCCCAAGCGGAGACAGATTTTATAGCCAGTGCCTCAAATAATAGACAAAGGGTTAATGCATCAATATAGGCACTAATCATCAGCTAATGCTAAGCGCAAAATACTATTCTCAAATCGCAAAAATATGAGCAAGGAAATCAATCTAGCAAGATGCTGGCCTTTTAAAATAAGCAACAACCATTGTCTTTGACAATTTCAAAGCTTACAAATGAGCAAGGGGACCTGGTAAATACAACAGAAGAAATACTTAACTGTTTCCATAAATATTATACCTCTATGTGTACTTCTACATTGACATGTGCAATGGAAGAGATAAAGAAGTATTTGGAAGATTTGAAGTTCTTTAAGCTTACAGAAGAGCAGGTACTGCTAATGGAAAACTAAGTATATTAGAAGTATATGCGCATTTTATAGATATTATGGTACCAGTTTTGACTAGGATGTATAAAGAGATCTTTTGGGGAGTTGCCCCCTTCAATGTATGAAGCAACAGTAGTTTTAATTACAAAGTCAGATGAGGACAAGAGTGAATGTGCATTGTATAGACCAACTTTGCTTCTAAATATAGATTACAAAATCTTGGCCAGGAGGTTAAATAGGGTGAACCTTTAAATTATAAATAGTGACCAAACAGGCTTGATGCCAGGTAGATATATATTGGCTAATATAATGAGAGCATAATTATTAGCGCAGTTGAGGAATTTATCCCAGAGACACTGCCAAGGCATTGGACTCCATAGAGTTGGAGTTTCTTCAAGTAACGCTGAGACGATTTGGGGATAAATTCATGAAATGGGTAAGGATATTATATAAACAACCATGTTCAAACCTATTGGTAAATCAATTATTATCCCCTAAAATAGGATTATACAGGGGAACAAGACAGGCATGTCCACTATCCCCTCATTTGTTCACAAATGCAATAGAAGCATTGGCTGTAAGGTTCAGACAGTCTGAAAGGGTTAATGGAATTAAGACAGCGAAAAGGACTGAACGTACTGTATAGGTCTACATCATATTATTCATGAGAGACACACAAACATTGTTGGTAGAAGCCATGAAAATGATAGATACATTTGGGACATTCTCAGCCCTTAAAGCAGAGTTCCACCCACTTTTAAAACTTTGCGCCTTCCAGGTTATTGTTGCATGTTAAAAACGCATTAGCAATATTCTTTTTTCGATCGATTTACCCTATTTAAATGGCATATTGATCCTCTTCCCGTGTACCTCGCCGTAGCGAGGTACGTCATTTCTGGCCGCCTATTGGCTCCAGGGAGTGGAGTGTCATCAATCTTAGGAGTCAATGGGCATCGCTAGCTGGTAGCATTGCGTTATTTCCAAACAAGAAATGACACGATGCAAGGTGGAGATGAGCACTATTCCGAAAGAGAGACACAGCGGCTTCACATGCCCACAGTCTGGATGGCTGCGCTGTGCAGAAGGAGCTTATGTATATCCGATGAAAGAATGTTAACAGCAAGCTGAGAGTCTGGAATAAATTGCCACTGTCAGGTTAAACTTAATCAAAACAATAAATTTACCTAAGTGCTTTTATGTCTTCTCGCATTCACCGGTGTGAAAACCTAAGCAGATATTTAAAACTGAACTCCCAATTCTCAAAGTTCACATGAGCTAAAGGTAGATGCAAAATAAAACTTATGACCTAAAATTGCAGCAGGAATGGCATTACTGGATCTATTGTTATATTACCTGGCGGGCCAATTAAAACATTTAAGCACATGGGTAATGCAGAAACAGAAAATCGGGGTGGAAAAGCATCTATTAAATATTTTACAAGTAGATGATTTGACAGTAGGACTAGAGGTACATCTGTCAAAACTACCTGGAGTTAACACCTGAGCCCTATCACGATCCAGCGATGTGCACGAGTGCCTCGGCCATCTTGGACGCTCCCTCCTGATTGGTTGAGACACAGCAGCGGCATCATTGGCTCCTGCTGCTGTCAGCCAATGAGGAGAGAGAGGGAGTGGGGCTGAACTGCGGCTCCGTGTCTGAATAGACACACAGAGCTGCGCCTCAACTCAGGTGCCCCCATACCAAGCTCTACCTCACCCACCCCCCCTCTCTCTCTCCCACCCCCTCTCACCCCCCTCTCGTGAGATCTCAGGGGTTCATGCTGGCACTTGGAGTCCTTCAATTTTGGAGGGAGTCACATCTGTTAAAAAGGAAGGAGTGGGGCAAATTTACATAGGAGGGGGCGCCCAATTTTAGTCTTGCCTAGGACAGCACAAAACCAAAATACACCACTGGGTAGGAGCGAGGGCGGGGCTACCCAAACATATGCTGCCATGGAGTCCATCAGGAAAGGAAGATTACTGTAAGTATTTGAAAGGAACTTTTCAGTTTTCACATCTCTAGTGTATGGTCATGTGACATTCTAGCTGATGCCAGAAGGGAATCTCCACCCCTTCTGCTGTAGTCCTCAGATCAGGGAAAGAGAGTGGCCAGCTATGTGAAAGAAGGTATTGAGCTGCACGATTTTGAAAAAATCGAAGACACTGCACAGTATATCTTGTTATTACAGAGGGGCTGCCAGCAATTGTAATCACTAACTTAACAACCACTTTCAGTTCTGTTTTAATTCATCATGTGAAATCAGAGATGATGCATACTCATGGTGTATGATGAATCCTTGTATTGTCAGGATGTCTCCTAATAAATTGTTATGAGTCAAATACTGTCACATAAAGGAATTGGGAAGAACTGTTCTAGTATTATACATTAGGAAAGTAAAGTTAATTTGATATACACCTACAGTACTTGGTACTCATACACAGTCTATTCCCATCCTTCAAAAAGATATACATTTGTTTGCTCATATGTGCCAAATATTGGGTTTCTGTATTCATTTGGTTTAGTCACTGACATACTGTATGTCTAAAACAATTTATCAAGAAAATTATGCAAACGCATATCAACAGCTACATGTGCAAGGTCAGCACACCTTATCTATATTCTTAAGTGATGTATAAAGTATTTTAAAAACTTTAGAAGGATATATCATAATTTGTATTTTACATGTTGTACTTTGTCACATGTACATAGTCCCATGTTTCTAAGTGCTTTCTAATACACGCGTCTAAAATTGGCAGGGAATTTTTGGCCAACGTCCGATCTGCCGATTTTCGGCTTGTTAGTATGATGCTTCCGACAACCAACTCCGACTTTTTGGCCGAAAAAAATCTGGTGTGCAGACTATAAAATTTTTGTTGGCCGTCAACACAACGGCCGATTTTCGTGCAGTCAGTACAGATTTCGACAGGGAAAAATCTGATGAGCAAGTCTGGGCATGCTCAGTGAAGAAAAAATACAAAGAAAACAAACCAACACATGACATCACTTCTGAAGTAGAATTTTGTTGGCCGAGAAAATTCGTGTGCAGTCTAGGCACATTCCAACCAACAAAACACAACTTGGACAAAAGTCGGACGATCGGTCGGCCGATAATCGTTGCGTGTGTACGAGGCTTTACTCTCGAACCAACCTGCTCCCCTCCCCATCTGTTGTGGCTGATTCAGCAGCAGCTAGTAGGAGACCAGTTGATTCATAGTTGTAGTTTGTCTTGGCTGTGAACCCTTTCGAGGGAGCAGCAATAGCAAGAATCATGCAGGCGGAAAGGAGGGATCGGTCAGCCTCTGCATTTCTCTTTCCGTTGCTTGTCTCAGGAAATTATTTACAGCTGCAGATCATTTTAATGGTCTATTTCTAGGCTCCCACTTTCCCTTCCCATGCCCCCAACCCTCAAAACAACTTTTAAATGTCCTTTTTACTCAACTAAAGCCACATTCACACTAGTACAGCCTGTTTACAGAAGGCAGGGTCATTCTTTAGGTGTTACCACCACTGTCTGTGCGACGTAGATGCGGCCTATTGGCTGTCCAGGGGAGGGGTCCTCCCAGAATCCTGAAGAGGACACAGGTGACTTTAGCACTAGGGGACTGTCGTCAATCAACTGGCATGGATACATATGCATCGCTTGATTAGTTGTCCCTCACAAGTGGAAACAGTGCCCATGAAGGACCTGGATATCTGACTTGGCCCCCCAAAGATAAACATTGTGAAGGATAGGTTGAATGGGGCTGGGAAGGGGTTCATATTTTGCCTTGAAATGGGCTTTAAGTAGCCTTTTTTATTGTATCTTATATGGGAGAATGAGTTTATAATGATTATATATATATATATATATATATATATATATATATACAGCTGCAAGAAAAAGTATGTGAACCCTTTGGAATGATATGGATTTCTGCACAAATTTGTCATAAAATGTGATCTGATCATCATCTAAGTCACAACAATAGACAATCACAGTCTGCTTAAACTAATAACACACAGAATGAAATGTTGCCATGTTTTTAGTTCAATCTTTGTTTATTAGAAAAGAAAGAAAGTACACATCTTTGTAGTACAGGGCAGAGAACATGAATAAAGAATACAAACAGATACGGCAATCACAGCATACATCAGTAGTCATCAACAATAGCGTGTCTTCTGAGAAAACCTCCAGGCCCATAGAGATCCAAGCGGAGTGAAGCGGCACATGAAAATACCTGTCATATCCCAGGAGGGTACCTGGCGGCTATAGCAGACAAGTAATAAAAAAACAGTGGTATAACTCAGTGCAGCAGATATCTAAACTAGAGAGGCTATCAAGTGTTGAGGTCAGAGAGCCATGACAAGGCACTATGTCGGGTAATGTGGAAGAGTAATAGGCGAGAACAGAGGAAAGACCACAATAGTGGTCAATGACATATCTGTAAGGACAGAGAAAAACGAGAGCGAGGGGCAGCAGAAGCAGAAAGAGAGGCGAGGAAGGACCAGCAAGTACAGGTAAAGAGGAGAGATCAGAGAGGGGTAGGGGTGCTGCGCACATCCCACTACATTCCACTGGCTCCAGGTAACACTGTGGCATCCATCCAGGACTTGAAAGCATCCGAACACCGGAACATGTCCCAGGACATCCATGTGGCGGAGAAATGCTCTTCTCCTCCCCCCTCCCGTGCTAATACATTTTCCATGTCCCTAATTGCATCCAATTCCAGGGTCCACTCCAGCCTAGTGGGTATATGGGTGGTTTTCCAATGTCTGGGGATCACAGCCCTGACAGCTGCCAAGAAGAACCTGAGAACATCCCTCTTAATGGAGCGGAAGGAACCAGGCACCAGAGACAACAAGGCAAGTTCCGGTGTGGCAGAGATCGTGGTCGTCCGTAGCTGGCAGTACAGAGCAATGACATCGGCCCATAGCCGATGGATCCGAGGACAGTCCCATCAAATATGCAAAATCGTGCCCCTAGACGACATACACCTCCAACGTGGAGGGGGTCAACGTATTTAGCAGAAGAAGGGCACCGGTACCATCGTGTCAGGAGCTTGTAACCCTTCTCCTGGACGCGGGTATCGGGGGACAGCGAGTGAGTCATAGCAAAGCATTTACGCCAATCAATAACCGAGAGAACTCGACCCAAGTCTTTGTCCCAAGCGGCGGTGCAGGTCGGAAGATCAGGACGGAGAGTATTTAGAAGCAGGGAGTACAGTAGGGACACCGTGTGCGTGGGAGGATCGTCTTGGAGCAGGAGGGTGTCAAATGCCGACAGATCCCCTTGCAACTCATCCAGCGAAGGCAAGGAACGTACATAGGAGAAGGCCTATTGCCGCTGCAACCAGCCAGCAGAATCGCCAGCCCTTGCGGTGGAGTTGAGGTGGTGCAACAAGGAAGGGTCTGTTCGCAAGAGTTGGGACACACAGCGATGATTTGTCACATTCCAAGGCCCAAACGTAGAAGAGGAGACCGCCGGAGTACCAAAAAATGGTGTCATGGGACCCTGGGTGCTCAAGAGTCGGCCTGTCCCGTTGAAACGATCCCAAACCCGCAGGGTCTGGGAAGTCAGGCTACCCTGGGTGGGAACCAATCAACAAAGATGTAAGGGGGTCCATGGAAGCGCCCTAAGGTCAACGGGGGTGAGAAGCTGCTCAATTTGTACCCACAATTTATTGGGGCCGTTATGGAACCAATCCACCAGGCGCATGAGGATTGCCGCATGGTAGTAAAGGGCGAAGTCCGGAATACCGTTGCCACCTCTGGACTTCAGAAGAGTAAGCGTTGTGTACCGCAGGCGAGGTCGATTATGGAGCCACACGAAACGGGAAAGGGCCTTGCGTAATTTATCAAAGAAAGGGGTCGGTATAGGAACAGGTAGTGCTTGAAACAAATATAGGAAGCGAGGGAGAACGTCCATCTTCAACACATTAATCCATCCAAACCAAGTCAATCATTTAGCAGAGTAGGTGGAGAGATCAGAGAGTATTTTTTGGTCAGGAGAGGATTTTCCTGAAAAAGACGGGAAGGGTCTGAAGGGAGAGTAACACCCAGGTAACGAATGGAAGGTGATCCAGTCTTAAAGGGGTACTTGCTTGATATTCGGCCAAGGGTCGGCGCCGGCAGGGAGATATTTAGTATTTCCGATTTGGAATGGTTCACCTTGAAGTTGCTCATCAGGCTGAAGTCATTGAACTCAGCCAGTATCGCAGGGAAGGAACGATGAGGGGAGGTGACATAGAACAGCGCAAGTTTGGAGTAAGGAAATGTGTTAATCCCGCGCTGATATGGAAAAATTCCCACACAAGTTTTATATTATATATTGAATATACCTGAAGTTTGCAACCTCCCTAAAATACTTCACACCAGAGTGCAAAGTAAGATAGGATGTTTATAGGGTATGGGCGCTATTTCCGATGTGATATACTAAAGTGCTGAAAATATGTTTGTGATGGTGTTAAAATTATGGTGTCATCAAAAATATCATATATATACTTTAACACTGTTAAGAATATACAATATAAATATGTAAATATAATAGAAATATAAAGTGCTCAGTGACAAGATAAATATTCTGTGTAATAAATAAAAATAAAATATATCGGCCTTCCGGTTCCGGCGCCGCATGGAGTAGCAGGGTTCTCAGCTGCTCCCGCGGTGTGATACTCTAAATCGGCATTAAATCCTGCCCGAAGCCTCTTTCCTGCCTCCGACCACTGCATCCAGCTTGTGAAGCCCCCCGGACCCGGCGGTGATCTTTCTTTTCCGCACGATGGACTGGTACCTGGAAAAAGCGGCGGCGCCGCCGGGCCCGGTGCAAATCGAGGCCGCGGTCTCGGCCTACATCGGCACCCCGCCGGACGCTGCGGAGATGGACACTTCCAGGATGCCTGGGGATGATCCCCGGCTGCCTCACACTGCATCCCCCTCTGCAGAGGACCCCTCCACCGACAAGATCGCTCAGGCTGTGGTAGCCTTGCTGACCCCCACCATTGCGGCCTCTGTGGAGCGGGTCGTGGCTGTTGGCATGGCATGCATCAAAAAGGAGCTGGATTCCCACTCCCAGCGCCTCAAAGAGGCAGAAAGTCGCATCTCTAATGTGGAGGATGAACTTTACCAGCTCCAGGGCACGGAACAATCTCAAGACAAACTGAACCGTGGTATCATGGACAAGTTAGAAGACTTGAAAATAGATCACGCCGGAGCAACCTGAGATTTATTGGGATCCCTCAAAGCGTTGCGCCCTCAGCCATTCCTGAATTGTGCGCGCGGAAGATTCCTGCCGCTTTGGGCCTTCAGGGTACCTGCGTAATGGAACAGGATCACAGAATGGGTCTCTACTCGGAAGAACGCAAGACCCCTCGCCCCATTATCACAAAATACTTGAACTATGCGGACAAGTCTGCCATCTTGCAGAAATTCCGCCAAACCCCCCACTTCCAGATCGAAGGTTTGAAAGTTCTTATATTTGCTGACTATTCGGTTGATGTTGCAAAAAGACGTAAAGCCTTCCAGACCGTTTGTTCCAAACTGCATCAGGAACGTTTAAAATTCACCTTGGCCTATCTGGCGACGCTACGCCTTCGTGCCCCAAACAGCAACCAATTCTCCTTTCAAGACCCGGAAGAGGCAGAAAATTTTGTCCACTCTCTCCACCACGGCGACCCTGGTCACTCCACATCTGCCAAAGCCCTTTCTTTCTCCAGACCGGAACGATTTCCTCTGGGCACAGCACCCAGGTGGTCCCTGCCGTCTAGGACGGCATGATTTGTAAGCTCGTCCTCTACATGTAGAGTTCATTCATATATTTATTGCTTGTTTTTCATTTGTTACTGTATTGATATTTACATGCTCCTTTTCCCTTGGCTGACTCTTATGCCATGGCTGCTCCATGCTCTGTCCTAGGTCGCGACCCAGCTTTCTGCAGAGACGAACTTTGGTAGGGCCTAATTTGTCCCTTCTCGTCCCTGGAGTCACACTTGGGGAGCTGTGCTCCATCGCATACACATGCGGAAAAAAGTGAAGTCCTTGAGACTGTGTTGTTTTGTTTATTTTGCCTGTTTTTTTTTCCATCCAGTTTTCCGGTTCGTTCCTTCCCGGTTCCCCTCCTGCAGAGGTCAATCACCCGGCGGCCATGCTTCCTACTCGACGTGCTTGTGTGACTTCTCGGCGGTTCCACTTCTGTCATCCATATCACACTCTTCTTTTGACTATGGGTAAGCTCTACCTACGTTTTTACACACACCCATCCCTTTTTCGTTTATCATGACGATAGTGTCCTGGAATGTTAAGGGTCTCAGATCCCCGGCTAAGAGAATGAAAGTCTTAAGGCACCTCAAACGCCTCCGAGCTGACATAGCTCTTATCCAGGAATCTCACCTTCCGGCTGAGGATATGGCACGTATGGAAAAGCTCTGGGTAGGTAAGGTAGTGGGTTCGGCAGCGTTAGGCCGTAAAGCTGGGGTTCTTATATTGTTTCATAAACTCCTGCCAGTGGAAATTCTTTTGGTGGATGCGGATTCAGAAGGCCGCTACGTTTCGGCACATGTCCGACTTCACTGCAAGGAATTTGTCGTGTCCAATGTGTATGCCCCCAATGTCCTCGATCAGTCCTTTTATACTGCACTATCTGCCCGAGTACTGACCCTACCAAATGTCCCCCGCCTGCTTGGGGGCGACTTTAACGCTGTTATGGACCTAGTCCTTGACAAATCTTCCTCTCCCCTGGCGTTGTTGGCCGGTGCGATCGGGGGGAATCCCACCCCTTTAGCCACGCTCGTTGACTCTCTCGCACTAACTGACATGTGGCGGCATCTCCACTCGGCGGATCGCGAGTATACCTTCTACTCTCACCCTCATAAGACTTTCATGAGAATCGACTATTTTTTTTTGTTCGGACTCCCTTCTCCCGTTGACGCAGGACGCTACTATTCATGACATGGCAATCTCAGATCACTCTCCATATCCCTAAACCTGGCCGGTGTTCCGACTGCCCCCCTTATCTGGCAGTTCCCCTCATACCTTGCCAACAATGCTGATTTCCAGGCTTTCCTGGAACGTGCATGGACAGAATACTCGAATTCCAATGCGGCGCACTCCACCTCCCCCCACCTGTTTTGGGAAGCGGGCAAGGCTTTCCTGAGAGGTCGTATCATCTCTTACGTGGCGGCTTACAAACGACATGCGAACGGCGGATACAAATCGGCTAGCGAGCGTTTACGACTGGCTCAGCGGAACTTGGTACTGACCGATTCCCCGGCGGATAGTAAAGATTGGCTCCTAGCCAAGAAAAATTTTGATGACTGGGCTGACAAAGTGGAACGCATCCACAAAGCGCACCTTTCTGCTACTTTGCACATGTTCGGTAATAAAGCTGGCAAGCTGTTGGCGAAAATGTGCAAGGGCCAGGCATCTCCTTCTCATATCGGTTCTCTGCGAGATCCCACGGGTGCTGTCGATTCCACACCACACGGCGTGCAGCGCATTATGCAGGGTTTTTACTCGTCTCTGTATGGCCCCGACGAGGTGGACAGCTCGGCGGACGGTTTGTTCTTATCGGGCACGGGACTCCCTGTCATTAGCACTGACCACCTAGCTACGTTGAATGCCCCAATTTCGGCAGAAGAAGTCACGCGAACGATTAGGCACCTCACATCTAATAAATCTCCAGGGCCTGACGGTCTCTCTGGCGAGTTCTACAAATCCATCACACCTAGTCCCCACACTCGTCGCGGTCTACTCGTACATCTGGGAAGGTGGGCCCTACTTGTCGACGGGTAATCAAGCTATAATAAAACTCCTTGCTAAAAAAGGCCCACTAGAACCGGGATCGTATCACCCTATCTCCTTGCTCAATCTCGATGTGAAAATCTTATCCAAAATCATTGCCTATCACCTGGCACTCATTATGCCCCATCTGATACACCCGGCCCAATCGGGTTTTACCAAAGGCCGATCGGCCACTGCCAACATCAGAAAGGTATTACTAGTTTTGGACCACGCATGGATACACCCTAAACAAGACCTGGCCATAGTTACCTTGGATGCCAAAAAGGCTTTTAATAATGTCAACTTTGTCTGGTTGCGCAAGGTCGTGACGACCATGGGGTTCCACGGCCCATTTGTCAATGTCATAACCTCCATGTATTCCTCCCCGACTGCTAGACTGTGCGTGGGTGGCTCCATGACCGATGACTTCAGACTGTACAAAGGTACGCGCCAGGGCCCCCTGTCCCCACTACTATTCAATTTGGCGATGGAGCCCCTGTCACGATATCTCTTTTGCAAAGCTCCCCTGCATGGTATACGATTGGGATCCCAGGACCTGCGGATTTCCCTGTTTGCGGATGACATTCTTCTCTTTACCTCCCACCCTTCCGCCGATATACCCATGATCGTCTCCACCTTCGATGCATTTCAGAAATGCTCGGGCCTCAAAATTAATTATTCCAACAGTGAAATTCTCCCCCTGGGGTTAGCTACGTCCCGCGCATGGGAAACACACTCCCCGTTTAAAATCGCATCTACGCACGTACCTCGGTATCAAAATTGGGAGGACCCCCTCCTCTATCTATGCTCTCAATTATCCCCTGTTGTTTTCAACAATTAAAGGGGAACTGGAGAATTGGATGGAACTGCCGTTGTCTCTCTTGGGGAGATGCCACCTGATAAAAATGGTCAGCTTTGCCCGCCTCCTGTATTTTCTTCAAACTCTACCTCTATTGATTAAGCATAAAGATGTTCATGAGCTTTCTCTGGCTTTCTCCCGTTTTCTGTGGAGAGGTAGGAGACCTTGTATTTCCTTCAAAAAAACTGAGCCTCCCCAGGCGTGACGCTGGCATTCATTTTCCTGATCTACGAATGTACAACCTATCATGCCTCTTAAGGGTGGCCCTGGACTGGATATCTCATACCTCGCAGTTTTCTAATCATGAGTTGGAGTCTCAGATGTCCAGTCCCTACTCCTTACCGGCTCTCCTGCATGTCAAATGGGCCCAAATGCAACCTGCTCTCTGCCATAACCTGCTCTTTAGGGACACGGTTATTGCCTGGAGGGAAGTACGTAAACTTTTGAAATTGCCTCTCTACTTTTCCAAGTACCTCCCGATCAGGGGTAACCCCACCTTCCCCCCGGGCATAGATCATGCGGTATATAAGGTATGGGAAATGAAAGGACTGATCACTTTTGCTCAACTATGCGACCCCCACACGGGGTCACTGCTCTCTAACTCTGAAATTGTGGCTAAATTCAACTTGCGGGCATCAGACTCTTTTTACCTAAACCAATGTCTTAATTTTGTACACACTATCTCAAGCAAGTCTGAGAACAGATTCCGGCTATCGCTCATTGACAACCTCCTGGACTCTGGCAAATTCACCATTTCGGATATCTATAAACCCCTATTGAAGTCGTGTCCACCTGCCTCCTTCACGTCCTCCGCCTCGAACTGGCTGCAAGATTTTCCTGGAGAAGATACCTTACCTAACATGATCAGCGGTCCACTCTCGGACTTACCCCTAACTCTACCTGGAAGGAAGCCCAGCTTAAAATCTTTCACAGAGCTCACATTCCTTTCCTCTCTGACAAGACAATCCCGGATGCCCATAGGTGTCCTCTATGCTCTGCCAAGAGGCCCTCCCTCTTCTACAAATTTTGGGACTGTAAGTACATTTCGCTATTCTGGGATCAAGTCCTTGCCTTCATCAAAAGTGTCACTACTTTTTCTGCCCCAAAAGACCCTCTCCTACTGTTGTTCGGCTACTGGGACAAGCGTCTACAGAAATGGTCGAGCACCTCGGCTGACTCTCCTGGTCTCTGGATCCTTACCAGCCTACTTGTTGCCAGACGAATGATCTTGAAGCATTGGATCTCTACCACACCTCCCCCTATCTGTATGATAATGTCAGAGCTAACCACACTCCTGTCTATTGACCGCCTCAACACAGACTTTACGGCCCCCTCGGCGGCCCAGTCCTTCCACGCCAAATGGAACATTTTCCTCAATCATCTATCTAAGGACTCGGACTCTCCCCTTGATGATCTCACGTTTCGAGTACGAGACCCCCTTATCCATGCAACCTCTACATTCCCCGATCCCGCCCACGACTAGGTCATTGAGTTCTCACCATTCCTTCATCCCGCCCCTCCTTCTCTTGCTCGCCACGGGCACGCCCTCTACCCCCTTCCCCTCCAATGTACTTGTGTTTTTACTGGTTCAATGTATCTGTCTATACAAGTTTTATATTTTGTTATACTTGAAAATTTTAAATAAAAAAAAAAAATTAAAAAATAAAATATATCATATGCTCAGCTTAATTAAAGTGCCATAGTGCTCAATGTGCCAGATAAGTGAAATACAGTATGTGAGTCAATATATAAAAATTCATATAAAAGCTGAACCAGTGGATTTAGGGATAAGTTTAAAGTGCTACAGTGTCAATATGGAGAACACATATCTCCTAACAAGCCTGATATAATAAATAATGTGCAATTATAAATAGATAAGTGAACAGATATAGCACAAAACGGATCAAAATATATAGCAGATCAAAATATATTGCAAAGTCCCAATGTTCTAATGGCAGCCGTAAAATATAATGAGGAGTCTAAATAATAGTCTAGGTGCAGCTACTATCCCAAATATAAAGAAGCTAGAAGGATAAGTGATGTGATATTCTTGTGCTCTTAATCCTTACTTAGCTGTGCACAGTGCGGTGGTCCAGTGCCCCTATAAGAAATGCACTCACCACAACACTTTCCTCTGTGAAGGGGTACTAGGCCCTGCACAGCAGTATAGGTGGTCCTGCGGGTCCTACGGTGTCCCTCTATGGGTCTTTCCTTGCCCATGGTCTGGTCCAGGTTAAATGGATGCCTCCGCGCTAACCCCTCGGTTACTTCCTGGTATCCCGGATTTCACTCAGATGGTGCCCCACATAGAGGAAAATAGACCGACCATAGCGTAGTATTTTCAGGTAAAATTTAATGAAAAATATATCCACTTACAATTTAGTTTGTGAATAACCGCAATCCCACTCGGTGAGCGTACAGCCCGGATGTCCGGATTACTGTGCGTTCCAAGCCTCGGAACCACACTAGCGGAAGTGATGGAGTGACGCACGGTTCAGCCCAATGCGTTTCGTCAGCATTGACGTCATCAGAAGCTACGTCACTACGTCTCACTCCCGCTTATATATTGTTCGGTAACTAGGCAACCCCATTGATCCTTTGCATCGCGGCCATTTTGTTGAAGCCATTATCATCGCTAATTGATTTTATTCTTACGGAGCCGTGATCAAACTACTACGGACCCCATATATTTGATTCATATAACATTAATAACGATCGTGGGTTTGCTGGTGTTACATCGCGAAATGTGGTCCGCCATATTACAAATATACAATTAGCAGTAAATTTTAATAAAAAAAGTAAATGAAAATGCTGGTTACATTTATAAATGTGGTTAAAAATATGTGTATGTGATCAAAATAAAAATTAATCTGTGATCAACTTGACTGATAATGTACAATAATAAGGGGAATTATGAGACGAGTGTACTTTAATGTTAAAAAACGGGGGAAGGTGTAATATCTTGCATCATGAGAGTGTATGTGTATATATTGAGAGAAATCATAGCAGGTTAATTTAAAATTGATAATAGACAATCATCAATATGAAAAATTAAGGAGATTGTAGTGCGACTAATATAGAAATAATTAATAAATGGTGCATCTATAGGATGCTATACATGGTGATAAATTACATAATAAATTTTTCATCTTATATAAAGAGTGACACGTTATAGTATAATAAAAAATGAGGAGATGGTAGTGAGACTAATATAGAATAAATAATAAATGGTGCATCTAGCTGTACATTGTGATGGATGGCATAATAAAAATTTTTATCTCATATAGAGTGTGACACGTTATGTCACATAGCACAATGAAACATTTTTTTCATATAGAGGGTGACATGTAGTGTCATAGTGGTGATATTAAAAAAGTTGATGTTAAAAAAGGAGGAGATAGTGATAAGACTAAATGGAAATTAATAATAGTTAATGTTTTTGTAGAATGCACTACATGATGGTACATGGCTTAATAAATAAAAATTACATAATAAGTTACAATGGTGATGTTATTATTTTTATATAAAAATTTAATAAACAGTTATTGGGCTGGATCGTGCGTCACTCCGTCACTTCCGCTAGTGTGTTTCCGAGGCTTGGAACGCAAAGTAATCCGGACATCCGGGCTGTACGCTCACCGAGCAGGATTGCGGCTATTCACAAACTATATTGTAAGTGGATATTTTTTTAATTAAATTTTACCTGAAATACTATGCTATGGTCAGTCTATTTTCCTCTATGTGGGGCACCATCTGAGTGAAATCCGGGATACCAGGAAGTAACCGAGGGGTTAGTGTGGAGGCATCCATTTAACCTGGACCAGACCATAGGCAAGGAAAGACCCATAGAGGGACACCGTAGGACCCGCAGGACCACCTATACTGCTGTGCAGAGCCTACTACCTAACAAGAGAATCCGGGATTCCCAAAATGAAACCAAGTGGATTTTCTTGCTCAATACATTCCAGCCTGAAGGCCTCAATATTGATATAGATCTTAATTGTTTAATCAGTGATCCTTAATTGTTTTATTAATGTTCCATTTTAGTTCCCCTTCCTTCCAAATTGATCCAATTTTATTATCTTTTTACCATCTTATCCTTTTATCTATTTAACTATTTTTATATTATCTATCATCTCTTAATGATATAAAAATCTCTACCCCTTATGAATTCATTGTGACCTAGCTATAATTCTCTTACAATATAAAATTGGGGCACCTACCTTTATTAATTTTGAAATCCCCCATAATATTTAAATACTTTTAATAACTATTTAATTTTTATATAAAAATAATAACATCACCATTGTAACTTATTATGTAATTTTTATTTATTAAGCCATGTACCATCATGTAGTGCATCCTACAAAAACATTAACTATTATTAATTTCCATTTAGTCTTATCACTATCTCCTCATTTTTTAACATCAACTTTTTTAATATCACCACTATGACAATACATGTCACCCTCTATATGAAAAAATGTTTTTCATTGTGCTATGTGACATAACGTGTCACTCTCTATATGAGATAAAAATTTTTATTATGCCAAGAATCACAATGTACAGCATCCTATAAATGCACCATTTATTATTTATTCTATATTAGTCTCACTACCATTTCCCCTTTTTTTTTTATTATACCATAACGTGTCACTCTTTATATAAGATGAACATTTTATTATGTAATTTATCACCATGTATAGCATCCTATAGATGTACCATTTATTAATTATTTCTATATTAGTCGCACTACCATCTCCTTAATTTTTCATATTGATGATTGTCTATTATCAATTTTAAATTAACCTGCTATGATTTCTCTCAATATATACACATACACTCTTATGATGCAAGATATTACACCTTCCCCTGTTTTTTAACGTTTTTAACATTAAAGTACACTTGTCTCATAATTCCCCTTATTATTGTACATTATCAGTCAAGTTGATCACAGATTAATTTTTATTTTGATCACATACACATATTTTTAACCACATTTATAAATGTATCCAGCATTTTCATTTACTTGTTTTATTAAAATTTACTGCTAATTGTATATTTGTAATATGGCGGACCACATTTCGCGATGTAACACCAGCAAACCCATGATCGTTATTAATGTTATATGAATCAAATATATGGGGTCCGTAGTAGTTTGATCACGGCTCCGTAAGAATAAGATCAATTAGCGATGATAACGGCTTCAACAAAATGGCCGCGGCGCAAAGGATCAATGGGGTTGCCTACTTACCGAACGATATATAAGCGGCAGTGAGACGTAGTGACGCAGCTCCTGGTGACGTCAATGCTGACGAAACGCGTTGGGCTGGACCGTGCGTCACTCTGTCACTTCCGCTAGTGTGGTTCCTAAGCTTGGAACGCAAAGTAATCCGGACATCCGGGCTGTATGCTCACCGAGCGGGATTGCAGTTATTCACAAACTATATTGTAAGTTGATATTTTTTTCATTAAATTTTACCTGAAAATACTACGCTATGGTCGGTCTATTTTCCTCTATGTGGGGCACCATCTGAGTGAAATACGGGATACCAGGAAGTAAACGAGGGGTTAGCGTGAAGGCATCCATTTAACCTGGACCAGACCATAGGCAAGGAAAGACCCATAGAGGGACACCGTAGGACCCGCAGGACCACCTATACTGCTGTGCAGAGCCTACTACCCCTTCACAGAGGAAAGTGTTGTGGTGAGTGCATTTCTTATAGGGGCACTGGACCACCGCACTGTGCACAGCTAAGTAAGGATTAAGAGCACAAGAATATCACATCACTTATCCTTCTGGCTTCTTTATATTTGGGACACTAGCTGCACCTAGACTATTATTTAGACTTCTCATTATATTTTACAGCTGTCATTAGAACATTGGGACTTTGCAATATATTTTGATCTGCTATATATTTTGATCTGTTTTGTGCTATACCTGTTTACTTATCTATTTATAATTGCACATTATTTATTATATCAGGCTTGTTAGGAGATATTTGTTCTCCATATTGACACTGTAGCACTTTATACTTATCCCTAAATCCACTGGTTCAGCTTTTATATGAATTTTTATATATTGACTCACATACTGTATTTCACTTCTCTGGCACATTGAGCACTATGGCACTTTAATTAAGCTGAGCATATGATATATTTTATTTTTATTTATTACACAGAATATTTATCTTGTCACTGAGCACTTTATATTTCTATTATATTTACATATTTATATTGTATATCCTTAACAGTGTAAAAGTATATATATGATATTTTTGATGACCCCATACTTTTAACACCATCCTAAACATATTTTCAGCACTTTAGTATATCACATGGGAAGTAGCGCCCATACCCTATAAACATCCTATTTTGCAAGTTTGGAGTGTATGGGGCCAATGGACATCCCGCAAACGTCAGGGTTGGTCTGGAGAGCAATGGCCAAGTGTTCCATCACAAGAACATACAGGAGTGGAGATAGGGGGCACCCCTGGCGCGTGCCGTTATGGATGCCGAAGGCAGAAGACAGGGAGCCGTCGATCCGGATTCTGGCGGAGGGAGAGTCATAGAGGGTCATGATCCTAGTCAGCATGAACGGGCCAAGACCGATCTGCTCCAGGGTTAAGGGTAGGAAATCCTAGTCTACACGGTCAAAGGCCTTTTCGGCATCCACCGTCAATAACATAAGGGGACGTCATGTGTGCGGGCATAGTCAGTGAGAAGAAGGGTCTTCAGGGTGTTGTCCCTGGCCTCTCAGCCCTGGACAAAACCCACGTGATCATTATGGATGAGTCCTGGCAGGAGCGGCTTCAGACAGATCGCCAAGATCTTTGCATAGAGTTTGAGGTCCACACCAATCAGGGATATAGGCCTGTAGTTGGAACACAACGATGGGTCCTTCCCTGGTTTCGGGATGATGGATATATGCGCTTCCAACGTCTGAGGAGGTAAGGCACAGCTGTCACAGATTGTGTTGAAGACCCGAGGTAGAAAAGGGGCCAAGAGAGGGCTAAAGGTCTTGTAGAATTTGTCTGTAAAGCCATCGGGGCCAGGGTGTTGCCATGTTTTTATTAAACAGACCATGTAAACATTCACAGTGCAGGTGGAAAAAGTATGTGAACCCCTAGACTAATGACATCTCCAAGAGCTAATTGGAGTGAGATGTCAGTCAACTGGAGTCCAATCAATGAGATGAGATTGGAGGTGTTGGTTACAGCTGCCCTGCCCTATAAAAAACACACACCAGTTCTGGGTTTGCTTTTCACAAGAAGCATTGCCTGATGTGAATGATGCCTCGCACAAAATTGCTCTCAGAAGACCTACGATTAAGAATTGTTGACTTGCATAAAGCTGGAAAGGGTTATAAAAGTATCTCTAAAAGCCTTGCTGTTCATCAGTCCACGGTGAGACAAATTGTCTATAAATAGAGAAAGTTCAACACTGCTGCTACTCTCCCTAGGAGTGGCTGTCATGTAAAGATGACTGCAAGAGCACAGCGCAGACTGCTCAATGAGGTGAAGAAGAATCCTAGAGTGTCAGCTAAAGACTTACAAAAGTCACTGGCAAATGCTAACATCCCTGTTAGCGAATCTACAATATGTAAAACACTAAACAAGAATGGATTTCATGGGAGGATACCACAGAGGAAGCCACTGCTGTACAAACAAAACATTGCTGCACGTTTACAGTTTGCACAAGAGCACCTGGATGTTCCCCAGCAGTACTGGCAAAATATTCTGTGGACAGATGAAACCAAAGTTGAGTTGTTTGGAAGAAACACACAACACTGCGTGTGGCGAAAAAAAGAGGCACAGCACACCAACATCAAAACCTCATTCCAACTGTGAAGTATGGTGGTGGGGGCATCATGGTTTAGGGCTGTTTTGCTGCGTCAGGGCCTAGATGGATTGCTATCATCGAAGGAAAAATTAATTCCCAAGTTTATCAAGACATTTTGCAGGAGAACTTAAGGCCATCTGTCTACCAGCTGAAGGTCAGCAGAAGATGGGTGTTGCAACAGGACAATGACCAAAAGCATAGAAGTAAATCAACAACAGAATGGCTTAAACAGAAGAAAATACACCTTCTAAAGGGGCCCAGTCAGAGTCCTGACTTCAACCCGATTGAGATGCTGTGGCATGACCTCAAGAAAGTGATTCACACCAGACATCCCAAGAATATTGCTGAACTGAAACAGTTCTGTAAAGAGGAATGGTCAAGAATTACTCCTGACCGTTGTGCATGTCTGATCTGCAACTACAGGAAACGTTTGGTTGAAGTTATTTCTGCCAAAGGAGGTTCAACCAGTTACTAAATCCAAGGGTTCACATACTTTTTCCACCTGCACTGTGAATGTTTACATGGTGTGTTCAATAAAAACATGGCAACTTTTCATTCTTTGTGTGTTATTAGTTTAACCACTCGCCTATAGTGCACTTTCACCCCCTTTCTGCCCAGACCGATTTTCAGCTTTCAGCGCTCTCACACTTTGAATGACAATTACTCATGCAACACTGTACCCATAAAAAATTTGTGTCATTTTTTTCACACAAATAGAGCTTTCTTTTATGTTTCAATATCTCTTTTATTATATTTTTTCCACAAAACAAATAACTTACAAGGGGGGGGGGGGGAAACAACAGCATCATATAAACAATCAATATTGCACTAGAGCTTAACAGTCATAACATTATACCTTCAAAAAATAGAAAAAACAAACAAACAAAAAACAGGGGGGGGGGAGAGAAGAAGAAAGAAAGGGAGAAAAAGAGAAAAGAAGAAACAGGAAAAGAAGAAGAGCCTTCCTTCCAGTCTAGTTTAATCACCAACCAAGAGATTTGCATATTTAGAATACCCTTTATCTTCTCGTCACTCGACATCCATTTTAAAATGGGAAGTTCCTTTTACAGACAGACAGTTCCTATGTTGATGCAGTATCTCTAATCCATTGTTACTATACATCTTAAATTATTTAACCATGGCTTCCATCTGACTTTGAATATTTTCTATGTCGAACTTATAATAGCCATCATTTTTTCCATCTCACATTGTTGATTAAGTAATTCAACCTCATGAGATGGAGTTTGTACTTCCTGGGAGTTCCATCTTCTTGTAATTAAAAGTTTTACCGCTAATAAAAGATGTATAATAACTACTCGGTACTTAGGGAGAATCTCATGTATATTTAAATGAAGAATCGCTATCTCTGGGCTTGGTATTGTGGTTTTTTCCACAACTTCTGAAACCATAGAGAATATTTTGTTCCAGAATGCTCTAATTGATTTACACTCCCAAATTATATGGAATAACGAACCTTGTTCACCACATTCTCTCCAACACAATGCTGGCGTTAAAGGATAGAATTTAGACAGTTTAATGGGAGTCAAATACCAAAACTTTAGGATTTTTTTATATAATTCCCAATGGTTAATACATTTTGATGAAGCATATGTGACATTAAAGGCTTTCAGCCAACTCATTTCTGGAAAAGATTTCCCTAGTACTTTCTCCCATTTTAAGACGGTAGTAGATTTGAAATAGGTATTATGCTTGTTCAATATATCATAGATAATTGAAATACCATTAGTGGTAATCAACGGTTCCTGATACAACTTATATATAGAAATTGGTAGTTTGACATGTAAGGGAAGATTATTTTTCTGTAAGAATGAACGTATTTGATAATAGCTCAAAAGTGCTGATGATGGTATTCTATACCGGTGGGCCAAATGCTCAAAAGAACAGATCCCTGTTTCATTATACAAATCTTTCAAACTGTCAACACCCCTTCTCAACCACAGTTTTATATCAACATTAGGGATACAACACGAGAGAACTGAGAGAGGAGTAGGGAATTCAGATATCGTCCCATATTCAAAGGGCATTCGAAAAGTTTCTGCCCACATTGTAAGGGCTGTTTGGACTGTTACAGATTGAGCATTGGGCACACCAGCTCCCAACGTTACAGCAATCATTACAGTCCTAAGATTCTCCTGTTTACAATCATTCATCTCTAATCCCACCCAACTTTTATGCTGCTCTGAAGACCACCAATACTTCAGTTGGTCTAATACAGATGCTTTATAATATGCAAGGACCGAAGGAACTCCCATCCCTCCGTGCCTCCTATGTCTCATAATGAGGGATGAGCATCGTGGGGGTTTCCCTTCCCATATAATTTGACTAAAATACTTTTGAACAGAAGTGCAATATTGGGTTGGAAGGGAAATTGTCAACGTACAGAGCAGGTAGAGTCGTTTAGGAAGTATAATCATTTTTAACATAGCCACTCTATCTGCTAAGGTCAAATCTTGAACTTTTAATTCTCTAACTCTACTAAATTTGCACGTCTAGACTTTGCAATATTTGCCCTCTCTTCTTTGCAGAACTGCTCAAGTTCAGTTAAATTTGATGGTGACCATTTGTGGACTGCAGTCTTCAGGTCATTACACAGATTTTCAATGGGGTTTAAGTCAGGGCTCTGACTTAGTCATGCAAGGACATTCACCCTTTTCTCCTTCAACCACTGTGTGCCCATTTTTTCGGGGTGCTTTGGATCATTGTCATGTTGGAAGGTAATTATAATTTCAAAAAATGGCTCTGTAATATATTAAATATACCTAATCCTGCCTACACTGATATAGTGTTTGTCAACATAGCCTGAAAACCATATAGCAAAAAATGTATCCTGTGTAGGCGCAGAAAAAAAGAAGGCTATTATGTTGACAAAGAAGTGGCGGAAGGGTATTATTTATGAAAATATAGTTTAATTGTTGCTTTTTTTCACAATGGAAACATATTAGATTAAGAAAATGTAAACCACAAAGAATACCCGGACAAGGTAAACCAAGTCCACATGAAAGCGAGTATAGACTCGCAATAGACAGTAAAGGACCACAAACATAGGCACACATGAATATAGCAAAAATATATCATCGTCTGGACGCCAGGTTCTCTGTGTGGATCCCTGGGGGCTCAAACTGGTGAGGCTGGGAAAAGATAGAAAAAAGGTAAATGGAACCATATGGAGGTACTTCCTACTGTGCACTAGGACATGATCAGATGAAAAAATGTCTGTAACTTAAAGATGATCCCAGTGATGAAGCAGTCTGCAAATATATCTCAAGAAAAATTCATCCTAATATGAAGTGATGGTGTGAAAAAGTCTATATTTTTCTAAGTGTTCTATCTATCTATCTATCTATCTATCTATCTATCTATCTATCTATCTATCTATCTATCTATCTATCTATCTATCTATCTATCTATCTATCTATCTATCTATCTATCTATCTATCTATCTATCTATCTATCTATCTATCTATCTATCTATCTCATTTAAAAAAAAAAACAAGGTGCATGGGTATTGGAAGGAAAACCTAGTGAATTAGCACACTAAATATGTGGCAGATTGGCACAAGAAACTTTGAACATATTAACCACTTTCGGACCAGGCACCGTAGTTCCCATGAAACGACATACCTGTACGTCACTTCGCGGGACCGCTAGCAGGGGCGCACACGCACGCCCATTCACCACAGGGGAAGCTGATCAGCGGGTCCAGCGCCCGTGATTGCCGCAGGGCACCCACGAATGCTCCCTGTGGAGAGAGAACGGCAGTCTGCCGTTGTAAACACAGCAGACTGCTGTTCTGTCAGTTATGAAAACAGGGTTCCTGTGTTCCTTCTATTTAGGAACACAGGTCTTTGTGCTCATGCAGCAAGTCCATCCCCCCACAGTTACAAAGCACCCCCTAGGGACACTTTTAACTCTTTGATCACCCTTGGTGCTAACCCCTTCCCTGCCAATGTCATTAGTACAGTAACAGTGTATATTTTCAGCACTGATTACTAAAGCAATGTCACTGGTCCCCCCAAAAGTGTCAAAAATGTCAGTAAGGTGTCCGATCTGTCCGCCGATAAAAATCGCTGTGCACCGCCATTACTAGTAAAAAAAATAAATGATTAAAAATGACATAAATCTTTCCCCTAGTTTGAGGACGCGATAACTTTAGTGTAAACCAATTAATATACACTTATTGGGATTTTTTTTTTACCAAAAATATTTAGCAAAATAACAATTGGCCTGAAATGATGAAAAAAATAGATTTTTAATTTGTTTTTTAATTGGGAATGGTATATAGCAGAAAGTGAAAAATATTGTTTTTTTTTTTTTTCAGAATTGTCGACCACACAATTGTCAGTTAAAGTATTACAGGGACGTATCACAAAAAATGTCCTGGTCATTAAGGGGGGTAAATCCTTCCAGTCCAGAAGTGGTTAAAACAGCAGTGTAGCTTTTTTTTGTAAGAAAGTCCCTGCTCAAAAGATGACAATTTATGCAGCAAATATATGTGTTATTGCATATGCAAAGGTGTAAAAGGGCAAAAACATTTTTTTTTAAATGCTAACTTCCCTAAACCATGTTTAATATTAATAATAATAATTATTAGCCATACAAAAGTCACAAAAGAATAGATTTGTACTACTTTAAAGCAGTTGCCCTGAGATTATAAATCACTTAGTTTAGTTGTCCAGCTTCCAGTGATTTCGAAAATCATACTTGATTGCGCAAAACTAGTTTTGCTTTAAAGAGCATTAGGTTTTTTTTTTTTTTTTTTTTTTTTTTTTACACAACAGGAGACCAAACACTGTATGTACAAATTAAATATTCCATTGAGAGTCATTTTAAAAATGCTTTTAAAAAGAATATTAGAAAAGACATAGAACATTATCTGGAAGGTAAGCAAAAAGCATTAGTAATGGTTTGTTGTCATGGCAACAGCGTAAAAATCACGTGAAAAGTATTATCTTAATGAAAAGAAGGAAATAGATTTCAGTAGTTTAATTTCAGTTGTACCCATGTCAAGTCTGCCATGGTGCCAGGTGAAATGGTTGTTTACCAGGACATTCCCCATCCACTTGAATCAGGAATCAGGCATAGAAAGACAATGCACACCAACTCCATCAGTCCTTGACTTTAGAGATGACACATTGGGGTGGATCTGTTGGCTAAAGTCTTCCTCTGTATGCATCATTTGAGGGGCCCTTTCAGTGGAACACCCAGTCACGTAGCTGCAAACTATTACTTTTCTTGTGAAACAAATGTGCCTCTTTTGGAGAGTTTGTCAGCAGCAAATCTGGACTATGGCCCTCCAAAGCCTTTCATTTTAAACTGCAGAGGGGGGCATCCAGTTGATCCTCCTTCAAGCTTTTCTTTGAGAGCTTGGGCAGATTTTGGGAAAGGTCAAAGTAGCACTTGGGGACACCTGGAATGTTGACTATAATGGCTTCACCCCCTGCCACTCCTCTGGCCTGACTTGCATCCCTTCTGGTATTATTTGTGTTCAGTCTTCAAGATGAATCTCAGGGTTGTAAGATCTTTCTGACAGGGCATCAGTTCCCACCCCCTGGGTGATACTTCGGGATGAAGCGGAATGCAGACAGAGCAGCCAACCATCTATGCTCAGTGGCATCTAACTTGACTGTAGTGAGCACATATGTGATAGGGTTATTGTCAGCTTTGACCGTGAGGTCAGAAAATCTTTTAATTTATCCACCACTGCACACTTCAAGGCCAAGAACTCCAACTGTGGGATAAGTCTTCTCGCAGGGGTACGACTTCTCCTAACATCTGCAATTGGTTGCAGGTATCCGTCTTGATGCAACGCCCCACTTAATCCCTCTCAACTAACATTGATGTGTAGTTCATATGGTTTGGTTGGGTCAGCATAGGCTAGGACAGGGGCATCAGTTAAGCTCCTCTTTAGCTGATGGAAGGCCTCATACTTGTTTTGGGTTGATGCTCGAGGCTTTCTGGGCCCTTTTGTTTTGGAGTGTCAGTGCCATCTTCCTCCCTCTCACTCTGCCAAGTTCTTGTGGTAGTGAGCTCTTGTAGAACACCAACCAGGGTTTTCCCAGGGTGTGAAGTCTAAGCCCCAGCCTGCTACTTCACAAGGGCCTCCATGGTGGGGGTGAACTTGCAGCTAGCTTGAACCAGGTCATGGCCCCCAGGTAGTGTTTGATCGATTATCGGCAACACCGATATATCTGTGGCCGATATGCACTTTCCCCGATATATCGAAATCGGCCTTTGGATTTACCGATTTTCTCGATATTTTGGCAAAGTGCTGTACCGGAGTGATGCATGCAGCTAGAGGCATCACCCCGGTACTGGCGTCCATAGCCGACGGTTGGCTGTCTTGTAATGACAACCGATGCGGCTGAGAAGTCGCTCGGCTGTCATTCCAAGGAGCGGGACCCCCCCCTCCCGCCGCCTTCTGCGGCTCGCCCCGGTCTCCCGTCCCACCAGGAGACCCGAGCACCCTACCTGCAGGGCCGCCGAAGAGAAGACATGATCAAAGCCACATTCAGCTCTGACCGGGTCTCCATTTTTTAAAATTCAGCACCGGGTACCCAGAAGTGACATGACATCACTTCCGGGTACTGGCGGTGCCGAAATTCAAAAAACTTACAGCATTCAAAACAGCCAAACTTGGCGTTTTGAATGCTTTTAAGTGCAGGGGAGGGGTTTGGGGGCATTGGCTGCGCCCTAGGTGGCAGTGCGCTCTAGGCAGCTGACTAGTTCGCCTATGGGTAGCGCCGCCCCTGCCCAGGAGTGACCTCATTTCAGTAACATTACTTGGTCTTGGACAGGAGGTAACCGCTTCCAATTTGGGGTCAATCGTCACTTTTTCAGTCGAGACAGTGTGTCCGAGGTAGTTGACAGACTGCACTTCTCTAAAGATAACTTCAGCCCCTCATCATGAAGTCTTTGTAGCACTTTCTCTAGACGATCTTCATACTTTTCAAGGGTCCTCCTAAAGATGATGATGTTGTCTGGGTACACTAACACTTTAATGAAATCCATGTCTCCCACTGTACATTCCATCAGATGTTTGAAATTTGCTGGAGCTCCCAATAGGCCATGAGGCATTCTGTCAAACTCATAGAATCCCAGCAGGCAGATAAAGGCAGCCTTTTCCTTGTCCTCTGGGTTCATGCGAGTTTGGTAATAAACACTCTTTAAATCTTGTACGCTGAACCAATTCTTACCAGGGAGACATTGAAAAGAATCTTGTGTTGGTAGGTTAATGTACTGATTGAGGATAGTTCTCTGGTTGAGTGTCCAGTAGTCAATACACATTCTTAGGGAGCAATTATTCTTCCTCACTACCGCTATGGGAGAAGCATAAGTGCTTTTTGACTCTTGAATGAAGCCTGTTTACTTCAACTATGCCAGTTGTTCTTGAAAGTCCTCTAGGTCACCCAACGGAGTCCAGGGGGTTAGTGAATGTAAAGAGGAAAAGACTGCCACTATTCCTGACCAGCCCAGGTAAATAAATGATGAAGGGCAGTCTCAGCCTATATATCTGCACCAAACCACATACCCTGATGCATTTTGCCCTGCCCACTGGGTCTTGATCATAGGGTAGAAGCATAGAGCAGGATGAACAATTTTATGCCTAAATTTATTAGGCTCAAAAACAATTATTCTGCACTCACCGATTTTGATAAAGGAGCTACACTCATGGAAAAAATGTTTTACGATTGAGGCTACAATCGAAATTAAATCAAGCGAGCACGCCTTTCTGCTGGAGATATGCTTAGAATTACCTTATTTAAGGAACAATATGTATAAATACATAAGTGGTCCACTGTTTTTCCCTTTTATTGGTTGAACTAGACTTGTATCTTTTTTCAATTAAGATAACTATGTAACTATAGATCTGTCATTTTTGACAACCAATAATTTTGGCAAAACGGTTATCTCTTCATCTAGAGGCCATAAGTAACCTTTTCTTTTTCGTACATCACGGGACACAGAGCCATATTCATTACCATATGGGTTATACGCCACCTTCAGGTGAATGGACACTGGCAATCAATCAGACAGGAAGTCCCCCTATATAACCCCTCCTACACAGGAAGAACCTCAGTTTTTTTCACCAGTGTCTAAAAGGTGATGATCAAGGTGGAGAGACTGTCCATACTTTTTATGTTTTCTCAAAGAAGAAAGAAAATTATGCTACTTACCCCGATCAAAAATCTTGGAAGCCTCGGGAAAGCAGATACAGTATGAGGTTTTGCCTGTAACATTGTCCTGGCTCCTTCTTAGGCACTGGACCCCGGGTGAAACCAATCCCAAAGGCGCTCCGGCAGGGGGCTCTACAGGTCCAAGGGAGTGGCCCCTAAAAAACAAGGGGACCCAGTTCTTGAAGGTTGGCAAGTGACAAAGCTCACCGTGAAGGGTGAAGATTCAATTTTTGTTACAAGACCTGCGGTGAGACTGTCCACTTTAAAAAATAATTGTAAAAATATTTTTATATACTGTTCCCTTAAATGATAACAGATCCCGGGTGCCATGTGGTCTCTGCAAGAAACAATGGGTGTATTAGCTATGTTAAAGCACACCTTGTTTGTTTAAACATAGTTTGCTTTTTATGTGCAAAGCAGTGAGTGTATCAGCAGTGTCATACTGCACCTTGTTTGTCTAAACATATGTTTGCTCTCCATGTGCAAAACAGTAGGTGCATCAGCTATGTTAAAGCACCTTGTGGTTTAAACATTTCTCTTTGTCTATGCAAAACAGCAAGGGTATCAGCTATGTTAAAGCATATCTTGTTTGTTTAAACACTCTGTTTTCACCCTGTGCTGATCACCTGAAAGGTATCAGCTGTCACAAAGCACCTGCCTGCCTAAGCTGCTCTCATACCATGTTGTTGGCATGTTGTTTTTGCCTTGGCGGGCAAGTGCCCGCACATTCGTCTCCTCAAAGTGCTCTGGTCAAGCAACGCCTTCAGTGGCGTGTTTGTAGCGAGGGATCGTTCGTTTATACAAATCTTCGCCATTTATCCACAAATGTACACTTGGAGCAAGAGTGGCGTGTGTGGAGGCGATTGCCGTGCACGTGGATGCCACTTAGCATGCCGTGCATGCGCAGTACAACCACAAGTGGTGCGATACTTAAACAGGAGTTTCAGCGCGCAAGCCTTTGTCAGAGACTGCAGGGATCGCAGAGAAGCAGCAGCTGGGTTGCGAGTCACTGTGATGTATGTTTACTGGCACAGACAGGTTCTGTATCTTTGGGATAATCAGTGCTACATGTGATGGGGGGGGGGGGGGGGGGCGGCGAAGAGTGCGTTGCTACCTGTTAAGAGTAAAAGCAAACGTCTTTATTTTAAGATTCCCAGCACTCACACTCCTGGTGCTACTAATCCCAGGCAGTTGCGACAGCCCCAGCCGTCTGATAGAACCAAGCTTCAGGGCAGCGGCAAGAGAAACTCTGGGGCCAGAGATCTACCAAGTCTACCTTCAAGCCTACCTTGTGAAGAGACGCCCCCACTCAGTCGGGCTGCTACGATTCTCAAAGGTCAGGGTAGAAATAATTCAGAACAACTGGGTTATTTCCAGCATCTCACAGGGATACAAATTGGAATTTCGGGTGTTCCTGCATCCTCTGTAAAGTCGAAAATACCCGCAGATCCTCTAAAAAGAAGATCTCTCTTTCTGGCTCTGGACAGTTAAGGTCCCAGAGAGTGATTAGAGAGGTTCCTGGGGATGAAAAATTCAGGGGTTTTTACTCAAACCTTTTCATAGTCCCCAAGCCAATTGAAGATGTGAGACCTATTCTGGATCTCAAAGCTCTGAACCAGTTTCTGAACATTCATACTTTCCATATGGAATCAATCTGTTCAGTCGTGGCCTCCATACAGGGAGAAGAATTTCTAGCATCCATAAACACTTTAAGGATGCATATCTTCACGTGCCTATATTTCAGGCCCATCAAAGGTTTTTACGCTTTGCAGTAGAAAACCGTCATTTTCAGTTTGTGGCCCTGCTCTTCGGGTTGGCCACACCTCCAAGAGTCTTCACAAAGATCCTAGCTCCAGTATTGGACTCTCAAAGGTCTCAAGGGATATCAGTGATAGGTTATCTAGTCAATCTATTACTTCTAGATCGATCGGCTTCAGCTCTAAGCCCAAATGTTTTCCAAACAGTACAGTTCTTAGAAAGTCTGGATTGGATCCTGAACTTGGCAAAGTTAGCATTACAGCCAGTCCAGCATCTGGAATATTTGGGATTCCTTGTGGACACAATGCAGGCAAAGATATTCTTGCCATCAAGAAAGGTCACAGACCTGAAGCATTTGGTTCGATCCGTAAGAAGGCAAAAGTATCCTTCTGTACACCTTTGCATGAAGTTATTAGGGAAGATGGTGTCCACATTCAGAGCAATTTCCTATGCTTAAGTCCATGCCAGACCCTTACGGAACAACATTCTGTCAGCATGGACCAGAAAGGTCTAGTCCCTAGACTGGTGCATGTCTCTGGTACCAAGAGTACGTCAGAGTCTAAGTTGGTGATTGTTAACCATAAGTTTGGAAAAAGGGAAATCCTTTCTTCCAGTATCTCTCTGGTTGGGGAGCGGTTCTAGAGGAAGCCACTAACTTGGGAAGAGAAATGTCTTCCCATCAATATCTTGGAAATCAGAGCAGTCTGTCGGGCTTTAAAGTACTGGACGCCCAGACTTCAGGGTCGCCCTGTCAGGGTACAATCTGAGAATGCTACAGCTGTGGCTAATATCAACCATCAGGGAGGCACCAAAAGTCAGTCAGCCCAGAAAGAGGTGGATATCATTCTATCCTGGGAAGAGAAGCTTGTTCCATACCTGTCAGAGGTTTTCATTCCAGGATTAGAAAGCTAGCAGGCAGACTTTCTGAGTCGTCAACAGATGTTTCCAGGGGAATGGTCCTTACACCCCAAGATCTTTGCATCGATCTGCCAATGCTGGGGGGTCCCAGATGTAGATCTGTTGGCATCCAGGTTCAACAATAAGTTGAAAAGATTTGTGTTCAGGACCAGGGATCCAATCGCAGTCAGAGTGGATGCTTTGATGACTCCTTGGGAGGAGTTTTCCCTGATCTATGCCTTTCCTCCGGTTCAGCTATGTCTGTTACGCAGAATCCAGCTAGAGGGGAAACCAGTAATCCTGGTAGCTCCAGCATGGCCAAGGAGGGTTTGGTATGCACAGATTTAAAACTTGGCAGTGACAAGGCCTTGGGTTCTTCCACTGCGTCCGGACCTACTCTTTCAAGGTCCGATATTCCACCCTGCTTTACAGTCTCTAAATGTGACACTGTGGCTATTGAAGCCTTAATTTTGAAGGAGCGGGGTATATCTGGCCCTGCAGTTTCTACCCTGATAAATGCTAGAAGCATTTATTACAGAGTCTGGAAATCTTACATTACCTAGTGGGAAGTATATTATTGGGAGAATTCTAACCTTCTTGCAAGTAGGGGTAGATATGAAATTAGCCTTGAGCACTATTAAGGGTCAAATTTCAGCCTTGTCAGTGTGTGCAAGAAACAAGGTAATTTAAATGCAGTTTGCAAAATCTGGAAAGCTAGAATGCAAACACAAACTAACTACAAAAGGCCAAAAGTGTGAGGGATAAAACGTATTTTACTTCAAATATCGAATGTTTTTTAATCCAAAAGTTGCACCTCATCTTTGCAGGCATATTGCCTTGATTCCAGAGATACAAGTCACATGACAAATGACAAAAAATACTTCATACACCTTGACTAGAGTAAAACAGAAAAAAATCACCACAGCTAGTGGGCAAATAATGGAATCAGAAAGAATAGGAGACCACCAGAAAGATACCTGTGAAAAATGGCATTAAAACCAGAGCCAGATTCATGAGATGAGATGCAAAGACTCCCAACTCATGAGAGGCAAAAGTGGATCAGAGCTGCTGAAGCAGAGATGACATCTTTTAGTAAACTGCAGACATGGACACTTTCAGAGCTACCTCATGGTAAATGTGTAGTCAGCCGCAAATGGGTTTTTAAGGACAAATGTTACTCTGAAGGCAAGGTCTATAGGTACAAAGCCCAATTAGTGGCACAAGGGTTTTTATTTTTGCACCAGTTGCAGCACCATGATATCAAACAGCCTTTATTAATGGTGACATTGAAGAGGAAATATATACAGTATGACACAGCCCGAAGGATATGTGAAAAATGGAGAAGAGCATCTTGTTTGCAAGTTGCAGAAATCTCTTTATGGACACAAATCGAATACATATGTCCGAATGTTGGGCAGCATCGGCTGCTTCAATAGAAATTGGTCAACATTCAGCCCATGTTTACTTCAGCTGGCCCGGCAGAAGCCAGTCAAAGGGGCATGACCTAAAAAAGGTCTGCAGATTGGCTCCCAATCCACATGCTCAGCCAATGACTGAGAGCGCTGACCAAATTGTTCTGGCAGAGGGGCCGTACCCCTTGTCAGAACACAATAGCACAGCAGGGAAGATCGCTGTACTAACATTGGATTGTTAGTACAGTGGATCCTCCTCAGCTGTCAGTTTTTTTCATTCAGCCCTGCTGGGTTAAAGGAAAAAATAAAAAATAAATAGTAGTGTGTACTAAGTTTAAAGCAATCAGCTTGAGCATGGCATTTAAGGTCACTTTCACACTTGTGCGACTAAAAAGTCGCACGATTTTACCGCAATTTTATTGCAGCGATTTTACAGTGATTTTAATTTGTGATTTTGACTGGGCTTGAAGCAATGCCTATGTCTTTGGACCTCATAACGCATTCAAATTGGGTCAAATTAGTGCAGGGACTACTTTGAAGTCAGTGTGACTTCAAGTCGCACAGATATGAATGGTACTCATTGGAAATAATGGAGAATGACTTGTCATGTGATTATGCAGTCTCAAATTGCAGGACAAGTTGCAGAAGTGTAAAAGGGGCCTAACAATTAGCAACATCTTGCTAGACAAAGGACTCATACAGAGCAGAACTGACCCATGTCTATACTCAAAATGTGTGGACTCTGAATATATGTATATTTTACTTCATGTGGGTGACGTGATTTTTAATCACAAAAAGGCTGAACTGTTGCAAAAGTTGATTGCAGTGCTTAACCAGCATTTTGAGACTAAAGATCTTGGAGATGTGACATATTACCTAGGGCTTAACGTACAGTGTAAAGAAGATGGCAGCTTCTTGTTGAATCAGAAATCTAAAATTAAGCAGTGCTTCAGCAGTTTGGCTTGACTAAAGTCAAAGAAGCAAGTTCTCCCATGGACAGCATACCTAAAAACGGAAGGGGATGAGGATGTTCTTCCTACTAATGATCAGTACAGACAAGCAGTGGAGGCGTTGCTAATATGTTGCAATCACTACACACCCAGACATTGCAGCTGCCATGCTACTTCTTGGTAGACACGTGAGTGAACCATGTCAACTCTGGGCATCAATCAAGAGAGTCTTGAGATATCTCAAACAAAAGACTTGAGTCTAAAGCTGTCTGTAGTTGGTGATTTGAACCTTGTAGGGTATGTGGACTCTGATTGGGCAGGTGACCCAAGCACTCACAAATCCAGAAGGGGTTACTTGTTTATTGTTTTTATATTAGATTAGGAAACAGTACTATATCTCGGTCCAGCAAGAAGCAAACCTCAGTAGCGTTGTCTTCTACGGATGCAGAATACATTGCTGCTGCCTATGCCAGTCAAGAAGCTTGTGTGGTTATGTCAATTGCTTGAACGTCTTGGAGAGCCAATGTACAAGCCTACAAACTTATGAGGACAATCAAGGATGTATCAAACTTGCCACCAATGAGAAGATCAAAGCAATAACAAAGCATATTGACGTCAGACATCATTACATTCATGATCTGGTTGAACAAAATGTAATTGTGCTTACGCATTGTGAAACTAATAACACGATTACAGATGCTTTGACAAAACCACTTACAAGAAACCGATTTACACTAGACTAAAATAAGGAGTAGTTGTTGAGTGTGGGTGTTGGAATACAACAACTAAATTAGCCAACAGATGGCAGTGTTAATAGGTTTGTATCTGATTTCTGTGTGTAGTAAAACAATGCATTTTCTCTGTATAATAAAGTTCCTTTTCCTGTCTGCAGTTAAGCAGCAGCAAAGCCCATGTGGACTGTGCACTGTTGGTTCTGTGGGGCCATATACAGAGTTTCTAACAGAATAAATAAAAGCTGGTAATTTTAATCACCCCGCCAGTGTTACGTGGTTGCTCTCATCCATGTAAACTGATACATTTTGCTGGAGAGCTTGTGAAAAATAACAGACCTTCCTTCCAGATCACCAGATAAAGAGAAAAGAAAGTCTAAAAAGGAAATGAATACAGCCATCACATAAAAACATTAGTAATCTGCAAATACTGTATAATAAAGGTTTGTTTTTGGGTGAAATACTGCTTTAAGGCAGCTCCCGTTAGTGGCTAGGATTCATCTAATACCCCTTCCCATAGGAATAGCCAGTAGCTTGTTGGAGGGCTACCGTCAATTCCAGGCAATAAAGGAAGTCAGAAACTAAGCTACTTAACTGACAGCTCCCTTCTAAGCAGCTTTAGTGCTATCAGGGAAACATTTATTTTGAGGGGCTTTACACTGGTAATGTTTGGTATCTGCCTCCAGTGTCCCCCTTGTAAGTTGGATTTAGTATCTCTTCTAGGGAAACCCTTCCTCCTGGTGGTTAGGGCTAGCCTAGCCCCTTATATTTTAGAGCTGAAAGAGCCTGGGGTAGAGGGTAATGGGAAAAGGCCACTCCTAGTATACTACCATGTAAGCTTGAAGCCTTAGGAAGTGAACCCTTCAGGTTAGGCCCAGTACGGGCTCTGTGGGAGAACCCAGGAACCTACAGTGAGGATACTGGAAGCATTGGGCAGCCATCCTATGTTACAGGTTAACTTGCACTGTGCAGAGTTTTGATGTTGGGACTAAGCATTAGGTTGCTTTGGCCAAGAATGGTACATTATGTGTCTGCTACAATAAAAATGTTAAAAGGCTGTGTGGACATTCCTTATTTCTGGAGTGACCAAAGATGGTTGAGTTCCTCCATATTACAGGTGTGAGTACCATATCTTGTTCCTGTGCAGGAAGATGGTGGTAGGGAGCCTTGGTCAGCATGGTCATTGCTGGCATTGAATTGGAGCCCTGCTTAACCACTTCAGCCCCGGAAGGTTTTACCCCCTTTATGACCAGGCCAATTTTTGTGATACCGCACTGTGTTGCTTTAACTGACAATTGCGCGGTCATGCGATGCTATATTCAAATAAAATTGATGCCTTTTATTTCCCACAAATAGAGCTTTCTTTTGGTGGTATTTGATCACCTCTGTGTTTTATTTTTTGTGCTATAAACAAAAAAAAACACACACAAAAAAAAGCAAAATTTTTTACTTTCTGCTATAAAACATACCCAATAAAAAAATGTTTTCATCAATTTCGGACAATGTGTATTCTGCTTTATATTTTTGGTAAAAAAAATCCTAATCAGTGTATATTGATTGGTTTGTGAAAAAGTTATAGCATCTACAAACTATGGGATACATTTATGGGCTTTTTATTATTTTTTTTGCTTTTACTAGTAATGGCGGCGATCAACAATTTTTAGTGGGACTGGGACACTGCGGGGGACAAATCTGACATTGTGACACTTTTTGGGGACCAGTGACACCAATACAGTGATCAGTGCAAAAAACAAATGCACTCTTACTGTATAAATGACACTGGCAGGGAAGGGGTTAACACCAGGAGTGATCAAGGGGTTAAGTGTGCTACTAGGGAATGCTTTCTAACAGTGGGAGGGGGGAGGGAGTGGATGCACTAGAGGAAAAGAGAGATCTGTGTTTCAGCTTACCTGAAACACAAGATCTCTCTTTTCCTCCCTGACAGAACAGCGGTCTGCCTTGTTTACATAGACAGACCGCCGTTCTGTCATTCTGCCAAACGATCGTGGCCCCTGGACCCGCTGTTTGGCTCCTGCTGTGTCCAATCACAGTGGGAGTGGCGCGCGTGCACCTCAGACCTCTCATGCACAAAATCACGTACATGTACGTGATTTTACTCAGCCGGGCCACCCTGCCACAGTATATATGCGGCAGGAGGTCCGGAAGTGCTAAACACTTCAACACTGAGGCCCTTAAGATAGCAGCACACAAGGTTTATGGAACATTTCAGCAAAGGAAAACCCAGACACCTCAAACCCCAACGGGTGCAACTCAGTAGCAGGTCTACTACTCCATTCTAAACAAGAGCCCATGATGGTCCCAGCACCTTAGATGCACTAACCAGAAACCTGTGTAGCATAGTGCATCTATCCCACACAGTCCATTCCACAGACTGTTTTCATAGGACCTACTTGGAGCACCTTGACTGTGTGTTTTTTTTGTATATGGTTTTTACCACTCTCCCGTTGGTTACTCTGAGGCCGCCCAGACAAGTCCACATACCAGGCTCTGCACCTTTTTCTAGCTGCTCATATGGATCTACATTGTGATACTGCAATATAGCACCTTACATTCTTTTATATTTTGTTGGGAAGCAGACATGAAAGTGGTAGCCATTTGGACCAAACTCAGCTTCACCTAATGGTTGCTGCCCTCTATGCTTTCCCATTCAGAACTCTCTGCCATGACCCAGTACATGGTGTTTATATACCATGTCCAAGCCAAAATGACCGTCAAAATCTTGCAAGAAATTGGTGTTCATTTGAAGCACAGACCTCTCCTAGATAGTGCACTGCCCAGAGTCCACAGCAGAGGACACATTAGTCCTGTGCTGGATGGATTACCTTTAGAAAATTTCCTGCATGGATAAATTGAGGACATATAAGGACATCTAGTAGCAGAAGTGAAAACTACATACAATCTCACTTAAGGAATAGACCATTTTACATCCTATTGCATTCTTTTTAACACCTTTTTACATGCACTTTATACTTGACACCATTTTTTTCTTAGTGAGAGAGCCACTTTAGGTTTACCCTGTCAAGGGTTAATAAAAAACACCAGGAATACCCTCTCAAGAAAACATATTTATATTTACCTATCCAGCATCCATTTTAAACAAATTCCACTCTCGTGCATAGCTCCCAATGCATAGCCTATTAGACCCTCTGGTGTGTCAAATGGTGGGTCCCCCACTGGGCACTCTTATTCCTTCTGCTGACTCCTACTCACTACAGGACACGGTTGTGACATACGCATCAACAGTATTGACCACAATGGCCAGTGAGGGACACTCTTCTCCACCCACCTGTAAGTGTGAAATAGGATTGGAGTAAGCAACTCTGCTAGAGTGAAGGTTCGGTAGACCAGCCACTGGACAGGTAAGTATACATCCATTTTAAACAAATTCCGCTGTCGTGCATAGCTCCCAATGCATAGCCTATTAGACCCTCTGGTGTGTCAAATGGTGGGTCCCCCACTGGGCACTCTTATTCCTTCTGCTGACTCCTACTCACTACAGGACACGGTTGTGACATACGCATCAACAGTAGTGACCACAATGGCCAGTGAGGGACACTCTTCTCCACCCACCTGTAAGTGTGAAATAGGATTGGAGTAAGCAACTCTGCTAGAGTGAAGGTTCGGTAGACCAGCCACTGGACAGGTAAGTATACAGATGTTTTCTTTAAAAAGTGCTGACAGCATACACGGTCTTTGTGTTGGATCCTTGACCGAAAAGATTAGCATGTATGCAGATGACACGCTGCTATATCTAGCTGACTCCGGAGAACCCTTGACCACAGCCCTTTCTCTTATTGGGCAGTATGGTAGATATTTTGGACTACAACTTAATTGGGACAAGTCCCAGATGCTCCCTCTCGACATCCCCTCGGCCTCGGCGTCCCTTGCAAATACACCCTTACAACGTATGACTCGTATAAAATACCTTGGTGTCCATGTCATGGCAAATCCCCGGGAATACATTGCGGATAACATCCAGTCCCTCTACGGTTTAATTAAATCCAAAACTCAGGTGTGGTCTAGGTTACCCTTGGGAGTCATGGGTAGGGTGAACCTTATCAAAATGGTCCTCTTGCCAAATATCCTATATGTCCTCTGGGATTCACCAATTAACCTACCGCTGAAATTTTTCAAACAAATGGTGTCCCTTCTTAAGAGATTTGTATGGGGTCAGAGTAGGCACAAACGTTCTTGTTGAAAACTAAAAAACCCATCCAATTTGGGAGGGGTTGCGCTGCCGGATTTTAATCTTTATTATCTGGCTGCACAGCTGTCCCATCTGTTTCACCTGGGCAAGACTGACAGTGCTCTTTTCCTTGCGTTAGTATGCCCCCGGTGGTCCCTCCCAACTGCCAACCCACTGTCTGTCATTTTGCGGGGAATACGGGGTTCGGAGACCAGGGGGGATCCTAATTCTATGCTCTACCACTATAGTAGGGTGTGGGAGGTGGTGATGGACAGAATGCACTACCCCCCCATACACACATACACTCCCCTGTGGCATATTAGAACCCTAGCGGAATTCCGTATGCTTCCGGACTCCACGGTGTGGAGTAGTAGGGGAATTTTTTACCTTACACATCTCCTGCAGGGGACCGATCTGTGCACGTATGAGGCTCTGAGCGCAGTCTTCTCGCTACCTGACCATATGTTCTTCCACTTCTATCAGGTACGCCATGCCTTTCGGTCTCAGTTCCCTTCTGCCCTCTCCCAGATTGAGTCCATACCTATACTGGAATTTCTTCGGGGCACTGACCCCCAGCACCTTATTTCTGTATTATACACAGAACTACATACACCCTCCTCTACTGTCCTTGCTTACGCTGTTAAAAACCCATTGGGAGTCTGATGTGGGAGCTATTGAAGAGGAGGACTGGGACGAGGCCCTTGAGATGTGCCGGCAGGTATCCCCTAGGTTATCGGACCGTCTCACCCAGTTGTTTATTGTCCACCACTCCTATCTTACCCCTGTAGGAGTGGACTCTAACCAATGTATTCTGGGTATATACCCAGACGAAGATATGAATTCTTGACTACTTTTCTACAAGTCACACTCTTCCTTGCCAGGAAATTGGTAGCTAGGCAGTGAATGCGGGAGCATCCTCCTGCATTCGCTGTTTGGCTGAAGGAGGTTAATGATGTTCTCCCATATGATAAAATCATGTACCAACATCGGGGCTGCCCGGATAAGTATAATAAGATCTGGGACAGGTGGTTGTAGTGCTTTGCTACCTGCAATTGATGAAGAGTATGCTCCCCCCAGGGTCTGTTCCCCTTGATTTGACATACTGCCTCACCTATGTTGTCTTACGTAATGCACTTTAATTTGTCCTGCCTGTACCTGCTACTTGTTTCTTTCATCTCGGTTACTGTTTTTGTACTATGTTAAAAAAGGTTTTTTTTTTTTCTCAATAAACTCTCTGTTTTAAAAAAAAAAAAGCGTTGACAGGGTTGCTTCCAGGAGACTATGTAAATCAGTCACTTTTCTACATGGGTTCAGCAGCTTTATTTATAAATATAGTAAATATAGAGACGTGACTCATGGTCATGTGTGGCACCACATCCAAAAATGATTCAAAAAATTAGAACGAAAACGTATAGGACTTTAAAGGTTGCCACCAATAATCCCATAAAGGAAAAAGGATTACCTCAATCCCAGTAAAAAACCTCAAGGATTGGAGTACCTCAATCTCAGGTGACGCCTTCTGAGGGGAAACGCGCCGGGTGGAGCAGCTGCGCCGTCACCGCACTCGGTCCACACTGCAGGCGGCCGGGCTCTTCTGTTCACCGCACGATTCTCTAGCTGTGACCTTCTGCTAACGTGTAAGTGTACATCTTTTTAATATTAATAAATATACCTAAGGATAATGCACTTTTGGCCACTTTATTTGCTTACACACTACACATTGCAAGTCCGGTTCCATCTGTGAGAAGTTTAGTGCTACTGCCTGGGGCTGCTGGAAATGTCTTGTGTTTCCCCTGAGGTTCAGCTCATCCCATCCTGAGAGATATATCTGCACTGACTTGGTCAGAATCTGTGCAGTTCCATCTGTGAGAAGTTCAGAGCTATTGTCCGGGGTTGCTGGGTATCCATTGAGGCAGTGGCAACTATCAGAGTCTCAACAGACGCGCTGGCGACCGGGCCCTGGAGTTCTGCCACTGTGGGGGGGCCCACCGACCTCCGTTCTCCTACCATGGGGGGCCCGCCGGCGCCTGCCAGTTCTGGATGTGCTACTCTGCTGTGTGAGTGAGTGCCTCCCTCCGGTCAGAGTCAGTGAGATAGTTACGCCGCGCGGGGGGGATGTTGTGGCCAGCTGCTAAGAGGAGGCTGAGCTGAGCTCTTACTATGATAAATGAGAGATCCAGCCAGCCAATCCATGCAGGGAGCAGAGAGGCAGAGACAGACACTGATGGAGAGTCAGCTGACCAGAAGGGGGTGGAGCTCTCCCCTCTGCGAGGAGACTCTGGCCTGTGACTCACAGGAATCCCTGGACTGGAGGCCCTTTTTGTGACCACTGAGGGGAATGAACTGACCAGCAGCTATGTAAGTGTCAGTGAGCCGTCTAAGGAAACCTGTATTGTGATAAATTATAAGGGCTGCCATTGGGGACCTCTTCCAGAAAATTCAAGTTGCCTGGCTGTCATATAGATTCACTAGCTACAGTGTTTTCACTGCGAGTCACCGAGCTGGAAAAAGAATGGAAATCTGTGTTATTACTTCCCCTACAGCATACTTGTACCAGGTCAAAAATGCAAATATTGATGCCAGATACAACTATTAGACTGGCATTTTCAAAAGGATGTCAGCAATGACAGCACTCATTTCTCTCCAGAGGGGCTAGATTTATTACAGAAAAACACACATTTATGAATTATGCACTCCCTCTGTAGCGTAATATCTTATCTGGACAGTAGTTAAGCAATTATGCTGGCCATATACAGCTGGAATGTCTGTCAGCATACTCAGCAGGAATCACCTAAAATTCTGAGCTGAATGTGGCCCTGTAGGCACAACATAGCTTGACAATCCATCGAAGTTGGGTGGAAAATTCTAGGCAGAACAGTGACTTTTCCGTATTCTGACAGCCACAGGTGCCAGCTGTCAGAATAGCTGACAAAGGGGATTTCTCCAGCCATGCTGTTTGGCGTGGATGAGGGAATCTAGAGATTTCTCTTATTTAGCCTGCAGGCGTGAATGAAATAAATTTTGCGTGTATTGCAGCCTTGGGCAGAGTCACTGCAGTGGCCAATCTATAAAACTCTGCGCTGTATACAAAGTATGCCAGAACAAGCATTCAAAATGTGAAAGTTGCTTTAGGGTAAAATCATGCTTTAATAAATACAGTAGAACTGAAAACACATTAACTTTCCCTTCAAGGAAGATTCAAGTTTTACTAAACCCAGGACCATGCGTTCACTATATCTGGTCTCTCACAGTACACAGAATATGAAATTGGAAATATTTTAGTAAAAATAAACAGCTAAATATATTTTCTCATTAGCAGTATATAGCAGTCTTGTGACTTTTATGTGTCTGGTTAAAGCTTGTAGGCATTTTCATTCTCCTCGGACTGTCCCATGAGGCTGCAGGTTCCCTGACCTTCTGTCTGGACAGTGTTGATTGGCCAAAACAAAACAAAAAAAAAACTCTCTAGCAATACACACAAAAACTGAGTATGAGCTGAGTGCCCCCAAGGCTCTGTTCTATCAGCAGATGCAGGGGCGTAACCACAGGGGTTGCAATTGCAACCAGGCCCCATGCTTCAAGGGGGCCTGTGTGGCTCCCCTGTACACCTGGATAGGAGGGGCTGTGGGGGCAGCATGTAGAGAAATCACTGTCCTCCTTTTTCCTCCTGTAGCTGCAGGAGTAAAATGAAGGAGATTGGTTCTTCTGTATGCTGCCCCCGCCACTCCTCCTATACAGTTCTGCTGTCTCTTGGCCCCTATGTGCACCCCTGGTCTCCCCCCCCCTACTGTGCTGCCCCCCCCCACTGTGCTCCCTCCCCTCTCCTGCCTGCTGCTGCAGGGGATGTGTCACAATAGGAGTCGGTAAATTTTACCAGCTCCTTCCTTTTCTGAATGGACAGAGTCCTAGTCAGTGACATTGTAAATAAAATAAAATGATAAAAAATAATACAATTAAAATACCAAAAAATAAAAACTACTGACACCAGCGGGTGAACTTCCAGGATTGCAAAGGTCACACTTGCGACAGGGCCCTTGCATTCCACCACCGTTGGGAGGCCCCAAGATGGCAGGAAGGGGGTCCACTGCAGAACTTTTGAAAGGGTCCCGCTGTGGGACCCTAATAAAGGGCTTGGCAACAAGAGTAAAGGGCCCCAGGATCAGTAGGAAGAGCCCGAGACTTAAAGGGAAGGGCCCCGGCCAGGGGTCTGGGGGGCCCTTCATGGTTTCTTGCACCGGGGCCCTGAAGGTTCTAGTTACGCCTCTGCATTGAAGCTCAGCTCATTCCATCCCGAAATTTATATCTGCACTGATTTGGTTAGAATCTGGTAAGCAGCCATCCATCTGTGTGATCACCACGGGGTTGCATGCTACACCTGAGTTCGTCAACTTTGTTGATCCACTGGTCGCTATTTAATTGTAGCCGGATTCATCTTGAACTTTTCTTTAGAATATTAATTTCATTCACTTATGAACTTTTTGAGCACTTTGTTTTTGTCACTAACCACATGTTATTGCTCTATAGATTATTTTATATTCACCTCCTGAGCATTTTTCAATGCTCTAGATTTATTTGCAATTTTTTGTTTGTTTCATCTAACATTTTCATGTTGTACCTATCACATTAGTGCACCTGCACACACTCTTTATTAATTATTTTTCCCAAGGTTCAAGGAACCCCAGGTGCTGCTTACACAACACAGGTCTAGCGCATCTTATTTTTGTATATCCAAATAATTAAATACATCAATACAAAACAACAAACAAAGACCAGATACAGCAAGACAATAGTTATTTTTTACTTTCCTTTTCTTCTTTTTGAATCCAAGGATGTCAAGGCGACAAAATCCTGGCACAAGGATTCTATAAAGGTAACTGAAAACAAGAATCCTCTCATTCTAATGTGAACAGTGTTATTATAGGAATGGTTTATAGCTAACACATTCATTCAAACCTGCAGACCTTGTGGCTTGTAAAGTAACTATCCATTTGGTTTCTAATCTAAGGAGTTGGGGGTCAATGTTCCCCCCCTCTGTCGGATGCAGGAACATGTTAGAGTGCAAAAAATCTAATTGCTGATAGATCGAAATTATTATACAGTCCTACATGTCTACTAATAGCTGACTCCATTTTGCCTTTCCTAATCAGATATACATGATGCTGTATTAGTTTCCAGAAGGGTCTCTGGGTTTTTCCGACATAGGATGCATTGCATTGCATTTACATGTCATGATGTATGCCACCCCTATTGGTTCACAGTCTTTGCAGTACTGGGGGGGGGGTCCAAGTTGAGCCATTAGATAAAATTATATATCTATCTGATTTCTCCCATTCACAGAACTCACATTTCCCACACGGAAAGGTACCTCGTATTTTTGGCTTAGTATATGACAGTGTGACGCTTTTTGGAAGATGGCTCCTTGTTAAACAATCTCTAAGAAATGTCACCTTTTTAAAAGTGACTGTTAGTTTTTTGCCCACATCCTTGGCCACAATGGCATCCTCTGTAAGGAAATGCCAGTGTGGTATGTATCTGTGAATTTTGTATAGAAAACTTAGTTATCAATCTTGTTTGTTCGGATTGAGTGTGGATGGACCTCAACGAGTTGGTGCAGGCAGTCTCTCTTCAGGGACAACTACTAGGCGTGTAGGCTAACTAGGTAAAGTCATTGGAGGAGAAACAAGTGGCCATCACAACTATGTTGTACTCCATGTCTACTGCGCATGTTCCCAGTCCTGCTGCTCCTATCCTTTGAAGGGGCTGTGGCTGGGGAATTGTTTGCCCTGTTGGACGCTGCAGGGCCGCAGGCTCCTAGGATACCTCTTCCTGAAAAGTACGATGGTAACCCTTCTGACTGGAGTGATTTTCTCAAAAATTGCCGGTTGCACTTTAGGAACCAGCCCTCTGTTTTTGCCTCTGCTCAGGCTAAGGTGACATTCATAATTTCCTTGCTTAAAGGCAAAGCTTGGACCTGGGTATCACCTCTTCTGGAGAAAGAGTCTCCTATACTTTCTCCTATACTCCTATGATTTCTCTGCCTTTTCTAAGACTTTTGAAAGCATCTTTGATGCGCCTGGCAGGAAGTCTGTGGCGGAGTCTTGGATCCTGGACTTATATCGGGGTAGACGCACAGTTGCGTCATATTCTATTAAATTCCGCACGTTGGTGGCAGAGACCTCTTGGGGCTTCCTTCCGCAGGGGTCTTGCTGAATGCATTAAGGACAAATTGACCTATCGAGAGATCCCTAAGCCTCTGGAGGATTTTACCAATCTTTGTATCCGGGTAGACGCTTGCTTCTCTAAACGTCAACCAGAGAGGGACCTCAATAGACAGTATGATCCCCACATAGTGGATCCCCATCCCGCTCCACAGCCTGTGCTTGTTCCCTCCATTCCTCTTCACGTTTCTTCTGTAGAAGAGCCCATGGACGTAGTGTAACGCTCCGGCGTTTATTTGTGTGGTGTGGATTTGCAGCTGCGGAAGTTACACTCAGTAGTCATGTAGAGATGTGTTGAACTACCATATCCAACTCTCAAGACTCATCATTGTGCATCAGCCTGCCTCAGCAAGCACATACACAAACACAGGCACTCATTAAAGATGTTCCTGGAGTGATATGTTTATATGTGAAAGTATAGAGGTGATACTGAGGGGACAGGCGTGGATAGTGATAGCAATGGTAAGAGGTAACAGATGGTGATAGTAAGCACTTAGGATAGCAATCATGTACAGGTAACAGGTGGTAGTGAAGAGCAGATGAAGTGTACAGGAGATGCTAGGCTAGTGCAGTGACAAGATGGTAATAGGCTCAAGAGCTTGCAATCTAAGTAGTGGTGCAGATGTTAGATGTAACAGTATAGTTCTTAGAGTAGCAATAGTCTTTAGTAAGCAGAGTAGTAGTGAAAGTAGATTAGGAAGGTATTCCCCTGTGGGGTACTTATCACTGGTAGGTTTGTAAGGAGAGGGTTCCGGCGGTGAGGTAATGATCTTGTAGCGAGATACAAGATGTTGTAGCAAGTCTTCGGTCAATCCAGGTATTAGGGAATAGCTGGAGGATTCGGCAGCGTTAGGTAATGCTGTAACAAGCGGTTTGCACGAACACATGTGAGTGAATGCCTTCGGTTGAAATAGCCGCTCAGAGCGGCACTCACTGATGAGGTCCTGGAATTTAAAGGGACAGGTACTAGATGCGTTCCACCTATCTATATGGTGGAACGTAATGTACAAATAATAGGCTGGAAGGGTACCGCAGGTACCAGGATCTTACAGTACCCCCCCCCCCCCCCAAGGCCGGCTCCGGAAGGCCTATAACACTGGTCTCTCCGGGTATTTGGAGTGGAACCTTCGTATAAGCCTGGGTGCGTGGACGTCAGAAGCATCCAACCAGATGTCATCTTGGGGACCATAATTTTTCCATCTTATGAAATATTGGAGCTTTCCTCTGTGGATACGAGAATCCCAAATTTCTTTAATCTCAAATTCTTCTCCACCTTCAACTTGTATTGGAGGTGGAGGCGCGATGGTAGGTCTAATCCCTTGGTTGGGTGTATGTGGCTTCAATAGAGATACATGGAACGTGGGGTGTATTTTAAGATCTGCCGGTAAAGTGAGTCGAACTGCAGATTCCCCAATGAGCTTCTCAATTGGGAAAGGTCCCAGGAATAGAGGTCCAAGCTTTTTACTAGGAATTTTCAACCTCAAGTTCCTCGTAGATAGCCAAACAAGATCCCCAATAGCATATTGAGGTGAAGGTCTTCTGCGGAGGTCATAGTACCTCTTTTGTTGGCTATGAGCATGTGAGATGGTGGTGTTAAGTAAGCCCAAAGAGTCTTTTATTTGGGTGAGATAGTCAGAGGCTACTGGGTTACTTGATGGTAGGATTCGTGGTGGAAGAATTGTGGGATGGAACCCATAGTTCAGGTAGAACAGACTTTGCTTAGTAGTACTGTGGGTTGCATTGTTATAAGCAAATTCTGCCAGAGGGAGGAGGTCCACCCAATCATCCTGTAGGTATGAGGTGTAGCAACGCAAATATTGTTCAATACACTGGTTGACTCTTTCAGTTTGTCCGTTGGTCTGCAGGTGATAGGGGGAAGTAAGTTTTTGCTCAATGCGCAGTATGTGACATAGAGCTTGCCAAAACTTAGAGATGAACTGCGAGCCCCGGTCAGATAAAAGAGTCTTTGGAATTCCATGTAGTTTGAACCAGGGCCGGACTGACCATAGGGCAGACCGGGCACTTTCCCGGTGGGCCGCGGCCCCGCGAGTCATCACGATCACGGTAGAAGTAAGTTCCCTCACTGCGGCCGCCGGCCGTTGCCAGCTACACCGGCTCCACGGCCAATCAGCCTTCTGCTCAGGGGGGTGTGAGTCACACCCCCCTGAGCAGAAGGCTGATTGGCCGCGGAGACGGAAGTCAAGTAGTCTAAAAGTCAACACCAGTGTACTTCCTGCCGGCCGCCGGTGTCCTGCCCGGCGCGGCCAGCATCGGACGGTCACGGCATCGCTCTCAAGCAGCTGCAGCTCCTTCAGTTAAGTCCGACTCCGGGCTGCTCGCGGGGGGGCTCCTTCAGTGAGGGCTGCTCGGGCTGCTCGCGGGGGGGCTCCTTCAGTGAGGGCTGCTCGCGGGGGGGGCTCCTTCAGTGAGGGCTGCTCGGGGGGGGGGCGCCGCGGGGACTCGGGGAGAGAAGAGAAGGTAAGTGCCTGTCTGCAGACAGTGCTGCTGTGCACTGTGTACTGAGATTACACCGGCCGTGTGTGTATGACTGCTCAATAGAAGGGGGATGGATGGGACGGCTGCAGCCTGCATATAGAGGATTTTTGATGTTTACCTATTCCTCCTGCTGCTGGATGGATGCCTGATTCTCCTCTCTGCAGGTATTCTGCAGCTGCAGGAGAAATATGGAAATATCAATTTCTCTATATGCAGCTGTGACTGTCCCATCCCCCTCCTATACAACTTCTTTTACTCCCCCCCCCCCCAGTGATCTTGGCCACCCTCCCCCAGTGATCTTACCCCCCCCCCAGTGATCTTACCCCCCCCAGTGATCTTACCCCCCAGTGCTCTTGACCCCCGCCTCCCCCAGTGCTCTTTAGCCTCCCCCCTGTGCTCCTTAGCCCCCCCGTGCTCTTCAAGTCCCCAGCCCACATTGCTTTTCATCTCCCCCTATGCTCTCTGGCTCCCTCAGTTCTCTCCACCCCCCTGTGCTCCATGGCTTCCCCCTAAGTGATTTCCCTGCCCGCCCCCCCCCGTGCTATCCACACCCCGTGCCTTCCAACCCCCCTGCAATGCTCTCCAGTCCCCCCCCCTTAATTCTCCCCAGTCCCCCCCCTGCCCTTCAGCTCCTCCAGTGCTATCTGCTTTCCCTGTGCTCTCCGGCCCCCCTAGTGTCCTTCTATCATGTCTGCAGTCTCTTGACCATCTCCTGCATCATGTCTGCAGTCTCTTGACCATCTCCTGCATCATGTCTGCAGTCTCTTGACCATCTCCTGTATCATGTCTGCAGTCTCTGACCATCTCCTGTATCATGTCCTCAGTCTCTGACCATCTCCTGTATCATGTCCTCAGTCTCTGACCATCTTCTGTATCATGTCCTCAGTCTCTGACCATCTTCTGTATCATGTCCTCAGTCTCTGACCATCTCCTGTATCATGTCCTCAGTCTCTGACCATCTCCTGTATCATGTCCTCAGTCTCTGACCATCTCCTGTATCATGTCCTCAGTCTCTGACCATCTCCTGTATCATGTCCTCAGTCTCTGACCATCTCCTGTATCATGTCCTCAGTCTCTGACCATCTCCTGTATCATGTCCTCAGTCTCTGACTATCTTCTGTATCATGTCTGTAGTTTCTGACCATCTCTTGTATCAGGTCCGTAGTTTCTGACCATCTCGTGTATCATGTTTGCAGTCTCTGACCATCTCCTGTACTATGTCCAGCGGGAACACTCTGCGGCCACACCTCACAGCACAGCACACCCAAGGTAAGTGGAGGACTGGAGAGAGGAGTGACTTCTACTTAGGGATTTCTTTTGCAGATAGGCTGGGCTGGCACTGGCAGCAACAATTTTATTCAAAGAAATCAGGATTTCTTCTGCAAATAGGCTGGCACTGGCAGCAACAATTTAATTCAAATCAGGATTTCTTTAGCAAATAGGCTGGCCTGGCACTGGCAGCCAGGCATAGTACTATGCCTGCCAGTGCCAGGTCAGCCTATTTGCAGAAGAAATCCTGATTTGAATTGGTCATGTCATGTGTCTGAGATTGGTTTTGGTAATTGTCTGATTTGAATAAAATATTTGCTGCCAGTGCCAGCCTGCCAGGTGATCTGAGGTGTGATAGTGCAGGAATTGGGGTGATCTGAGGTGTGATAGTGCAGGAATTGGGGTGATCTGAGGTGTGATAGTGCAGGAATTGGGGTGATCTGAGGTGTGAAGGTGCAGGAATTGGGGCTGAACTGAGGTGTGATAGTGCAAGAATTGGGCTGATCTGAGGTGTGATAGTGCAGGAATTGGGGTGATCTGAGGTGTGATAGTGCAAGAATTGGGCTGATCTGAGGTGTGATAGTGCAGGAATTGGGGCTGAACTGAGGTGTGATAGTGCAAGAATTGGGCTGATCTGAGGTGTGATAGTGCAGGAATTGGGGTGATCTGAGGTGGGAAGGTGCAGGAATTGGGGGGTGATCTGAGGTGGGAAGGTGCAGGAATTGGGGGGTGATCTGAGGTGGGAAGGTGCAGGAATTGGGGGCTGATCTGAGGTGGGAAGGTGCAGGAATTGGGGGGTTATCTGAGGTGGGAAGGTGCAGGAATTGGGGGGTGATCTGAGGTGGGAAGGTGCAGGAATTGGGGGCTGATCTGAGGTGGGAAGGTGCAGGAATTGGGGGGTTATCTGAGGTGGGAAGGTGCAGGAATTGGGGGGTTATCTGAGGTGGGAAGGTGCAGGAATTGGGGTGATCTGAGGTGGGAAGGTGCAGGAATTGGGGGGTGATCTGAGGTGGGAAGGTGCAGGAATTGGGGGGTGATCTGAGGTGGGAAGGTGCAGGAATTGGGGGGTTATCTGAGGTGTGAAGGTCCAGGAATTGGGATGATCTGAGGTGGGAAGGTGCAGGAATTGGGGTGATCTGATTTGCGAAGGTGCAGGAATTGGGGGGTGATCTGAGGTGGGAAGGTGCAGGAATTGGGGGGGGGGGGTGATCTGAGGTGTGAAGGTGCAGGAATTGGGGTGATCTGAGGTGTCATAGTGCAGGAATTGGGGTGATCTGATTTGTGAAGGTGCAAAGCTCACTTGATTTCTTACTATTATTCAAGTGGTTTACAGCAGTTACTTTATATGAAGCTGACAGTTGTTTTTTATGTATCTGGCACTCCCAATTTTTTTTTAAAACATTTTTCGGCACACTGTGCCCAAAAGGTTGTCTACCCCTTGATTAGAGTAACCCTCATCTTGTGCTGCTTCATACTATTTTTAGGACTCAACCATCAAAACAGGATTTAAAGTAAGACAAAAAAAAACAGCATCATATGGCAGCTCTGATCTAAATTGGACCCAGTCTGTCAGATTAAACTAAAAAAGGTACCGTAATCGAATCCACACATCCTGGAACATTAAATCCTGTCATCAACCATCCCGACGAACGCCACGCCCCATCACGCCCCCCTCGCGGGCTGCTCAGTCCAAAATGCCCTGGCATATTTTTTGTCCCAGTCCGGGCCTGGTTTGAACACATATTTTACTAGCAATTCCGCTGTTTCCTTAGATGAAGGTAGTCTGCGAATGGGAATGAAATGTGCCATTTTTGTCAGATGGTCCACTGACACTAGGATGGTAGTGAATCCCTTGGACGGTGGTAATTCCACTATGAAGTCTAAAGAAACAACTTCCCATGGAACTTTGGGTATTGGCAGACTGCAAAGTAAACCAGAAGGTTTTGTAGTGTAAATTTTGGACCTTGCACAGAAATGAATTTTTGTACAGACGTCTTCATCCCAGGCCACCAAAATTGCCTAGTGAGAAAATTAAATGTCTTAGTCATACCCATATGTCCTGCCATAGGTACGTCATGGGATAACTCCAAGATTTTGGTACGCATACCGGGAGGTATGTAGAGTTTGTCGTTAAAGTAGCGGAAGCCTTCTGCATCAGTACTTAGTTGAGGTGGTGGTGAATCCAGTCTTAGACTGTGCAGAATCTCTTCCTTTAAGGGACGAACAACACCAATAATACGGTCATGGGGTATTATAGGTAATGAAGGAATTTCGGCATAGTTATCTTCGGTTAACCGTGATAACGCATCTGCCTTCTTGTTTTTGTCTGCAGGTGTATAGGTCACTAAGAAATTGAATCTTAGGAAGAATAGCGACCAACGTACCTGTCGGTGGGAAAGGGTCTTGTTGGTCTGGAGATATTGGAGGTTTTTATGGTCTGTATATATGAGTATTGGCAACCGGGTGCCCTCAAGTAGATGTCGCCAATTCTCCAGTGCCAACTTCATGGCAAGTAACTCTTTTTCACCCACTGGGTAGTTCACCTCTGGGTTACTTAGTGATTTAGAGAAGAAGGCAACTGGATGAAGTGGTGAAGTATTCGTAGGTCGTTGGGAAAGAACTGCTCCTACAGCCATTTTTGACGCATCTACCTCCAGGATGTATTGGAGGGATGGGTCTGGATGGCGTAGTATGGGAGCGGTAATGAAGCTTGATTTCAACAAGCTGAACGCTTTATTTGCTTCTTCAGACCATTTAAATGTTTGCTTAACACTTGTAAGTTGTGTGAGTGGTCTCACAATAGACGAGAAGTTCTTGATGAACTTCCTATAGAAGTTTGAGAATCCAAGAAATCGTTGTAAGGCCTTACGAGTTGTTGGTACAGGCCAATCCAGAATACAGGATATCTTGCTCATATCCATCTTGATGCTGTTCTTGGATATGATGTATCCTAAGAATAACACCTCTTCCTTATGGAATAGGCATTTCTTCAGTTTTACGTACAAGTTGTGTGCGAGCAATCTGGACAACACAAGTCTTACATGTCTTTTATGTTCAGACAAGGATTGAGAGTAAATGAGTATATCGTCCAGATATACTACGACACAGACATCGAGTAGATCTCGGAAGATGTCGTTTATGAACCGCTGAAATGCTGCGGGAGCATTACACAACCCAAACGGCATCACTAGGTATTCGAATAGTCCGTATCTAGTTCTGAATGCTGTCTTCCACTCATCCCCACTACGGATGCGGATGAGATTGTAAGCCCCTTTAAGGTCTAACTTTGAGAAGTAAGTGGCTCCACGCACTTGTTCAATCAGTTCCGGGATGAGAGGTAAGGGATAGCGATCCTTTATCGTAATAATATTTAATTGCCTATAGTCAATAATAGGCCAAGCTTAAATCCTTATTGCGGACAAAGAAAAGTCCTGCAGCTGTAGAGGAAGTAGAGGGTCTAATGAACCCTTTCGCTAAGTTCTCATCCAAGTATTCCTTGAGATGAGAAAGTTCATCCTGAGAAAGAGGATAAACATGACCGAAAGGTAGCTTACTATTAGGGAGTAGGTCAATAGAACAATCGTAGTCCCTATGGGGAGGCAACACTTGAGCATTTTTCTCAAGGAAGACTTCTGATAAATCCTGATAGCATGGTGGTGGTGTAATTTCCTCTGACACCATGGACAGGATTTTCTTTTGAGATTGGAGGTTACACGTGGTCTCGCAATAGTGAGAAGGGAAGGTTAGGGACCGTGTCTTCCAATCAATAGTTGGTTGATGTATATGTAACCAGGGAAGTCCCAAAATAATGGGAAAATGTGGTGAGGGTAACACATCAAACGTGGTGGTCTCAACATGAGACTCGTTAGCAGTAGCAAGGAGTGCTTGTGTCTGAGTGGTAATTGGACCAGAAGATAACGGAATACCGTTAATCAAACTAACAGAGACAGGTTTGGGTTTTGAAATAATAGGTATTTTATTTAAAGCAACAAAACTAGTGTCAATGTAGTTCCCACAAGATCCTGTGTCGATCATGGCCTTGGTGGTGATCCTAATTTGGTCCCACTGTAGGATCAAACGAATAAAGAGATAGGGATTAGTAAAAGAAGTCGTTAATCCCCCCAGCAAGACCTGTGAACACTCACCCTCTTTCTTGTGGACAAGGGGACAAACACTTATCAAATGTTCGGCGGAGGCGCAGTACATACAGAGATTTTCTGTTCTTCTCCTGGCCTTTTCAGTAGACGATATTGGTGGGCGGATGGTTCCTACCTCCATAGGAGTAGGATCGAAGGACGACTCCCGAGAAGGGTTGGGTAATGGGATTCCCATTTTCTCAGCCTTCCTCTCTCGCAATCGTCTGTCTATTTTGATACTAAGTTGTATCAAGGCATCCAAGGTGCCAGGTAAATCCGCTCGGGCGAGCTCGTCTTTTATGGCTTCAGATAACCCAAGCCTGAACCGGGTTCGCAGAGATGCATCATTCCACCCTGAATCAAGGGTCCATCTCTTGAACTCTGCTACGAAATCTTCAACAGGTCTCCTTCCTTGTTTTAAAGCCCTCAATTGGCTGTCAGCAGTACTCTGCCTATTAGAGTCTTCATATAGGCTAGAGAGCTCTGCTAAAAACGTAGGACAGGAGTTGAGAAGAGGGTCATTTTTCTCAATAAGAGAGTCTGCCCAAGCCCGTGGATCACCTGACATATATGATATAGTGGTGCAGACTTTTAATTGTTCTGTAGTGTAAGTACGAGGTTTTAGATTAAAAAGCAATTGACATGCGTTTTTAAACTCACTGAATTTTTTCCGATCACCCGTAAACACTTGTGGAGGGTTTATTTTGGGCTCACGGGGATGGGCAGCAGTGAGCTGTGAAACACGGGCTATCTGCTGTCTCAAGGTCTGGTTTTCATTTTTCACTTCAGTAAGTGAAAGAATTAATGAATCTACCTTTTGTGATAGTTGTATCAAATGTGTAGCTATTTCCGCTGAATCCATTTTTCTGGTTCGTGCAATCTGTAACACTCCGGCGTTTATTTGTGTGGTGTGGATTTGCAGCTGCAGGAAGTTACACTCAGTAGTCATGTAGAGATGTGTTGAACTACCATATCCAACTCTCAAGACTCATCATTGTGCATCAGCCTGTCTCAGCAAGCACATACACAAACACAGACACTCATTAAAGATGTTCCTGGAGTGATATGTTTATATGTGAAAGTATAGAGGTGATACTGAGGGGACAGGCGTGGATAGTGATAGCAATGGTAAGAGGTAACAGATGGTGATAGTAAGCACTTAGGATAGCAATCATGTACAGGTAACAGGTGGTAGTGAAGAGCAGATGAAGTGTACAGGAGATGCTAGGCTAGTGCAGTGACAAGATGGTAATAGGCTCAAGAGCTTGCAATCTAAGTAGCGGTGCAGATGTTAGATGTAATAGTATAGTTCTTAGAGTAGCAATAGTCTTTAGTAAGCAGAGTAGTAGTGAAAGTAGATTAGGAAGGTATTCCCCTGTGGGGTACTTATCACTGGTAGGTTTGTAAGGAGAGGGTTCCGGCGGTGAGGTAATGATCTTGTAGCGAGATACAAGATGTTGTAGCAAGTCTTCGGTCAATCCAGGTATTAGGGAATAGCTGGAGGATTCGGCAGCGTTAGGTAATGCTGTAGCAAGCGGTTTGCACGAACACATGTGAGTGAATGCCGGCGGTTGAAATAGCCGCTCAGAGCGGCACTCACTGATGAGGTCATGGAATTTAAAGGGACAGGTACTAGATGCGTTCCACCTATCTATATGGTGGAACGTAATGTACAAATAATAGGCTGGAAGGGTACCGCAGGTACCAGGATCTTACACGTAGGTGCACTTGTCCAGTGATCAACGTGGTGTAGCACCCTACGGATAGGTACTAGGTAAAACTATAGTGTGCCTTGTCTGCCTAACAGCAGGGCTGTGATTTATCTAGTCAGGGTGTCAGGGCTTCCAGATATGCCTGCTGAAGGGAGAAGTATCCCCACTGGCTCCTGTGAGAGGATTCTCATAGGGCAGTGTGGGAAGCCCAATCAGGGGACACATCCCAGCTTGTAACTACCCCAGAAGGCAGATTCCGCTGCAAGGGTTTCTGGGAGTGGGTATAAGTTTGGGGGGAAGTGCGTGGCATGGTGTCTTTGGTGGGAGCAGAGTCCCAGTAGGGAGAGTGCGGCTGTCTCTCCTCCTGTCTGAGGAAGGTGGATGTCTTGGGGTGTCGCCTGTGTCCAGAGAGTGCTGAGTTGAGCTGAGGGGGATCTGGTGTGCCGAGAGCCTGCGGAGAGAGAGAGAGAGGAGTCCAGTCCCAGGAAAGCCTACACAGGTCGTGAGTACTGAGGATTGCCCCTGGGGGTCTGCCTAGTGTCAGAGGGGACCACTCCGGAAGAGGTTCGGGGGATCCAAGGTCAGCTAGCTGCAAAGGGAGTTCCTAGGTTGTGGACCCTGAAGTGTAAAGGGGGTACATAATCAGTGGACCCTGAAGAGTTCAAGGAGCAAAGGGGGCACCTGCAGTCTGGGCCCTGAATTGTATTGCGTGTGCCAGTTACAGTGTTAGCCATTTGGAGTTCTACAAAATACTACCTCAAGCTGTGCCAGGCGGGGGAAAAGTATTCAACGACTTACACAGTGAAGCAGTGTCAGAATTTCTACAGTTCTCAGTCTTGGATCTACTGTACTATAGGTCGAGGATTCAACACTTCCTCTATTGTAGAGAGTGTTCTCAGAGTCAGTGAGCTTTGGCTGGCGCTGGCTAGTGTCAAGGAAGCGCCAACGGCATTTTTCCAGGATCAAAGTCCCAATTGTAATTAGTTCAAGCCGAGAGGAGTATCCCACTCATTCCCTTCTCCCATCCCCTTAATTTATAATAAAGATGCCAGAGTTGTCACTGTTTCAATTGTCACACCTGGGGACTCAGCTCACATAGGCTGGAGAGGATTCCGGTACTAATGGCAGACCCACATCAGGCCACAGGCCTGGAAACCTTGCTACATTTGGGGGCTCATCCGGGATTTTGCCATTAGCTACTGGGCCGGTTGCCCTTGGCAACGGCACAAGGAAAAGTCCAAAAAATCAATTTTTGTGTCTGGAACTGCTACAACAGCATCAGGCCAGGTGTGAGACTGTGACTGCGGGAGGCAGGGAGAGTGGATTGGGACTAGAGGCCCACAGAGAGGGATGCTTGTGGCAACGCAAATGCTCCAGAAACGACTGTAAAGTGACCAGGACTCTTCATATGGATTATGAGATGTACTCTGCTGTCAGAAAGTGGAAAGCTGGAGACAAGTATGTCAGGATGCATGAATGCAGTAACTGTCTGATAGCAAGGAGTCCTAGTGTGGACGGTGCAGATGGCGTCAAGGGTCCAGGGAAGGAGAGAGAAGTGGACGCCGGAGGTCCCAGTGTGGACAGTGAAAATGGAGGACAGGGGCATGGGAAGAGAGGTGCCGGGGGCCGGGTGGTGGTGCAAGCTATGTGGAAGAGTTTTGACCGTGCATTTGATAGCGGGATATTTATTCTCTATGGCTGGTGCACATGTATGTCTAGCAAGTGACATACTCCGCTTTGCAGTTACTTCCCAAGTGTTTGCAGCGCAGCAGCATGGCAGGGGAAGAGTTACAGTGCCGCGCAGGAAAGCGCGCCACAAACAGATCTGCCCAAAGGGAGGAGTCACCGCCCAACATGGAGAATGGGTGAAGATAGCGGGAACTTCTGGCCAATCCGGAGTGATCCAGGGGACTCTATTAATACCCCCTCCTCCGGGCACGGCCGTGCGGGAGACACGTGTAGGAGAAGGAGATATGTCATTCACCAGAGGAGCGAAGAGTGTTCCCGCTATTGCTACCATCGTGGCTGAAGACCCTGCAGAGAGCCGAGAGCAGATCTACCCGCCCGATCCCCCGCTAGTTTGGGATACCGGTATCCGGATGGTGCCGGACGGTGGACTCACGTTATGCACCAGAGGAGGTCGGGAGTTCCTGGGAGTGGTATGTCCTCAATGTGCTGCTTTTATTCTGAGGGTGTAGGCGTGGGTTCAGTGTGGGCAATGCAGAGATTTGCTGCTCAGGGCAGAGATGAGCGAGGGCCGTCCCAAGAAGCTTGCAGTTATATGGAAGACAGGCCTCACTGACGGGGAGCGAATCAAAGTTCCTCTGTGGAGAAGGGAGAGGCATCTTTAGGCTGATGATGCAGATGGAGGCCCTGCCTGCAGTTGGTGGGCTTCCAGTCTGCGGGAGGGGGGTTCGTTCGCAGAGCCCCCTAGGGAGGGGATCCGTGGCCCCTCAAACAGTAGGGTCCGGGACTGAAGCACGGTCGGTCAGGGCCATCACGGAGTCCGCCCCTATAAGTATTGCCCAGCCTCTCCAGACAGAAGTTGCCCAGGTGTCTTCCTCCCCCGTCAGCAGTGAGGGTGAGAATTGCCCTGTTCGAATGGACTCCCCATCCTTCTATCTCAAACATGGTTCTGTGGAAGAAGGTATGGATGACCGGGGATCCATTGAGGAGACTGAATGCGAGTGGGGATCGGAGACTGGAAGTAGACTTCAGTTTTCTGAAGTCATTGCAAAATCGCAGAGTGCTGTTAGGTTTTGGTACCGGAATGATAGGACTTGACCATTCACTCTGCGATTCTTCAATGATGTCAAGTTCCAACATTCTTTTTACCTCTTCAGACACCGCTTTCCTATATGCTTCTGGGATGTGATAGGGCTTTAAGCGGATTTTTACATTGGGCTCTGTAACAATGTCATGCTCAGTTATGTTGGTTAAACCTGGCAATCCTGAAAACATCTCTTTATTTCTCTGCAGGAATTCTCTCACTTGTTGGCTTTGGGACTTAGTCAGAGTGGCAGCAACATGCACTAGGTCAACTCCTGCAGGGTCCTCTACAGTGACCCCTACCACAGCGGATACCTGATCTCGGTCTCTCCAGGGTTTTAGCAAATTCACGTGGTAGATTTGGTAGGGTTTCCTCTTCCCAGGTTGATGTACCCTGTAATTCACATCACCAACTTTTTCCACCACCTCAAATGGACCCTGCCACCTGGCCAAGAATTTGCTCTCTACTGTGGGTATTAACACCGCTACCCGGTCTCCTACCTGGAACTGTCTTATCCTGGCGGACCGGTTATACACCCTCCTCTGGGCATCCTGTGCCTTTTGGAGGTGTTCCCTTACCAACGGCATTACTTTTGCCACCCTCTCTCTCATTTGGGAAATATGCTCCACCACAGTTTTGTGTGGTGAGGACTCACTTTCCCACGTTTCCTTCACCATATCCAGCAATCCGCGGGGTCTTCGCCCATACATTAGTTCAAAGGGCGAAAAACCCGTGGAGGTCTGCGGAACCTCCCGGATGGCAAATAACAAGGCTGGGAGCAACATGTCCCAATCTTTGCCATCCCTCTGGACCACTCTTTTTAGCATGGATTTTAAGGTCTTATTAAACCTCTCAACAAGGCCATCTGTCTGCGGGTGATAGACGGACGTTCGCAACTGTTTGATCTGGAAAAGTTTGCAGAGGTCCGTCATCACTTTTGACACAAACGGGGTGCCCTGATCCGTCAGGATCACTTTGGGCAGCCCAGTGCATGAAAACATATGAAACATCTCTCGGGCAATAGCCTTAGAGGTTGTTTTCCGTAATGGGATTCCCTCTGGATACCTGGTTGCGTAGTCTAATACTACTAATATATATTGGTGTCCCCTCGCGGATTTTACTAAAGGCCCCACCAGGTCCATAGCAATCCGCTCAAACGGCACCTCAATTATAGGCAAGGGAACTAAGGGGTTTCTATAGTGTGACACTGGGGCTGTTAACTGACACGTGGGGCAGGAAGCACAGTACCTCTTTACCTCCGCCTTCACGCCTGGCCAGTAAAACCAGTCAGTTATTCTGGCCTCTGTTTTCTCCGCCCCCGAGTGTCCACCTAATGCATCATTGTGAGCTAAATCGAGGAGCCTTCGCCGATATGACTGGGGAACCAGCAACTGTTCAATAATTTCCCCTCGGCTTTCAGTCACTCAATAGAGCAAATCCCCAATGAACGCAAAGTGCGGAAACTTTTGTTCTGCCCCTGGTATTTGTGGGACTCCATTCACCACTGAAATCTGTTCTCGGGCATTGACTAAAGAGGGATCCTGTATCTGGGCGGAGCTAAATGCCCCCTTTGATATGTCCAGGTCTGGGTGCACTGGTCTGGGGGAAACCTCGCCGTCAGCCTCCCCAAGGGGAATCTGCAGTGGGGAGAGTTCCTCCTCATCTTCCCCCAACATGACCTGTAACAGAGAGTCTTCCCCCCCCTCAGGGGTCAACTCGGGCTTGAGACCTGAAACATGAACGTCATCAATCATATCAACATTCTCTAGTATACCACTACCACCCCTAGGTGTTTCAAAGCTAACAGGGTGTGTTGTGGGCAGTTCTGGACCAGACCTCTTAGACTTTAGCCCTTCAGGCCCCACTGTCTCTAATTCTCTTGGCCGTCCAGGTAGTCCACTCTGCACCTGGTTCCATAGTTCAAAGAATAGTGGACAATCCCGCCCCACTATGATATCATGGATTAAGCTGTTTACCACCCCTACTTCCTGTGTCACTGAGGTGTAGCCATAAGAAACAGTCACAGGTACCAAGGAGTACTCCCTGGTGTCTCCATGGATACATACTACACGAAGAGTCTTACTCACAGGGCCGAGTCTCCCGATCACTCTAGCGTGGACCAATGTCACCATACTCCTGGAGTCCAGTAATGCCTTGGCAGGAAGGTGGTTCACCCAAATCTCGCATTCAAACTGTCCTGCTGTTAAATCGAGATGGGTGGTACATGCTAGTTGGGCATAGAAGGAGACTCTCCTGCCCACCCCACATTCCATGGGCTCCTCCTGAAGCGGGCACTGCGTCCGGGTATGGCCCCAGGATCGACAACGCCAACATTGTATGTCTCCCATTGGGTTGCCAGGGGCTGATCTCCGTGGATCTGGTGAAACTGAGGCAGGGGTGCAGGTTCCCGGGTCTGGTGGGGCTTCCCTCCTGGATGCTGCAGCTGGCCGTCCTGCCTTTGATGTGGGTTCCCGTCGCTTGGCAGGTCCGAGCAGATCCTCCACCACGGTATACCTTTCGACTAACTCCACCAACCGGTCAACTGTTGCAGGGTCTCCATGGCTTACCCAGCGTTGAAGGTCATCCGGCAGTGACCGCAGGTACCTGTCCATCACCACCCGCTCCAGCATTTGTGGGCCAGACAACGTTTCTGGCTGAACCAATTTTTTGACCAGCTGCTCCAGTTCATGCATCTGAGACCTCGGTGGGCGGTCAGGTTGGTACCTCCAGCAGTGCACCCTTTGAGCCCTAACGGCTGTAGTCACCCCTAGGCGGGCCAGGATCTCAGCCTTCAGCTGCTCATAGTCTTTAAAGTGTTCCGTCGGCAGATCAAAGTAAGCCTTTTGTGGGTCACCGGTAAGGAAGGGGGCGATGATGCCAGCCCATTGGTCACGAGGCCATCCGCTATACTTTCAATGGTAAACAGAAAGGCTTCTACATCATCATTTGGAGTCAGTTTCTGTAACACATGGCTGGCTCTCACGGCTATTTGGTTGCCAGGGCCAACAGCTACTTGCTCTCGTCCTTGAGCTAGCTGCTGTACTGCCTCCTTTAAGGTCGCCACCTGCATTTGTGTAGCCTCCTGCTGGGCTGTAAGATGGGTGACCAGCAAGCGGGTAGTCTCCTGCTGAGCTGCTATAGCCTCCTCATGGCGACGGTTCGCTTCTATGGAGGCTTGCTGCTGGGACACAGTGGCTTACTGCTGGGACACAGTGGCTTGCATTAGCGCCTTGACAACCTCCTCCATGTCTTTTCCTGCTGTATGCAAAGACTTCACCCAAGACATGCAAATGGGTACACTGTCTCTTTAATGTCACTTTTAATCGGCTTTTTCGGTTTAACTGCACTGCCCGCATCCGAAACACCAGTTGTGATATTTGGGATGATAGCTCCAAGGGATCACGTGCACAAGCCAGGTAAACTTAAACAAGACGTGGTTTATTTTCTTCCACAACAGAAAACAGGTATAACTTAAAAGTCCACTTAACTCCAGCATAAATGGTAAATTATAATACGATACCGGCTTTTGGCAGGGGATTTTACCCCAGGTATGCAGTCCCAAGCAGCCACCTGTCTCCAGCCACCATGCAGCACACAAACACACTTGTTTTTAGCAGCTCAGTCTCCCAGGTGTATGTCCAGCTCCTACTCTCCCACACCCACTGACACTACTTTCTGTCTTTTTAAGAGCTGGTCTCTCTGGGAGAGGGCTTAACCCTTGCCTTCCTGTGATCCCATACTTCCCTTAAAGGGACCACAGCCCAAATATTGGTGAAATGTAACACCCATCCAGGACCCAACCTCTATGACCTCCACAATATATATATTGTGAGGGATTAGCTCGGTGGCGGGTGTGGATGACCCCTTGAGGGGGTTAGTTACACAGGGAGATAGCCGAGAAGTGGTTGCAAACAACAGTTTGGTTTATTCATGCAATTTTCTTCACCAGACTGCAAGCGTCAAAAACATCCAAAATAAAATAAAACACAAAATAAATCCTTGCCACTGTGGGCGGCTACCTTCTCACACACAGGAACCTACCTACGGAAGTCTGTCCCCAACCTACTGTTGGGCAGACTTGGCTGATCATACAGCAGACTATCAATAGTCCATTTATTATCTCTTCACATAGAGAATGTCCCTTTTCTCTTCACACAGCACATGTTCATTGGACTTTCCTTTCACATAGAAAACATCCATTGGTTTTTCTCTTCACACTCTTCACATAGAAATAGTTCATTTTCTCACCTTGACAAGTCTTCACCCTTTTTACCCTCCTCAGCGCACATCGCTCCAGGAGGTCTTCCCCATGCTCACACAGCTTCAGGGGGCATTCCTTCTGACTGTCCTCCTCTACTCACTGTAATGTTCTGGTACCTTTGGGTACCCTAATTACTCTTTCATAAGTGTATGCGCCCCACCATTCTCTTTTGGTAAGGTGCGCATACACCTTTAAGACTGATGCTGACATCACTGAGCGCCGGACTGGATGGCTATTTAGATCGCCGGCTCTCACTCACATGTGTTCGTTCAAACTGCTTTGTGCCTTGATGCTAACCTGTCTTGAAGCTCACATGCTTGCAAGCATACCTCGCTGTCGGAACCACGCTGCGCTGATCCCTGTATCCCGCTACCGGATCATCCGCTCTTGCCGAACCTCTCCTCTGCTACATTGCTATTAGTGATAAGTACCCCACAGGGGAAACCTCTATAACCTTTATACTAAAGCTTACACTATCTAGCTCTGCATACTAAGGACTATTACTACATCTGCATTATCTAAGATTGCTAGCTCTTGAGCCTACTACCACCTGTTCTTGCACTGGGTTGAGCTCTCTTGTATGTCCACCTGCTACTCTGTCATCTACTACCATACATGATTGCTAAACCTATCTGCATCCCATCTGCTACTATCTTACTTTCAAGAACATTTCCTTTCAAGTGTTTTTCATCTACCATCTCTACCCAACCTGTCTCTTCAGCCTATCATCACTGTGTTACTATATACATAAGTCACTCTAGGAAACATCTTATTGAGTGTGTGTATTTACTTGCTGAATTGAGATCATCCACACATGATGAGTCATTGAGAGTTGGGAATGGTGTCTCAGCGTTTCTCTACATGACTACTGAAGTGGAATATTTCTGCAGCTGAAAATCCACATCATACGTAAAACGCAGGAGCGTTACAGATTGAACGAACCACAAATGGATTCAGCAGAAATAACCACTCAGATGACACAATTAAAACAGCAAGTAACTGCGTTAATACACGCACTTGCTGAATTAAAAGAAGACAATCAGGCTCTGTCGCAGCAGGTAATTAGACTGACACAACTTACCTCTGCTCAGTCCCCTGAACCCAAAATAAATCCTCCTTTGGTATTTACAGGCGATCACAAAAAATTTCGCGAATTTAAAAACGCATGTGAGTTACTTTTCTTGCTAAAACCCGTACCTACCTTACTGATCACATTAAGGTTTGTACTATTATTTCTTACCTAACAGGCGATCCTTGGGCCTGGGCAGACTCTCTTTTTGAGAAAAACGACCAGCTTCTCAACTCCTATGCCTTGTTCCTAGCAGAACTCACTAGCCTATATGATGATCCCAATAGGCAGAGTACTGCCGATCTTCAATTAAGATCCTTGAAACAAGGTAGGAGACCTGTAGAAGACTTTGTCGCAGAATTCAAGAGATGGACCCTTGATTCAGAATGGAATGATGCATCTCTGAAAACCCAATTTAGGCTTGGCCTATCAGAGGCCGTTAAAGACGAGCTCGCCCGAGCGGATCTGCCAAAAACCCTGGATGCATTGATACAACTCAGTATCACCATAGATAGAAGACTACGAGAAAGAAAGGCTGAGAAAATGGGAATGCCACTATCCAGTTCTTCTCGGATTTCGGCCGTTGACCCCGTTCCTATGGAGGTAGGAACCATACGCCCACCTCTATCAACTATGGAAAGAGCCAAAAGACGATCTGGTAATCTCTGCTTGTACTGTGCATCCCCGGATCACAAGATAAACGTCTGTCCCCTAGTCTACAAAAAGAAGGGTGAGTGTTCACATGTCCTCCTAGGGGGATTGACAACTTCAATCACTAACCCTTACCTTTCTGTTTGCTTAACATTACAGTGGGACCAGAACAGGATTACTACTAAGGCCATGATTGACACAGGATCTTGTGGAAATTATATTGACATACGTTTTGCTGCTTTAAATAAAGTTCCTATTATTTCTAAACTTAAACCTGTCTCAGTAAGTCTTATTAACGGTGTTCCTTTATCCTCTGGTCCGATCACTGATCAGACACAGGCACTCCTAGTCACTACTAACGGGTCTCATATGGAGACCACTACCTTCGATCTAATACCTTCACCCCACTTTCCCATTGTGTTGGGACTTCCCTGGTTGCACACACATCAACCAACCATAGATTGGAAGGAACGGACCCTGGCCTTCCTCTCTTGCTATTGCGAGGGTACGTGTAACCTCCCGTCTTTCGGGAAGATCCTGTCTGTGGTGACAGATGAGATTGCACCACTATGTTATCAGGATCTCTCTGAGGTTTTTCTTGAGAAAAATGCTCAAGCACTACCTCCCCATCGAGACTATGATTGTAGCATTGATCTACTCCCAAATAGCAAATTGCCGTTCGGTCATGTTTATCCTCTTTCACAGGATGAACTTTCCCATCTCAAAGACTATTTGGATGAGAATTTGGAAAAAGGTTTTATTAGACCTTCCACTTCTTCCACAGCAGCAGGACTCTTTTTTGTCCGCAATAAGGACTCAAGTCTCAGGCCTATCATCGACTATAGGCAATTGAATGCTATTACAATAAAAGATCGCTATCCTCTACCGCTTATCCCTGAGCTCATTGAGCAGGTGCGTGGAGCTACCTATTTTTCAAAATTGGACCTGAAAGGAGCATACAATCTCATTCGAATCCGTGATGGACACGAGTGGAAGACTGCATTCAGAACCAGATACGGATTGTTCGAATATCTTGTAATGCCATTCGGGCTATGCAACGCCCCTGCAGTTTTTCAACGATTTATAAACTATATTTTCAGAGACTTACTAGATGTCTGTGTTGTGGTATATCTGGACGATATACTTATATATTCACGATCCCTGTCTGAACACATAAGACATGTAAGACTAGTATTATCGAGATTGCTTGCACACAACCTTTATGTGAAACTGAAAAAATGCTTGTTTCATAAAGAAGAGGTACTCTTTCTAGGCTACATCATATCCAAAACAGGAATCGAGATGGACATGAGTAAGATATCCTGCATTCAGGATTGGCCTACACCAACCACACGAAAGGCGCTACAGCGATTCCTTGGATTTTCGAATTTCTACAGGAAGTTCATTAGAAACTTCTCTGCCATTGTGAGACCCCTCACACAGCTCACTAGCATTAAAAAACCATTCAAATGGTCAGATGAAGCAAATACAGCTTTTCACCTGTCAAAGACAAGGTTTACTTCTGCTCCCATATTACGCCATCCAGACCCATCCCTCCAATACATTCTGGAAGTAGATGCGTCAAACATGGCAGTAGGAGCAATACTCTCCCAACGACCAACTCACACTTCACCACTTCATCCAGTCGCCTTTTTTTCTAAATCCCTAAGCAGTCCCGAGATAAATTACCCCGTGGGTGAAAAGGAACTGCTTGCTATAAAATTGGCTCTGGAGAATTGGCGACATCTACTCGAAGGCACCCAATTACCAATACTTATATACACGGACCATAAAAATCTCCAATATCTTCAGACTAACAAAACTCTCTCGCACCGACAGGTACGATGGTCACTATTCTTTTTAAGGTTTAACTTCCTAGTGACCTACACACCTGCAGATAAGAACAAAAAGGCGGATGCACTATCACGACTAACTGAAGAAAACTACTTCGAAATCCCTTCCGTTCCTATAATACCTCACAAACGCATTATTGGAGTTGTCCGTTCCTTGAAGGAAGAGGTTTTGCATGGTATAAGTTTGGATTCACCCCCACCACAACTAAATACTGATGCAGAAGGCTTCCTCTACTACAACGACAAACTTTACATACCACCTACCATACGCACCAAGATCTTGGAATTATCGCATGATGTGCCTATGGCAGGACATATGGGTATGACAAAGACTCTTAATCTGATTACCAGGCAATTCTGGTGGCCTGACATGAAAACATCTATACAAAAATTTGTCTCTTCATGCAATGTCTGTGCCAGGTCCAAAATTGACACTACGAGACCATCCGGTCTACTATGCAGTCTACCAATACCCCAAACTCCATGGGAAGTTGTGTCCTTGGACTTTATAGTGGAATTGCCTCCTTCCAAAGGATTTAATACCATCTTAGTGTCAGTGGACCATCTGACAAAAATGGCACATTTCATTGCTATTCGCAGACTACCTTCGTCCAAACAAACGGCAGAACTCCTGATGAAACATGTCTTTAAGTTACATGGTATCCCAAAAACTCTTCTGTCTGACCGTGGATCACAATTTATTTCCAAGTTCTGGCAAGAACTATGTCACATACTACGGATCGAGCGGAAGCTCACTTCTCCTTACCATCCGCAGACCAACGGACAGACTGAAAGAGTCAACCAATGCATCGAGCAATATTTACGTTGTTACACTTCTTACCAACAGGATGATTGGGTGGATCTTCTCCCTCTGGCAGAATTTGCCTACAACAACGCAACCCACAGTACGACCAAGCAGAGTCCATTCTACTTGAACTATGGGTTTCATCCCTCTATTCTTCCACCACGCATCCTTCCTTCAAATAACCCAGTAGCTTCAGACTATCTTACCCAAATAAAGGACTCTCTGGGTTTGCTTAATACTACCATTGCACACGCTCATAGTCAACAAAAGAAGTACTATGATCTTCGCAGAAGACCTTCTCCTCAGTACGCTATCGGGGACCTCGTTTGGTTCTCAACAAAAAATTTAAGACTGAAAATCCCTAGCAAAAAGCTTGGACCTCTGTTCTTGGGACCTTTCCCAATCAAGAAACTTATTGGAAAAGCTGCAGTACAGCTTACATTGCCAATAGACCTCAAAATACATCCCATTTTCCATGTGTCGCTACTGAAGCCCCATGTTCCTGACCAAGGAATAAGGCCTACTATCCCACCTCCTCCTCCTGTACAAGTTGAAGGTGGAGAAGAATACGAGATAAAAGAGATTCTGGATTCTCGTATCCACAGAGGAAGACTTCAGTACTTGGTTCCATGGAAGAACTATGGGCCCCAAGACGACACCTGGCTAAACACCTCTGACATACATGCCCCTAGATTAATCTGCAATTTTCATGCGAAGTACCCAGACAAACCAGCTCCAGAGGCCTTCAGGAGCCGGCCTTAAGGGGGGGGTACTGTAATGTTCTGGTACCTTTGGGTACCCTAATTACTCTTTCATAAGTGTATGCGCCCCACCATTCTCTTTTGGTAAGGTGCGCATACACCGTTAAGACTGATGCTGTCATCACTGAGCGCCGGACTGGATGGCTATTTAGATCGCCGGCTCTCACTCACATGTGTTCGTTCAAACTGCTTTGTGCCTTGATGCTAACCTGTGTTGAAGCTCACATGCTTGCAAGCATACCTCGCTGTCGGAACCACGCTGCGCTGATCCCTGTATCCCGCTACCGGATCATCCGCTCTTGCCGAACCTCTCCTCTGCTACATTGCTATTAGTGATAAGTACCCCACAGGGGAAACCTCTATAACCTTTATACTAAAGCTTACACTATCTAGCTCTGCATACTAAGGACTATTACTACATCTGCATTATCTAAGATTGCTAGCTCTTGAGCCTACTACCACCTGTTCTTGCACTGGGTTGATCTCTCTTGTATGTCCACCTGCTACTCTGTCATCTACTACCATACATGATTGCTAAACCTATCTGCATCCCATCTGCTACTATCTTACTTTCAAGAACATTTCCTTTCAAGTGTCTGTCATCTACCATCTCTACCCAACCTGTCTCTTCAGCCTATCATCACTGTGTTACTATATACATAAGTCACTCTAGGAAACATCTTATTGAGTGTGTGTATTTACTTGCTGAATTGAGATCATCCACACATGATGAGTCATTGAGAGTTGGGAATGGTGTCTCAGCGTTTCTCTACATGACTACTGAAGTGGAATATTTCTGCAGCTGAAAATCCACATCATACATAAAACGCAGGAGCGTTACACTCACACAGCGTCAGGAGGCAGCAATCCTTCTCCCATGCTCACACAGCATCGGGAGGCACACATCTGACTGTCCTCCTCTCCCCAGCTCACACAGCGTCAGGAGGCAGCAATCAATAGACTTCCTTTGGACAAATTATAGAGGCCTTAACTTCCTCATTCCGAACAGCTGAATGGTTTTCAACTTCTTTACACCTTCCTGCTGCCTTTGAAGCCGACACCCTATAGTAATTGGTGAATTGTCTAACCCAAGCAGAAGTGTATCTCCTGTCTGTGACAACATCCACAGATTTACCTGACTTCCTGTCACAATATATATATATATATATATATATATATATATACAGTGGGTACGGAAAGTATTCAGACCCCCTTAAATTTTTCACTCTTTGTTATATTGCAGCCATTTGCTAAAATCATTTAGGTTCATTCTTCTTCCTCATGAATGTACACATAGCACCCCATACTGACAGAAAAACACAGAATTGTTGACATTGTTGCAGATTTATTAAAAAAGAAAAACTGAAATATCACATGGTCCTAAGTATTCAGACCCTTTGCTGTGACACTCATATATTTAGCTCAGGTGCTTTCCATTTCTTCTGATCATCCCTGAGATGGTTCTACGCCTTCATTTGAGTCCAGCTGTGTTTGATTATACTGATTGGACTTGATTAGGAAAGCCACACACCTGTCTATATAAGACCTTCCGGATCACAATGCATGTCAGAGCAAATGAGAATCATGAGGTCAAAGGAACTGCCTGAAGAGCTCAGAGACAGAATTGTGGCAAGGCACAGATCTGGCCAAGGTTACAAAAAGATTTCTGCTGCACTTAAGGTAACATGCTACCTTATCCTAAATGTGAGTACCATGTATCTTTTTAACCAATAAAGTGGAAAGTTACTTGCAATACTTCACTATTGGAGCTTCTCTCTTCTTTGCATTTTCTGGATACTGTTCCCTTACACTATTGAATCTGTATACCAATGAGGATTTACTGCCTATTAATTCTAATGGTGGAGAGAGTGTGAACGGTCTACCCTGGATTAAGTGGATATCTGGTTAACTATTGGAGGGATCCATAGGAGATACGTATCACGCTGGTTACCCCTGTAGGGGTACTACCCTCTGGTGAGTGCGGGATCAATAGGAGGGGAGCACCTATTCCTTCATTGAGCACCCCCATTTCTACATATCACCCGGGATCCACTTTTTCCTCACCCTCTCTGGATTTTATTCACATCTGGTTTATGGACTCAATTGTGATAATATTTTTATATATTTATTGCTGCTGACATTTTTTTGGAATTTTATGAGACTTTTGCCTGAGGCTATTCGATTTATATATATTCTTTCAAGCTGGTTTATTTATTTGGAGCACTGTAAATGCGCTTTATATGATCACTATCTTTGATATATGCACTTTATATGATTATTTATAGCCACTTGGATCTAGTATTTAATTGTTTGATCACTTCCCCACTGAGCAATTTAACATTTGGATTTAGAACATTTTTTATATGTATTTGTCATCACAAACCCACGTATATCTATCACTATTTTTATTGATTATATACACACAGTCATCATTTTTATGATCACGTAACTATTGAATTATTTATTTATCCTTGAACCACACCTATAGAGAGATTATTGCTTTTAAGACCACTAGATACCTTTAACCTTATATACATTGCACCAGATCTATTTATTGGCCCCAGATTGATTTAGATATATTTGCATCCCTTACCCATTTTTTATTATTCGATTTTTGGCAGCGCCAATTACCTCCATACTTACTCTCATATATTGGATATAGCTTTGCTATATTTTGAGGTAGGCTGCAGCCAGTTCTATAATACTTTAACCATAAGCGCGGAAATCTTTCACTCCTACATGGATTTAGAATCGGTGTGGGTAGAATTCCATAGGGAAGGAGAAAAGGGAAAAGTAATTGTGGGGGTTTGCTATAGGCCACCTAACCAAGGGGAGGAGGTAGAGCTGGAATTTTTAGCACTAATGGGTAAAGTGGCAAAATTGGGATCAGTCATCATATTGGGGGACTTCAATTATCCCGACATTGACTGGGATGAGGGGATTACACACTCACAGAAGGCCGTCTATTCACGGAAACCTTACTGGATAATTACATGTCACAGTTGGTTGATTCCCCTACCAGAGAAAACGCAGTCCTGGATCTATTGATCACTAATGACCCAGACATAATCTCGCAGGTAGGAGTCCAGGACAACCTGGGCTCTAGCGATCACAGGATGATCACATTTAGTATAAATAACAATATAACAAGGCAAGTGGGGAACATAAGAACCCTAAATTTCAGAAGGGCAAACTTTCCAAAATTATACGCCTTGATGGAAAGGGTAAACTAGGACCAAACCCTGGGATCACTGAAAGCAGAGGATAAATGGAATGCTTTAGGAACATATTAAGCAAATGCATCTTGCAGTGCATTCCTATGGGAAATAAATTTAGAAGAGACAAAGCCAAACCTGGCTGGCTAAACCGTAGCGTCAAAAAACTTATTAGGGGAAAAAATTGGCCTTCAAGAAATATGAATCAGAGGGCACAGTATCGGCTTTCGAGCAATACAAGGAGGCAAATAAGAAAAGTAAACACGAAATCAAGATGGCTAAAATCAACTTTGAGAGACAAATAGTGGAGGATAGTAAAAAAAACCCAAAGAAATTCTTTAAATATATCAACAGCAAAAAAACTAAGGCAGAGCATATTGCACACATAATTAACAATGATGGGAGGATGGTTACAGAGGACACTGAAAAAGCAACCGTGTTGAATGCTTTTTTCTCGTCAGCCTTTACACAGGAAAAGGAGGGGTACACTGACCATGACTGTATGGTTAGTAGTAATACACAGGACTTGCCACTATTGCTAACAGAGGGTGAAATCAGGGAAAGGCTGGATAAACTTAACACAAACAAATCACCAGGCCTGGATGGCGTACATCCGAGAGTACTCAAGGAACTCAGTAAAGTTATATCTAGACCACTGTTCCTGATCTTTGCTGACAGTATTAGGACAGGAGATGTACCAGGGGATTGGAGGAAGGCTAACGTGATTCCGATATTCAAAAAGGGCCAGAGGCATATCCCGGGAAATTATAGGCCTGTCAGTTTGACATCGATAGTATGTAAACTTCTGGAGGGGATGATAAGGGACTATATCGTAGGGTTTGCTAAAGACAACAACATCATCAGCGATAATCAGCACGGGTTTACAAATGGGCGTTCTTGTCAAACCAATCTCTTAACATTCTACGAGGAGGTGAGCTGTGAGCTAGATAGGGGCAGACCAGTGGATGTGGTGTACTTGGATTTCGCTAAGGCGTTTGATACAGTTCCCCACAAGCGCTTAATTTATAAAATAAGGTCTGCTGGTATCGACAGCAGGGTTTGCTCTTGGATACGAAACTGTCTAAAAGGCCGTGTCCAAAGGGTGGTAATAAACAGCGCATACTCAGACTGGTCTGAGGTAGTAAGCGGGGTGCCCCAGGGCTCAGTCCTGGGACCAACCTTGTTCAATTTATTCATAAACAACATTGAGGACGGGATCAGTAGTTCGTTATCAGTTTTTGCAGATGACACAAAATTGGCCAGGGCAATAACTGCACAGCATGAAACAGATATCCTACAGGATGACCTGGACAAAATAACAGAGTGGGCAACAACATGGCAAATGAGGTTTAACGTGGAGAAGAGTAAGGTTTTGCACTTGGGGACTAAAAACATAAAAACACAATACACGTTAGGAGGGGAACCCTTGGGGGAATCAAAAATGGAGAAGGATCTGGGAGTCTTGGTTGATGATAGATTAGGCAACAGCATGCAATGTAAAGCGGCAGCTGCCAAAGCCAGCAGAATATTAGCATGCATAAAAAAAGGGATGTATTCCACTATAATCCTTCTACTTTATAAAACTCTGGTCCGACCGCATCTGGAGTATTCTGTCCAGTTCTGGTCGCCAGTCCTCAGGAGGGATGTGTTGGAGCTGGAGAGAGTCCAGAGAAGGGCAACTAAACTGATTAGGGGATTGGAGGACCTTAACTATGAAGAGCGTCTGCAATTGCTCGATTTATTCTCCCTGGAGAAGAGATGTCTGAGGGGGGACATGATAGCAATTTATAAATATCTTAATGGGAATCTCAGCTTAGAAGGGATTGCATGAGGACTCGAGGACATACAATGAGATTAGAGGAGAAGCGTTTTAACCTCAGGCAACGAGCGGGGTTCTTTACTGTTAGGGCTACAAGATTGTGGAATTCTCTACCACAAGAGGTGGTTTCTGCGGGAAGTATGGTGGCTTTCAAAAGACTCTTAGACTTACATCTCAAGGATCAGGACATTAAGGGCTATGTGAGATGATTACAGCCACACACACCTACACAGGTTGAACTGGATGGACTATTGTCTTTATTCAACCTCACCTACTATGTAACTATGTGAAGAAACTAAGTATCCGATAGCTCTGCCCAGCCCGGTTGGACCCATTTAGGACTAAACTATCCACTAGCCTACTCATGTCCACATAAAAGAAAGCAGGGGGACTCCAGTTCCATCAGTGTCCTTCACAGGACTGGGGCTAGCTGGAGGTGAGGGAGATCTTCCTTCTACCACTTCTTTTTTTCTAGCGGGAAGAACACTTTAGCTGGAATCTTCTCATCCAGTACCAGGTCATTCACCTGAAAGCATTTAGGCATGCTTTCCCACCATTCTACAAGCACTTGGACAGCATCCAATATATAATCAGCTCGTGCGTCAAGTAAGTAAGCTCTCTGGTCTGGAGCCCAAGCTCTCGCTCACCGTCTAATTTCTGCTTCAGTGCATTCACTCCCTGTGACTTTAAGAACAATGCTTCAGTCTAGGTGGGCTCCTTGGGAATGGGCCCATGCTTGGGCGAGGGTCAGGTTCATGGCTCCCCCCATGACTGGCTTGTGGGTAGGTACACTCAGGGCTGGAGCGGCACAGAGGATCCTGGACGAGCCCCAAAATGTAGCACAACCCCCACGGGGCTGCTGAATATGTTCCCTTCCTCCGCACTCCCTTGACCCTGAGGCACCTCCAACCCGCTTAACACTATTGGTTCTGACATATTAGCTCAAAAACACCAAAGACACTTGAATATTAATATATTACTTTACTGATGTAAAGAGAATAGACAAGTATATTTTCAACACAACTGAAAATGTTATTAAAAAGGCACAATGATATTTTGAATCTCTGGGACCCAGAAACAAATGTGAGGCCCAAGACTCAGAATCGAATTCAACAACATGATAGATTGTGAATAGTTATAACAATATCTAATTAAGGATGCATATATAAATGTTATGAAACTTCTTTTAAGAACACTGTGAGAGTGACAATCAGACATTCAAATCTATATTGGCTATATATATAGCAGATAAATTTAACTAACTCGGCTGAATATGTGTATATATGTGTATCTCAATAGAATACCTTTCAACCTTCAATATAATAAACTGAAAGAGTGCACTCTATCACCTATAGGGGGCCCCCTTTGTTTTATGAATTACTTGAGTCTTTTCCTAGCAAGGCCTTGCAAATCTTCGCCGGCAGCTAGAGCTCTAGTCATTCACATAAATAAAATTTGTAATCCACAGGGAAAGGGGTGTTTGTAAATCCAAGTTCTGCTTAAGATATGTTCAGTATCAACCACTTTACAAATACTTGCAACCTTCCGGTTTACCACACACTGCAATAACTCAGGAGTAGTGATACATGAACATCGGATGGGGCGGTTCGCGAACGCCATCCGCAAACTTTCTCAAATGTTCGGGAACCGCAAGTTTGCGGCGGTCCCCATTCACTTTAATGGCAGGCGAACATTAAAAACCTCCAGGTCATATTTGGAGCCACAAAATACTTACTAGCTGTGCACAAATAGTCCCACAACATGGACACTGACATACCAAGAGTATTGCTATTGGAAAATTTGTCATAAAAATCTTTTTTTTTTTTTTCAGCCAAAATTGTATTTTTTTTCTAAATCAGCCAGAACCGACAGCAGCCAGTAAATGCATGTCAAATACATATAGGGTCCATTCACAGGTCTGTAAAATGGGTCCGCATCCCTTTCCACAACTTAGTGGAATGTTTACAGACCCACTGATTTTCAATGCCAGTCTGAAAAATTAGGCATTCACAGGATAAAGAAGTAAGTGTCGGCCAGTACAGGCCCCAAAAATAAGCCAACAGACCGTCACCTGACAGCAAAGAACTTTGTATTCTGTGGCTGGAGGTACATTAGGCATACACAGGATACAGAAGTAAGTGTCGGCCAGTACAGGCCCCAAAAATAAGCCCACAGGCGTTCACCTGACAGCAAAGAACTTTGTATTCTGTGACTGGAGGTACATTAGGCATACAAAGGATACAGAAGTAAGTGTCGGTCAGTACAGGCCCCAAAAATTAGCCCACAGGCGTCCACCTGACAGCAAAGAACTTGGTTTTCTGTGGCTGGAGGTACATTAGGCATACACAGAATACAGAAGTAAGTGTTGGCAAGTACAGGACCAAAAATTAGCCAACAGGCGTTCACCTGACAGTAAAGCACTTTGTATTCTGTGGCTGGAGGTACATTAGGCATACACGATAAAGAAGTAAGTGTTGGCCAGTACAGGCCCCAAAAATTAGCCCACAGGCATTCACCTGACAGCAAAGAACTTGGTTTTCTGTGGCTGGAGGTACATTAGGCATACACAGGATACAGAAGTAAGTGTCGGCCAGTACAGGCCCCAAAAATTAGCCCACAGGCGTTCACCTGACAGCAAAGAACTTTGTATTCTGTGGCTGGAGGTTGCTGTGTGGAGCAGGGACAGACTGTACAGTGACACAAGTCGCTAGCTAATAGGTCCACAAAAGTCTTTTGTCAGTGTAGGGAGAGGTTGCTGTGTGGAGCTGGGATAGACTGTAGCAATTAGGCATTCAACGGACATAAAAGGCCGTTTATGCCGCTGTATTTACCTAAGACAGGGACCATGAATTGTTATGGGTGGTGGCGGATATTTGTGGCCTGTCATGAGGAATTTGAATCAAACATGGTCTATTGGTCACATGTGTTGAATTCCTCCGTGATCCATGCCTCATTCATTTTTAGAAATGTGAGGTAGTCAACACTGTCGTGAGCTAGGCGAGTGAGCTTATCGGTCATGATCCCCCTGCTGCGCTGAACGTCCTTTCGGACAGGACACTGGACGAGGGGCAAGCCAACAGTTCCATTGCAAATTGTACAAGCTCTGGCCAGAGGTCAAGCCTGCCCACCCAGTAGTCCAGGGGTTCATCACTTCTCAGAGCGTCCACATCGGCTGTTATCCCGATGTAGTCTGTCAGTCTATGCGTTCCCTGATGCTGGAGCCTTTGCAGTCAACGCATAAGTCGCGGTAAGCCCAACACTCACAAAGGGACGATCCACTGGACGGATGGAAAATAGGGTTTCCATCCGTCCAGATTTGACAGATCGGATTGGATCGGATGTCAGCGGACATGTCTCCGCTGACATCCGATGCCCTATAGACATGCATGGAGGGACCATTCAGATCCGCCAAAAAAACAGACAGGCAGATCTGAAAGGTTCACCTGTGTGAAAGGGGCCTAAGAAGGCCCCTGGACTCCCATTACCCAGCCCAGTGGGAGCAACGCCGTCAGAACCCACAAAGCCACACTCCAGGCTCTCACCGTCCAGGCTCTTCTCCTTCTCCTCTCTCCTCACAATTGTCCTCCACTCCACCTTCCATCATGCCGATCCTCCCTCTCCTCCTCGGCTGAATCCTCCTTTTCTGCTGATACCGTCTCTTCCGCAGCACCGCCCAAGATCCCCAGAACCTATTCAGCATGCCAGGTGAGACGTTGCTATGCTATGCTGTGCTGCATCATTTGTGCCTGGAAACCAAGAGCCACACTGGTCCTGCACTCCTTTCAGCTTTGCGTTCACAGGCAGATTAGTTTCTAACACCGCTCAATTTGACAGTTGGTAAAGTGGTGTGCGACAACGGTGCCAATCTGCTGAGCGCACTGAAACAGGGAAAAATTACACACGTTCCATGCATGGCACACGTCCTGCACTTGGTCGTGCAGCGATTTGTTGTCAAATACCGTGGGGTCTAGGATGTCTTGCGGAACGCCAGGAAAATCTCGGGCCATTTCAGAAGATCTTACACAGCTATGGCTCGCCTTGCTGACATTCAGCGGTGACACAACCTGCCCGTCAGACGTCCTATTTGTGACTGCCCGACATGATGGAACTCAAACTTGTATATGCTTGATAGGCTGCTCCAGCAGAAATGTACAGTTAACGACTACCTGTACGAACTCTGCGGCAGGACAGGTTCTGGGGAGCTTGGTTTTTTTTCATGGCGCCAGTTGCTGCTCATGCGCGACGCATGCATACTTCTGCAGGCATTTGATGTGACTGATCACCAAACTGGTCAGTGACATCGTACCTTAAGCCTTCTTTCTGGAGCGTGCATTACGTTGTGTCTTTGATCAAGCCGTTGAGGAGCAGGAGCAGTAAGATGAGGAAGTCGCAATGCTGGATATATATAGAAAGCATATTATAGTGGATTTGTATTGTGCAGCATTGTGACTGGTGAGCGGTTCTGCAGCAATACTACAACTACAAAGAGTGACAAACGCAATTAGAAAAAAGTATTATAACTGGTGTGATAGACCAGTGGCCCCCCAAAACGACAGATTGAAGCGGGGGTGTTATATAACAATATACTTTTATAATAATGTATTTGGGTACTGCAGAAATTTTGCCTCTGCATCATCGACGTCACTTTCCCCACCAGTAAAATTAGAGTTCTCGGAGTAGGCAGCAACAGCGGGGACCAACCTCCTTCGGCTGATCTGGGTACTGTCGTCAGACTGCTGAGTGGCGGCTGTTGCTACCTCCTCTTCCTGATCCGATGCCAAGAATGGCTGCGCATGGTAAATGTCTTGTGATGGATCCGAAAATAATTCCTGTGACTCAAGCGGAGGGTATATGGTGGTGGTGGTGGTGTTGGTGGTGGTGTCTTTGGGGGTGCACACAGCAGGGAGTGAAGAGAGTGCAGATAGAGAGGATGAGGAGGGTGCAGAAGAGTAAGGCTGAGTGAGCCACCCAACCAAGTCTGGTGCGTCCTTTGACGTAATCGAACGCACCTTCTGCAACTTCCCACTTTGGCTCCGGCCTGGTGCTTCTGCCCTACCCCTACCACCCCTGCGGAAGGGCCTGCCTCTTCCTCTGCCTGTCATTTTTTAAATGACCCTGTGACAAAAGTCTCTAGAGAAGCGCAGTATATGTGGAAAAAGGTATATAACACCCCGCTTCAATCTGACGTTTTGGGGGGCCACTGGTATATCACACCAGTTATAATACTTTTTTTCGAGTATCTTTTGTCACTGTGTGTACCAGAGTTAACGCAGTGAAAGAGGCAAAATTTCTGCAGTACCCAAATACACTATTATGAAAGTAAAATGGGGGATGACCTGTGTTGGGTGCTAAGGGTGGTGCCACATCCCAATATAGTCTCAAAAAAGAAAGATTTTCCCCTTGTTGGTGGGATTTTTTAGGCACTCATGTCTACACAAGTTTAATTCAAAAATGTTTAATATTTTATTGAAATAACAAAATTAACAAAGTAATACAAGGCAAGTAAATAAGTAGAGATACATCACATATGCACTTGAATAAGGCACCAATTGCAGGGTGAGGACTCCAGACCCGACTAGTTTCGGAGTTATACAACTACTCCTTCTTCAAGGGGACAAAATAGGAGACCCTGAATGGTGGTCTGTAGGTAATTGATCAAACAAAAGTCAATCAAATGCGAATAATGATACAGATATTCATACAGTACATAAGTTTGTATAAAAAGATTTGAAGTATTAATCACAACTTACATTCTGTGCGGTGATGGATAAAACTATATACCTGCCGGTATATGTTAAAAACAGGTGCTCTCTGCGCTCTGCCAAAAACACGGGTTGATTGTGTGGTTGATGAAATCCAACAAATGAAGCCCTCATAGACTTGTGTTGTAGGGAAAGATTATGCCCATATATGTGGATAATCCCAGGAAGACATCAAGTCAGAGCAACTGGATCCCAATGATTGGCCGATCAGCTACAGAGGAGAAATATAGGATCATAAAAGCATGTTGGTCCCATAATATAAGCTGGCCATATTTTTTGAAAAGGGGACAATAGGAAAGGCTCGGAGATGGAATGAGGAGTTCCATCTCAGTGCCAGAGTGACAACATGTATTTTTGAATAGAAAGCTAACAATCCCATTCCTATATAGGTGGGGAGGAAAGAAAGCCAATAAGGGATTGGTGAATACCCATAATTATCCCTTAAAAACAATTATAAGTTAGTTTCCCCTAATCAGCGAAATAAGGGCCAGATAAAGCACAGTTACCCCCATCATCTATAAAAAGATTTGGTGAGGTATCAATAAAAAAGTTACCTTTTGCACGGTGTTTAAACAGACTGGATTAGATCAGGTCCTCACAGTGTTCTCAGCAAGCGAACAATGAATTCACTGCTGAGAAGAGGGTATATGTGTGGAGTCAATTGGACTTCACAGCTGTGTATACTTAACTGGCTTGGTTCACTACTCCCTGTGCTGATTGCCTGATGGGGTCCCTGGTGCGGAGGGGCGTGGAACGCAGGCGGGGTATGGTATGCGTCACCGTCTGTAGGTCTCGCGATGCGAGACCTTAACATGACAGAAGACGCAAAATGCGGCTCGCCACTAGGTGGCGGCCGCTTTCCGTGCCGGGTTGTCTGCTTGATAGAGATTCACTGGCGACAAATACCACATTCTTCTGTCCTAGGCGGACAGAGAATGACAGGCATTAAATAAAAAATTGTCTCATTGTAACGAAGAAGTATGTTTTGAAGGAAAATTGTATATTATAGCCCCATTGAGGCTATTATCGCCGATCTTTTACTGTCCTTGTAAAAATGCAAGGGAAGAACGAAAGGCATAAATAAAGAGACAAAAATGCAAAGATTTTTCTTATCATTTTGACTTCAACCCTTAAAGGTTCTGGATGAGCGCAGGAGCATCTGTTGAGAGAACAGAAACCAGAAATGGAATTATATGCAAGCATTGAACATAAAATGCATTTGAAAAAATAATGGTATTGCCAATACTGATCCCTATTGATGACAAATTAGGATGACAGGATGGTTCACATTTAGAAATAATATGGGAATTTGTCGGCAGAGGGGAAGGAGGGCTTATTTCTCCATTCCTCCCGAACTGAAACCTTCTAAGAAAGGTTTAAAGGATACCATCTCGTTTAATCCTGGGGGTTCAGTGGCTTTGAGGAGATAGATCCACCGTAGTTCCATTTGCAGGAGGACCTTGTTCCAGTCTCCTCCTCTGGAACTAGGGTGGATCCTGTCCAAAATCAAAAATTTGATTTTGGGACATTTCCCTGGATGAACAAGTGCCGCATGTCGCCCGAGGGGGAGATCAGGGTCACAGGTCTTAATACTTTTTATGTGTCTGTTGGCACGTTTAAAGAAATCTAACTTGGTCTTGCCGACGTAGAAACAGCCGCACTCACAGAGCAGTAAATATACCACTCCGTGAGTGCGGCAGTTAGCGAAATGTTTGGGCCTAAATACCTGGCCATTCGGCAGGGTGGGGTTTTTAGATGTCAGCATAAAACCACAGTATCTGCAACTGCCACAAATATAAGTGCCCTTATATTTGCACTGGTCATGTTTTTCTTGATCTTTAAATTCGCTCTGAACAAGTTTGTCTTTGAGTGCTGGTACCTTACGATAGGTAAAATGGGGTTGTTCTGGGACGTATTTGCCCACAATGGGGTCCAAAGCAAGCACATGCCAGTATTTGGATACTATTTTTTTAATTGTTAAATGTTGTTCCGAATATGTTGTTATTATTCTTAAAACTGGGTCATCCTCTTTCTTCTCTTTGGGGGACAATAGTTTACTCCTTTCACTGGAAATTGCTTTTTTATAAGCTTTTTTCAGGATTGTTTTTGTGTACCCCCTGGCCAGGAGTCTAGTTCTAAGATCGTCCGCTACTTTGCGGAAGCCTTCTAGATCTTTGCAATTACGTCTGGCTCTCAGATACTCCCCATATGGTATGGAGTGTACCAGAGACCGAGGATGAAAACTAGATGCATGGAGGATGGTGTTCCCCGCAGTGGGCTTCCGAAAAAGGTCACTGTGGAGAGCACCATCCTCCCCCCTCGTTACTTCCACATCCAAGAATGTGACCAAGTCCTTGCTTGCATTCATGGTAAAGGTTAGGTTAAAGTCATTTCGATTCATCCTGTCTATACAATTATCAAGAAGTTCAGATGAACCCTGCCAAATCATAAAGATGTCGTCTATGTATCGTAACCACATACTGATGTGGTCCGTATACATAGAGGTAGTCTCATTTGTAAGAAAGGATTGCTCCCACTCCCCCAGATACAGGTTGGCGTAGGATGGGGCACAACAAGTGCCCATCGCTACGCCCTGTATCTGGAGGTAGTGGGAGCCATTGAAGGTGAATACATTATGATGTAAAATATATTGTAAGATAGACAGGATGAATTCTCCGTAGGCGTCGAGGGTATAGTTAGATGTTATGGCGTGTTGTACAGCTGCCATCCCCCGTTCATGGGGGATAGAGCTGTACAAGGCCTCGACGTCAACGGTGACGAGTAGACTATCTTGTGGGATTTGTATGTCCTCAATTTGTTGCAAAAAGTGTATCGTGTCACGGATGTGTGAGGGTAAGGCCGTTACCAAGGGTTTGAGGAAAGCATCTACCAGTTTACTGGCACTGTCGGAGATGGAGCCCCGACCTGATATAATTGGCCGTCCGGGTGGATCAGTAGCATTTTTATGAATTTTAGGGAGTGAATAAAACGTTGGAGTGACAGGGAATGGTATACGTATAAATTCCCATGTATGCTTCGGAATCACGTTATTCAAATATGCTGTGTCAATTAATTGATAAAATTCTTGTTGATACTTGATCACTATGTTTGATGTAATTTTGCGATACCAATTCTGATTTCTAAGAATTTTGTAACACATGGCTGTATATTGTGAATTGTTCATGATGACAACGTTTCCGCCTTTGTCAGCCTGTTTAATTGTGATTAAATGATTTTGTGATAATTTATTGATGGCCAATCTTTGGCTAGTCGTGATGTTTGATGTTTTGGATGGCCGAATATTTATTTTTTCGACCTCTTTTGTTACAAGCTTAACAAAGGCGGAAACGTTGGCATTAGTGGAAATGGGAAATTTGTCGGATTTTTTCCTCAAAGATTCGGTCTTATGAATCGGATTTGGTTGCTTGGGGTCTGCACCCTCAAGGAGTGATGGCAAATCAATTTTGTCGATCAAATCGTCGTTCTCTTCCAGTAAAGATATCAGTGTATCTAAAATGGAGTCCTTTTTGGTCTTGGGTACATTGGATATGTTAGTTTTGTCATATGCGGCCTTGAAATTCAACTTACGAGCGAAAAGGTGAAGATCTTTAATAAAGTCAAATTTTTTAAGGGAGGTATTTGGACAAAAGCTGAGACCTTTGGATAAAACCTCGATTTCATCTGAGGATAGCTCATAGTCAGACAAATTAATGACTGACAAGTCCATTTGTGCCGGATTGGTGGTGGGGCCCATAGAAAGGTGAGGTGTAGGGGTTTTTATTGTGTCATTGGTGTAAAAGTCGGGGCTCTCTGATGAACCAGTTCTAAAAAAGTGGCATCTTGGAGATTAGTAGTGGATACAAGTGAGAGAGGTATTTGGGATATATTGGGTGTAGGTGTGTTAGTGAGAGGAGAGGTGACATCTGGTGGTGGTTGAGTGATATTATCTGAATGGGAAGTGTGTGGCTTGAATAGTGAAAGGTTGGGGGTTCGTTCTTGTTGGATATTAGATTTTTTCATTGTCTGTCCAATTACTGTTTCATCTTGGAATGCTCGTTTTACTCCTTCCTTAACTTTTTGTTTAATTTAATTTTTTGGAACATGTGATGTATTTTTGGATGAAGGGTGAGATATATTCGTCTGATATTGTTTTTTAGGTGGCCCATTGTACAATATTTTGTTGGTGTTCCACTTATATGCCTTTTTCTGTTCAAAGGCCATAGTGTCTCTATTTAATTTGTTTTGTTTTTTTATCAAAATGTTGCGATTGTGAATTTCTAGATGTTGTTTAAGTTGTTTTTCCTTTTCATCAAAGAGTTTATGTGTTTTGTATTTTTTCATTTTGTCACATAGACTGTTAATTTCTTTGTCTAGGATCGCAGATCGACGAGTGTATTCGTTGATTAGTAGTGTCATAAGGGTGGCTGAGCAATCAGTCAGGGCTTGTTCCCAGTTGGTCTTAAATTCCGGGCTTAAGTCCTCTAATAGTGGAAACAGTTGAATTCTAAGGCCTGTGGGGTTTGTTTTATTTTTAAGATAGTCCTGAAAAGATTTTACATGCCAAAAATTGGCTGATTTTTTCTCAAGGGCTTTGGACAATTGGAAGAAGAGAGCGGACAGGTCCGCATCTGCATACTCCCTTTGTCCAAAGTCCCTGAGATATTGAGACATAAGGTTCTCCCATTCATCTCCCGTGTACTCGGCCATAATGACTGAAACCAACCAGGAGAAAAATGGGGGTTCCTGAAAATAAGTTTTGGAGAGACGATAAATTCGATACAATCAAAATTGGAAGATGACTGCCAATATCTGCAAGACCAAATGTGGTAACACTGGTTATCTGTTCACATTAACAAGTTATGATTGATGGTTCAAACAAGTATTTTTGAAAATAATAATATATAAAAAAGTTTTTTACTTCTGTTTATCCGCGGAGGGGAAGGGGACAAAATCACCTTCGCGGGGGAACAGAAAGGACACAACACAGGTTAAGCGGGGAATGGTATTTGCTACCTGAATAAGTCAAATGGGGGATGACCTGTGTTGGGTGCTAAGGGTGGTGCCACATCCCAATATAGTCTCAAAAAAGAAAGATTTTCCCCTTGTTGGTGGGATTTTTTAGGCACTCATGTCTACACAAGTTTAATTCAAAAATGTTTAATATTTTATTGAAATAACAAAATTAACAAAGTAATACAAGGCAAGTAAATAAGTAGAGATACATCACATATGCACTTGAATAAGGCACCAATTGCAGGGTGAGGACTCCAGACCCGACTAGTTTCGGAGTTATACAACTACTCCTTCTTCAAGGGGACAAAATAGGAGACCCTGAATGGTGGTCTGTAGGTAATTGATCAAACAAAAGTCAATCAAATGCGAATAATGATACAGATATTCATACAGTACATGAGTTTGTATAAAAAGATTTGAAGTATTAATCACAACTTACATTCTGTGCGGTGATGGATAAAACTATATACCTGCCGGTATATGTTAAAAACAGGTGCTCTCTGCGCTCTGCCAAAAACACGGGTTGATTGTGTGGTTGATGAAATCCAACAAATGAAGCCCTCATAGACTTGTGTTGTAGGGAAAGATTATGCCCATATATGTGGATAATCCCAGGAAGACATCAAGTCAGAGCAACTGGATCCCAATGATTGGCCGATCAGCTACAGAGGAGAAATATAGGATCATAAAAGCATGTTGGTCCCATAATATAAGCTGGCCATATTTTTTGAAAAGGGGACAATAGGAAAGGCTCGGAGATGAAATGAGGAGTTCCATCTCAGTGCCAGAGTGACAACATGTATTTTTGAATAGAAAGCTAACAATCCCATTCCTATATAGGTGGGGAGGAAAGAAAGCCAATAAGGGATTGGTGAATACCCATAATTATCCCTTAAAAACAATTATAAGTTAGTTTCCCCTAATCAGCGAAATAAGGGCCAGATAAAGCACAGTTACCCCCATCATCTATAAAAAGATTTGGTGAGGTATCAATAAAAAAGTTACCTAACTAAAAGTTATTATGAAAGTATAACACCCAGCTTCAATCTGTTGTTTTGGGGGGCCACTGGTTTATCACACCAGTTATAAAAAATATTTTCTAGTAACTTATGTCACTGTGTGTAGCAGAGTTAACGCAGCGAAAGAGGCAAAATTTCTGCAGTACCCAAATTCACTATAATATGCTTTCTATATTAGAAAGTATGTTATAAGTGTATTACACCCCTATATACTGCACACCAAACAATAGTATACCTAGGTAGAAACAAAAAAAGAGGAGATAGCTGCGCTCAATACATGAATAGATGCAGGCTGCCAGTACAAAGGTAATATCAGACCAAAAAGCAGTGTATAATAAAGTACAGCGCCAAATTCCAAATAAATTAATATATAGGAGGAAAAAATGAATATAAAGGAGAAAAAACAGACTAAGCAAAGTCCATAGAGTCCGTGAGGCCAGGTGCTGAAGTGCAGAGATGAATGCAAAGCCGGAAGGGCAGCCAAGCATGGAACATGGAGATAACCACCAGGATAGGGTCCACTCTAAGGTCCAGCACCAGATCCACCACGGTACTTCTTTCAAAATAATATATCCTCATATGTTCAAATGTCTCAGATGATAGATGATAATATCCCTGAGTCTTATCCTAGCAGATCTCAGCCACCAGCCGCACTGACAGCCTGCTAGAGGTCAGCTGATCACAGTCAGCATACCTCAGCACAGGGTAGGGGCGGGTGTTCACCCTAAACACCCGCCCCTACCCTGTGCTGAGGTACGCCCACGGTGATCAGCTGACCTCTAGCAGGCTATCAGTGCGGCTGGGGGCTGAGATCTGCTGGGATAAGACTCAGGGATATTATCATCTGAGACATTTGAACATATGAGGATATATTATTTTGAAAGAAGTACCGTGGTGGATCTGGTGCTGGACCTTAGAGTGGACCCTATCCTGGTGGTTATCTCCATGTTCCATGCTTGGCTGACCTTCCGTAACAGGGGGTCTAAAGTTCCGGTAAGGGAATCCCTATACATGAGCACGTGGTGATCGTCAGGATTGTGTTCTCACTTATGGTGTTGGAATCTTTTTGCATTCATCTCTGCACTTCAGCACCTGGCCTCACGGACTCTATGGACTTTGCTTAGTCTGTTTTGTTTCCTATAAATTCATTTTTTTTTCTCCTATATATTAATTTATTTGGAATTTGGCTCTGTACTTTATTATACAATAGTACACCTATACCAGTCTTTTCAGTGCCGGTTCACACTGATGCGATGCGGGAACACTGCGAATATATCTGCGTGTTCCCGCATCGCATCCGCAGCACAGGCAGTTCACACTGCCATATGCGATACGCTGGGGGTGTCAATTCAAATTTAACGACACCCCCAGCTCATTTACTTTACTTAGTGCCGGTTCACACTGATGCGATGCGTGAACACTGCGAATATATCTGCGTGTTCCCGCATCGCATCCGCAGCACAGGCAGTTCACACTGCCATATGCGATACGCTGGGGGTGTCAATTCAAATTTAACGACACCCCCAGCTCATTTACTTTACTTAGTGCCGGTTCACACTGATGCGATCACAGAGATCACATGTAATTCGGAGCGCACTGCTCCTAAAATTACATGCGATGTCTGTGCGGTGCAAATTCAGCCATACAGATTGTATGGCTGAATTCGCACAGCAATCGCAGTAAACACGCGCAGGGCCCTTTTTTGGTCCGCAGCAGAATCGGATAGCATGGTGGTTCACACCAGTGCGATCCGATTCTGTGCGAACTGTCGATCGCACTGCAATATGCGATCTGAGCCGGGGGTGTTGTTAACTTTGAATTGACACCCCCCGTGTATCGCATATGGCAGTGTGAACTGCCTGTGCTGCGGAATGCGATGCGGGAACACGCAGATATATTCGCAGTGTTCCCGCATCGCATCAGTGTAAACCGGCACTGACAGTCTGTCCCTGCTCCCCACAGCAACCTCTCACTACACTGACAAAAGACAGAATATAGATAGTACACCTATGCTAAATACCAGTCCTTAAAAGGACTTTTGTGGACCTATAACCAAGCGATCTGTGTCACTCACTGACAATCTGTCCCTGCTCCACACAGCAAACCTCTCCCTACACTGACAAAAGACAGAATATAGATAGTACACCTATACCAAATACCAGTCCTTAAAAGGACTTTTGCGGACCTATAACCAAGTGATCTGTGTCACTGACAATCTGTCCCTGCTCCACACAGCAAACCTCTCCCCACACTGACAAAAAGCAGAATGTAAAATGGCAGCCAGATCAGGTCTATTTATAAGGTAGGGGGTATGTACCACCTGATGGATGTGTCATGGGTCAAAGTTCTTCACAATGTAAAAGAATATGGCCGCTGTGAATATCGCCATATGTTCGCATGATCGGCGGACAGTGAACGAGCAAAGTTTGCCGCGAACCGCAAGGCCATCTCTACTCAGGAGTGTCCTATGGTAACCGCTCCAGCTATCTCAGAGTTCTTACTGCATCTGTGCTGTGTCACGGGCTCTCTCACTCCCTCTGCACTCACAACAAATTAGGTCTTTCTCACCCAATTCTCAGTCACTTCTGTCCAACAGGCCTCCGCTCCAGGTCTGTCCTCTGCAGCTTCCGTCACCTCTCAGATATGCGCCCACACACAGGCCTCAGCCTCCACTCGCTCTGCTCTCCGCAGCGGTCCTCCTCCTCTTTCAGACCCTCCGCTCTCCACGAGGTCCCCGAAGCAAGAGAGCGTACTTCTGACCCCGCCCCTTATTTATCTTCTCCCCCACAATCCTCTGCGGAGCCCTCTGCTCCCTGGGAGTATAGTCCAATCAGGCCTTTCATACACAGTCTTCTTCCTCCTCAGGACTACATCTCCCATGATCCAATGCACCACCCTCACAGGAGAACCATACTAAGCACCAGACTTAAAGGAACAGTACTTCAGCCTCAATTATACTGTACGCTGTTTCTTCACTTGGCTACATGTAGAACTGTATTGGCCGATGAAGGTTTCCTGTATAGATGGGAAAAGAGGTTGCAATGTTCATCCACCCAGATCTGCACATCCAGGAACATAACCCTATTCTTGCTGAATTCCATGGTACATTTGAAATCATTGCAGCCGGTACAATCCGTAAGGGTGCTTAGTTCCGATCTTGTGCCATCCCAGATCATGGAGATATTGTGGATGTATCTGAGCCACAAAACAACGTGGCACAGATCCACCGACGCATCCTCATTAAAAAACAAATCACGCTACCACCCCCCCCCCCCAGGTACAGGTTGGCGTGCAATGGGGGGTATGGGATTTATGGGATTATTGGTGGTAACCTTTGAAGTCCTATACATCTTCTTTTTTTTTTTTCTAATTTTGTGAACTTTATTTCTTAACCTGCCCAGCAATTGTTATGGAAAAAACATATAGGATATCCACGCTAAAAACATATAAATTACAAACAAGCAGCTCCCTAAAGTGTTTGTAACTCCCCCCCCCCCCCCCCCCAATAAAAAAAAAAAAAAGATCATGTTCCCTTAAAGCATGTTATACAGCACAGTGCTTGTGCTGTGCAATTTGGCCCATTCTATTACCTAGTTTTGGATCCTGTCTGCTTACCAGAAGGATTGCCAGGCAAATCTATATTGTTCTCTGCCTACCAGAGCGCAGGATCTGCTAGTGAGGTCTGCTCAATGTGCTCAGGTGCAATTCAGTTTATCTGCAGTGTTTCACACTGGTCCAATATGGAGGCATATTGGACAGTGGGAGGAAACCTGACAAATGAGTGCACAGGCATTTAGTACAGCCCTGGTGATTGGCAGAGGAAAGTGCTTCGGTGCATGCTGGGGTACTGTATAAATGCCAAGAGCACATGTGCTCGGGGTCTTTCAGCTGGAGAGTGGAGTCCCGGAGGGAGAAGGTGGCTGTCTTCTCCTCTGTAGAAGTTACCATGCGGCCTAAGGTAGTCGACCTGAGGGCCTACAGAGCTAGAGAGGAACTGAACCCAGAGGTCCTGTAAAGCTGACTGGAAGGGAGACACTGGAAGGATCTGATTCTGCATACAGCGATACAGATCTGTGAGAAGGGGCCTGACCTGCGGGGGGGGGGGGGGGCGGGGCATTCCTGCAGCTAGAAGAGTCAGTGGATGAGTGTCAGTAAAGGGGATGCTAGAGAGTATCCTGAAGATAATGTAGTTCACCAAGTCTATTGCTGGAAAAAGAGCAAGTAGATTTAACCCTTTCCATACATGTGGCAGTATGGCCAAAGCAGTGTGACTGCTTCCACAAGCAACTTTGTGAGGCCAAGTGAGAGTTGCCCTTATCAGCTGTATATAGTTCCAGTTGGAGTATCCCACTATTTCCCTCACCCATCCAAGTTCCACAATAGAGATTTGTCATCTGAATCTGACACCGACACTGATCCAGAAAGGGACAACGCCGATGATCCCGCACCTGACCTAAGCGATGTGCGCACTTGGTGCCCTCTAAACAGCGATGCAGACCAGGCAGCGCCCCCGAGATTCCGATTCATTGGATCTCCTGGGATGAAAGTTGATGTGGAGAGTGACAACCCTCTGGCGTACCTGAAATTATTTCTTACTGAGGAGGTAATTTTAAAAATCGTCACAGAAACCAACCGCTACCATGAGCAGCAATCCGCTACGCTGCGTGCCAGATTTTCCAGATCCAGAAAATGGGAACCGGTCACTAAAGAGGACATCTGGACTCATCATCCTTCAGGGGGTGGTAGACGGAACAGATGTGCTGAAGCTGCAAGTCGTGATCGACTATAATCACACATGGGAGGTGTCGACCGAGCCGATCAGGCAATGACATTTTACCGGGCGATGCAGAAGCAACAGAAGAAATATTACAAAAAGATTTTCAGGCATCTCCTTGAACAATGCCTTTGGAACGCCTATATCCTTTATAAAGCAAACACTAACATACCTCTTGTTCATTCTGACTTTATGTGGAAGGTGGCTGAGCAGATTTTTGTCAACCACCCGACGCCATCAGTATCTGCTAACAGACCCGGACGATGCGCTGTTGACGTTGGCAATCCAGAACGCCTGACAGGTCGTCATTTTGTAGACTTTGTACCGCCAACCGCAAGAAAGTTAGCGCCTACCAGGATGTGCGTCGTTTGCTGTTCCAAGAGAGATGGCAATGGAAAAAAAGTCCGAAAGGAAACAAGGTACTATTGTCCTGATTGCAACGTCGGACTTTGTCTAGTTCCATGCTTCAAACTGTTTCACACTCAGGATGTGTATTGAATTTCTTTGTTTGACACATTTCAATATTTTTTATTGCATTATTGAATAAAATTATATTATTGATTAGATTATAATTCATGTGTTTGTGTTTCAAACGGATCACATCTGGGATGTCTACTAGAGTCTTGTTTTGGTCAGGTTTAAGTAAGTATTTACTAAGAATTGTAGGCCTACAATACATAACGCCAAATTTCCATGCAAAAAATTGTACCGCTTTTGGTACATAATTCCTGACATAATCATACCGCCAGGGAGGTTAAGGGAACACTACTTTGGGAGATGTGTACCTGGGGGACCCTTGGAATGGTCTTATTTGGATTCAAAGTCCATATCTCCCCAAAACACACAGACTGTGGGAACTGGAGGTTCCTTATAGTACATTGAAAAAGGAGGAAATATTCAGCGCTAAATCAATAATAATAAATTCCTACAAAATAGCAGCAGCTGAACACTAAAAAGGCAAAACCTGGAACCTCAAAGGTAAAACAAAAAGTACATACAGTATTTGGAACCTCTATGCCTCAAACCAGCATGACTGTAAATGTTAATATAATCAGCTGAAACCACTGGGGTCGCCTGCCATAATGTGTTTATTGTAAGTAGGTCTCTCCCATAGTGTGGCTCCCAAGTGTCTTCCTCCTATTGCTAATTGCTAATCGGATCCCCTATTGTTTTTGTCTGTCTTCTCATCTACAGTATGTGTTTATACTTGTAATAATGTGTATTGTACAATACTTTGTATTCAGGGTTGTAGGTACCGAATTGTCTCGTTACCTAGGCTGGTTTAAGTGCCTAGTTAATTAGCTCATGTTAATTATATCACTGTCAGCTATTAGTTGCTAGATGTGGATTAGCATATAGTATATATGGGTTGTTCCTTCGTTATGGTAATTATATTCCTGTATAGTTTTCTTTGCACACGATAATGTGATCAACCTTTTATCCGATTTTTTTTGGTATATACAGTAAATGCTCTGTGAATTTTCAATAAACAGTTTTTATATTTTTCACCACCCTACACTGTGTCTCGACTAGTGACTGGGTGGACTGCGGGACCTTGTATCGTTCTGTTACCGGACAAGGGAAGCTTATACGATGGACATACTCCTCTTAAGTACCAGGATCCGTCACAGTGTTCATTTTATTTGTGAAAATAATATTTCTAATCAGGAGTTTAACTTCATTATGAACACATACAGGTGATCATTTCATGCTATTACCCAACATGTTTCCCTTTTTTATAAATCCAGTGGAACTACAGTATAACATTGTAGCTGGCCAGAGTACTGCCTGTTTTGACTTGTTTGCAGTAAAGATTGCATGTTTTGCAGTAAACTTTACTTTGCTTTATAAATCAAACACCAAGCCCAGCTTGCAGGATTTAATAGAGCTCTGTAATGTTCTCCACTATGTGCTTTCAATGTGGGAAATGTAAGAGGAAAATGACCTGGCTTTTACAGCTTTCAACAACCTGGTAATTTGTAGGCACTATCTTTAGACATAGTGATCAGTATCCTTTGTGTTCAGCCATGAAGATTCACTTAAACTTCAGAAATATCATATGAAAAAATGGTTTACTGTGTTTTGGTCAGTAAGATGTATCCACAATAAGTAGATGTTGCTGGCAAATTAAAGACAACTGACAATTTACTGCTAGGTGACTAAGTTAGCAAAAGGATTATAGTGAGGGTTTTATGTGTTTTTAAATAAAACAAAATCAAGTCACTAAAGTCTCATGTAACCTTTAACACGTTAAAGTACACTGCCTGGCCAAAGAAAGTCACCACCTGGAATTAACTAGGCAACTAACTAAACTAAGCATGCAATAACTATCCTATTGGATAGTTACTGTATGTGCTCAAAGAATGAGGTCAGCTGAATATACTGATTGACCAGGTTATTCCATCAATGGATTTTTTCTTCCCTGATGGCACGGGCATATTCCAGGTTGACAATGCCAGGATTCATCGGGCTCAAATTGTGAAAGAGTGGTTCAGGGAGCATGAGACATCATTTTCATACATAGATTGGCCACCACAGAGTCCAGAACCTAACCCCATTGAGAATCTTTGGGATGTGCTGGAGAAGGCTTTGCACAGTGGTCCAACTCTCCCATTATCGATCTTGGTGAAAAATGAATGCAACACTGGATGGAAATAAATCTTGTGGCATTGCAGAAGCTTATCGAAATAATGCCACAGCGAATGTGTGCTGTAATCAAAGCCAACAAAATATTTAAGTGTGTGACCTTTTTTTTTTTTGGTGGCAATTTTTTTTTTGGCCAGGCAGTGTATACTGTATGTCAAGCCAAAACTCTGTGCTTAGTTTTGGATAGAATGGGGAAAATTATCTAGTAACTCCTATTACTATCTTACAACAACCAAACGCCCCAAGCACTGACAACTGCGACAATGCACTGTGTGACAAACCCGGTGCTGCCGTCAGAAAACAGTACAAAATGACCATCCAGTAGAGAACCAGGAGAGACAGCGCTACTCAGGTATGTAAAATCTTGATGGTAAACAGTTAATCATTAAATACAATATCAGGTGGTTCCAGTGTGGTGAGAACCAGTAAAGGCTGCTGGCTCCGTTCGGCGGTCAGGGAACAAAAGCTACTGAAGATGGCTGTTGCTTTAGGAACCTGGCAGATGGGAGCCAGCGCCAGGGAAAAAGTGGCGTAGATCCGCCTCTGCGCCCTGGGGAGGAAGTCACGTGCTGGTAACCAGATTATTGAAGAACCAGTCTGGAACGCATGGAGGGTCTGTTGCCGTGACAACACGTTTCGCGCACATGTGCTTTATCAAGCACTCCCGTCTGCCAGGTTCCTAAGGCAACATCCATCTTCAATGGCATTTGTTCCCTGACCGCCGAACAGACCCAGCAGCCTTTACTGGTTCTCACCACACTGGAACCACCTGGTATCGTATTTAATGATTTGTGGCTATTGTTTGCAAATAAACTGTTACCCTGGATATTGATTTTGGTATTAATTGTTTACTATCAAGATTTCACATACCCGAGTAGTGCTGTCTCTCCTGGTTGCCTTCTTATTACTATATAGTGGCTCCATTAGTGAGATACTTTCCCTTTCTGCTAATAACTAGCATTGGAGGAATGGTTCAAGCCAAGCAGACGTTTGGCCCGACCATCTGCCTGTTCACCCATTTAGCAAACACCTGAATTTTTGGTGCGCTTGGTGGAATGTTCGCCCGCCGAGCGCCACACAATGCACTTCCCACTTCACAGTGCATTTAGGGCCCTGGTCAGGTGCAAGGCTTTTCCAATAACAGAGCACAGAGCATCGTCAGAACCCTGATTACTTTGTCCAATCACGGCTCAGTGCTCATAGTCCCACCCCACACTATAAAAAGTTTTTGCAGTGTGTTGTTGCAGTGGCAATAGATAGAGCAGGGCTTCGTTTTCTACTAGCGAGTTAGTGTGTTCACTTATTGTGACTGAGTGTGGAGTGTTAGTGTAGTGATAGTCTAGTGTGAGTGTATATTTAAGTTTTATATATCTCCTTACTATCAGGACTGCTGCTGTTCACCAAGAGCCCACACACTAGCCCTTGTCCTAAATGTTACTCCTCTAGTCACATTGCTGTCCTGAGATGATAACAATCCACTTACTTTACTTGTGAATCAATAAAGTGCAATAAACTCATTCATATAAAATAAATATACATGTGTGCAAATACGGTGAACTGACTTGTAATACTGCAACTATAAGTTTAATAAATGATTATTCATCTGTGTAATGCTTCCCAAAAAAAAAACAGTTATATTAACCACTTGCTGACCGCTCACTGAGCTGGTACTGCGGTAAAGTGGCTCGGTATCGTCCAGCGACGCAGACCTACGTCGCTGTACAACGCCCCCCTCTCGGCGGCGCACGTGCCACCGCCAGAGGCTCGCTCCCGCTGTATTCAGACACAGTGGGAGTCAGGTCAGGGGAGGAGCGGCAGTGATCACCGCCGCTCTTCCCCGATCGTCTGGGATCAAGTGTGGAAATTCGCCCGCTTCTGTAAACAAAGCAGGCGGATCTCCTCTGTGACAGACAGTCACAGATTACAGGATTCAGCATAGCTGAACCTGCGATCTATGTCTGTGTCACACAATACTCTCCCCCCCACACACGTCAGTAAGCATACATTTAACCCCTTGATCACCAATAAAGGTAACCCCTTCCCTGCCAGTGTCATTATTACAGTAACAGTGCATATTTATAGCACTGATTACTGTAGTAATGTCACTGGTACCCCCAAAAGTGTCAAAAATGTCAGTTAGGGGTCCAATCTGTCCGCCGCAAAAATCGCAGATTGCCGCCATTACTAGTAAAAAAAAATAAACAATAAAAATTACAAATCTTTCCCGTAGTTAGTAAACGCGATAACTTTTGCGCAAACCAATCAAAATACGCTTATTATGATTTTTTTTTACCAAAAATATGTAGCAGAAAACAAATTGGCCTAAAATGTTAAAAAATTTTGATTTTTAAATTTTTTGGGGAATGTTATATATCGGAATGTAAAAAATATATTGGTTTTTTTTTTTCAAAATTGTCGCTCTGTTTTTCAAAAATTAAAAATCGCACAGGTGATCAAATACCACCATAAGAAAGCTCTATTTGTGGGGGAAAAAAAGGACATAAATTTAATTTGGGTACAGCGTTGCACGACCGCGCAATTGTCCGTTAAAGTAACGCAGTGCCGAATCGCAAAATATAGCCTGGTCAGGAATGGGGTAAAATCTTCTGGTCTTAAAGCGGTTAAAAATACGCTCATTGAGGATTTTTTTGTCAAAGACATGTAGCTAAATACATTTTGGCCTAAATATATGACAAAAATTGTAAATATTGGATATTTTTTAACTGTCAAAGTAGAAAATGTCAATTTTTGTTTTGCAAAATTTAGCTCTTTTTTTATTAATATCGCAAAAAATGAAAAGCACAGAGGTGATCAAATACCACCAAAAGAAAGCTCTGTTTGTGGGAAAAAAAGGACGCAAATTTCGTTTGGGTACAGCGTTGCATGACCGCGCAATTGTCAGTTAAAGCCGCGCAGTGCCAAGTTGCAAAAAGTGGCCTGGAGGTAAAGCAGGAAAATCCTCCGGCGGTAAAGTGGTTAAAGTGCTTCAACTATTCTCCATATGGTGCTTCAGTGCAGCTCCTATGTGCATATACAAAGTGCAGCTTCTAAAAATTTCCCATGCTTCATGGAACACTCTGTGTTTTATATCAGTTTTTTTTTATATCAGTATAGTGTAGTGTCAGTGTAGATTTTCATAACCAGATGTCTTTGACTTTGTGCTTGTCAGCTACAAAGTCTCCGTAGGCTTGTGAATATTACCCTCCCAGGTCTTTTCAGGAATAAGGCAGCTCCTCCTCTCCTGTACTGCTCCACTCCTCTAGCACTCTCCTTCAACCTCTGTGCACCCAATTCTTATATCTCAGAAGTCATGCAAAAGGACAGAAGGGGAGCCAGCGTAGTGTAATTTCATTTTTTTTAATGAATTTTTAATAAATCTTTAAAAGTTACTATTGTAATTGACTTTACTACTTATTTAGCACCCCATAGCATCTGTTTAGTATATAATTAATTTTGCTTCATGCATACTTTTAGCCTAAGTAAAATTTAGAATTACAATACCCACTAGAATAAGTATCTTATCAATTAATTGGAAGCACTGGAGGGGCACTAATTTAAAACGGGCAATATCACACAATGAAACCCGCTGGATATACAAACTCAATACTTTGTAGCTGAAAGGGTTAAACATAGAGGTAGACTTGAACTGTTTTATAAGCAATTTTTAAATTGTGGGGATTGGTGCAGTAGGTCCATTTACATACATTACTTCATAATTTTTAAAATTGATCAGGTATTAGAATATAACATAATTTATTAGAGTACCCCACAACAATTTATTAACTTTCCATTAATTGATAAGATACTTATTCTAGTGGGTATTGTAATTCAGAGTTTTTACTTAGGCTAAAAGTATACATGTCTATGCAAATCAACTACTTTTAATAAATACTAGCGCATAGCATTTTAGCAAATTATTTTAATTTTATGTCCATGAGAGGGATTACATAGAAGCACCACACCGCATTCAAGCTAGGGTGGAAGTGCAGTTATAAGTTTAGGAGATGAAGCCAGGCCGCCTAAAATTAAATGAGATAGGAGGAAGTAATGTAAGGTGTAAGGAACCATTTGGGTGTAGTAGGTGGAGTCTAGTGTATATAAAGATGGATGTAAACCAGAAATCCCCACCCCTGAAGATGCTTGCTTGGCTGGCGAAATGCGTTGGTCAAAACTATCTGGTGACGCAATTTCTTAAAGGGCTCCCGATGCCTGCACAGAGGTGTGGTTCTCCTGCCTGCTTTATTTTCAGTGCAGCACCTATCTGGTCTTTGTAGTGCCCTGACGAAGCTATAATTGCGAAACGCGGTGGCTTATCAGGGACCGTTAGACTGCACATACATCGCAATCCGTTGGTGTGGTATATTGTATCCATCACAAGCACATAGTGATCATGGATCCATGTATTTTAATATATATGTATTTTGTTGTGTTATGTTATTTTTGTCTTTTTTAACCATATTGCAATAAAGTTGTATATGTTTTTTACATAGTGGTGTTGTGATTGCATCCTTCCAACCATACACATGCCGATATATTCCCGCTTTTCTGGACCTCCCTTGGTCTTTGGTTTTTTTGGAGCATCACACAGATGAATAATCATTTTTGAACTTATAGTAGCAGTATTACAAGTCGCTTCACCATATTTGCACATATATATATATATATATATATATATATATATTATTTTTTGTGTGAATGAGCTAATTGCACTTTATTGATCCACAAGTAAAGTAAATGGATTGTTATCATCTCAGGACAGCGATGTAAATAGAGTAGTAACATAGTGTGAGTATAGTGTATCAGTATAGTATAGTGTTAGTGTAGTGCAGTGTTTAACACAGCATTACATAACATTAAGTGCTGCATACCCGTTTTTTTCTGTTCCCTGCCTGCCCAATTTTTTTTAAATTGTCAGCCACAGTTTTTCTGACTGCGACACTGGTGTTTCCCCCATTTTTAATATTTTATTTTTAAATAGTTTTTACATCTCTGTCAGTGTCAGGCCTTTAAAATCTAAAGTGCACCAAACAACACTTTTCACTCAATAAAGTGCATCCAATCACACATTTCCCAGTTTCTATTAAATTTGGGTAATAGCCCCCCCCCCCCCACATAATGTCTGGGAGGCCAACAAGGACAGGCAGACGTTCCCATGCTACTATGAGGGGGCCAGCAGTGTCTGTGTCCACAAGGACGTGGTCCATCCTCAGGCAGGGCACATTTGTCTGTTTAGTGATGTTGCCCATGCCATCCAACCATAGCATGCAGAGGAGGCTGTGAACTGGCTTACTAAACTACTAAACCATCCTCATCCTCTCTGACCCTTCAAACTGACACTAGTGTGCAGTCCAATTCAGCTGCCAGAGCGTCTTATTCTGCCTCTTTGTTCACAACGGCTCCTGCCATAGCCCAAGCATCATGCATGGAGGAGTCAGCTTAATTATTTGAACAAAGCAACAGACACTTTCTTGTTGGCGATGCACAGACATTACTTGATTCTGATCTTGGTTCTGAGATAGAGGAAGGGAGTAACATGAATCTACAGAGAGGGGAGAACACTGATAAACAACAAATTGGCAGTCATGTTCCCTCAGCCACAGCGTATTTCTAAGTTGGCCCCAGTGATGATGAGGATGGAGGGGATGATGATGTCACTGACACGACTTGGATGCCAGATAGAGCAGAGGAGGAAAGTGAGGGGGAGAAACAACCCCAACAAGGCAGAATGTCCTCCGGAGGCATTCATCATGGAAGAGTAGAGAGCAGCTACCCTATTCCATCAGATTGTGGAGCTGTTCTCTCCTGGCCCACTTTCCACAGCTCAGCTGTGTAGGCCTTTTTAGGACGTGTGCACTGTTGCAATTTGCATTCTGTGCTGCAAACAGATTAAGTGTGGCAAAAACACAAGCCATTTGAGTACCACACGCTTGACAAAGCATTTAACTTTCCACCACTCAGCCTGTTGGCAAGAGCATTTGAAAGTCACACACAAGGGACACAATTCTTCTCCTCCTCACTCCTCACCTTTCATGTCTACCCCTGCTATATCTTTTGACCTCTCAGCAGCCTCCACTGACAGGGATGATGGTATGCCAGTAGTACATCACCAGCTGTAGAGTATAGCACCAAATGTCTCTGCCTCAGCTGTTGCATCGGAAAAAAAAAATACACTCCCTGCCACCCACATGCCCAGCATCTAAATTCTAGCTTGTCCAAATTTCTGGCTTTACAACTCCTGCCTTTTTGTCTGGTGGATTCTGCCCCTTTCCGTACATTTTCAGAATGTACTGTACCACAATAGCAGGTTCCCAGTCGCTATTTCTTTGTATGTAATGCCATTCCAGCTCTGTACCATCACAAGGAAGACAATGTTTTGGCATTGTTGGGCAAGGCAGTCAGCTGCAAGGTCCACATTACTGCTGGTCCAGCAAGCGTGGTCGGGGACCATATATTTTGTTCACAGCACACTGGGTAACTGCTTGCAACTAGGAAGGATGCAGGACAGGGCTCAGTACTGGAGCTTGTTTTGCTGCCACGTGTCCATACAGCTGGTGATGGGAGATCTGTCAGCTCCACCTCCTCCATGCCTTCCTCTGCTGATTTGTCCTATGAACCACCTGTACCCCCTAAGCATTCAAGGGGCCCTTCAACAAGTCTGGCTAAAAGATGCCATGCAATGCTTCAGCTGGTCTGTCTAGGGGACAGAAGCCACACCGGAGCAGAGATTCTTTCAGCTCTGCAGGGGAAGGCCCATAGGTTGTTCATGCCAGGGAAGCTTGAGCCAGGAATGGTGGTGTACGATAATAGAACTAACCTTCTGTCTGCCCTGCAACAGGGAAAGTTGGCATGCCTGGCATATGTCCTCAATTTGGTGGTGCGGCAATTCTTAAACAGGTGCCCAGGTATGTAAGATCTTCTGAGGCAGGCCAGAAGAGTCTGAAGCTAGTTCAGGCAGTCATACACAGCCAGTGTTCATTTGGCAGGAATTACACTTGCCCGTAAACCGCCTGATTTGTGACTTGCCCACCAGGTGGAACTCCAATTTGGCAATGCTGCAGAGGCTGCACATCCAGCAGAGGGCTCAACGACTATCTGTTTAAATATGGCACAAGGACAGGCTCAGGGCACCTCAGCTTTTTTCCCCATGCCAATGGCTGCTGCTAAAGGATGCATGCACTGTACTGTCACCATTTGAGAAGGCAACAAGGTTGGTTAGCCATGACAATGCATGCATCAGTGACACAAGCACTGATCAAAGCAGAGCAGCGGGAAGAATTCCTTTCCTCTCAAGGCCCACTTTATGCAGACACCATTCTTGCAACACCACAAAACACACAAGAGGAGAGGGAGGAGGATTCTGGCAGTTTTGGAGGCATAGTAGCAGAGGAAGACATACGCCAAAACTTAAGAGATGGTTTTCAGTCCCCAGAAACCCTGGGAGTAGTACATGGCTGGGATGAGGCAGTTCCAGATACTGCAATCCTCAGTGACCCCGAATACTCTGCTTCTCATGCCTCTGCAAACTTGTGGTGCATGAGCTCCCTTATTCTGCAAAGCCTGTGACAGGACCCAAGAATTCGTGGCATCAAGGAGAAGGATCATTATTGGTTGGCAACTCTTCTTGACCACTGTTGCAAGGGGAAAGTCTCGTAACTCATCCTGCCCCCGCAGAGGGAGCATAGGATAAAATATCCTGTGAAAACCTTAAAGAGGAGCTTATGTAATGCCTTTTAAGACTCTGGTAAGTTACAGGCATTGAAAAGCTAGTTTTGAGGCTTCTGCTGGTCAAGAGAGGAGCGGTGGGGAAGGGGGAAGCCTCAGTGATGCCTTTCAAAGTTTTTTTAGTCCTTGGCACCCAGTGCTGTCAGCTTCAAGATTCCTTTGGCAGCGTCTGCATAAAATGGTGGAAGATTATCTAGGGGCAAAAAAAGACATGGAGAGTTTTCCAGTAGAAAGTCCACTGGGTTTCTGGGTCATGAGAATTTGCCACTGACAAGAACTTACCCAGTATGCAATTGAGCTGTTGGGCTGCCCTGCAAGTGTTATTGGGATCTCAAATCTCTGCAAGACTGTCTAGGCTGCCTAGCTTTGTAGGTTTTGATTTTATCTTGAAGACATTTTTTGGTATAAGTTTCATGGGCACAATTAACACCCAAGAACCAATTTTTCCACACCTGTTTTACAGGTGCATTAAATTTAAATTTTGTACAGCAAGGCCAATTCTTGCTTTCATCAAGAGTACCTCTAGAAGGTTAATGGGGTGAAGGCACCACCAACACCTAAAGACCAATTATTCCGCATCTGTGTGACAAGGGCATCAAGTATAATTTTTTTTACAGTAAGGCCAATTCCTGCTTTCATCAAGAGTACCTCTAGAAGGTTACAGTGTGAAGCAGTGGCAGCTGGTGAAGTTTTAAGATGGGGGGGAGCAAGACCCCGCCCTTCCATTTTGACCCCTCCCATTTCTCAGAAGCCCCACCCCTTATAGACCCCACCCATTTTGTCCCCTGTATTTTGCTTGCATGAACCAATTCTCCCAATATATCACATATTAAGGGGTCCATCAGTACTAATATATCCCATAATAGGGAACAGGGGCCCTATTATGGGATATACTGTGAGAGACATCCTATTATGGGATACATGGACTGAGAGTGGCACAAACCCCACAGTACAGACCCCCCCCAGCACAAACCTCATAGTACAGACCCCCCCAGCACAAACCTCACAGTACAGACCCCCCCAGCACAAACCTCACAGTACAGACCCCCCCCAGCACAAACCCCTCAGGCACAAACCCTGCACAAACAACTCAAGCACAAACCCCACAGTACAGGCCCCTAGCACAAACCCCACAGTACATGCCCCCTTCAATATAGTGACCAGTATAAATGCCCCCTTTCAATGTAGTGACCAGCATACATGTCCCCAATGCAGTGACCAGTATACATGTCCCCAATGCAGAGCTATGCGTGCGTGGCTCCAGTGCAGCCAGTGACCACCAGTATACATGTCCCCAATGCAGAGCTATGCTTGCGTGGCTCCAGTGCAGCCAGTGACCACCAGTATACGTCCCCCAATGCAGAGCTATGCGTGCGTGCCTCCAATGCAGCCAGTGACCACCAGTATACGTCCCCCAATGCAGAGCTATGCGTGCGTGCCTCCAGTGCAGCCAGTGACCACCAGTATACATCCCCCAATGCAGAGCAATGCGTGCGTGCCTCCAGTGACCACCAGTATACGTCCCCCAATGCAGAGCTATGCGTGCGTGCCTCCAGTGACCACCAGTATACGTCCCCCAATGCAGAGCTATGCGTGCGTGCATCCAGTGCAGCCAGCGACCACCAGTATACGTCCCCCAATGCAGAGCTATGCGTGCGTGCCTCCAGTGCAGTGACCACCAGTATATGTCCCCTAATGCAGAGCTATGCGTGCGTGCCTCCAGTGCAGTGACCACAAGTATATGTCCCCCAATGCAGAGCTATGCGTGCGTGTCTCCAGTGCAGTGACCACCAGTATATGTCCCCCAATGCAGAGCTATGCGTGCGTGCCTCCAATGCAGTGACCACCAGTATATGTCCCCCAATGCAGAGCTATGCGTGCGTGCCTCCAATGCAGTGACCACCAGTATATGTCCCCCAATGCAGAGCTATGCCTGCGTGCCCGACAGTGCAGTGACCACCAGTATATGTCCCCTAATGCTTCTCCCTCTCCTCTTCTCCGGTCTCCTCTCCGCTCCGCTCTGCTCTCTGCAATGCCGGTCCTCGCGACGTCAACGGGGTCAGCATGGGGCCATGGGATGTCCTGGATGATGATTGGTCCAGGCTGTAGACTGGACCAATCACAGTCAGGATATCAGGAAAGTGGGGGTGCCCAAGCGCAATGACTTGCGCTCAGGTTACGCCCCCAGAAGGCAGCCAATCGGCGCCCTTCTGGGTCGTAAACCCCACCCCCCCCCATAGCCACCACATAGGCCGGGGTAGCGGCGAACACAATTTTTTTTTTCAAAACTTTATTTGTTCGTTTTGTAATTTTTTTTTTCAAAACTTTATTTGTTCGTTTTTTTTTTTTTTCTTCTTTTTGTTTTCTTTTCTTTAGGGGTGGGGGGGGCTGCGCCCTGGCGCCCCCTATGCACGGGCCGCCACTGGTGTGAAGACACCACCAACACCCAAAGACCAATTTTTCCGCAACTGTTTGACAGGGGTACCAAATTTAGATTTTTCTTAAAGCAAGGCCAATTATTCCACACCTGTTACTTCTATCCAAAGTCTGCGAAGGAGACACCAGACTTTAGCTAAAAAAAAAATGTTACTCTTGGCCTGAGTGTAGTATAATTTGGCTTCTTCACATGAGGCTTGCTCACTGAGGTACAAAACTTTGTTACTTCAATCTTGTTTCGAGTGCACTAAATTGTGGCCTCATCATACAGACTGGCTCCCCAAGCTGTTTTTGTACAAAATTAGGAAAGCTTGCATGAAAAAAACAATTTAAAAGTCTTTTTCTTTATAAATGTTGGTTTTGCTGCAGCAGGTTCTATACATTATTTGGGGTACAGATGTGCCACATTACAGGCAGACTAAGGGGACCCCAGGCACTATATTATCAATATTTTTCATTTTTATTGTTTCACTTTAAGCATCATTAAACTCACTGCTTCTTTAAAAACAACCTTTTTTAAAGTTTTTTTTTTTTTTTGCATTGCTTTATGTCCTCCAGGGCAGTCGCTGGCCCCCCATTCCCTATTATGACCAATAACTTGCATTTAAGCCTTCAAAAGTCCTGGGGACTTTTGATTTTTCCTGTCCGGGTCCCACAGACTTCAGTGGGGGGTTTTCGGCTCATCTCTACTGATAAGGTTTTACCAAAAGGAAGTTAGGGGAGCTTTCCAATGGCAACACAGAAAGAAAATACAAATGCTTTTCTCTAGTAGAGTAGAGAAAAGTTAGAACTCCTTTCAGATTTTTACTACTGGCTGTTTTCTAGTGGGTTAGATGCAGAATTGTGCAGTGGGCAGTAAACATACTTGGGGATATTTAACCACTTCCATACTGCGTCATTGTAAAATGACGGTGGCAGGTCCGGGCTGACGCTATATTACGCTACTGCGCGCCCCCGGGGGAACGCAGCACAGCGATCAGGGATGAGGCTCGTCCCTCGGACATAGCCCATCCCCGATCAAGGTAAACAGCCAATGAAAATTGGCTGTTTACCACATGATCAGCTGTGTCAATCACAGCCAATCACATGAGCTGCTCGAGCACGAGCCGCTCATTCTCTCTGCAATGCGCGTCCCCGATCTAGGTAAAGAGCCAGTGAAATTGGCTTTTTACCACGTGACCGGCTGTCAATCTCAGCTGGTCACAGAATGTCAACAGAGAACACGGTAACTAGCTGTTCTCCTCCTCACACACTGATCCTGAGGAGGAGATTGTGGTAACAGCTAGTTACCGATGATAGTGCACCCCAAAACACACTGATTGCCCCCCCAATAAAGACGACCTGTCACTAGCCCATCAAAGTACCTGTCACTAGCCCATCAAAGTACCTGTCACCAGCCCATCAGAGTACCCGAGTACCTGTCACCAGCCCATCAGGTACTCTGATGACAGGTACTCTGGTACTCTGATGGGCTGGTGACAGGTATTCGGGTACTCTGATGACAGGTACTTGGGTACTCTGATGACAGGTAATCGGGTACTCTTAAGACAGGTACTCGGGTACACTGATACTTTGAGTACCTGTCATCGGAGTACCGAGTAACTGTCATCGGAGTACTCAAGTACCTGTCACCAGCCCATCAGGTACTCGGGTACTCTGATGGGCTTGTGACAGGTACTCGGATACTCTGATGGGCTGGTGACAGGTACTCTGATGGGCTGGTGACAGGTACTCCAATGACAGGTACTCGGGTACTCTGATGACAGGTACTCGGGTACTTTGAGTACCTGTCATCGCAGTACCCGAGTACCTGTCATCAGAGTACTCGAGTACCTGTCATCAGAGTACCCAAGTACCTGTCACCAGAGTACCCGAGTACCTGTCTCCAGCCCAGAGTGCCCGAGTACCTATCTGCACCCCATCAGATTACCCAAGTACCTGTCACCAGCCCATCAGGTACTCTGATGACAGGTACTCGGGTATTCTGATGGGCTGGTGACAGGTACTCGGGTACTCCGATGACAGGTACTCGAGTACTCTGATGGGCTGGTGACAGGTACTTGGGTACTCTGATGGGAGTACCCGAGTACCTGTCTCCAGCCCAGAGTGCCCGAGTACCTATCTGCACCCCATCAGATTACCTGAGTACCTATCTGCACCCCATCAGATTACCTGAGTACCTGTCTCTAGGCCATCAGAATAGCCAAGTACCACTCTGAAGCTCATCAGAGAACCCGAGTACCTTTCTGAAGGCGATCAGTGTACCTGAGTACCTGTCTGCAGCCCATCAGAGTACCTGAGTACCTATCTGCAGCCCATGCCTCCTAGATTATGTGTTGGGGTGTTTGCTTTCCAAAATGGGGTCATTTTGTGGGGGTTTCCATTGTCCTGGGGTTCCAGGGCCTTCAAAAGTGTGATAGGTTGTAATGAAATTATATGTGTAATTTATGCTCCTAGAACACCTGACGGTGCTCCTTGCATGTTGGGCCTCTGTATGTGGTTATGCTGTGACAAAGTCCCACATATGTGGTATCGCCATACTCAGGAGTAGTAGTAGAATGTATTTTGGGGTGTCATTTTTGCTATGTACATGCTATGTGTTAGAAATATCTTATAAATTGACAACTTTGTGTAAAAATAAAAATGCGTTTTCATTTTCTTTCCACATATTCCAAAAACTTGTGGAAAAAAATGACATGTTCAAAAGACTCATTATGCCTCATAGGATATATGTTGGGGTATATTCTTTCCAAAATGGGGTCATTTTGTGGGTAATTCCATTGTCCTGGTGCTCCAGGGCCTTCAAAAATGTGATAGTTCGTTAGGAAATTATATGTGTAATTTTATGCTCCTAGAACACCTGACGGTGCTCCTTGAATGTTGGGCCTCTGTATGTGGCCAGGTTGTGTAGAAGTCTCACACATATGGTATGCAAGGGGTGCTGAGGACCTAGGTTAATAGAGGGTGCCACATCCCTGGTTAAGTACAAGAAGAAATTATTCCCCTGAGTGTGACTTTAAAGGCACATAGATATTAGAGAATATATAATGGTATGAAAAATTAAATTTTATTAAATATAAAGTACAATAGGGAAGATAAAATAACATGTGCAGACAATAAGCAGCAAGACAAAAAAACTCATAACGCTAAGATGGATACCCAACATGTTTCGAAGCCATAAACATTATTTGCTCCTTCTTCGGGGGTTGTTTCTCAAAGCGGTACTCTGATAATATAAAAATAGAGGTATGAGACCCATATTTTATAAAAGATTAAATAATGTGCAATATTCTTGCATTTCGCACAACATAATGAATAGATTGTGAGTACTTACAGAGTTTTGAGTCAGAGTTGAGCTTACATGGTATGCACAATAATTAAAAACAACTGAAGGTATAGATCCGTCCGGCAATATATGTGGCAGAGTGAATTGCACTTATCATCAATCCATAAGCATCTTAATTGGTGGAATTAAGAGGGTGCCCTAATATTAGCTGAACATCTGAAGTCCTAAAAAAGGAAGAGCCAGGAGCAATCCCAGATGGTATAAAGTATCCCCAGGGAGGCAGGGTATAGCCGATCTAAAAAAATATAATAGGCAAATAGTTGCTGGTAAATAGGATGGATATTAATTGAATGGGATGCAAAAAATTAATATGCAAGAATAGTTGCAGAACGATCCCTAAGGGGATCCAAAATTGGGGTAAAAAAATATAATGGATCATAGAAAAAAAGGGAATATAAACCAGTAACAGTACCTTAAAATATGGGATGAACTTGAATGGGCGTCCTCTCCACACAGCAGCCAGCAGACAAATGCGCTGGCTGACTGTGAGGAGAGGCAACCATTTGAATGCTCAATAATTACAGCTGAGAGGTGTCAGCTGGCATCCAGGCAGGACTTCCTGGAGCGCCGGTGCCGAGACCGCCCCCAACCCACGTGATACGCTGACAGCGTGACGTGGTGTGGGCGGGACCGGCATCTGCGCTCCACCGACATGGGAGACAAAACCGGAAGTGTACGAGTACACACCGGCTTCCTGTTTGGTCTGAGCCAATAGAGCCGTAGAGCCTATCGCCATATCCTCAGCATGAGGAAGGTCGATCCGGACCTCGTTCTTGGTAGACACGTAGCTGCGGTCCATCTTGGCAAAATGCCCAGGATCAAATTCTTGATCCTGGACCGTATCCATCCTGGCCCAAGGGGAGGGGACTGGAATAAAGCCCTCCTCCAACTTGAGCAAAAATGGATTTACCATCTCAAGGCCACAGAACCTCCAGGGTAAAATGGCAGTATTTCTTATAAACCATTCCTTGAGGGCCTCAATTCTGGGGGCATGGAAATTTAGATTTCATGTTCCAGTTATTTATCAACAGTCTTTCATGTCATCTCTCCATAATTATTGGCAAGTCTACTTTCCCTCTGTATGTCTATTCTGTCTGGGTTATCTTTTAACTATATTTGGCATATGCATACACTGTGACTTTTCTATGGGCTGATATCTAATTTCTTATTTTTCATATTGAATACCTCACATCATTATTGTATAATGAATTAATGTACTATTGATGTATCATGATATTTCTTTCTGCCTGTTTGTTGCCTGTTCTTTGTAAAAATAATCATATTGCATTCCACTCTATATGTTTTGTATTCCCCCATTGATTTCTCTGTTCATTGTATAATCTGTGATTGTAATGACAAAGCACCTGAATGGCTAATCTTCCGGCATATTGTGGATTCTCATTTTAAGTAATTCTGTTCATCAGCCAGAAGTACATTATGTACATAATAACACAATCATTATATTTATCACTTTTGCGGTTTATTTCCTCCATCATTAAACTATGTCCTTTCGAGCTGTCCATCCCGGCACGGGTGAGACACACATCGCTTTTCACGATGTGTTAATTTGGTCTCTATCCATCTCCGCTGCACCTTCTGGTCCGGCTCAGACCAAACAGGAAGCCGGAGTGTACTCGTACACTTCCGGTTTTGTCCCCCGTGTCGGTGGAGCGCAGATGCCGGTCCCGCCCACACCACGTCACGCTGTCAGCGTATCACGTGGGTTGGGGGCGGTCTCGGCACCGGCGCTCCAGGAAGTCCTGCCTGGATGCTAGCTGACACCTCTCAGCTGTAATTATTGAGCATTCAAATGGTTGCCTCTCCTCACAGTCAGCCAGCGCATTCGTCTGCTGGCTGCTGTGTGGAGAGGACGCCCATTTAAGTTCATCCCATATTTTAAGGTACTGTTACTGGTTTATATTCCATTTTTTTCTATGATCCATTATATTTTTTTACCCCAATTTTGGATCCCCTTAGGGATCGTTCTGCAACTATTCTTGCATATTAATTTTTTGCATCCCATTCAATTAATATCCATCCTATTTACCAGCAAATATTTGCCTATTATATTTTTTTAGATCGGCTATACCCTGCCTCCCTGGGGATACTTTATACCATCTGGGATTGCTCCTGGCTCTTCCTTTTTTAGGACTTCAGATGTTCAGCTAATATTAGGGCACCCTCTTAATTCCACCAATTAAGATGCTTATGGATTGATGATAAGTGCAATTCACTCTGCCACATATATTGCCGGACGGATCTATACCTTCAGTTGTTTTTAATTATTGTGCATACCATGTAAGCTCAACTCTGACTCAAAACTCTGTAAGAACTCACAATCTATTCATTATGTTGTGCGAAATGCAAGAATATTGCACATTATTTAATCTTTTATAAAATATGGGTCTCATACCTCTATTTTTATATTATCAGAGTAACGCTTTGAGAAACAACCCCTGAAGAAGGAGCAAATAATGTTTATGGCTTCGAAACATGTTGGGTATCCATCTTAGCGTTATGAGTTTTTTTGTCTTGCTGCTTATTGTCTGCACATGTTATTTTATCTTCCCGATTGTACTTTATATTTAATAAAATTTAATTTTTCATACCATTATATATTCTCTAATATCTATGTGCCTTTAAAGTCCCACTCAGGGGAATCATTTCTTCTCACACATGTGGTATTGCCATACTCAGGAGGAGTAGCAGAATGTATTTTGGGGTGTAATTGCAAGTATGCATATACTGTGTGTGAGAAATAACTTGTTATTATGACAATTTTGTGTAAAAAATAACGAAATCTTCATTTTTCCAAGAATTGTGTGAAAAAATTACAACTTCAAAAAACTCACCATGCCTCTTACTAAATACCCTGGAATGTCTACTTTCCAAAAAGGGGTAATTTGTACTGTCCTGACATTTCAGGGCCTCAAGAAATTAGATAGGCCGTCGGTACATCAGGTGTGATCAATTTTCAATGATTGGCACCATAGCTTGTAGACTCTATAACTTTCACACAGACTAAATAATAACCACTAATTTGGGTTATTTTTACCAAAGATATGTAGAAGTATAAATTTTGGCCCAAATTTATGAAAAAAAATTACTTATTTGCAAAATTTTATAATAGAAACTAAAACAAATTTTTTTTTCAAAATGTTTGCTCTTTTTTCACTTATATCGCAAAAAATAAAAAACCCAGTGGTGATTAAATACCACCAAAAGAAAGCTCTATTTGTGTGAAAAAAATTATAAAAAATTTGATTGGGTACAGCATTGTATGCCTGAGTAATTGTCATCCAAAGTGTGAGAGCGCCGAAAGCTGAAAATTGGTCTGGGCAGGAAGGGGGTGTAACTGCTCTGTATGGAAGTGGTTAAAAAAACTGAAGAGTGAAAACTCTGCAAAGAAATCAATCAGCTTCAAGGTTTTATTGCCAAAGCTTCACTGAACAAGTTGAAGTTACAAGCTGATTGGCTACCATGCACAGCTGCCCCTAATCCTGCCACGTATTCAGGAGCTTCCTGTTATGGGATGACAGCTGTCTCCCAATTGTGCTCCTGTGTTGTTAGCTTGTTCTATTCAGCCCTGGTGGAGGATATAGGCAACCATGCTGATGCAAATTGTGTAAGCATGGTCCACTGTTGTCATTATAAAGGACCCCAGCCCACAGCAATGATGTGCAACTGATGATGGAATTAGTGCATTTTAGTAAAAAAAATAAAAATATATTTTTGTGACTGGTATTATGCAACTATTAGTTGTAATGGCTGTAAGAGATAAAAATACATAATCTCTAATAAATCACTGCAAATCTTTGTTAAATATGTTACATAGTTAATTCACCTTCCCGACCCCTCTCCATCCCTAAAGTGATTATAATGGAATGTGGGTTTTTTTTTTTTAATAACAAAAATGTCTATACTTACCTGCTCTGTGCAACAGAATTGCACAGAGCGGCCCCAAACCTCCTCTTTTCAGGTCCCCTGGCTGCACTCCTGGCACCTACTCTTTGTCCAGTGCCCCAATGGGAAGCCACTTCCCATGGGGGGCACTTGTGTGTGCTCGTCCATGACACACCACTGGCTTTAAATGACAGCAACGGGAGTCAGTGTCCCAGCAAAGCCAGTGAAACATGGAGGTGAGGGGAGAAAAGAGCTGCAGATGTGCACAGTGCTGGATTGAAAGGGGGCTTGAATAATTAAAAAGGGGGGGGGGAGGGAGAGGGGCCAATGTTGATACCTAAACATTTTGTACCATAATGCAAAGAATGCATTAAGGTAAAACATGTTTAGGCTTTAAAACTATTTTAAAGCAGACCTTTACCCTCCGAGGGAATTCTCCTTCTCTCCTCCCCCATCCCCCCTCCGCAGCACTGATGTCAGGTTATTTCTTTTTACTCACTGTTTTTTTCTGGCTTAAAAGGCACAGCCTGCCCTCCATCTTCCCAGAATTTGCCTAGGCGAATTATGCGGTGCCCCAGGTGCCTCCTTGGATGTATGACGTCCTGTTCTGTAAGGAGGAGGGAGCAGGCCTACACCAAGGAGAGCCAGCAGCAGAAAACAGTATCAGGTAAGCAGGGGAAAATAGAATGGGGGAGGGGAAAGGCTGAAGTTCCTCTTTAAGCTGCTAAAGCAGCTGAATGCGATTGTACCCATAACTGTAAAAATTATACCAACCCATTCAACTGAGTAAGGCCGCATAGCAAATGACCTGCACGTGGTTGCAGCTCAGTGGTGAGGCATGTACAGGATTAAAACAGCCTGTCCAATACCTCTGAAAAGCAATCCATTGCGGATCCCTTTCAGAGGGGCAGCAAGGGCTGCTAATGTCTAAATTTAGCCTTAAGATGGATTCACACCATTGTTTTGCATTAATCTATGACAGTGCATGTAATGTGTATTGGTGCGCTGCAGTGTCTTTTTTTCCGAATTATACGCTACCTCACTTTTCCAATGCTCCTGTGTTGCAGAGCCATATAACACACAATGATGCACTACCTTGCGGTTTAAATGTGCTGTGTTGTTTAAAATGGCGCATGAACCCTCTTTGTATGTTGCCCTAACAAAATTCATGTTAATCCACAACATAATGTAGGTGTGTTACCTCAGTTTACAAATGTAAATGGGTCCTTAATCCCACAAAATATGAGACAATGTTAATAGGACTGAGTTGTTTTTTTATTTTCCACATAGAGCTACAATATACTTTCAGATACAGTCCAGATATAGGCAGGTTGCCTACTGTTAGACAGCTGGCTGCCCTAGTTGGGAGGGTTAATACAGTTCCTCCCGCTAAACACTGCCACCATGTAGGGGGACTGGTAGGAGCTGCAGTCTGCTTTGAGGACAGCAGAATGACTTTGCCTTGTATAGACTGTTCCTTTTCAGGTATGCTGGGGCAGCCAAAGCCTTATTAGTTAGGGTTCTATAGAGGTAAAGACTGTTTGCCTGTTATGCTGAAGTTTCTTAACCTCTTCCCACACACACTATAGCCAAATGTTCTGGGAGGGCTTTGATGGACATCCTACCAGAACCCCACCTCTCGCGTGCCCCCCCTGGGGTGCATCCGGCATGTTCTGTGACCGCTGTGGCCTTTGGACAAAGTAAATGACTAATCACAGTGGCCTTTACCATGTAATCAACTGTGTACAATTACAGTTGGTCACATGTAAGCAGATTTGCCGGTTATCGGCAGTCCTTTCCTCCCATGCTGTGTCTGTGTGAGGAAAGGAGAGCCATTAACCGGCAAAACTGTCAGTACATTGTTTATACTAATCAGGACACTAATTATCAGTGCAGTCCTATCAGTGCCCATCAGTGCCACCTGATTAGTGCCCATCAATGCCCATCAGTGCAGTTTATCAGTGCTGCTCCTTTAGTGCCCATCAGTGCCCATCAGTGCAGCCTCATCCGTGCACATCAGACGCAGCATTGCATGACCGTGCAATTGTCATTTAAAATGCGACAGCGCTGAGAATTAGCCTAGGCAAGAAGGTGGTGAAAGTACCTGGTATTGAAATGGTTAAGTAAAGCGTTAAAACCTTGCCATGCCTGGTCTGAAATTATATAAAGGGGTGTATACAAACACAAAAAGATATCATTGACCCAGGGACTTTATTGAGTAACACCCCAACACAAAAAACAAAGGAAAAGCAGTTTTATTACTCTAAAGTTTAGAGTCTAAACCAATGGTGTAACATACATTTAAAAACATAGTTATGTATTTTCCAGAGTTGGCAAGTTTATATAAGTAGACAACATAATGACAATTGAAGTGAAAAGCTTTCTATGGAAAATTGATTGTCTGTGCTGATTATTTCTCTACTACATGTTTCGCAAGATCAAAGCTCGCTTTTTCAGGAGAAGCACAGAAGAGAATCTGAAAATAACAAACAAATTAGGAGCAAAGAACATAAAAAAATTAAAAAAACAAAAAAAAATCCGCACTACATTTGCATAACATTTTCACCATTATATAATTGGACCATGGAAAATCACATATATTGTAAATATCTTCTCAATATGACTTTGTATCGATTAATGTCGGTGTGCACTTTCTATTGAGGTCCCATATTTCTGGCTGTAGGATCTCAACCGCCCTTCCACCTGATACTGGGATAAGAAGACTACCAGTCAGGAAACCGGAGGGACTGTTAGAGTCTCCTGACTGACCTGAAAGACTGCTGCTCACTGCTTCCTCTTACCGGCCCACATCTGCTTGCACTTCAAGTCTGTTTATCTGATTCACCGACTTACTGTTCTGGTAATAGTAAAACACATTGTAGGGAACAGCAGACACCCCCCCCCCCTCAATACAGTACAGCACCACTTCTGGCTGCCTGAATTTTCTTGTCAAATGTGGCAGGCTGCGGAAGGGAGGGCGAGTTACAGTAGAGCTCTAAATGCTGGTTGGCTGAGAGGTGGTGGGGTGGAGCAATTGTCGCAGCTGCAGATCGGATTGGATCGTCTTGGGCGGCTGGCTCTCGGGCAACCCCCTGAAACTGCTCATGAGCAGTTCTGAGCCGAGCTGGTCACAGCCATTTTTTACTGGCAATTTTTTCCTGCCATGAGCATTTTCCAGCAGAAGAAAAGTGTCCTGTTTTTATGGGCTGCCTGTAAAAATATGGGTGGTTGGTAACACTGGTACAGATGACATGATAATTATTTTATGTTTAAATGCTTCTCTCTGGTTTTAAGGTGAAGATAAAAAAAATCATAACGAAAATAAAATATTAAAGCAAAGTAGATCAGGGAAACGAAAAAAAAAAAAAAAGTAGGGAGGTGAAGAAAAAAAAAGTAAAGTCCATTGGTTGATAAATATTGAGAGAGTCCACTATTTTTAAAGTCTTTGTTGGGGCGTGGCCGGGATGTGAAGAAGAACGAGTGCATAGTGCTGGAGCTCCGATCCTGTCTCTTCTGCTGCTCATACTGTGATATCCGCTAAACCCAGATGTTCCAGCGGATACCTAAACCTCCTGGTAAGCTGCCTTCACCATGCTGCTGTCCTCTACGGCCTTGGGGAAGCACCTTTCAACATGATCACACTCTGCCTCTGCCCGCCCTTCTACACCAGCGGCCATCTTGCCCATGAGGTCCTTTGCAGTCACCATGTCGGTCAGCACACAGACAGCTGCCGATTGCTTTAGCAGAGTGCTCCCCATCCAGAGCGGACATTCTGGCAGTCATTACCTCCTGTAAAGAGTCCCTGACTACCAAGATATATTTCCTTGCCTCCTCCTTTATCTAGTGACACCTGTTGTACATCTGGTTACCTGTTTGGACTGGATGTGTCAGCCTAGAGTCTCCAACGTTACTTTAGTTCCTACTGACCAGTTTACTTTTGCATTACTGAATACACTCCCTTGTGTATGTGTATTCTTCCCGAGATATCATTGTACTACCTAGTAGACGTCCTTGCATACTGTGGTGGGTGAAGAAGTTTTTTTTTTTTAGTCTTGTTTCATCTCATCTCCTACCAGCCTTCAGCCTTGCTGCAGTTCCCAACACGTCTCACAAAACTTCTTTACTAATTTAGCCTTGTCTATTAATGGGTAAAGTTACTAGTTGAGGTCTAAGCCCTAACCAAGGGCGTAGTTGCGCATATGGGCTAATTTTCTTCCTGTTTTGTTTTGTTTATTTTTAACATACTTTTTGGTGCGTACTTCTATTTGCTTTGCTACACACAAGATAACCCTGTACTCTGACATAGCTTTACATCATCTTATCCATGCCCCCCCCCCCTAAATCAGACGAGTTGAGGGTCCTGTCATGTAACGTCCGTGGATTAAATTTAAAATTTAAGTGGGCTCTCCTTTTCCAATACCTAAAGTCACTCCTCATATCCTGCTACTCCAGGAGACACATCTTGTGGGCAGCAAATTATTGGCTCTGAAGAGGCCATGGGTTCAGAGGGTATACCATTAGTGATGTCGCGAACATAAAATTCGCCGTTCGCGAACGGCGAACGCGAACATCGGCGAATGTTAGCGAACCGGCGAACATTGCGACCGCCATAGACTTTAATAGGCAGGCGAATTTTAAAACCCACAGGGACTCTTTCTGGCCACAATAGTAATGAAAAAGTTGTTTCAAGGGGACAAACACCTGGACTGTGGCATGCCGGAGGGGGATCCATGGCAAAACTCCCATGGAAAATTACGTAGTTGACGCAGAGTCGGGTTTTATTCCATAAAGGGCATACATCACCTAACATTCCTAAATTGTTTGGAATAACGTGCTTTAAAACATCCAGTGTGTGTATACAATCAGGTATGATGTTGTATCGATCAGGTAGTGTAAGGGTTGCGCCCGCTTCACAGTGACAGACCAAACTCCCGTTTAACGCACCGCAAACAACCGCAAACAGACCAGAACCGACCAAAATGGGACAGGAACTGGGCTTTAAGGGTTAGGTTTAGTGTTAGGGGCTAGGGTTAGGGTTACGGTGAGATACTTAGGGTTAGAGTTAGTAACCCTACCCCTACGCCTCTAACCCTAACCGTCTAACCCTAAGCACTAAAAATAACCCTAACCCTAGCCCTAACCCTAACCCTAGCCCTAACCCTAATTCTAATTTTTTTTCTGGTTCTGGACATGCTACAGAGCTGAAACTTCACAGGTACACTTTTTAGACCCCCAGACACTGAATCACACAAAAAAGTTCTTAAAAATTGTATTTTTTTGATAGAGAGACAATTATTGGAAAAATTAAAAAAAAAAAAAAAAAAAAAAAAAAAATTTCTTTGGATTTAGCATTTGGGGGGTCTAAAAAGTGTACCTGTGAAGTTTCAGCTCTGTAGCATGTCCGGAACCAGAAAAAATTACGAATTAGGGTTAGGGCTAGGGTTAGGGTTAGGGTTAGGGCTAGGGTTAGGTTTAGGGTTAGGGTTATTTTTATGGCTAGGCTTAGAGGGTTAGGGTTAAGGTTAGGGTTATGGTTAGAGGGTTAGGGTTAGGTTTAGTGTTAGGGGCTAGGGTTAGGGTTACGGTGAGATACTTAGGGTTAGAGTTAGTAGCCCTACCCCTACGCCTCTAACTCTAACCCTCTAACCCTAAGCACTAAAAATAACCCTAACCTTAGCCCTAACCCTAGCCCTAACCCTAACCCTAACCCTAGCCCTAACCCTAATTCTATTTTTTTCTGGTTCTGGACATGCTACAGAGCTGAAACTTCACAGGTACACTTTTTAAACCCCCCAGACAATAAATCCAAAGAAATTTATTTTTTTTTACGTTTTTTTTTTTTTTTAATTTTTCCAATAATTGGCTCTCTATCAAAAATGACAATTTTTAAGAACTTTTTTTGTGTGATTTAGTGTCTAGGGGGTCTAAAAAAGGTACCTGTGAAGTTTCAGCTCTGTAGCATGTCCAGAACCAGAAAAAAAGATCATTTTTCAGTAGAGCAGGGATGGTGGGAACCCCTTTTACACCTATATGATCTTTTTGTTCTGGTTCTGGACATGCTACAGAGCTGAAACTTCACAGGTACGCTTTTTAGACCCCCCCAGACACTAATCCAAAAAAAAGTCATGCCTGCCACCGTATATATCAGTGGTGGGTGGGCAGTGGCACTGCAGTGGGCACAGTACACTCTGTGGACCTGACAGTCACTGGCACCCAGGCAACTGCAATTATAAAAAATATATATATTTTTAATTTGCAAGCTGCTGTGCCACCATATATATATCAGTGGTGGGTGGGCACGCAGTGGCACTGCAGTGGGCACAGTACACTCTGTGGACCTGATAGTCACTGGCAGCCCAGGCAACTGCAATAATAAAAAACATATATTTTTTTTCAATTTGCAACAAGATGCTGTGCCACCGTATATATCTCAGTGGTGGGCAGTGCACTGCAGTAGGTACAGTGCACTCTGTGGACCTGACACAGCACTCACTGCAATTATGACAGAGGAAAAAAAAAAAATTTTTTAAAATGCAAGGTACTGTGCCTGTGCCACCCGAAATGAGTGTGGTGTGCACACAGTACAGTCCGTGGTGGGTCTGTGGCCTCTCACACACAGCGGGCAGGCAACTGCAGTGTACAATAGATATATATATATATATATATATATATATATATATATATATAAAAAGAAAAAACTCAATTACCAGCCCTTAAAAGGGCTTTTGGGGACACTATATATATATACAGAGTTGTATAAAGTACTCGAAATTTCTACTTGAGTAAAAGTACAAGTGCTCGATCAAAAAGTGACTTGAGTAGAAGTGGAAGTGCTCGCAGAAAAAGTTACTTAAGTAGAAGTACTAAAGTATTCAACATTTTTTTTACTTAAGTATTGCAAGTAGTTTTTTCCAAAAAATTGCTACTTAAGTACTAAAAGTAAAAAGTACCAGTAGTTTTGAAAAAAAATTTCTACTCAAGTACTGAAAGTAGAAGTACAAGTACTGTGTTATGTAGTTATTAAAGAAAGAAGTCAAAAGTTTGAACATCATATTGTTTTTTATTATTTCAAATGATTTATTCAAATGATTAACCTGTGTTTGTTAGTAGTTTCTTGATGCACTTTAAGCGCTGTAGCACCATTTATTTGTTTGTTTCATATTTTCTTTATATTGGAAAGATTTGGTATAGCAGCTTTTATTATACACAGCCTTTATTTTAGTATGCGCTGATTTACAAATGACATTATACACATTTTTTTGAGCTTTATGCAACCTGCCATCTACTGTTCTGGCAGTGGTAATTTTTTTAAAAGTAACGAGTAACTATGCAGCACAAAAAAAAAATATCGGAGTAGAAGTATCGAAATCATCGAAAAAATGTAGTGAAGTAAAAGTAGAAGTAGGAGAAAAAAATTATACTCTAGGAAAGTACAGATACCGCATTTCGGTACTTAAGTACAGTACTTAAGTAGTTCTACTTCGTTACTATACATCTCTGTATATATATATATATATATATATATATATATATATATATAAAAAAATCCTCAATTACCAGCCCTTAAAAGGGCTTTTAGGGACACTATATATATATATATATATATATATATATATATATATATATATGAAGAAAAAACTCAATTACCAGCCCTTAAAAGGGCTTTTGGGGACACTATATATATATATATATATATATATATATATATATATATATAAATAAAAAAAATCCTCAATTACCAGCCCTTAAAAGGGCTTTTGGGGACACTAGATATATATATATATATATATATATATATATATATATATATATATATAAAGAAAAAACTCAATTACCAGCCCTTAAAAGGGCTTTTGGGGACACTAGATATATATACATATATATATAAAAAAAAAATTACACAAATACCAGCCCTTAGAAGGGCTTTTTGGGGTGCTGTCAGGATGCTGTCCTTACAGCAGTAGTGGACCAAGAACACTGCAAGACCAGGAACACTGACTAACAACTGTCCCTAGCTTAACAGCAGCAGCAGCAGCAGCTCTCCCTGCTCTCACTAACACACACTGCTTCAGAATGATCTAAGATGGATGCTGCCCTTGCTTATTTATAGGAGGTGGGAGGGAGGTATGCTGATTGGCTGGAAATGTGCCTGCTGACTGTGAAGTTCAGGGTCAAAGTTTGCCTCAATGATGTATTATAGGGGGCGGACCGAACATCGCATATGTTCGCCCGCAGCGGCGAACGCGAACATGCTAAGTTCGCCGGGAACTGTCTGCCGGCGAACAGTTCGGTACACCTCTATATACCATGCCACTTAACGTTTGCTAGAGGGGTCTCTGTTTTAATTAACAAATCCTTCCTATGGGTAAATGAATCAGTACACATGGACCCACTAGGCAAATATGTCATAGTGGTGCTCATGCTTTGGGGTCAGAGACAGTATGTAATAGCTAATGTATATGTAGCACCTGCTTAGTCAAGTGCTAGAGAGATAGAATTGTTTTTGGCTCTGTCTGCTTAAAAGCAGAGCAGCAGGTCAAATGTATGTGATCTCTGCTTCACAGGGATCAGGGTCTATTAGTTCTGCCTGTTGCATGTGTCCATGTGTGATTCACTTGGTCTTAGGGAGTGTCCCTACTGTATCCAATAGGGGAGCATGTTGGACAGTGGAGGAAACCCAGCCAGTGACACACAGGTTTTTGTGACTGTCCCAGTGGGTGGGCACAACAGTGATGCATCCTGGGATAGGTCATAAAAGCCAGGGGCACATGTGACAGGGCGTCTTTGGGCAGAAGGCCGGGTCCCAGGAGGAGGGTGGCTGCTGTCTCTCCTCCTGTCGGTGTGGAAGGTGGTCACGGGTAGGGATGAGCTTTGAGTTCGAGTCAAAGCAAACTTTGCCTCAAACATCGGTCATTCGATCGTTCTTCGAATGATGAACAAATCTGCTTCTTCGCTGGAAATTCGAGATCCCACTTGCACCTTTTCCTGTCAAGCAGATACAGTCTTTATTCACGATCAGAGGCCTATTTCCCGCCTCCCAGTACTTCACAGAGGTATACATTTCATAGCTTAAGTGAAAGATTCCCGCCATTGATGAACACACATTACAGTTCTGACTGAAATTTTGGTGTTGCCACGGGCAACCTTCAATGTGCACTTCTATATTCATCCCACTCTCCCTATCTCCTGTAGAGCAGGCTTCACACTTAGATTGAGCATTAGAACAAAGTCCCGGACACAAAAATTAGATTTTGAGAATGTTCTTTGGCCGTTGCCATTAGCAACCCGGCCGGTAACCCAGGGCGATATCCCCAACGAGCCCCCAAATGTAGCACTACTCCCTTTTGGAGCTGCTGAAAATGGGTTCCCCTGGGTTACTATTAGCAACAGTAGAACATTCTGGCATGTTTCCAAGTGTTTTTACCTCAGACAAGGACCAGTCCAGTTTCTTTGGTTTCTATGTTTTATTAGGAACTTGGATAGGAGAAGGGATGAGTGGGATACTCCAACTGAACTGAACTATGTACAACATGCAGGGACAATCCGGAAAAGTGCTGATTAACGCTGGTTAACGCTGAGTGAGCTAGTCACGGCTAGGCCGCTACTTCACATTGCCCTTGCCTGTAAAAGAGTCCTTAAAGCTTCCTGAGGTATTCCTTTCCAGAGGAATCTATTCTTTAAGGTAGACTGTACTGCTGACCAACTTCAGGGCCCTTCCTGGCGCCCCCTTTACCCCCTAATCTTCAGGGCTTGACAACTTGGCACCCCCTTTACCATAACACTCTGGGTTAGCTGGCTCCTTGATCCCCTTGACCCCTCTGGAGTGTTTCCCTCTCTTAGGCAGACCCCTAGGCAGATCCTTAAGTATTCACGACACAGTTTTTCCAAAAGTATCCTGCCCAGCAGCTCCACTGGTCAGCACACTGGATCCTCTGCAGCACACCTCAACCCCTGGTCCTTAGACCGACTGCCTGGACCACCTTCCTCACTTCAGCAGGAGGAGAGACAGCCGTCCACCTCCTCCTGGGACTTTGCTCCTGCCAAAAGACCCCCTGTCACATGCCCCCTCGGGATTTATTCCCAATCCCAGGATTAATTGTAGCAATGCCCACCCACTGGGACAGTCATAAACCCTGGTGTGCTTTTGGCTAGGTTTCCTCCACTGTCCAACAAGGTCATTCATTAGATACAGTGGGGAGACTCCCCAGACTCAACAGGTCACACCTGGAAGCATGTGACAGGCTAACTAACAGATCAGACCCTCCTGATAAGCAGGCAGGGCCCCTCTATGCTTTACCTAGCACCTACCTAGGAGGGTGCTACAGCAGTTTGTCAGACAGTGCAGTGCCAGGGAGACATTCCTAGCAGGGAGGAAGAGAGATTTGTGCTTTTTACAAGTTCAGAGATCAGATAGTGAGAAGTATATTCAGTAGTGCATACCATAAACCATATACCATACATGGATCTCTATATATAGGGCTATCAATTACATCATATCAGGTCATTGCATATACTGTATACCCATTACATTTTTACCTATATATATGGCTATTGATTACATCATATCAGTTAGAGTAGAGTATTTTAATCGGTCACTTGCGTACATCCTATAACCACCACATCTTTCCCTATATATAGGGCTATTGATTACATCATATCAGTGAGTATTGTTACTCGGTCACATGCGTACATCCTATAACCACCACATCTTTCCCTACATATAGGGCTATTGATTACATCATATCAGTTAGAGTATTGTTAATCAGTCACTTGCGTACATTCTATAGCCACCACATCTTTCCCTACATATAGGGCTATTGATTACATCATATCAATGGATAGTTAGAGTATTTTAATCGGTCACTTGCGTATACCCTATTTCAATCACATCTCTCTATATACAGTATATAGAGGCTATTGAATACATCATATCAGGTCACTGAGTATCTATCGGTCAATTGCGTATACCCTATATTGATCTGTATCAACATCATGTCTGAAAGGCCAACAAGGAGAGGCCGACACTCACAGGCCATGAAACGAGGGCAAGCAGCCTCTGTGTCCATTGTGAAAAGTAGTGGTCACAGTCGACATAGTGCATCCTCCGCAGGTGGGGCACTGTATCAGTTGTGGATTTTTCATGAAATGTTCCCATACATGTGTAAAAATCTCTCTCACCCACAGGTGGTTTTAAAATGGCTGCTGCATATTTAATGAGCTATGTAGTTGTGGGGGATGTGCAGCCATGTGTTGCTGCAAAGTGACCTAGGAGTGGTCAAAAGATATGACCACATCCTGTGGGTGGTCTTTCTGTGTACAGGACTATAAAATTTGCATATATATATATATATTTGAGTAATTTGCATGAGAAAAGTCACTTTTCCCTCACCCTCGCTCCTTGGAGAGTCACAGAGAAAACATCCAGGATGTAGCTTTGCTTGTTTGTTCGTTTGGAAGGTTGGCTGTTTGGAGAAACATGCGGCCAAGACCTTTGTCCTGTTGCTGCAGAGATCAATTGGAAGCTGCTGAATCCACCACCAGAGCTAAATATTTATTCAATATTCTTGGGACAAGGGTTGTATGTTTAAGGTGTATTTGTTTATGGTAACTTTTATAGTAACCTTTATGTGTAAGTAAGCTTTATGTGTTTATAATGTCCAGTAAAGTTTTGTTTTATGCTTTTTTATCAAAACTGCTCTTGGTGCCTGTTTTTATTTTAAATATTCATGAGATATGTGAGTGGCTGTCCAGTATACCTGAATTCAAAATGTTGTTGTTTTTCACCATTTGATACAACTGGCGTAGTCGGCAGGATACTGCATGGTCACTAAATATTGAATATTTGGATGAAATATTGTGTTATAGAGGGCGTATGAGTAGCATCAATTGAATTGCTTCTAGAGTGAGCAGTTTAGTGGATAAGCCCTAAGCACGGTGTTATTCATTGAATTGCTGCTAGAGTGAGCAGTTTAGTGAATAAGCCCTAAAAACAGTGTTATAAGAAGGTATATGAGTAGTGTCTATTGAATTGCTGCTAGTGTGAGCAGTTTAGTGGATAAGCCCTGAGGGCAGTGTCATAGAGGGTGTGTGAGCATCCATTGAATTGCTTCTAGAGTGAGCAGTTTAGTGAATGAGCCCTAAGCACAGTGTTATTCATTGAATTGCTGCTAGAGTGAACAGTTTAGTGAATAAGCCCTAAAAACAGTGTTATAAGAGGGTGTATGAGTAGTGTCTATTGAATTGCTGCTAGTGTGAGCAGTTTAGTGGATAAGCCCTAAGGACATTGTTATAGAGGGTGTGTGAGTAGTCATTGAATTGCTGCTAGTGTCAGCAGTTTAGTGAATAAGCCTTTGAATAAGCCTAAAGCACAGTTACCTTGAGCCAGGACAATACACTAAGATTGTGATTGATTTTGCATTTGTGTTCCCCCTGAGAGTAGAGATGCATAGTCTTTTTAAAAAAAAGCAAGAAAACAGGAGGGAAGGAATCAGTTTCTAAGTACGCTACGATTCCTACATGGGTCTGTTCTGGGTACTGGAAACCCATTGCAGAAGAATTGATTAAATATGCTGCTCCAATCTATCCAGACCTTGGTACTGAACTGGGTACACAGGCTTTGCGTTTAGATTTGAGCGTATATTCTAAAAAGGAGCGGAAAGCCGCTGCCACTACGGGGTGGTTGGTCATGCAGGCCCTTTGCAGCGAGGTGCAGAAGAATGAAGCGCTTGAGAAAGAGTTGCAGGAAGTGAAAGAGATGTTGGTTCAAAGTAATGCATGTCGAGTAGTTGCTAGAGAGGATGTGTCCTGTTCTGATGGCAGTGATGATCTGGATGAGTATCATGCACGTTCAATAATCACACATCAGAGAAAAGGGAAAATAAATTGTGAGCATGGTGGAGAGAATGGTTTGTGGAATAGTGCTTGTGATGAACAGAATGAAGTGGAAAAGAGGCCTACCCAAATTGAGTCCAAGGAGCAGCTTGCAGTGGTGACCGAAGACACTGCAAGCGAGGCAAAGTATTTAGGTAAAGTTAAACCTGAAGTGGCTTTGAAGTGTGTTCAAACTTTTTTAGGCAGAGCTGAAGATTTGAATGAGCGGTGTGCAGCCCCCATTAGCATTTCTAATGATGCCACAAAGGACATAGGCCCTAAGCCTGCAAGGAAGACAAGGCCTATGGTCTCCAGAAGAAACATGTTGACTGATTTACTTAAGGCGGGGGTTCCTAGAGAGGAAATAGATGGGCTCCCTACACCAGCTTTGTTTAAGAAGTGGATGGGAATGGTTTATTCAGCCACATTAAGTGTTTCTGCTGTCATAGAATGGGGCATTTTGCTAGACACTGCCATGCTGTGACGATTGGACAACAGCAGGCTAGAATTCACAGGACAGCACGGAGAGACATGCAAGTTTATTCCTTTCATTGGAAGTCAAAGCCTTTCAGTGAAAATGTAACCAGGCAACAGTGGGCACCCTATAACAGTTTTGCAGTTAAATGTAACAAGTGAGCTATGTTTTTTGGCACAGGTGGAAGGAACATATAATCTGCTTTGTTTCTAATTCTATTAAGGTACCGAGCATCGAGAGGTGGACCAGGCAGGGCAGAGGACCAAACCGGATGAGACGGGACAGACCAGAAGATGAGAGCCTGAGGAAGATGCAGATGATTTCCTGATGGTGGCTTAATTGGAGTGGACTTACATCTGAGCATTTACCAGGAGGAGGACAAGGAACTTTCATCATTTGGGATTTACTTTCCACAGTCTGCCAAGGACATTGCTAACCCAATTTAAAGTAACGTTGTAGCTGCCAGGGATTTAGTCTGACCGCTCTGATGATACGGGGGTCGAAAGGGAATTTTTTCCTCCCATTGAACGGGGGGTTTATTTTTGCCCTTTCCTGTCAAAGGCTTTAGGAGATGTTGAAAATTCACATGCTATAGTCAACAGGTGGTATTTGCTGCCATGGTCTATTTGTAGTGGCTTTATTGCCATAATATGGAGTTTACATTTTCAGGCTATAGATTCTTGCAAGCTATGGCCCTCCCTATTGATATGCAAATAAACCAGTCTGATTGGTTTAGGAGCAAAAGGAACAACATGTCTGTTTTAGATTTGACAGAATTTTAAGAAGTTTTTTTTATTGCATACACATTGTACATGCTTAATATAATTAGCTTGTGCATGTTGTAGGCATATTTTTTGTAAAGAAGTAGAAATGTATGTAATTGTTTGTAATGTTGGTAATTATTGCAAATGAAAGAAATAGTCCTAGAAACAGGGCTATCTACAGCGCTTGCTAAAATACAAATATAAATATAAACATAAATCTGTGCAATTATATATACATAAAATATGTAAATTCACAAATATAAGTGCAAAATGTGCAAACTACTTGTGCCAATCAATTAACGAATTTCTACGAATCCATGCATAAATTAATTCGTGGAAGTCCATCCTGTGTTGCAAAAATATATATACATAAAATTTATCAGAATATAAAAATATATATAATAATGTGATAAACAAAATTCTGTGAAATGTTCCTTTTACTGGGAAGTGTACAAGTGCTCTTATAAAATTCAAATGGTGACTGATAAAGTGCAGGTGCTTGATGCCTTCTTCCCGTGCAGTAATTTATAAGATGGGTAACTTACCAAATGTAGTGGGTCTCATATATCTTACAATATTGAGACCAATCACGATTAATGGCAAGTTCCCTTAACCACTTAAGCCCCGGAAGATTTTACCCCCATTCCGACCAGGGGGTATTTTGCGATTCGGCACTGCGTGAATTTAACGCACAATTGCGCGGTCGTGCGACGCTGTACCTAAACGAATTTGACGTCCTTTTTTTCCCACAAACAGAGCTTTCTTTTGGTGGTATTTGATCACCTGTGCGATTTTTTGATCACGCGCTATAAACAAAAAAAGAGCGTCAATTTTGCAAAAATAGCAATATTTTTCACATTTTTTTATATGAAATTCCCCCCCAAAAAAATGTAAAAATCAAAATTTTTAAAAATTTTTGGCCAATTTGTTTTATGCTACCTATGTTTGGTAAAAAAAATCGCAAAAAGCGTATTTTGATTGGTTTGCGCAAAAGTTATCGCGTTTACTAACAAAGGGAAAGATTTTTGTCATTTTTGTTGTTTTTTTTTTTAACGCGTAATGGCGGCGATCTGCGATTTTTTTGCGGTACTGCGACATTGCGGCGGACAGATCGGACCCTTGACTGACATTTTTGACACTTTTGGGGTTACCAGTGACATTTCTACAGTAATCAGTGCTATACATATGCACTGTTACTGTAAAAATACACTGGTAGTGAAGGGGTTAACTTTATTTGGAAGGGAGGGGCTGTGTGTGTCCCTAGGGGCGTGGTTTCTACTGTGATTGGCTGTGGCTCTAGCTGTAAGGACACTGATCAACGGATCTACATACCAGATCCGTTTTATCAGTGTCTTTGCAGCGAGGAGAATGACAGGCAGTTTGTTTACACAAGCTGCCTGACATTCTCCCTCTCCCCCGCCGATCGCCGAGTGGCCGGCGGACATCGGGTCCGCTGGTCACACGCGCGGGGGGGTCCGTGACCACGCGGGAGCGCGCCTCCGGGGGCGCTCGCTCGCTCCCTAGACCCTCACAAGCAAGCAACGTAGCCCTACGTTAGTTTGCCTGTGAGGGGCTGACCGCCGACGTAGATAGTCGTGCGGCGGTCGGCAAGTGGGTAAAAGATCCTCCTGGTCTCAATATTGTGAGACCCACTACATTTGGTAAGTTACCCATCTTATAAATTACTGCACGAGAAGAAGGCATCAAGCACCTGCACTTTATCAGTAACCATTTGAATTTTATAAGAGCACTTGTACACTTCCCAGAAAAAGGAACATTTCACAGAATTTTGTTTATCACATTATTATATATATTTTTATATATTTATATTCTGATAAATTTTATGTATATATATTTTTGCAACACAGGATGGACTTCCACTAATTAATTTATGCATAGATTCGTAGAAATCCGTTAATTGATTGGCACAAGTAGTTTGCACATTTTGCACTTATATTTGTGAATTTACATATTTTATGTACAGTGGAACCTTGGTTTACGAGTACCTCTGTTTACGAGCGTTTTGAAAGACGAGCAACATTTTTTTCAAAAAACTGTCTTGGTATACGAGCACTGTCTTGATATACGAGCAGTTTTATACTCTAAAAGCATGCCATCCCCTCTGTAAATGCACTCTCTCACATACCATTATGTGTCCCAGCGCTTGTACAGTGTATAAACATGCCGATTTATATTGTTTTAGAGTGTCCCTGCACTTACTGTATGTATGTGTCTCCTCGTTTCTCTGTCTCTCTCACCTCGGCTCTGTGCCGATCACTCCTTCTGACGTCATCTGAGGAGGAGGGGAGGAGGAAGCAGAGGGCTGCAGTGAAGTGAGTGAACAGCCAGACAAGCACTATACAGTATAATCGGCATCTGTTATGTAGTACAGCACGAACACAGGGACACATAATGTTTAACAAAGGAGATGGCATACTTATACTGTACAGTAATGTACTACTTTATATATAACAGCATATCTTTATATTACTGTAAATGCTTGTGGAACGAATCATCTGAGTTTCAATGCTTTCCTATGGGAAAACTTGCTTTGATATACGAGTGTTTTGGATTACAAGCAAGCTGCTGGAACGAATTATACTCGTAAACCAAGGTTCCACTGTATATATAATTGCACAGATTTATGTTTATATTTATATTTGTATTTTAGCAAGCGCTGTAGATAGCCCTGTTTTTAGGACTATTTCTTTCATTCCTACTAATTTTATACTACTGCTGCTGCTATATTTTATATCATTTTACTCATTTGTCACTAATTTAAAGATAATTTATATATTTATAATCAAAAACGTCAATTCCTAGGCGCGGGGAGTACACTTTTTTTCTGAAAGAGGTACTTGTTTTTATAATTATTGCAAATGTATGGGATCAACAGGTGGATTGTATCAGTTGTGGATTTTTCATGAAATGTTCCCATACATGTGTAATAATCTCTCTCACCCACAGGTGGTTTTAAAATGGCTGCTGCATATTTAATGAGCTATGTGATTGTGGGGGATGTGCAGCCATGTGTTGCTGCAAAGTGACCTAGGAGTGGTCAAAAGATATGACCACATCCTGTGGGTGGTCTTTCTGTGTACAGGACTATAAAAGGAGTAATTTGCATGAGAAAAGTCACTTTTCCCTCACCCTCGCTCCTTGGAGAGTCACAGAGAAAACATCCAGGATGTAGCTTTGCTTGTTTGTTCGTTTGGAAGGTTGGCTGTTTGGAGAAACATGCGGCCAAGACCTTTTTCCTGTTGCTGCAGAGATCAATTGGAAGCTGCTGAATCCACCACCAGAGCTAAGTATTTATTCAATATTCTTGGGACAAGGGTTGTATGTTTAAGGTGCATTTGTTTATGGTACCTTTTATGTAACTTTTATGTGTAAGGAAGCTTTATGTGTTTATGATGTCCAGTAAAGTTTTGTTTTATGCTTTTTTTTATCAAAACTGCTCTTGGTGCCTGTTTTCATTTTAAATATTCATGAGATATGTCAGTGGCTGTCCAGTATGCCTGAATTAAAAATTTTGTTGTTTTTCACCATTTGATACAGGCACGCCCATCCTTTATTTCCGGTGGTGCCCGTGCTATTCAGCCACAACATGTGGAAGAGTTGGTGGAGTGGATCAATAAGCCATCCTCATCCTCCTCGTCCTCTGACAGCCACGCTAACAGTAGTTTGCCTTCCATCGCAGCTGCCAAAGCGGCCCGTTCTACAGGCTCCTTCTCCACAGCTACTCCTTCTGTCGCCCCACCATCATGCACAGAGGAGTCACTTGTACTATTCGATCATAGTGTCAGTGACATGCTGCTGGAGGATGCGCAGCAATTTGAAAGCTGTGATGTTGATTCCCAGATTGATGAAGGGAATAACGTGAGCCTAGAGAGAGGGGGTGACAATGATGGACAAGAAACCAGCAGTCATGTTGCCACAGCTGAAGCATATTGCCAAATTTGCTCCAGTGACGAAGAGGGAGGGGACGAGGAGGTCACTGACCTGTACTTGGGTGCCTGACACAATAGAGGAGGAGGAGGGAGAGGATGGGGAGGACGCACAACTCCAATGAGGCAGGATGTGCTCCAGGGGCCGCCATAGCAGTAGCCAACCTATTGCGTCACAGCACAGAGCTCCACAAGTGCAGGGTGCTGCAAACTCCCAGCGGACTCCCAAAAGTTCATTATTGTTGGCTTTTTTCAGCACATGTGCAGTAGACCGCAACGTTGATGTTTGCAACATCTGTCTAAAGCGGATCAAGCGTGGCCAGAACACCAGCCGCTTGGGCACCACATGCTTGACAAGGCATATGATGACCTGCCATGCAGTCCGTTGGCAACAGCACCTGAAAGAGGCACCAGATCAAAACAAGCATACATCACCTTGCTCCTCATCTGTGATCTCTAACCCTACTACACCTCATGCCTTCTCAAATACCAGCATTGAGAGGGATGATGGTATAGCAATGAGTGCCACAGAGACTTGCACCCAATATGCTAGCAGTTCACCACCGCTTGATTTGAGCAGTAGGCAAATTTCACTACCCCAGTTTTTGAACCGTAGAAAGAAATACTATCCCAGCCATCCACATGCTCAGCGTCTTATTGCTAGCTTGGCCAAATTGCTAGCATTACAATTGCTGCCTTTTCATCTGGTAGACTCTGCTCCCTTTCGCAAATTTGTGGAATGTGCTGCACCACAGTGGCAGGTCCCAAAAAGGCATTTCTTTTCGTGTAAGGCCATTCCGGCTCTCTACGGTAATGTGGAAGGTAGTGTTTTGGCCTCGTTGGACAAAGCGGTCAGCAGGAAGGCGCACATTATTGCTGACACTTGGTCCAGCAGGCATGGGCAGGGATGTTACATTTCGTTCATAGCGCACTGGGTAACTCTGCTGGCAGCTGGGTAGGATGCAGTACAGGGTTCAGTGTTGCAGCTTGTTTTGCCACCACACCTCCAAAAAGCTGGTGCTGGTTCTGCCACATCTGCCTACTCCACCATCTCCTCCTCCTCCATGTCCTCTTCTGCTCAATTGTCCTCTGAAGCAGGCTAAGGGGCTAAGCAAGCAGTCAGGCTAAAATATGCCATGCTGTGCTTCAGTTGGTCTGTCTAGGGGATAGGAGTCACACTGGTGCAGAGATTCTGTCAGCTCTGCAGGGGCAGGCTCAGAGATGGTTGACGTCATGACAACTTGAGCCAGGAATGGTTGTATGCGACAATGGCACCAACCTTCTCTCCGCCCTCCGACAGGGACACTTGACAGATGTTCCATGCTTGGCACATGTTCTGAATCTGGTAGTGCAGAGTTTCTTGAGCAGATACCCGGGCTTCCAAGATTTCCTGAGGCAGGCCAGAAAAGTCTGTGGCCATTTCTGCCATTCGTTCAATGCCAGTGCTCGCTTATCTGACATTCAACGGGAATTCAACCTCCCCACTAACCGCCTCATTTGTGACATGCCCACCAGGTGGAACTCAATTTTGGCAATGCTGCAGCAGCTGCACACACAGCAGAGGACCATCAATGAATACCTGTGTTAGTATGGCACAAGGACAGGGTCAGGGGAGCTTGGCTTTTTTTTCGCCACGTCAGTGGCTTTTGATAAAGGATGCATGCACCATCCTGTCACCATTTGAGGAGGCCACAAGGATGGTGAGACGGGACAATGCATGCATCAGTGACACAATCCCTCTAGTCTACTTGCTGGAGCACACACTGCGTGGAATCAAGGACAGGGCACTTGAGGCAGAACAGCGAGAGGAAGAGGAGGACTTCCTTTCCTCATAAGGCCCCCTTTATGCAGATATTATTCCTGCAGGGCCACAAAACACACAGGAGGAAGAGGAGGAGGATTTTGGCAGCATGGCTGTAGAGGATAGCATTCAGCAGTCTTCATTGGATGGTTTTGATTCCCCAGAAACCCCAGGAGTTATACGTGGTTGGGGAGAGGTTGCTCCTGCTGACAATGTCATCCTTAGTGACCCAGAGGACTCAGAAGCTCATGCCTCCTTCAACTTACGTTGCATGGGCTCCCTGATTCTGCAAAGCCTGCGAAAGGACCCGAGGATTTGAGCTATCAAGGAGAGGGATAAATACTGGTTGGCAACCCGTCTTGATCCATGTTACAAGGGTAAAGTTGCAGAGCTCATCCTGCCTTCGCAGAGGGAGCAGAGGATAAAACATCTTGAGGAGGCCTTGAAAAAGAATTTGTGTACCGCATTTCCAGACATTGGGAGGTCAACATTCTCTTGAGGTTTTTCTGAGGCATTGTTCAGCCAAAGGAGGAGCGGTGGAGAAGGCGGCAGGCTGACCGATGCCTTTAAACAGTTCTTTAGCCCTCAGCAGCACCCAGGGCAGTTAGGTTTAAGCAACCATGGGCAGCATCTCCATCATATGGTGCATGATTATCTAGGCGCAAGAGCAGACTTGGAGACCTTTCCAGCTGAGCATCCACTGGGTTACTGGGTCTTGAGGATGGACCCCTGGCCAGAACTTGCTCAATACCCAATGAAGCTACTGGCCTGTCCTGCTTCCAGTGTGCTTTTCGAACGGACGTTCAGTGCTGCTGGAGGTTTTGTGACAGACAAAAGAGTGCGTCTATCCACAGACTCTGTTGACCAGCTGACTTTTATTAAAATGAACCAGTCCTGGATCAACAAGAGCTATCAAGCCCCTGACGCTGATGTAACTGATTGAAGTTGCTAGGGGTCTGCAATCCTTTGAAGACTGCATATGCTGCCTATACTTTTCCTCTAGCTTGATTCTGCTAGCTTCCAGCAATGTTTTTGGTTTAGGTCACTACCAACCCCCAAGGCGAAATTTTTCTGACCGGTGCATACAATTTAAATGTCATATGTAATTTTTAACAGCAGGCCCTGTCCCTGTGCCCTGCCAACTGTGAGGGGTTACGGTGTTCAGGCACCAGCAACACCCAAGGCCCAATATTTTTGCACCTGTATGAAAAGTACATGCAATTTCAAATCTGTATGGAATTCTTACCAGCAAGTCCCATTCCTGCGCCCAGCAAGAGTAACTGTGAGGGCTTGGTTACGGTGTTCAGGCACCACCAACAGCAAAGGCCCAATTTTTGGCACCTGTATAGTACATGCAATTTCAAATTTGTATGGAATTCTTACCAGCAGGTTCCGTTCCTGCACCCAGCAAGAGTAAATGCGAGGGCTTGGTTACGGTGTTCAGACACCAACAGCAAAGGCCCACTTTTTGGTACCTGTATAGCACATGCAATTTCAAATCTGTATGGAATTCTTACCAGCAGGTCCCATTTCTGCGCCCAGCAAGAGTAACTGCAAGGGGTTGTGGTCTTCAGGCACCACCAACAACCAAGGCCCAATTTCAGTTTCAGTTCCTGCCGATACTAACCTTCCAGGTCCCCATCACTCCAGCCAGTTTGCATAACCGCCACCCAACCTTGGCCAGGTCAGATGACAGCACAGCGCCCCCACTAGATCACTGATAAGAACACATACAACACTTGATCTTTGCCAATTTCAAATTAGTATGGAATTTTTACCAGCAGGGCCCGTTCCTGCACCCAGCAAGAGTAACTGCGAGGCGGTGTTGAGGCTCCACTAAAACCCAAGGTCCAATTTTTCTGCACCTGTATGACAAGTACATGCGATTTCAAATTTGTATGGATTTTTTAGCAGCAGGGCCCGTTCAAGCAAGAGTAACAGCGAGGGGTTATGGTGTTCAGGCACCACCAACAACCAAGGCCCAATTTTCCTGCACCTGTATGACATGTACATTTGATTTGAAATTTGTATGTATATTTGTATATGACATTTTATGCTTTAGAAATGTCAGTATTGCTGCATCAGGCTACATACATCGTAAAGATGCACTACTTTACAGGCACATTCAGGGGATCCCCAGGCACGATATTTGAAGGAATTTTAAATTTTTATAGTTTCACTTTAAGCCTCATTAAAATCAGTAAATCACTGCTCCTTTAAAAACAATTGTTTTTAAAAACTTTTTTTCATTGCTACATGTTCCTCAGGTCAGTACCCGGACCCCCATACACTTTTTTGGGGCAATAACCAGGGATATGCACGGACCAAGGCTGTGGCGGACATTTTCCAAAGTACAGACCTTAGTGAAGGACACCAAGGTACATTTCAAAATTAAAACCATCAAAAAATATTCTGTCTACTCTCTGGCCTAGTTCTACAATTACAAATAAGTTTAAAATAACAATTATATACAAACTGCTTGTGGTTTTGCTGTTATAAACGGTTTCAAATATTTTCAAAATTCTTACCTTATATTTTTCTGTTGTATTGAGTCGCAGCAGCAGCAGCATCAAAGTCCTTTGTAGACATGGATAAAGTAGGAATACACAAACATGCATCAACATGACAGTCCCCAGGTCCCCCATAGACCCCCCTTCAGTGCAGGCTAGGGCGGGTCTCCCGTTGATCCCCCTTTAGTGCAGGCTAGGGCAGGTACCCCGTAGATCCCCCCTTTAGTGCAGGCAGGTCCCCCATAGATCTCCCTTTAGTGCAGGCCAGGGCAGGTCTCCCTTAGATCCCCCTTTTTGCAGACAAGGGCAGGTACCCTATAGATCCCCCTTTAGAGCAGGCAGGTCCCCATAGATCCCACTTTAATACAGGCAGGTCCCCCATAGATCCCCCTTTAGAGCAGGCCTGACCAGGGTGAGGGTCCGCCATAGTTATACATCCATCTTTAGAGCAGGTAAGGGAGGCAGGTCCCCCATAGATCCCCCTTTAGAGCAGGCCAGGGTGAGGGTGCCCCATAATTATACATCCACCTTTAGAGCAGGCAAGGGCAGGCAGGGCCCCCATAGATCCCCTTTTAGAGAAGACAAGGGCAGGCAGGTCCACCATCCCCCATAGATCCCCCTTTAGTGCAGGCAAGGGCAGGCAGGTCCCCCATAGATCCCTCTTTAGAGCAGGCCTAGGCCAGGGTGAGGGTCCCCCATATTTATACATCCCCCTTTAGAGCAGGCAAGGGACTCCCTTTCCTGCTCTTAAGGGGGGTTTATAAATATGGGGGATCCTGACCCTGGCCTGCTCTAAAGGGGGATCTGGGGGGACCTGGAATGGCTGACCTGCCTGCTCTAAAGGGGGATTTATAAATATGGGGGACCCTCACCTTGGCCTAGGCCTGCTCTAAAGGGAGATCTAGGGGGGGCCTGGGATGGCTGACCTGCCTGCTCTAAAGGGGGAATTTATAAATATGGGGGACCCTCACCCTGGCCTAGGCCTGCTCTAAAGGGGGATCTAGGGGGGACCCCCTAGATCCCCCTTTCAGAGCAGGCCTAGGCCAGGGTGAGAGTCCCCCATATTTATAAATCCCCCTTTAGAGCAGGCAAAGGCAGGCAGGTCAGCCATCCCAGGTCCCCCATAGATCCCCCTTAGAGCAGGCCAAGCAGGGTTCCCTTCCCAGACCTCCAGTCCAGTGAGTCCACCACAACCTACCATTACCGTCCTCCTTTTCTTCTCCCGGTCAGTCAGACAGTCCCTCCCCCAGGCAGCCCAGGGCCCAGAGTCAGTCACATCCATCTTTAGAACAGGTAAGGGAGGCAGGTCCCCCATAGATTCCCCTTTAGAGCAGGCCAGGGTGAGGGTGCCCCATAATTATACATCCCCCTTTAGAGCAGGCAAGGGCAGGCAGGGCCCCCATAGATCCCCTTTTAGAGAAGACAAGGGCAGGCAGGTCCACCATTCCCCATAGATCTCCCTTTAGTACAGGCAAGGGCAGGCAGGTCCCCCATAGATCCCTCTTTAGAGCAGGCCTAGGCCAGGGCGAGGCTCCCCCATATTTATACATCCCCCTTTAGAGCCGGCAAGGGACTTTGCAATTGGATGTCTTAGAAACCTTATCTGCCCAATGGCCTGTCTGACACCAGTCCCCAAGAATTGGTTCTCCGTACCCCATTCTCCAAAAATGCCCCCCTGTGGCTCCCAACACCTCACTGGGTTTCGCATCCTGAACTGCTAGATGAGATGGAAAACACCTTAACAGAATACTGGGACATTAATGGGGGGTCCTCCTCCCCTTCTATCGTCTGGGATGCGTTTAAGGCATACAAAAGGGGACATTACATCTCTTCAGTTGCAGCACTCAAATCTAAACATGACACTGACACATGTTCCCTCAAGGCCTCAGTGTCTGCTCGCACTTTAACATATAACTCTGACCCAAGTGACTAAAATTGTATCCATTTGCAGGCTTTCCAGCGAAAACTCCACCTACATTTAGCAGAGCTCACAAGGCTCTCTCAATATCATACCAAACAAATATTTTTTGATCAGGGTGACAAAAATGGGTGCCTGCTTGCTCTACTGGCCCAACAGGACCATCCTATCACCGCCATCTTTAAGATTGTCCTCCCCAATGGGGACTTTGTCTCCTCACGTGAGGACATACTTGAGGCTTTTCGTAATTATTATCTATCTCTTTACACCTTCACATTACCTGCTGACTTCCACCCTTAGTCTCTTGCCCCTATACTAGACCAAGTGGCCTTGGGGTAGCTGGAGGATGGGGACAAGGGATGATCGAACTTTTGAAAAGTTCGGTTCGGCCAGAACATCCAAACTTCCCGAAAGTTCGGCCCTGATTTCAGAACCCCATTGAAATCAATGGGACCCGAACTTCGGTAATCAAAAAACACCATTTTTAAGCCCTAAAACCCAATAAATGCCCCTAAAAAGTCCCTAGGGTTTGGGGTCATGCCCCATTAACTATTAATCACACAAAAAAAGTTCTTAAAAATTGTCATTATTTATAAAAAAGCCAATTATTGAAAAATTTAAGAAAAAAAAAAAAAAGATTTTTTGAATTTTACTTTGGATTTTGTATCTGGGGGGTCTAAAAAGTGTACATGTGAAGTTTCAGCTCTGTAGCATGTCCAGAACCATAAAAAAAAAGATTGTTTGTATTAGAACACTTTCAGCACAGGAGTTTTCACACCTTGCCGGTTTAATAGCAGGCATTTTTTTGGGTTCTTTGCAGTCAGGAAAAACATCTGAACTTGTGTATAGTGGTACTGTGCACAAGTTCTGATGTTTTGCCTGCCTCCAAAAACCCCCAAAAAATGCCAGCAAAAACACACCTGGGCATTTTTTGCGGTTTTTTTTGGCATTTTTTGGGGTTCTTTTGAGGCAGGCAAAACATCTGAACTTGTGTATAGTGGTGTATATACACACATACATATATTTATATACACACCTAGACATATATAGGTGTGATAGTAGCAGAAATATATGCTTGCGCTAATGAAATCATTTACAGTAATATATTTCTGCTACTATCACACCTATATATGGCTAGGTGTCTATATACATATAATTATGTGTGTATATATACCACTATACACAAGTTCAGATGTTTTGCCTGCCTCAAAAGAACCCCAAAAAATGCCAAAAAAAACGCTAGCGTAAAAAAAAAATGCCCAGGTGTGTTTTTGCTGGCATTTTTTGGGAGTTTTTGGAGGCAGGCAAAACATCAGAACTTGTGCACAGTACCACTATACACAAGTTCAGATGTTTTTCCTGACTGCAAAGAACCCAAAAAAATGCCTGCTATTAAACCGGCAAGGTGTGAAAACCGAGAAGAGAAGCCAACCCCCTGAGCTGAAAGTGTTCTAATACAAACAATCTTTTTTTTATGGTTCTGGACATGCTACAGAGCTGAAACTTCACATGTACACTTTTTAGACCCCCCAGATCTGAAATCCAAAGTAAAAATAAAAAAATCTCTTTTTTTTTTAATTTTTTCAATAATTGGCTTTTTTTATCAAAAATTACAATTTTTAAGAACTTTTTTTTGTGTGATTTCGTATCTGGGAGGTCTAAAATCAACATCAAACATGTCCTCAAAAAAGCACTGGCAGTGGCAACCCCTGCAGCATGAAAAATGCTTGCTGGTGAGAAGCCATATTCCTGTCCCGAAGCAACTCAGAGAAATTTCTCTATAGCGGTCACCCTGCTATGGAAGGGTTTTGTCACCCTTCCATAGCAGTCACTGTCAGTTAACCCTACACTACACTATGGTCCCCTTACACTTAACACTTTCCCTACAGAAACTACATTTTTGAAGCTAACTTAAGTGTAAAGGAGCACTCTAACTACACTAGATATCCCTTTCCTCACACTAATAAATGCTAAATGACACTTTTAAAGTAAAATTAACAGAACTGCTTCCACTCTCTTCCATGTCCAGTATAACAATGCTAGGAATATGGCGGGGGCTATCTTATATACTGGGGGGCGTATTCACTAATGATTGGGACCCCCTAGTCACTCCAATCACATTCCTAGCATTCTCCTGCCCCCTCAATTGGCTTTTGCTAATGGTTCTGGTCCAATCACGGCTTTTAAAGCCCATATCCTGAAGCATTGCATTTTGGTCGGTTCAGGTTGCCAAATTCTGAACTTTTTGGGCAAAAAGTTCTAAATTCGGCCGAACCTCGAACACCCAATGTTCGGGCCGAACCGATGGTGGACCAGAACCGTTCGATCATCCCTAATGGGGACCGCTCTGCCTTAGTATGCTCTATCATGGCAGAGAAGGTCGCAGTGGCGATTTGCTCCTTCCCAACGTGGCGGGCGCCAGGCCCTGATGGTCTAACCTTTTCATTTTTATAATGTCCACTGTGATCTCCTAACTCCTAAATTAACCTATCTCTATGCGCAATGTTTGGCAGCTGGTGCTCTTCCAGAATACAGCTTTGTTTATATACATTGTTTATATATATATATATATATATATATATTGTTTATATATATATCTAAGAACCCCTCCCAGTGTACCTCCTATAGGCCAATAGCGTTGCTTAATAACGACTTTAATATTTTGACCAAACTCCTTACACTGCGACTACAGAAAATACTCCAAGGTGATTGACCCAAATCAAACTGTATTCATGGCTCATAGATCCACGGACATTAACTGTCAGAGGTTGTTCACGAACATTCACACATCACACAAGAACCAGGGCTCCAGAGTAGTGGCCTCCCTAGATATAGAGAAGGCCTTTGACATGGTCAAGTGGCCTTTCCAATGGGAGATTCTCAGGAGGATGGGTTTTCCCCTGGTGTATATTGACTGGATTAAGGTGTTGTACGGATGTCCCACTGCTGCTGTTCAGTTAGGTGGTGGCCTGTCATCATCCTTCCCCTTGCATAGGGGTATGCGTCAAGGTTGCCCCCTCTCTCCAGCACTGTTCTTCATTGCAATAGAACCAGTGGCGGAGGCTCTGCGTACTTCCCCTAACATCAGGGGCCTCTGAGTTGGCTGGCTGGAGGAGAGGGTAGCCCTATATGCTGATGACCTATTGCTCTTCCTGAACTATGCTGGTCCCTCATTGCAAGTGCCCTACAAACTCTGAACACCTATTCTAAGTTCACCGGGCTGAGTCAATTGGACTAAATCCCTGCTGTTTCCCATTGACCCCGATGCCAAAAACTCTGCCATGCCTGATCTTCCATTGTAGTGGGTGACAGAGTTTAAATATTTGAGGGTTTGGGTTTCCCAGCAGGCCTCTGACTATATTCTCCTTAATCTGGACCCTATGTTTAATCATACCAGACTCAAATTGAAGGCGTGGGAGTCGCTACCACTTACCAGCCTATAAACGTAATCAAAATTAAAATTTTACCTAAATTAATTTACCTCTTTCGTCACTCTCCATATTGGATTCCAAAATCCTTTTTTACCCATCTAAATAGTATAACCCTCCCAGATACAAACTGACCACACTTATGCAACCCTCCTCACAAGGAGGGCTTGCACTCCCAGACTGCCACAAGTACTATTTTGCCACCCAGCTGGTTACAGCTGCTTGGTGGTTTTCTCCAGATATAACTAGCTCCTCAGTTATGTTGGAGGCGGCAGTTGTTGGCTCCTTAAAGGCCCTTTGGCTTCGAGAACTTCTATTCAGAGGTCTAAAGGCTCCGTATTCACTATCTCCCTTTGTGTGCACCACTGTCAGAGCCTGGATGGCTTCCCTACTATATGAACAGTACCCTGCTGCAGCAGTGTCTCTTAATATGCCACTTTGGAACAAACCTTCCTTGTTTCATTTATATATGTTGCCTGACCCAGTTAAATGGGCTTTAATATAATATTCAACATATTCACCAGATTAGGAAACAGGGAATATTATTATTTAATGTACCTCCCACATATCATTTTAACTATGTACAGCTCTCCCACGCATTCAATAGTCAATTCCCCAACACCCCCTTTCAGCCCCAGCAATCAGACCTTGAATCTGTTCTCAGATCAAATTGTGAAGTAAAGCCTATTTCTCACATTTAAGCTCATCTGTCCTTGACCTCTCTGCCCTCTCTGGACTCCCTGAGGACCTGGTGGCAACGAGATGCTCAACAATTAGATGATGATGACTGGAATGAAGTCTGGGACCTCCCATTCCAGATATTGGTTTCCCTACAAGATAGAATGATCCAGTTTAAAATAGTGCACAGGACCTACTATACTCCTTCCAGACTTAATATGATGAATCAATTCCATTACTCAGAGTGTTGGAGATGTGGTCAAGCTCTGGGTGATTTCTAGAGATCAACCGATTATCGGCTTAGCCAATATATCGGGGGCCGATATGGACTTTCCCCGATATATCGGAATCGGCTTTTGATTTACCGATATTGCCGATATTTTCGTGAAGTCATCGCGTATGTTGCGCCACGCTCCTCTGCGCATTGGACAGCTCTTAGGCCGCCTCCCTCTGCCTCCTACAGTGTCTTACCCGCTGCTGCCACACTGGAGTCTGCATGGTCGGTTGGGAGATTCGGGAGAAGAATTCTGCTACATCTAGTGAGTGCAGTGCCAGTGACCAACAGTCTGACACATGTTCTGTATTCTATCTGTTCTGTGATAAATGATAAGTGACCAACAAACACTCTGACACATGTTCTGTATCTCTCTGTCCTGTAACACAGCCACCGTGGCCAACCCACCACCCACAGCTACCCGGTGCCAGCCAGCAACCCAGTCCCACACAGTCCAACCAGCCAGCCAGCCACAGGCCCTGTCTGAGTCCTCCTCCATCCTGACTGTTCCAGCTCTCCAGCCACAGGCCCTGGGCCTGTACGTGCCAGGCCAGCCACCACACAGGGTGCCAGCCAGCCACCCACCACATGGTGCCTACCAGCCAGACAGCTACCTACCACAACTGGGTGCCAGCCACCACAGGGTGCCAGCCAGCCACCCACCTACCCACCACATAGTGGCTGCCAGCCAGACAGCCACCCACCACAACAGGGTGCCAGCCTGCCACCCACCCACCACACGGTGCCTGCCAGATAGACAGCCACCCACCACAACAGGGTGCCAGCCAGCACAGGGTGCCAGCCAGCCACCCACCACAAGGTGCCTGCCAGCCAGACAGCCACCCACCACAACAGGGTGCCAGCCACCACGGGGTGCCAGCCAGCTACCCACCACACAGTGCCTGCCAGCCAGACAGCCACCCACCACAACAGGGTGCCAGCTACCACAGGGTGCCAGGCAGCCACACACAACATGGTGCCTGCCAGCCAAACAGCCACCCACCACAACAGGGTGCCAGCCACCACAGGGTGCCAGCCAGCCATTTTGTGTAAGCCAAAATTAGTGTCTGACTCTGACTGACTCTTTCATGTTTCAATGGAGATGGATGTAGATAGAAAAATGAAAAGTGTGGTCTGGGAGTATTTCTCTTCTCCATCGCTAGGAAAATCAGTAGCACTCTGCAAAACATGCAAAAACAATGTGAGCATGGGATCAATAACTGCAAAAACCAAAAATATGTCTAATCTTTGGGCCCATCTAAGAGTTCATCATCTTGAATTGTATCATGCAGGACAGAAAAAAAAAATTAATCACAAGGTGAATCATCCCTATCCCAGGCAACAATAACAAATATGTTTCAGAAAAAAAACAGGTGGCAAAAATCTGATGGAAGCTCACAACTGCTGGACAGAGTAATCACAGAGATGTCACTGATAACCAGCCATTTACAATAGTGTCTGACTCTGGATTTAAGCGGTTAATGTCCATAGTTGAGCAAAGATACACACTGAAGTGTGACAAGTTTTATGCTGCAAAGGATTCACCAAAAGGTCATTGACAAAGTTAAGACTATGCTAAAACCAAGAGAATGCTGGCAACTCACTCTCATTAATGACGGACTGCTGGTCAGGACAAACAGAATCACTAATGAGTCTTACATGCCACTACATTGACAGCGGATGGACAAGAAGGCATTTGGTGTTGAATACAAAAGTGATGCAAGGATCCCACACTGGGGAGTACATTAAAGAAATGTTTCTAGGCATGCTAGAAGAATGGGTAATCAGCAAAGACCGAGTGATGCTTGTGCTGCAAGACAGTGGAGGGAACATGGTTAAAGGTATGAGACTTGAAAATAGAAAAAAGGTGTGCTGATTAATTGAAATACAGCTGCTACCAAAGATCCAATAAACTGATTGGACGATAAATGTATGTGAAAAATGATCTGGAGCGCTAAAATTAAATGAGTTATCCTGATGTACAAGCAAAATCATTATAATTATGATACAAAGTGATAAGGTGTGTACAAAGTTAATGTACAACGTGATAAATCCCAAAGTCCATGCCATGGCTGCCAACAGGAAGGCAAGGTGCTGCCACAAGTAGAGTGGAGGAGGTAACAAGATTTCCTATTTTAACCCTTGAAGTCTCAGCCTATGCGGGTGTAAATATCCTTGAGGAGATGTATCCATGCTTAATACTATTTTCCATCTGGTAAGAGGCTTGATTGATTACGTTTCACCCGTGTGCAGTGGAGCACCATATCACTTTCACTACAAAGGATGTCACTTGAGAGGAGCTATTTGCACTTAACCATATCTGTCTGATAAGAGTATAACTTGGAAGGTGGTGGGATTTATGCACCAGCCACGTGGATAAGTGGACTTTTATTTTTGAATTTATATCACGTTCATCCACATTTATTTAGAAGATATATTGAATCATATGGACTTTGGGATTTATCACGTTGTACATTCACTTTGTACACACGTTATCACTTTGTTTGTATCATAATTATCATGATTTGTGCTTGTACATCAGGATAACTCATTTAATTTTAGCGCACCAGATCAAAGGTATGAGACTTGCTAAAGTGTCAGACCTCAGTTACATGGCACACACCCTCCAACTGGTGGTAAATGATGGTCTGTCACACCAGAAAGCTTTGCTGGACATTATTATCATGCTGAAGAAGTGCGCAGGCCATTTCCACCATTCTGTTCTTGCCAAGCAGCGACTGGGGTGCATTAAGGAAGACCTTGGCCTACCCAAAAACAACCTGATACAGGCTGTTCTAACACGATGGAACTCAACGCTACACATGTTACAGAGGATGCTGGAGCAGAAGGGAGCTCTCACTCTATATTCTGGTGAATATGGACTTGGAGGACATTCTTGCCCTACTGCAGATCAGTGGGACATAGTAGGCAACATTATAGAGATGCTTTTCCCATTGAGGAAGTGATGCTGGAGATGAGTCATTACAACCCATCTGTGTCCTCTGTGATCCCATGTGTGAGAGTCCTGAAGATGCTTCTTCAACAGAGTGAAGGACCCAACACATGTGGCATCAAAGCATGTAGGCAAGCCATGAGGGACATCCTCGCCAAAAGGTTTGAGAATCATGAGGAGAATAAAACTGTTGTGCTTTCATGTCTTTTGGATCCTCAATACAAGAACCATCCTTTCTCCTCTAATGTATTGGCCAAGGCAAAGCAATGGCTGACAGAAGATATTCAACAGAAGGTGCAGGAGGTTCCTCCTGACAAAAAGAAAAGTCAAGGACAAGAAGAAAAGGTTTCTGGTGTGGAAGAGCAGGATGCAGGAGAAAAATGTCCCAAAAGACAACGGACAGAAGAGAAAATTCATTGTGGTCAAATAGGTGCAATGTTCAGCGTTTTATTGGGGACTCATGCAGAGGATTCATCAGAATCTGCAAAAATAAGCCTGGATGATGAACTTTATCTCGATTTGAAGGAACTAGTAGTTGACAGAAGAAGTGATCCTCTTCAGTGGTGGAAAGAAAATTAGGCATGCTACAAAGGCTTGCTTCTCATGCTAGAAGATACCTTTCTGCTCCTCCTTCCTCAGTACCAAGTGAGCGTGTTTTTAGTGAAGTGGCAGCAATTTATGAAAAGAAAAGAAGCTGTTTAACTGGTGTTATGCTGAAATGTTATGCTTTCTGCACTATAATTTTATTCTACTTAACTGGGAGTATGGATTTGAAAGTGTAGCTAGTCTATAGTGTAGTGTCTGTCCACCAGTCCACTGAGTCTTTTGTGTCTATCTATTTTTTTCTAACAGTTTTGCACTGACTGCGCTGCGCTGAAGGCAGTGCAAAAGTGATAGAAAAAAAAAAAAAGATATAGACAGTGGATTGGAGTCAGTGCCAGTGGACTACTGCTGCAGTAGAACACCACTCACTGCTGCAATAATTTTAAATCACTACTGCAGTAGTGCAGTAGTGATTTGAAATTATTACAATGAGTGAGTGCCCTACTGCAGCGGTAGTCCACACAGTCCAATCCACTGTGTAGCTGTTGCCTTGCTTTTCTTCTAGCAGTATTGCACTGGCTGCAGTAGTTGCAGTGAGTGCCATACTGCAGTGCAGGATAGTCCTCCACTGACTCCAGTCCAATCCACTGTGACATGTGTAGCTGTTGCCTACTTGCCTTGCTTTTCTTTTAGCAGTATTGCACTGACTGCACACTGCAGTAGTTGCAGTGAGTGCCATACTGCAGTGCAGGATATTCCTCCACTGACTCCAGTCCAATCCACTGTGACATGTGTAGCTGTTGCCTACTTGCCTTGCTTTTCTTCTAGCAGTATTGCACTGACTGCAGTAGTTGCAGTGAGTGCCATACTGCAGTGCAGATAGTCCTCCACTGACTCCAGTCCAATCCACTGTGACATGTGTAGCTGTTGTCTACTTGCCTTGCTTTTCTTCTAGCAGTATTGCACTGACTGCAGTAAGTGCCATACTGCAGTGTAGATAGTCCTCCACTGACTAAGAGTCCAGTCTAGTCCAATCCACTGTGACATGTGTAGCTGTTGCCTTTCTCTTTTTATAGCAGTTGTGCAGTGTGTATGTGTATTTTATTGTGTAGCTGTTGTTGTTGCCTAGTTTTTTCCCTAGCAGTTTTGCGCTGACTGCACTGCAGTAGTGAATTAACATTTTTATATTGCAGTCAGTGAGTCCACTACTGCAGCACTTTATTATACATAATGCACAATCAGATGATGTGAAATTCAAATGTCCAACTCCTTGCAATTTAAGTTTTCCTATCAGTTTTTATGCAGTTAAGGTGTGAAGAACGAGCACTTAGTGCCGGTTCACACTGATGCGGCTGCGGCGATCGCATGTAATGTCGGAGCGTAATGCTCCTTCATTACATGCGATCGGCTGTGCGGTGCGAGTTTAGCCATACACTTTGTATGGCTAAATTCGCACGTACCCGCAGCAAAGACGCACAGGACCCTTTTTTGCAGCCGCATCAGGATCGGATCGCACAGCGGTTCACACTTGTGCGATCCGATCCTGTGCGAACTGCAAGATCGCACTGTGATATGCGATCAAAACGGGGGGTGTCGTGACACCCCCAGCGTATCGCATATGGCAGTGTGAACTGCCAGGGGTGCGTTTGCGATGTGGGAACAGGCTGCAAATTCGTAGCCTTCCCGCATCGCATAAGTGTGAACCGGGGCTTAATGTTAAAAACGTTAATAAATAAAGATTAACATGTTTGTTAAGAGATTTGTGTCGAAATTTGTGTATTTTTACATGTGTGAAAATATTGACCGATACCAATATGCGATCGGCAAAATATCGGTATCGGCAACGAAAGAACGATAACGGTCGATCACTAGTGATTTCACTCATATGTTCTGGACCTGTCCCCCTTTTGTGGAGTTCTGGAAGGAGGTATTCTCCGTCATTAATGTGTTTGTGTCGACTCCGATCCCACTGACAATTGATATCTGCCTGCTGGGCCTGGTGGATAACCTCATCCCGACTAGGGCAGGCAGGACTATGGTCAGCCTACTGCTTTTTTTATGCCATGAAGGTGATTGCCTTACATTGGAAGAAGAGGTTCCCCCTTCTATCTCCTGAAAACAAACAATAAATAATATTCTACCACTGTATAAGGATACTTACATTTCCCGTGGATGTCCTACTAAGTATGATAAAATATGGTCCAAGCGGTTGGCTGAACCCTCCACTGCCTAATCTGGTTAGCACGTGAGTGTGGTTATGGGGGTCTGTGTCATTTGTAGTGATGAGCCGAATACCCCCCTGTTCGGTTCGCACCAGAACACTGTGAACATGGGAAAAGTTTGTTCGAACAAACTAACTCCATTGAAGTCTATGGAACTTGAACGTCAAAAATCAAACGGTCTCATCTTGAAGGCTTAAATGCAAGTTATTGCCCAAAAAAGTGTATGGGGGTCCGGGTACTCACCTAGGGAACATGTATCAATGAAAACATTTTTTTTTTAAATGATTGTTTTTAAAGGAGCAGTGATTAACTGATTTTAATGAGGCTTAAAGTGAAAGTATCAAAAAGAAGAATTCCTTCAAATATCGTGCTTAGGGGGTCCCCTTAATGTGCCTGTAAAGTAGCGCATCTCTACGATGCATGTAGCCTGCTGCAGCAATACTGACGTTTCCAAAGGAAAAAATGTCATATACAAATATACATACAAATTTCAAATTGCATGTACTTGTCATACAGGTGCAGAAAAATTGGGCCTTGGTTGTTGGTGGTGTCTGAACAACATAACCCCTCGCAGTTACTCTTGCTGGGTGCAGGAATGGGACCTGCTAGTAAGAATTCCATACAAATTTGAAATCGCATGTACTTGTCATACAGGTGCCAAAAATTAGGCCTTTGGTGTTCGTGCCTAAACACCGTAACCCCTCACAGTTACTCTTGCTGGGTGCAGGGCACAGGCACAGGGCCTGCTGTTAAAAATTACATACGAAATTTAAATTGTATGCACCTGTCATACAAGTGCAGAAAAATTAGGCCTTGGGGGTTGGTGGTGACCTAAACCAAAAACATTGTTGGAAGCTAGCAGAATCAAGGTTGAGGAATAGGATAGTCAGCATATGCAGTCTTCAAGGGATGGCAGACGCTGGCGATGGTTGCTTAAACCTAAGCAGCCCTGAGTGCTACTGAGGACTAAAGAACTGTTTAAAGGCATCGGTCAGCCGGCTACCTTCTCCACCTCCTCCTTTGGCTGAACGATGCCTCAGAAACACGTCCAATGAATTTTAACCTCCCAGTGTCTGGAAAGGTGGTACACAAATTTATTTTCAAGGCCTCCTCAAGATGTTTTATCCTCTGCTCCCTCTGCGAAGGCAGGATGAGCTCTGCAACTTTACCCTTGTAACTTGGATCAAGAAGGGTTGCCAACCAGTAATTACCCCTCTCCTTGATACCACGAATCCTCGGGTCCTTTCGCAGGCTTTGCAGAATCAGGGAGCCCATTCAACGTAAGTTTGAGGAGGCATGAGCTTCTGAGTCCTCTGGGTCATTAAAGATGACATCTCCCCAACGACGTACAACTCTTGGAATTTCTGCGGAATCAAAACCATCCCTTGAAGACTGCTGAATGCTATCCTCTACATCCATGCTGCCACTATCCTCCTCCTCCTCTTCCTCCTGTGTGTTTTGTGGCCCTGCAGGAATGGTATCTGCATAAAGGGGGCCTTGTGAGGAAAGGAGATCCTCCTCTTCCTCCCGCTGTTCTGCCTCAAGGGCCCTGTCCATGATTCCATGAAGTGTGTGCTCCAGCAGGTAGACTAGAAGGATAGTGTCACTGATGCATGCATCATCCTCGCTCACCATCCTTATGGCCTCCTCAAATGGTGACAGGATGGTGCATGCATCATTTATCAAAAGCCACTGACGTGGCGAAAAAAAAAAGCCAAGCTCCCCTGACCCTGTCATTGTGCAATACTCACACAGGTACTCATTGATGGCCCTCTGCTGCATATGTAGCCGCTGCAGCATTGCCAATGTTGAGTTCCATCTGGTGGGCATGTCACAAATGAGGCGGTTGGTGGGCAGGTTGAATTCTTATTGAATGTCAGATAAGCAAGCACTGGCATTGTATGAACGCAGGAAATGACCACAGACTTTTCTGGCCTGCCTCAGGAGATCTTGGAAGCCTGGGTAACTGGTCAAGAAACTCTGCACCAAAAGATTCAGGACATGTGCCAAGCATGAAACATGTGTCAAGTGTCCCTGTCGGAGGGCGGAGAGAAGGTTGGTGCCATTGTCGCATACAACCATTCCTGGCTCAAGCAGTCATGGCCTTAACAATCTCTGAGCCTGCCCCTGCAGAGCTGACAGAATCTCTGCACCAGTGTGACTCCTATCTCCTAGACAGACCAACTGAAGCATGGCATGGCATCTTTTAGCCTGACTTCTTGCGTAGCCCTTTGAATGCTTAGGGAGCACTGCTGCTTCAGAGGACAACTGAGCAGAAGATATCTAGGAAGAAGAAGAGGAGGAGGAAAAGGAGGTGGTGGATTAGCCAGGTGTGGCAGAACCAGCACAAGCTTCAACACTGAACCCTGTCCTGCATCCTTCCCAGCTGCCAGCAGAGTTATCCAGTGCACCATAAAGGAAATGTGACGTCCCTGTCCATGCCTGCTGGACCAAGAGTCAGCAATAATGTGCACCATCCTGCTGACTGCTCTGTCCAACGAGGCCAAAACCCTACCTTCCACATGACAGTAGAGAGCCAGAATGGCCTTACGCGAAAAGAAATGCCTTTTTGGTACCTGCCACTGTGGTGCAGCACATTCCACAAATTCACAAAAGGGAGCAGAGTCTACCAGATGAAAAGGCAGAAATTGTAATGCTAGCAATTTGGCCAAGCTAGCATTAGGACGCTGAGCATGTAGATAGCTGGGACAGTATTTCTTTCTACGGTTCAGCAACTAGGGTAGTGAAATTTGCCTGCTGCTCAAATCAAGCAGTGGTTTACTGCTAGCAGATTGGGTGCAAGTCTCTGTGGCACTCATTGCTATACCATCATCCCTCTCAATGCAGGTATTTGAGAAGACATGAGGTATTGTAGGCTTATAGATCCCAGATGAGGAGCAAGGTGAAGTATGCTTGTTTTGATCTTGTGGCTCTTTCAGGTGCTGTTGCCAATGGACTGCATGGCAGGTCATCATATGCCTCATCAAGCATGTGGTGCCGAAACGGCTGGTGTTCTGGCCCTGCTTGATCCGCTTCAGACAGAGGTTGCAAACAGCAACGCTGCGGTCTACTGCACATGTGCTGAGAAAAAGCCCACACTAATGAACTTTTGGAAGTCCGCGGGGAGTTTGCAGCACCCTGCACCTGTGGAGCTCTGCGCTGTGACGCAATAGGTTGGCTACTCCTATGGCGGCCCCTGGAGCACATCCTGCCTCGTTGGAGTTGTTCCTCCTCCTCCTGTCCCTCACTTTCCTCCTCTATCCTGTCAGACACCCAAGTACAGTCAGTGACCTCATCATCCCCTCCCTCCTCATCACTGGAGCAAACTTGGCAGTATGCTGGGAACATGACTGCTAGGTTCTTGTCCGTCATTGTCAACCCCTCTCTCTAGGTTCACGTTATTCCCTTCATTAACCTGCGAACTAACATCACAGCTTTCAAATTGTTGCACATCCTCCAGGAGCATGTCGCTGACACAATGATTGAATAGTTCAGGTGACACCTCCGTGCATGATAGTGGGGCGACAGAAGGAGTAGCTGTGGGGAAGGAGCCTGTGAAACTGGCCGCTTTTGCAGCTGCGGTGGAAGGCAAACTAGTGTGAGCGTGGGTGTCCAAGGAGGGTGAGGATGGCTTATTTATCCACTCCACCAACTCTTCTACATTTTGTGGCTGAATAACACAGCCAGCACCGGTGAAAAAGGACGGGCTTGCCCCGCCTGCAGAAGATGCACCATGTCGACTGTGACCACCACTTTTCACTGTGGACACAGAGGCTGCTTGCCTTCTTTTCGTGGCCTGTGAGTCTGCCTCTCCTTGTTGGCCTTTTGGGCGTGATGTGGATTTTGGGGGGGGTTTTATTACTTGTTGATTGATATATAATATATAATGCACTGCTGATATGTACTGAACTGACCGATAGATACTGAATGGCCTGCTATCTAATCAATTGTCCTATATATAGATAGAGATCAATATAGGGTATACTGAACTGACTGATAGATACTGAATGGCCTCATATCTAATCAATTGTCCTATATATAGATAGAGATCAATATATGGTATACTGAACTGACCGATAGATACTGAATGGCCTGATATCTAATCAATTGTCTTATATATAGATAGAGATCATAATATGATATATGGTCTATGGTACAGTATATACTGCACTACTAAATATATAGGTTGTTGTGAGGCGCTACTACCCTTATTCAAATATATAAAAAAGGAATATATGAAAAGTATTATTATGCAAAGTGCCTACGTACTTATAATAAAAGTGCAAACGTGCTTCCAAATTGCAAAAAAAAATTGTGCAAAAAATATCAATGTGCAAATGACATATAGCTGTGCATTCCAAGATAGTAAATACATTATATTATTTATATTTGCTGTGATATATTTACTAGACAATTTATGTGACTTCACATGAAAATATAAAGTTCATTAGTCTCTTAAAAAAAGGGGGTTGTTCCTGCGTATCCCCAAAAGTGATCCATGCTCCAAATCAATAAAGTGCTGGTGTATATGTGCTCCTCCACCTTGGTAAGTAATGGCCACTTACCAGAACAAATTAGGCCCCCAGTACCTAAACAGCTGTGGTATGCCTTCTCTGCTATGGAGGTATTTTACTCTGGATCCGATGAGTGAGCTTACTTTAGCAATCCAGAAGTGGTTGGCCCAAATTTTGGTTGTTACTCAGAATTTCCCATAAAACAGATTAAAAGTGATGATTGCGCAAATATATTTATTTAAAATGTTTTCCAATAAAAAATATAAGAACAATCACATTCTCAAGTGTTTCCAGTAGCACTAACTTAGAAATCCTATGTGCTTGCAGTTCGGAAACGCCGCTTCCCGTAGCGGCGTTCCCATAGCGTGCGTTCCACCCTACCTGGAAATGACGAAAACCGGAAGTGATGCCGTTGTGATTAACCTTAATGCATTTCCCCAGAAGTGGCGTCTTCAGGAATACATCTACTGAATATACTTCACTATCTGTTCTCTTAACTTGTAAAAAGCACAAATCTCTCTCCCTGCCTAACTCACTGCTAGCAATGTCTTCCAATTAGACCACACTGCATTGTCTGATAAACTGCGAATCGCTTTCCTCTCCCTGCCTGAAAAACACGATCCTCTCCCTGCTAGCAATGTCTCTAGAATATACTGCACTGTCTGATAAACTGCAAATGACGTTTCTTTCCCTGCCTCAATCACGTTCCTCTCCCTGTCTCAATCACATGCTATCTCGCCCGCACAGTCACACTACACATTGCTGCTGTGCGAGCAGCTTTTATATAGTGTGGGGCGTGTACTTAGCCCCTGAGCCATGACTGGCTAAAGGCAGCCTGCCTTTGTCCAATCATGGGAAAGATGATTTGATTGGCCAAAGCATGGAGGCCAGGGTGCATCCTTTGGCCAATCACATAATGCACTGCACGCGCCGCGCGCGCAGTTCATTATGGATGCGGGCGCTTAAATTTCCCGCGAAGAAGCACATTTGTTCGTCATTCGGGTAATGAGCGAACAGCCAATGTTCGAGTCAAACTTACGTTCGACTCAAACTCGAAGCTCATCCCTAGTCATTTGAGTACTAACAGTGCCTTCTTTTTCATGTGTTCCTTTTCTTTCAACTATTTGAATATACCTTCTATAAACTCTATACCCTAGCTCTTGTTATGTTAGGGTTCGTTGCTCGTGGCTCGGCCCCCCTCTCCGTTCCCCACCACTGGCCATCACTTCCTCGTGCTCCCCCCCTCACGCGGGGAGGACCGCGGTTCTACCCACGCTTGGGCTGCAGCATGGGGGGGGGGGGGGGGGGTTGGTCCAGCTGGTCGCTGCCTCTCTCCATCATCCTCCTGTCTCGAGGTGCCAGCTCTCCAGGCGCCTGCTAGGGGCGGTCCGCGGAGGGGGGGGGGTGCAGATGTCATCCCCAGGTACCAGGTCCCGGCCCCCCCACACACACCGTTCGACCAGCTGTCTTCCAGGTGCCATGAAGGCACAGCAACGTCAACTACATTTAGACCACGTTTCATGTAATTTGCATGCTTTTCCAAGGTAACACACCATATAATCACTCCTTAGCTCAGGTCAGATCAATGACCATCAAGCTTTCCCAAGCCATACCCGTACCTGCATGTTCAATCGAATCTTTACAACCCTGCAGGGACTGTCTATTGCAGCCTAGTGAAGGATCTCCGTGTTCACATCCTCCCCAGCATGAATTCCTTTTGATGCCTTGAGCAGTCCGCATTGCTTTCCTGTTCACCAAACCAGCAGTCCTTCCATGCTATCAGACAGCACTATTTAGTCTTGGCAACAGATTTCACTGCACGGCCAGCATCCTGGCCGTGTCACCATCCCCACTTACCTGTCTCAGTTGTAGTGTCCTCCGGGAAGTATGTGTTGGTGGGGGTCACGTGGTCACACAGTGCCATTCCCCCATCGGCTGTCCTCATCTTCCCAGGTCACTTCCAGAGACCAAGTACTCGGGCAATACACCTGCAACACAGTAGATACCACAGAGCAATAACCTGGCAGCCACAGCCAGATGGGGGGCCTGTTGCCCGGTGCCATGCTGACTACGGACCAGGAGAATCATGGGAAGAGCTGGTAATCCTCCTCTGGCTTTCCCCAGCCATGACCATCCGGATAAGTTTGCTGCTTTAAAAGGAAAAATAAAAATAAATTTCAAGCAGCCTCTGGGCTTTTAATTGTTACATCATTCAGACTGGCACCAGCCTCATCCCCGCACGGTCAGCTTCCTGGCTCGGTCACCCTCCTCGCTGACCCATCTCACCCTTACATTCCCTGGGAGGGTTCACCAAGCACTAATTATCATGCAAGGAAAAAAACATAATTTTGCATACTGCTGAGTATACATACTGAGTCTCATGAACAATCGTTTTTATATATGTATGTGTCTCGTTTTATTTTTTCGTTTCCCACAGGTACCTCATCTCCAGAAAAAAAAAAAAAATGTTTTCTCTATACTTCACCGGGGCAGCTCAGCCACTGAAGTCTTTTACTTACCTCAGCAGGGGACCACGCTCTAACCCCCTCATCGGGCCTCCGGCCGTCACCTGGGCCTCGACACACACAGGACACGCTCCAACCATGTACCTGGTTCATGTCCTGGAGAAATACGTACTTTGGGGGGGGGGGGGGTTATGTCCGTCTCCCACCTCTTCCCTCAGTCGCAGGTCCTTGTGGGCTCTTCCGTACAGCCCCGCTGGACACGCTTAGGGTTGGTGTCCGCAGGGCACGTTGTGGTTGAGTCAGGCGCTTATGTCATCTCACTTCAAAGCGCCAGCCGCTCGTTACCCTTACAGGCGGCACACACGAACATCATTGGATGTTCAGCCAAGCCTTTCAGACCCCTCACAGGTTATCACAGGCATGCTGTCTCACTTGGCCATACTCTTTCCATGGTCACCTGGCTTGGGGGAGGGGGATAGTTAGGTAGGTAATTTTCACAGCTAGCCCGAGACCAACACCCATCCTCACGCGGAGGTATTCACCCATCGGCCCAAATCATAGCTAGCGTCTCGGTTACTCGCTAGTGTAGAGAGGGCGTCACCTTCCAGAGGCCTACACCCCAATATTTCATTACTTGGCACAGCGCAGGGCCAACTCATAGACAGCGCCTCTACCCGCAGTGGGTTAGTCAGGGCCTCATGTCCCACTCGCCAGTACTGGTCTCCTCTGGGGGAAAAAAAAAAAGCATTGGGGTGGGGGCACGCCTGCCAGTCAAACGTTTTCATCCGCTTATGTTCCATGACCTTTTTCCTTCATGTTTTCCAGGATATCTCACATACTCAGACATAGGGGATTGTTTCTCCCTACCTAGTATGGCTGTCAGGCCTCCTACTTCGGTTCGGCCCCCCCCACAGGAGAAGGCCAAGTCTTGACGAGCCCTGGCCCATCAAGGTCACGGTCTGTCCCAAAGATCGTCGCCGAATCGAGAGGGAGAGGAAATCCGTTTCCGGCCACCACCAGGACGGCCACCACCAGGAAGCCTGAACCTTTCAGGATATTGACGTCCAGTCCAGTTCCGCAGTTGGGGTCCGGCTCGCGGGGCAAATGTGCTCGATTCCTTAGCCCCGGATGGGGTATCCTGCACATCATACGGCATGGCATCCATCTCATCCTCTATCAATAGCTCAATCAAGGATAGAGTAATTAGAAACTCCGGTTCCCGCCCTCTTGGCATTCCTGGGTTTCCCACCCTCCCAGGTTGTCGCCCTTGCTGTCTCCCAGTGTGTCATCGCAGGCTCTCTTACCTCCCCAGCCTCCAGGGCACACATTATCACACTAGCTCACATGGTTCCTCCCAGCGTCAAGAAAGACATCCCGGAGGGCAGGGACGTTAATCCCATGACCCTGTTGCTTGCATCTCAGGACGTCGTAGGAAGTTAGACCTGTAAGCACGGCAACCTTTCCATGGTACTCAAGGCCATTGACCGCAGGTCTAACAAGGAATTGTCCATCCCCGAGTTAGTGTTGGCTTTCGGTCCACAAAGGGACGCAATTTACTTTCTTTTCCCCAGCCTTAGGGAGGGAGTTGGATTCGTACTCGTACAAGGTGGTTGATTCGGGGCACTAGTACGGCGGCCCGGCTTTCCACGATTACCATAGTTATTTTTTCGGCCAAGGCGGCCGCCACCTTTGCCCAGTTCAACGCCCGGGCAGACTGGGGTTGTTCAGCCGCCACTTCGCCGGGCTCGCTCCACCGGCCTGCGCTAAATGTGACCCCCCTTTTCCACCCCACTGGAGTGGCATAAACTTGTTCATTCCGCCATTCACAGACAACTCTCTAATGTTCATGGACTGATGTGGCGGGCCATGCCGGGTTTGCGGTTTCTGGGGCAACAGGTGGCTCAGGGGTAGTTGACCACCAGTAACCTCAAATCTGCCATCTTTCAACACCACCTCAGGCTCCCCTTTTTGAGATTTACCCCATTGTGGCAGCTGCTAGGGAAGGGGGGGGCACCTTTGGTCGGACCAAACCGTAAGTGCTTCACCGACAACATGACCGCAGGCGTCACCTTTAACGAGCGGTGGTTCTCCTCCCTCACCTTCATGAGTCGGGTCAGGAGGTTCACTTGGTCAGTCTCCACTTTGCACTTCCACTTGGCTGCGAACACATGCCGGGCGTTCTTAACACAGCAGCCGCCGACCTTTCTCATTCCAATTGATAGGTCTTCTTCCAGGCACAGCCCTCGGCAGAGGAAGTCCAGGACGATCCACCACCATTCTAGGAACTCATCCTGGTTTAGCTGTTCTCATGGCCCACCGGCACAGGCTAGCCCAGTCGGCGATTTCGCAAACGCCAGACGCTCTTTCGCGTAAGCTCTGACCATCTTCGTCAGGTTCATCACGGAGTTCTATATATATATATTTTTTTGGATCCATCGTCTTTGAACATCATCGTGGCTTTTTCTTCTTTTGCCATTTAAATCTTAAAACTTGTGCACAGTGCTATTAAACTCTACCTCTCTGGAGTACAGTTTCATATCAACAAGTACCTCGGTCACGGTACATTTATGGCATCAAGTCCCATCAAGAACTTCTACAAGGCATCCTTCAGTTGGAAGGCCGCAAGCCCATGTTTCGTCAGCCTATCGATGGCTGCAGGTTCTGGACTTTATCCGACAAGGCGGACACCAAACCAGTCAAGGCAGGGACCAACGTTACCATCAAGACAGTCATCTATCCGGCCTTCCACGCTTTCCTGCGGCCAAACGAGTTCACCGTGAGGAACACGCACGGTACCGCCTCAAGTCAAGGAGGGCAGACCTAGTCAAGGTGATTGATCATTTTGTCCTGACACTTCTACAGTCCAAGACCAATCAACCTGCGGCCACCAGTCGACATATCACGATGTCCCTCACACCACAGATGGTGCCCAGTCCAGTTGCTGGACCATCCTTTTCCAGGTTTAGCAGGTTAGGTCAGTGACGCTCCCCTGCTAAGCCTTCACGGCAGGCCTTTCACCACGCCCAGGTTCATTAAGTACTCGAGAACCCTGCTGGGCAAGTTAAGGGGCGCTCTCGCGTTCACCGATCATTCTTTCCACTTAGGGGCAGCCACGACGGCCTTCAGCCATAGCATTCCGGTGCACTTCATCAAGAGGCTGGGATGGTGGAAATTCTCCGCTTACAGCTCTTACATACCCCAAGCAGACAGCGAGCTCAGACAGGTGTTCAGAGTTTAGCTAAATGACTTTCCGTTGCGTCTCCTTTCCCTTTTTGGATACGATGCACATGTATACAAAGCACTTGTATTTAAGGTTACTTGCAAGCTCTTTCTTTTTGCCCTCTTTATTTTACAGGCCTGCCCGAACGACGGTTTTGGCACGCTACTACCGTAGGTTATGTTAATTATGTCATGTTCTCCATCTTGGCTCTATTCCCTGACCATAAATGGCCAGGCAGAGCCTGGAGTTGTGAGAGGGGAGGAGCCGCCTATTTAAGGTCAGGCCACCCGCCTCTTCTAGGTGGCGGCAGGGTTTTGTCATCCCACCCCGTGCTACTGCCTTAGGTTGTGTTAATTATGTCATGTTCTCCATCTTGGCTCTATTCCCTGACCACAAGTTTCAACTATGTCAAGTATTTTACACCCCTGCGTAGGCAACAAATAAGATGCCTTAATGTTTTTTTTTTTTTTGTATGTCGTACTATTCAGTACTTTAAACTTAATGAAACAGATTTATATAAAAAAAAAAGTCTTTGTAATCCCTTGTATAGCACAAATTACACATTTATCTATCCTTTTATCTCCCCCCCGCTAGCAAACAGTATCAGGACAAAATGTAATCCAGAGCCGCCCTTTCTCCTCACTAGCCAACAATGTCAGACACTTCTGTGCTTCTGTAATTCACTTGCAAACGAGTATTTTTGGACATCTGAAAGAGAAGAAACTCTCCAACACAGATTCATTTGTAAAAGTCCTTAAACATTGTGTTTGAAGATAAAACAAAGCACTATTTATATTTTTTAGTTTCCTTCTAATTCACCCCTATTGCCATAGAGGTGTAATTTGCATTGAAGGACAAGTCTGAAGGACCCCCACCCTGCTGTGTCTACATTTATGACACCCTGTAAACTCTTCAACTATTGGTAAAGATTTGCATCCGCTTCCAACATTTTGTCACGCACTGTCTTCCTTTTATCATATTCAATTTTCAGATGGTCATGTTCGTGTTTTAACTGAGAAAACAGTATCCAGGTCTTGGGACTTTTGCTTATTAATATGTGGATTAGCTCTGTTTTATACATTAAAATCACACTTCTTAGACCTGGTGTATCCCCTCTGTCTGTTTGAATCAGATATTATCTTTTGATCTTTATGTTCAGTACTTGTCCTAAACAATGTGGCTTCATCAACTTTACAGCCTGCATATGTGATTATCTCCATTAATGATGCGTTCTTAACAATACAGTAAACCCCCCTCCATTGCGGGGGTTACGTTCCGGACCCAGCCGCAAAAAAAAGTGAAATTCCGCGAAATAGAAAAACCCTATTAAAATGCATTGTAGGCATGATTTTTTTACTGTCACTGTACGTGTAGAAGCATTTTAAGGTCTTTAAACACACTTTTAAAACAATAGAAACTCATTTAAACACATAAAAGATACTTAGAGACAGAGCAAGAGCTATGAAAAACACAAAAATCTTTCATTTTTAATGATTTATATAGTAAAATAACATTACAAAAAAAAACGCGAATTACCGGGACCGCAAAAACTGAACCGCGATGTAGCGGGGGATTACTGTATGTCATTTAAATCATGAGAATTTGGGCTAATAATATATTTTGCTTGATATGCACATGCAAAGCATTTAGGACCATACTCTTATGTACCAAGCCTCCACGCTCAAATGCAAAACCATTACCGACCAACAATTTCATAATTGTAGCTATTCTGTATGACAATTCATAGGGAGACTTATTCTGTATTTGTTTGATTCTCCCATGGATAGTATTATCAGAACATATGCCATACAAAACACCCAATATTTCCAGTAATATGTCCGTTGTCCTAAGAGGTTGAATAATACAGATCTGTTTAACTCTCAACCAAATATCATTTTCTATAGAATTTTGCATGACTCTTTTTAAATCAGGTGAATTTAGACTGTACATATCTCTGACATGCTGCAAGTCACAAAACCATTTTAAAAATGTGTTTAAATCGTGGTGGGTACCCATTCCTATTTCTTTGGGAATTGCGTCTAATTCTTTTGGTTTTATTACAAGCTGTAGTGCAGTGCCGTATCGCAAAAATGGCCTGGTCATTAAGGGGAAAAAACCTTCCGGTCCTTAAGTGGTTAAACAGCAATATAAGAAGCCCAGCACAATACACCCATTTCTCTTAAGCCTCGTACACACACAACGAATTTCCGCAGACCGGTCGTCCGTCTTTTGTCCAGAGTGGTGTCTGTTGGTTGGAATGTGCTCTAGACTGCACACGAATTTTCCCGCACGACAGAATTCTACTTCAGAAGTGATGTCATGTGTTGGATTGCTTTCTTTGTGTTCTTTCATCTCTGAGCATGCCTAGTCTTGCTCATAAGATTTTTCCCCATTGAAATCTGTACTAATGAGACGAAAACCGGACGTGTTTTGACAGTCGACAAAAATTATATAGCCTGCACACCAGGATTTTTTCAGCCGAAAAGTCAGAGTCGGTTGTCGGAAGCACCATACTAACAAGCCAAAAATCGGCAGATCGGTCGTCGGACAAAATTTCCCGGCCGAATTTCTTCTCATGTGCATGGGGCTTTACTTTCTGAAATTTTTGCTATCAAAAACATTTTTCTTAATTCCTTCATTAAAGTTCCACGTCTGCTTACATTTTTTTGAAATTTTATAAGGACTGCCATGATGTTTGATACATTTTATCACCCATCTGTTTTTTCAGAACTGACACTAGCTTTACACTTAGTAACCACTTTGACTATATTACTGTACTAATAATTTCAAAAAAGGAAATATTTTACTCACTACATTTGAGTAATCTTGAAGTTACTTCTTCAGTTTCCAGTTCAGGTCTTCTGGGCCATTGTATATTATTTTGCGGAGTTTTTTTCATTCTCCAGAGAATAATTCTGGGGTTCCAAACTTGTTTAACCTGTAGATCAGACTCTTAACTGTGAAATTATCACAGAGCGTCTGTGATCCTGCAAAGTCATTTCCCAAACCCATCCCCCATACAGTTAGTAAACACTGCCCTAGGCTCACACTTAACCCTTTGATCACCCCTGGGTTAACACCTTCCCTGCCAATGTCATTATTACAGTAACAGTGCATATTTTTTTAGCACTGATTACTGTAGTAATGTCACTGGTCCCCCCAAAAGTGTTAAAAATGTCAGTTAGCGGTCCGATTTGTCCGCTGTAATGTCGCAGTCCCGCTGAAAATCACAGATGGCTGCAATTACTAGTAAAAAAAAAATTAATAAATAAAAATTGAATTCCAAGGTATCAGATTGTATATATTTTTTTTTTTAGATTGTATTGATTGTATATTTTTTGTATATATTTTCTGCACTTGTATGACAGGTGCATACAATTTAAATTTCGTGTGTAAAGCAGACCCTGTCCCTGTGCCCTGTGCCCAGCAAGAGTAACTGTGAGGGGTTGCGGTGTTCAGGCACCACCAACACCAAAGGCCCAATTTTTGGCACCTGTAGGACAAGTACATGTGATTTCTAATTTGTATGGAATTCTTACCAGCAGGTCCTGTTCCTGTGCCCAGCAAGAGTAACTGTGAGGAGTTACGGTGTTCAGTCACCACCAACACCAAATGGCCAATTTCAGTTTCAGTTCCTACCGATATTAACCTTCCAGGTCCCCATCACTCCAGCAGGTTTGCATAGCGGCCACCCAACCTTGGCCAGGTCAGATGACAGCACAGCACATCACAGATTCCTAGATCTGTGATATGAAACCAGAGATCATCCAACATGCAAATCTTTATTTCAGTCCATTCCTGATCTCCAGGTACCTACAGCTTCTCCCTGCTGGATCTCCATCCATAAGAGACAAGGGTGGTACACCGCATGCAAATTCTGTGCATACTACGCTATTGGAGTCCTTCTTTTTTATGAGGTACACACCGGAAGGTTGATGACTCATGAAGCTGTAGAAGGGGATATCCTGTATTATTATTATTGAATACACTGGGGATGTGGATGTGTTGAAGAAACGCTCCCTATACGCTGTCCTGACAAGAGTATTATACTATATGCCTGATTGACCACTCATTCCTCACATCTTCTGCGTTCTACACCAAGCCGTTGAAGGACTTTTGTCTTGCCACGGTCTGTGGCAGTGTTTTCTAATTTATGTCCCCAATTTATGGACTCTTTATAAGGGTTATTTTATCTGTATGCATATACTGTTTATTTGCTGTGATGATTAATTTATGACATATCTATAGCATTTTTAGTGTCATCTTTTTGGGCGCTGCACTTTTTGTATTTTATTTGTATGCGGATCAATCATATCCTATTGTGCTGGCAGCCTATTTCCTCTTTTCCTAGCTCTCTTCTTTTGAGAGTTGCCGGCCTTGGCCTGCTATTTTTTTATTGCTGTTGTGAACTAGCACGGCTTTTTTGTCATTTTTATTACTAATAAAGGAACCATAATTGGTCTTTTACCCAGATAGGGTAATCTTAAGACCTTCGGACCATTTTATTCCCAAAGTAGTGACTGCCCTTCACTTCAATCAAGACATAAGCCTACCAACCTATCTCGACAATCAAGGCGAACCACATCCTTGGGACATAAAAACTACTATCAATAATTATCTTTCAGCCACAAACTCCTTCAGGAAGACAGACAACCTTTTGATTATCCCTCATGGTCTCAGGAAAGGTCAAAAAGCATCAACACGCACGATAACATAATGAATCGTTAAGACCATAAAAAAGGCATACTCCATTCAACAACTTCTGATACCTGGCGTTCTCAAGGCTCATTCTACTAGGGCAGTGGAATCCTCCTGGGCAGCATATTGCAGAGTGTCTCCTGAAACTATATGCAAAGTCCTCAAGAAACACATTTATGTCACACTATAAAGTGGATTTTGCTCAGTTAACAACTAAGGAATTCGGAAGATCGGTTGTTAATGCTAATTATTCGGTTCCATGTTAAAGCGGTTGTAAACCCGAAAAAAAAAAAACCTGCAAGACAGAGGCATAATTACATAGTTACATAGTTACATAGTTAGTGAGGTTGAAAAAAGACATCAGTCCATCCAGTTCAACCTATGATGTATGTGTGTGTTTGCTTTTAACCGTACATTGTATACCCCTGTATGTTGTGGTCTTTAAGGTGTCCATCTAATAGTTTTTTGAAACTATCAATGCTCCCTGCTGATACAACTGCTTGTGGAAGAGAATTCCACATCCTTACCGCTTTTACAGAGAAGAACCCCTTACGCACTTTAAGGTTAAACCGCATTTCCTCAAGTTTTAGTGAGTGGCCACGTGTCTTATTGTATCTCCTTTCTCTGAATAGTTTGTTCCTTATGCTCGGGTCGCCAGTACAGTATTTGTACATTGATATCATATCCCCCCCCCTCAATCGTCTCTTCTCCAGAGAGAATAGGTTCAGTGCTTGTAGTCTTTCCTCATAGCTGATGTCCTCCATTCCCCTAATAATTTTTGTTGCCCTTCTCTGGACTTTCTCCAGTTCCAGCACATCCTTCCTGAGGACCGGTGCCCAGAACTGGACAACATACTCCAGATGTGGCCGGACCAGAGTCTTGTAGAGCGGGAGAATAATCTCTATATTTCTGGAGTGAATCCCCTTTTTTAAACAACCCAGTATTCTGTTGGCTTTGCTTGCGGCGGCTTGGCATTGCATGCCACTGCCAAGCCTGTTGTCTACCAGTACCCCAAGTCCTTTTCCATCCTAGACTCACCCAGAGGTTCCCCCCCTAGTGAGTAGCTTGCTTTCTGGTTTCTGACCCCCAAGTGCATTACTTTACATTTTTCAACATTAAATCTCATCTGCCATGTAGTTGCCCACCCCGTTATTTTGTTCAGGTCCGCTTGCAAGGTTTCCACATCCTGCATAGAAGATATTGGCATGCCTAATTTAGTATCATCTGCATCGTATACTAGCTCATTATGTATTACTTACCTTAGAACGAAGCCCCGACATGGACCCCCGGACACCGCTGCGGGCGCTGCCATGATCCCTCGGTGTCTCTTCCGGGTTCGGCCGCTCCGGCGATGTGATTGGCCGGAGCCACGATGACGTCACTCCTGCGCATGCGCGCGAGAGTGACTTTCCGGCAAACTCCCGGCAAGGAAAGCTGAAGGTCCCCCCGGACCTTCAGAGTGCATGTGCTGCTCGCGTGAGCGGCTGAATGCACTACAAATATCTCCTAAACCGTGCCGGTTTAGGAAATATTAATTGTGCCTACAGGTAAGCCTTATTATAGTCTTACCTGTAGTTAAAAGTGTCAAAAAGCGGGATACTACCGCTTTAATAAATTATATTTGCTAGCACCCACCCGACTGGTGAGTTATTTCCCAGTGTGTGCTGCCATGATGCGTCAGGAAAACGGAAAGTTGCATACTCACCTTTCTGTAATTTTTCTTTCCTGCTCATCTTCATGGCAGCACAAAGATCCCACCTTTGCTGATGTATCTTCACGGCAGCACATAGATCCCATCCGTTCTTAGGTGATATATACAGAGAATGCTGTGGGGTCTCTCCTTCAAAATTGTATAGCTAACCAATCCTATCGAGATTGTAGGGGGCAGAGACATAACCCAGTGTGTGCTGCCTGCCATGAAGATGCGTCAGGAAAGGAAAATTACAGAAAGGTGAGTATACAATTTTCTGTTATTTTCTCACTGATTTACCCAGAAGTCTGCCTAAGATACAAGTCAGATTTCAGGCATCCCCTGGAACAAAAATGTCATTTTTGGTGAGATACACCCAATAGGAACACATCTAAGGGATGCAGGCCCAGCAGATCTCCTCATTAGTGATCTGCAACTGCACAGTTGATTGATATTTATGGAAACACTCCCATATGACCCACTCAGCACAGAGGCACAGGGGAACAAACAGAGATTTCTTCAGAATAACAAAAGGTAGGAATTGGGAACAAAGTTTGTTAAAATATTTGCAATGCACATAGATCACCCAAAGTGGAGTTATGCTTTAAAGAGACCTCCACCTCAGAGGTAACTGACACAACTTGCGGCTCCTCTTGAGCATTGCCAAACGCATGTGTCATACTCATCTTCTCATTTTCAGCAACACTGCAATATAGGGGTAGGCCCCCTATAGTCCTGGGAGAGTAAGTCTAGGTGAGGAAAAAAGAAATGTAGGATCCCGAAGCCAGAAGGGAGAGAGATTAGTGGAAGCCTATGGTTCAGAAAGAAGTGCTGGTGGAAACCTACTGGGAAAAAGAGTTGGTCCTACGCAGCTAATGACTGGCACAAAGGTGTCCCATCCATAGTGATGGGTTTATGTGTTCCTCCCTTTGGTTTAAAACAAGCGGTGCGTAGATATGTAGCAGGGTGACCCTGTAGTACTTGTTAGATTGGTGGTTTATGCCAGATTTTGGGAGAAGCAGGCACACTGATCAGGTGTGTGCTGGCTTCATAATAGAGCCAAAGATAGAGCTCAGGGCCCCACCCTCCTGAGGGAGGTCAGTGTGACTAAGAGGAGCTGTGTGAGAAGCTGTCGAGCATCAATGGTGTTCAGGGTGGAGGAAGGCCCAAGCCTGAAAGGAAGTCCATGTAGGACAGAAGCACTAGAGAAGCTGTGTGCATTAGTGGGAAGCTGTCCACACTAGAGAAGCTGTGTGCATTAGTGGGAAGCTGTCCACACTAGAGAAGCTGTGTGCATTAGTGGGAAGCTGTCCACACTAGAGAAGCTGTGTGCATTAGTGGGAAGCTGTCCACACTAGAGAAGCTGTGTGCATTAGTGGGAAGCTGTCCACACTAGAGAAGCTGTGTGCAGTAGTGTGAAGCCGTCCACACTTGAGGAGCTGTGTGCATTAGTCTAAAGCCGTCCACATTAGAGAAGCTGTGTGCATTAGTGTGGAGCTATACAGACTGAAGAACCGGAAAGTGCAGGGGTACTTGGAGCAGTAAAGCTGCCACCAGAGAGAGCCAGGAGGTTGAATGTTATGTTTGCGCAGTGATGATGAGAACCCTCTGCATGGGAAGATTTATCTGTGTTTTTTTTTTTTTTTTTTTTTCAAATATAAGTTTTATTCAGGAATCTTCATAACAGAAAAAACATACATCTACATTCCATGTGGAGTTTACATCACTTTTTAACACTTAATTTAATCTTCATCTTCCACTTTTACCCTCTTATATTCCTTCTCTTTTTTCCCCTTCCCTTTCTTTTCCCCCCCTTCCCTCCCTCCTCCTCTCCCACCCCAAAAAAAAAAAAAAAAAAAAAAAAAAAAAAAAACCCTCCCCCTCTCCCCCCTTCCTTAAATTACTCATTTATCCACGGCGAATGACCGAATAAGTCAGTAAGCTCTTCCGGGTTGCTTTTATCCTATTATAAGTTGCTTCCCTTCTTCAGAGACTATAAACTGACCCCACACATCCCATATTTTCTTGTATTTTCCCTTCCTATTCTGAGAAGTTGCAATCAACTCTTCCATTCTCCTTATTTCCTCTACTCTATTTACCCATTCTCTTATCGAGGGGGGTTGTACTTTTTTCCAGTTACTCGGGATACACAGACTGAAGAACCGGAAAGTGCAGGGGTACTTGGAGCAGTAAAGCTGCCACCAGAGAGAGCCAGGAGGTTGAATGTTATGTTTGCGCAGTGATGATGAGAACCCTCTGCATGGGAAGATTTATCTGTGTTAACTGTGATTTGCTTTTAAATAAATGTGGGCTGCCATGCCTTTAAATACAGTTGTGGACTGGTGCAACTCATTGTAAACACATCTACTGCTTGAGTCTAATCGCCCTAATCTTATAATTATGCTATTGCATAACCTGAAAATGGTCAGGTACAGACATGTCACTGAAAATGGGGTGTAAACCTAGGCCTTAGTCTACTTTTAAACCTAACTTGTAAATTTAGCCTCAACCCCTCATCTACTCCAATTTTAATTTTAAATAAAAATAGAATGCGGACACCACTGCTGATATCTTCCCCACCATAATGCAAAACGCTGTTCTTTCCTATGAAAAACCAATAGCAATTTTTTTGCATCAAATGCAACTGTTTGGATTTTGATGGTTTCAGGGAGTATTTCTACTAAACAAATATACAAGGCAGACTCGATTGACCGCTTGGTCTTTTTCCTGCCTTCACTCTAAATCCTAGGAATCAACAGCTACTTACTGCAAAACTACCCATCCACCTGTGTAACAAATTTACAAATGTAGTATACATAGTTAACAGACACGTTAACCCACAAACAGGTGATTAGGAAACCCACCCTAAAGCCCCGTACACACGCAACGATTATCGGCCGACCGATCGTCCGTCTTTTGTCCAGAGTTGTGTTTTATTGGTTGGAATGTGCTCTAGACTGCACACGAATTTTCTCGCCCAACAAAATTCTACTTCAGAAGTGATGTCATGTGTTGTTTTGCTTTCTTTGTGTTCTTTCTTCACTGAGCATGCCCAGACTTGCTCATCAGATTTTTCCCTGTCGAAATCTGTACTGACTGCATGAAAATCGGCCGTTGTGTTAATGGCCAACAACAATTTTATAGTCTGCACACCAGATTTTTTTCGGCCAAAAAGTCGGAGTCGGTTGTCGGAAGCATCATATTAACAAGCCGAAAATCGGCAGATCGGATGTTAGCCGAAAATTCCCTGCCAATTTTCGACGCGTGTGTAGGGGGCTTTACTCTGCCTGACCAGACTTTAGAGTTCAAAATAAGAGGGATCTCGAGTTCTGTCACACATACCTTTTGGAACCTTTTTTAATGACAGTGGTATCACTTGTATGTATAAATATATTTGGCACATTTCCTAAAAACAATATAGGCTGGTGTTGGGTAAACAATATGAACAGTTTACCCTGTTTTGACTTTCCTTGAAAAAGATTCAAATGAATTTCAGATTATTCCAAGCCATAAAGCACCATGGGAACAAGGAATTGTGGAGGTCATAGGGCACCCCCTATTTGGCTGTTAATAAGTCAAATCCTTTTTGAAGCCCAACTATCTAGTTCATTGAGTTTCTTTCTCCAGAGATGACTTTGAAGCCTTTGAAGTGCTTTCTGCTGCTTCCAGCCAGTGTGATTTGTCAGGAATTTGCAGTAATAACCCCAGACTATGCTTTTGTCCATGACACTAACCTAGCAGGTTCTAGATTTTACTTGCAGGGTCTCCTGAGATACCAGGGGGTTGTGACACAAGACATATTGCTTATTAAAAAGCATTATAAGTGTTGTGCTCAACTTGCTATCTGCCCACTTGATCAGTTCAATTGATGGCATCTCAGTGCCCTAATAAAATAGAGAGTCCTGTCTCTCCTGCCACGGAAGCTGCTTTTCAGCCTTTAATCTTCTCCTATCTTGGTTTAAAGGACATGAACAGGATTTAATCTATTGTAACTGCAAAAATTCTGCAGCCCTCCATGTTCATCTCTCATAAAGTAGAAGTAGACTGTGTACAATATACATACATGAAAGCGATTTCCTGGCATTCAGCAATCATTTTTTTTAAACATATTGTAATTCTACACTCATTTAACGGAAACCTGTATCAATAGAAAAATGTAGGCTACCACACTGCCAGGACCATCTTAATACCATATTGGGCTCCTGGGCAGGGTAATACATTGAGGCCATACCAGCCTGCCCCAATTTATGGGGAAAAGAAGGGGGGGGGAGTGGGAAGGCGAGAGGAAGGGGGATGAGAGAGAGAGAGAGAGAGAGAGAGAGAGAAAGGTGATTGAGAGAGAATGAGCATGAGCGAATGTACAGGTATGGATGCCAATTCCAGTGGTATCTACACAGTGGTTACTTCTTCCATGGAACTCTGCATTTTTGCTTTTTTCTCATTCAGGACTCTTTCACACATGTGGTTGAGGGTGGTAAAACCATGTGGTTGAGCCATGGTTTTACTGCTCCCCTTTAGGGTATATTCACACAAGATGTGTCGGGACTGTGTTGGGTGGCTATTACACCGCATGACAAGGCAAAATGCTTTGTCTCTGGTGTGTCCAATTCACACAAGTGCAATTCAGTTATGCGTGTTAAAAAAAGTACTGCATGCAGTACTTTTTTTCAACGCAGCGCATTGCGAGGCAATCCCCCGCCTGGTACTGTGCAGTGGCCAATTTTTTTTTAAATCAAAACAACTTTATTGCGTACTGAAACACAACAGGAGATATACAACAAGAAAAGGCTGCGAGATAGCCAACATAGAACAAACCAGTCCATAAATCTTGACAGTCAATGCCAGTTCACGAGAATACAGAGCAATTAGTAGAACAATGTACACAGATATGCGATAATTGAAACACAATGCATTAGGAATTACGATGTACAAGTAGTGGAAGAATTTAGCCATTTATCCCACACTTTATGGTATTTCCCCGGGCAACCCCTATTAACATAAATAAGTTTTTTATAGGGGAGAGTGCTGTTGATCTCGCTAATCCACGCCGCCAAGGTAGGCACCGCCTGTTGGATCCAATTTCTGGCCAGCAATTTACGGGCCTGAAACAGGGTCTCCTGCAAGAACTGGGCCACATGCTTGTTAATCTCAACATCTGGAAGGAGTCCCAGTAAACACAATCTAGGGTCGAGTGTCACAGGCGCGCCCATCTGGTCGTGGAGGAACTGGACCACTTGGGCCCAGAACCCGCGCACTCGCGGACACTGCCACAGCAGATGGTCGAATGTGCCAGTCGACAGCAGACACTTGGGGCAATGGGACGCCTGGGTGGGACGAAATTTAGCCATACGTACAGGGGTAAGGTATGTACGGTGAAGGATACATACATGGGTAAAGCGATCCGACATTTTAGGGGAAGCACACTTAGCGCCCATCAGTACATCCTCCCAATCCTCATCCAGTATCTCTCCCAACAAAGGTTCCCATTTGGGTTTCAACGCATACGCGATCTTGGTGGCCGCGGGCGTAAGCAACATCTCGTACAGAAGGGCAATCAGCTTACAGTGGTCCGCGCCCATGAGGACCCTAGTCAAGTCCAAGGGTTCCACCATCGGACAGTCCACCGGGAACTGGGCCCGCAGCGCGTGAGCGAGCTGCATGTATCGGAAATACATATAAGATGGGAGGGCAAACTCCTGCTTAAGTTGGCTGTATGACTTCACTGCTCCCCGGTGCAATACATGGGAGAGCAGGAAGACACCCCTAGAGATCCAGACACTGGGATCAGGTATCTGTAAAAGTTCTGGTAGAAGTTTATTAAACCACAGCGGCGTATCAGCGTGTAAGGCCTCGCAGCCCATCTTCTGCATCGCCAGATCCCAGACACGTCTATAATTATGCAAGAGACTCCCACGTGGGGAGGACCCGTGGGATCCCTTCACCCCCCGAAGGAGGTCACAGAATGGGTGGGGAACCGGGAAACCAGAGTCCGCACAGACCAAGAGACGGCACCTCAGATTGTCCTGTTTGTCCAAGTGGTAGAAATGGGAAAGCTGAGCCGCCAAGTAGTACAGGGGAAGATCGGGGACCGCGAGACCGCCCAACGAGATCGGGAGGCGGATCGTACGCGACGACAATTTGCGCCTCGCCGATCCCCAGATAAACGAGTTCCAGAGGGCCTCGAGGACCTTAAAGTAGCGGAGTGGTATATAGACCGGGCAATGCCACATAACGTACAAAATTTTAGGGAGTAGAATCATCTTGAGGAGACCTATCCGCCCCATCACCCCCAGCGGGAGCTTAGCCCACGCCTGGAGTTTAGCCTTGAACAGGGATATAACCGGTTCAATATTGAGGGAAACGTAGTCCGAAAGATCCCGAGATATATGTATACCCAGGTATTTAATCACGCTGACACGTCGAAGGGGCAAGGAGGCCTGGGCAAAGGTAGGGGGAGAGGCATCCATGGGGAGAATCTGGGACTTGTCCCAATTGATACGTAAACCAGAGAACTTACCAAAGTGCTCGATGACCTGCAGAGCCGAAGCCAGGGAAGGACCAGCATCCGATAAATACAAAAGCATATCGTCAGCATACAGGCTAACCTTCTCCACCAGTGGACCAGCACGAAGCCCCTCAATACCCGGATGGGATCGAAGAGCCGCCGCCAACGGTTCCACCGCCAAGGCATAGAGTAGAGGGGAGATAGGGCACCCCTGACGTGTGCCTCTGGAGAGAGGAAACACGTCCGAGGTCCAGCCATTCGCCAGAACCCGTGCCCGAGGGGCATCGTAGAGGATAGTCAGCCACCTGATGAATCGCGGACCAAAGCCAAAGATACGCAGACAATGCCATAGATAATTCCATTCGACAGAATCAAAGGCCTTGGCCGCGTCAAGTGAGACCACCACCCGAGCTCCCAACTGGGCATGCGAGGCCTGTAGATTCATAAATAGACGTCTAGTGTTATAGGCAGTGTTTTTTGTAGGCATAAAGCCCGTCTGATCAGGGTGTATCAACGTCAGGATAACCTTATTTAGACGAATGGCCAAAACTTTTGCAAGGATTTTCACATCAGTCTGTAATAGGGAAATGGGCCTGTACGACTCAGGTTGGAGAGGGTCCTTCCCAGGCTTCGGGATCAAAACAACGAGGGCCTCACGCATAGAGTCAGGAAGGGCAGCGTCCTTAAAAATAGATCGATAGAGGGTCACCAACCTAGGAACAAGGGTAGACGAAAATTGTGTATAGAATTCCACAGGGAGCCCGTCTACGCCTGGAGCTTTGCAACGAGCGAAACTAGCTATAGCCGCCTGCACCTCCTCGGCGGAGATAGGGGCCTCAAGGGCCTCCACCTGAACCGCCGATAACTGAGGGAGGGACAGGTCAGCCAGCAGCCCATCCAGCTCGGAGGTCTCGTACGCCACCGTAGAGGAATAGGTGTCACGAAAAAACGACGCAAACATGCTGGCAACCTTGGCAGCGTCAGAAACCAGGGATCCATCCGGACCCGCTAGGGAAATGACCACCGGAGGGCGGGCATCCAGGTGCGCCAAGTGTGCCAAAAGCCTACCCGGGCGTTCTCCCTGTTCAAATATCCGCTGCTTGGCGAAAAATAATTTATGCCTAGCCCTCTCGTAACTAAGCTGTTCGGCCACCCGCGTCTGCAATTTAAGGCTCGCGAGCGCATCCGGAGTCGGTGCAAGAGCATACTGATCCTCCATAGAGGCCAAGTCCTCCAACACCTGGGCGTATGAAGCTCTAGAGTGACGTTTAAAAGTGGAGATGGCATGGGAAAGTTTCAGCCTCACATGGGACTTGAACGCATCCCACACCGTCAGGACATCCGAGGTACCGTCATTAGTCGCGAAGAACGAGTCCCATTCAGCGTCTAGAGATTCAGTGTCTGGGATTAGGCCAAGCCAGAATGGATTAAGCCGCCAGTTACTGCGCGGTGGCCTGGACAAAACATCCAGGAGCACCCAGTAAGGGGCGTGGTCAGACAGGATACGCGGGCAAAAGCCCGCTGCCTGTAGCTGAGGAGCAAGCTGTGGGGAAATAAAGATGTAATCAATGCGAGACATGGTGGCATGAGCCGCCGAGAAGCAGGAGTAAGCCCTCTTAGTAGGATACAGGTGGCGCCAGGTGTCAATCAGCGAGAACTGGGACATTACCCGACCGAAACGGGTCAGACCATTCGAAGGCCGGGCCGGGAGAGTTGAACTCACCCTATCCAGCTCGGGGTCAATGGTCATATTAAAATCACCCAGCCATACAACAGGCACAGAAGGATGGCGTGCAATAAAGTCTAAACCGGCCCCAAGGACAGCCCCAGAAAATGGGGGAGGCACATAGTAGGCCAGCAACAGAATAGAAGAACCCGCCAGTGTAGCATGTAGAAGAACATAGCGACCCTGAGGGTCGGTCTCCACCGAACAAATAGCAAAAGGGAGGGACTTAGCAACTAATATTGAGACTCCACGGGAGTAGGAACTGTACGTGGCATGATATGTCCACCCCATCCAGGGCTTCCGTAGAGCGCGAACCAAGGAGCCAGTGGCATGGGTTTCAGTTAGAACAACAATATCTGCAGCTTGGGCTTTCAAAAAAGTAAAGAGGGCCGTACGTTTGATTTTGTCCCTAATGCCACGAACATTCCAAACTAGCAATTTCAACGGGGCCATGAAGGTAGGTAAAAAAATGGCACCAGGATAGAAAGGTTCAGTGGAGACCGAGCCTGCAGAGAGGTACAGACTGAGACATGGCAAGAAAACATAGAAAAATGGCAGCATCGCAATATCATAAGGAACAGCACACAATAAACATTCTGTAAATAAACAACCCTAACCCACCCAGCTCTACACCAACCCCAACTTGTGCGAGCATACATCCCCGAACAGAAAAACCCAACAGTACCCACATTGAAACAGAGGGAGCACCAGCTGCAGCGGAGACCCGAAAGGGGCCCGCACACACACAGCCAGGACACCAGACATAGTATAGCAATAAACACAATCAAATTTGCAATCTGGGCACAGCGTAACGAGGGGGCAAACATCCTCTGAAGAGCAAAAGAGTTCCTGTAGTAGTGCCAGCAAGCAGCCCCCACAAGACAGGACATCTGGGGGGCCGAGCCGGCGGAGCAAAACAAAGGGAGAGCATACGGCAGTCTGTAAAAATATTTCCACGGTGCACATGGTGAATAAACGGTGTCCAGAACAGGGGGAGAAGGAAGAACAGGGGGGGGGGGGGGGGGGGACAGAGTGTCACAAAAAGGAGGGCAAATCCGCAGCAGTTCCTCACGTCTTGAGTAGGGATGGATGGAGCAGGGGATCAGGGTCAACAGTGACGGAGGGGCAGTATAAAAAATAGGTGGCTCACAGGGCAAATATGGGCAGTAAGGTGGGCACAGCAGGAAAGGTGACTGCGGACAAAAGTGTACTCACGCACTAGGCAGGTCTCAGTCTATCCAACCATGCCACAGCCTCTTCAGGATCCTCGAAAAAATGCACCCGGTCCTCGCCCACCACACGGAGCCTGGCAGGGAACAACATAGCATATTTCAGGTTTTGGGCGCGCAGTCTCCGCTTGATATCTGTAAACTTGCCTCTGCGACGCTGGACCTCTGCAGAAAAATCCGGGAATGCGAGCACCTGGCTGTTGAGGTGGGGAATGTTGCCCTTATCCCGGGCCAAACGTAAGATGGCATCCCGGTCCCGGTAGTTGAGGAATTTAGCTATGAACACCCTGGCGGGCGCTCCCGGAGGTGGCGGCTTGGATGGCACCCGATGAGCCCGTTCAACCACGAAGGATTGGGAGAATGCTTCCCGGCCATAGGTGGTCACCAGGAGATCCTCAAGGAACGTGGCAGGGGAGGCCCCCTCAGCACCCTCAGGCAGGCCCACGAAGCGCAAGTTGTTTCGGCGCATCCGATTCTCAAGATCGTCCTGCTTAGAGAGCAACAAGGATATATGGCGTTCTGCCTGGTCAGAGGAGGCCTGCAGGGGGGGGACCGCATCCTCCACGCGGCCTAAGCGGTGCTCGGTTTCGGACACCCGGTCTCGCAGTTTCTGGAAATCCTGACGGAGGAGGGAAACATCAATTTTAACTTCCTCTATGCGAGCCGTCAGGGTCGCCTGGCAGGTGGATATGGCGTCAAGCACTTGTGCCAGATCAGCCGTGGATGCAGCCGGAGCGGTGGATGAGGCCGCGCCATTTTCCAGCGGGGCCTCCTTGTCCTTGTGCCGGAATTTGTCCAGCTTCGCAGCGGCCTCCGACTTCTGCCGGGGGGGAGACATACCACCGCGGGATCCGGGAGCAGGTAGGGGTCAGGAAGAGATGAGTTCTGGACTCAGCGATGAATCAGGATCGATAATTCAGGATAATGCCGGAGGAGCTCTCGTGCAATGCGACCTACTCCATTGCTCTCCAGGCCACGCCTCCTGCAGTGGCCAATTTAACTTTATGAAATGTCTGTGTGACCTTTCAATAAAGTTTGCTTTAAAAAAAGGAGCAGTTTGATGCATCTACCCAGCCCTGTCACCACACAGCACGGTATAATACAGAGGCTCTTTTTAATGGAACATTAGCTGACTAGGTAACGGCTGGGGGCTTTGCATAATTAATAATGGGAATTATACCTCCTGCTGCTTCTGATGGGCACTACTGTTCGCTGAACATGACTCATTCAAATAAAAGGATCTGCACTTCAACCTCCATGCAACTGCGTGTGTAGCACCCTCCTAGGTAGGTGCTAGTGAGAGAGTATAGTTTTGAGCTCTGTCTGCTTACCAGAGGAGCTGCAGGTAAATCTATATTGCTCTCTGCCTACCAGGGAGCAGGATAAGTGAGGTCTGCTCATTGTGCTCAGTATGTGATTCATTCAGTCTGAAGAGTGTTTCACGCTGGTCCAATAGGGAGGCATGTTGGACAGTGGGAGGAAACCTGACGAATGGGTGCATAGACTTTTGATACAGTCCTGATGATTGGCAGAGGGTAGGTCGCCTCTGTGCATTCTGAGATACTGTCTAAAAGTCGGGAGCACATGTGCTGCGGGGTCTTTGGCTGGAGAGCGGAGTCCCAGAGGGAGGGGGTGGCTGCCTCCTCCTCTGTAGAGGTGCCATGCAGTCGCAGGAAGTCATCTTGAGGGCCAGAGGAGCTGAACCCAGAGATCCAGGAGAGCTGACTGAGAGGGGAGACACTGGAGACCTTGGGACTACAGTATCGTGAGTACAGGGACTTGTGTCAAGGGGCCTGACCTGAGGGGGGCCACCCCTGCTAGTAGGACAGTCAGTAGACGGGTGTCAGCCGAGGAAGAGAGTGGATACTAGGGAGAGTGCCCTGAAGATAACTAGTTGTTCACCAAGTCATTTTAGGGATTAGAGGCCTAATCCACATTCATCCAGAGTGGCAGGATGAATCAACAGCCTGGCTGTTCCAAATCTATTGTAAGGCAGAGAAGATAGGAGTCCTAAATCACTGTGAATAGTTAAAGTTGGAATATCCCACTATTTTCTTTCTCCTATCCCCATGTTACAATAAACCACAAAACAACCAAATACCCATGGATTGATTATTGGAGTGTGAGCCAAGCGAGAATCAAGGAAGTGTCTTTACTTATGGCTGGGTGCTGGTAGCCAGGGGGAACCTACAGAGTGAATATCAAGCAGTCCCTGCGGGGGCAGTGCTACACGTGCAATGCTCATGGTTGTGATGAGGTGGTGCAGCATTTAGGGGCTTAAAACAGGTATGTCGTCTCCTCACTGCCTGTCAAATGCCCTGAAAAATAATCTGTGCATGGATTGCTTTTCTGTCGAAACGTCAGAGGGAGGAAAATCTGCAAATGTCAAGTTGGGGATTAGTGTGCCTGTACTCGCCAATTACTCCCTCAGACTCATTCAGCCAGGATGTATAGCTACTTCATGCACACTGTATCCAATCCACCTGCACATACACAGCAAGCCCTCTAACTACTGTGTGTGCTCGTCTGGAGGATGGAGTGTGGGCTTGGCAGACACAGCAGGGACAGGATGGGAGGCAGAGCAGATTCAGCCTGCTCCATCCTATTCATTCAGTACACTGTGCTGGCACTGCCGAAGATGCAATTTACAGCCCCCTTCCTTTTCTGAATGAACACTGTGTTTACTTTTTTAACTTTGTCATTGAACAGGAAGCTGCTCAGCATAGGGCACTCCAGTCCACTGCAGCTGAGGCTGTTTAGACCCCTAATATTTCACCAAAGCCCTCCAACTGGGCTTCTAAAAAAAATAGTAAAAAAAAAAAATAATAATATTAATATTGTAAAAAAAAAAAAAAATAATAAAAAATAAAATTGTAAAAAATTATTTAAAAAAATAAAATAAAACAAATTAAAGCGGAGGTCCGGCCACATTTTTTTTTAAATACCCCTAGAATAGTCAGGGCTAGTGTATTTACATTAAGATATCCTGTAAACTGTCCCCTGTTTTTTTGTTTATGCAGCATGAATTACTTACTTTGTGAAGTTCTTGCACATCGCGGCCATCTGCGGTGTGGGCAGCTGAAGCCTCAGTGTCCCTCTTCCTGGATTTCGCGAGTCCCAGAATGCTATACCTCGTCACTTCTGGTGCAGGCGCGTCATCCCAAAGCTGGTTCTGCGTCATTGCGCATGCCCAGAAGCTGTTCTCGATCCATCGGCAGAGAATGACGCGCCTGAACCGGAACTGACGAGGGACACCGGCGCAGGCGCATTGACTCCTGGGATTGATGACACTCATCTCCCAGGAGTCAATGCAAAGCAGGAAATGACGTAGGCGGCCGCATAAGGAGGAAGTGGGAGGAAGTGCAGTTATTTTCCATTAAAAATAAGGTAAGGGAACCTAAAAAAAAAAAAATAGCCAAATCAAATTTAGAAAGGGATATAGGTATGCATGATGTGAAGTTTAAAATGTGGCCGGAACTCCGCTTTAACTACTGACAGCACTCTCTGTCCTACTGACACGGTCCACTGCTCTACTGACTCTGTCCACTGCTCTGTTGAATGACACCATCTACTGTCCTACTGACACATCCACTGCTCTACTGACACTGTCCACAGCCCTACTGACAGCATGTTTTAATACATTTTTTTAAAGGTTTACTTACATTTATTTATAAGAGTGTATCTGTGTGTGTATATGTGTATGTATATGTATACACACACGCATAGCTCTTGGAGCTTTGAGGCGCACACCCCAGTGCAATAGGCATCACACACTTATGGAGTGAGATATTAAGTAACAGGATCGGCACCGCACAGTACATTCACCCACAGCTCCTGGCCAGAAACATCAGGGATCAATACTAGGGAGAATAAAGATTCTCTGTTGACAAAAAATGATGCATTACTGTGTGCAGTGTACCAAGGCCATCGGTTTCGAAGGGCGCCACAAAGCCCACCCCAGCACCCCCTTAATTCCGGCCCTGATAGAACCCCATGCACCTGGGGTCCCTGGGTAATTCTCTGGGGGGGCCTAAGCATTAAGGCGGCCCTGACCACTGCTGACCTCTTTTAGAAAATGTTAGTTGCCTAATTGCCATATTGATTCTCTTGCTACAATATTTCCTTTTTCTCTGATATAAAGCAGGCAAAATTTCTGATCAGAATACTTCTGAGTCTGAAAATTCTGAAGCCATCGACATGATCACATGACAGCCAGGCAAATAGCATTTCAGAAAAAGGGGTCAGCAATGGCAGTCTCCATACTTTCTCAGTGTGTTTTTAAACCTGTTCAAAATTTCAATAGGGATACCTACTGTAGAAAAGAAGCAAGTAAGTATTTACCTTTCCGAGTGGTCCTTGCACCACTGAAATGTTGCTCTTTTGTAATAAATCCTCAGCTGAAGTCTAAAGGAAAATAAACACTTTAAGGGAGAATCAATTATCTGGGTCCTCTGCAGTGTTTGCAGGTTCCCCAATCTGACCTCCATGTCACTGCTGAGTCTTATAATGACATGTGGGATGTCAAAGCTGAGGAGTAGCCTAGAGGAAGCTTTCCTTAGCTCTGAAGTCCTGGATAGACAGTTGTAGCTAGCAGACAGCATATTCCGCTGCAGCAGCAGTGGGGGATCATGGCATTAGGGACTTGGGGCATAACGCAGGATATGCAGGGCACATGTAGTTTACCGGTTTTCTGTTATGTTGGTGTTGTTTCATATCTCTTTTACTACTGAAGTACTGCATATACATCTACAATAAATATTCCCCACCCAGCTAAGTATGTCAGAGTTTGTGATGCTGTTTGCAGAGTCATGGGCATGGGAACAGGGGATCCAATACATCCTGCGGCTCCTTCGGGGACAAGCACTACACCAAGGTACCTCTGATTAACCGCTTGCCAACCGCCGCACGACTATATACTGCGGCGGTCAGCCCCTCACAGGCAGAGTGACGTATCGGTACGTCACTAGCCTGGGAGGGTCTGGGGAGCGAGCGCGCGCCGCCGGCTCCCGCGCGGTCACGGACCCCCCCGCGCGTGTGACCGGCGGACCCGATGTCCGCCGGCCACTCTGCGATCGGCGGGGGAGAGGGAGAAAGTCAGGCAGCTTGTGTAAACAAGCTGCCTGTCATTCTCCTCGGTGTAAAGACACTGATCACACGGATCTACTATGTAGATCCATTGATCAGTGTCCTTACAGCTCAAGCCACAGCCAATCACAGTAGAAAGCACGCCCCTAGGGACACACACAGCCCCTCCCTCCCAAATAAAGTTAACCCCTTCACTACCAGTGTATTTTTACAGTAACAGTGCATATGTATAGCACTGATTACTGTAGTAAAGTCACTGGTAACCCCAAAAGTGTCAAAAATGTCAGTCAAGGGTCCGATCTGTCCGCCCCAATGTCGCAGTACCGCAAAAAAAAATCGCACAGGTGATCAAATACCACCAAAAGAAAGCTCTGTTTGTGGGAAAAAAAGGACGCCAAATTTGTTTAGGTACAGCGTCGCACGACCGCGCAATTGTCCGTTAAAGTCACGCAGTGCCGAATCGCAAAATACCCCCTGGTCGTTTAGCAGCCAAATCCTCCGGGGCTTAAGTGGTTAATAGGCACAGCTATCTGACCATCAATGCTTGACTGCTATTATCGGCATCTCAGTATTCCATCCTTCATTGGAGCCTCTGAACTGTGCGGGTTGCTATAGCTGTTCTTACACACCACTGTGCGTATGCATTTCACTGCTTAGTAGTAATTTTGCATTTGTTTTTAAAATTACCTCTTGGCCTCACAGACCAAAAATCAATAGAGGAATGGTTCAATTTCTTTAATGATAAAGTTGTAGAACTATTAAGGCTACTTCTTAAAAGGAAACAGAAAAAAGTGAGAAAAAGTGACCAACAAATTGGTGAACTTAAAGAACAATTGGATATACATAAAGACACTGCGGAATTTGAAGCCCTTACAACACAACGTAAGAAGGATTTAACGAAAAAAGATTGAGAAGTACAAAAAAGAATAGGAAAAAGTATGCAAGGGACACTAATGATTATAAGATAGATCAAGTTTTTAGGTGGCAAAGTCAAGTAGGAGATATAGTTCCCATCTCAACCTTTTTCACCCAATGATGAGAATAGGGGCTCATAACGTTATAAGGACTCCAGTACATATACCTTACCCTAGATATAAACAAGAACAACATCAGCCCAGACCCTCTAGAGAACAGAGAGAACAGAGACCACAATGGGAAACCCCAAAAGCATCAAGGAATGATGGAGACTTTAGATATCATCAAGGATATACACCATGTAATGAATATAGTAGGTCTCTAGAATGGGAGCGTACACCCCAGAATACATGGAGGAAACCTCCATACTGGAAGAATAATAAGAGACTCTATAATAATTCTCTTTAGGAAGAGGAGCAGAATCATTCTCCAAGGAGAAAAGAAGAGCCAAGAGGGCAACAAAGAAGTGCAGAAAGGAAAGAGGATGTAGAGCAGGGAAGAGAAAACAAGAGAAAAAGAGAATAATTGGGGAGGGAGTGTTTAATCTAAGTGGTAAAGATCTTACACAGGAGGAAATGCAAGCATTAGACAAAGGCCTCAAACATGCAAGAAAAATTTAGATAAGTTCCAGACCTATATAGGGGTACAGAAATACCTAAGAAACCTAAACATCAAAAATATCTATTTGGCAATCCCATGAAATATAATAAAAGCGCACATGAAACTGTCACGTACCTGGTCAGTTAGCCTGACGCGTAGAGTAGAGCCTCTCGTACAGCACCGCCTTAGGGCTTACTGATATGGAGACAGCAGCCACAAGAGCAAGGAGAGGTAGCAGTGACTACAATCATTCCAGTAATCTGCATGGCAGCAATCAGAAAGAGGATGTGCAGCAGAACAGCTGGTGGTAGGTACGATGGCACAGAGCTTGGCAGACTAAAGAAGCAGCTGAAGCAGACTGGAAGTGCAGGTGCAAAGTCAGATGAGCTGGGTCGGTAATGTTCAGGTAGATCGAGCAGAAACAGCAGGCAGAGGAAGAATCCAAAACAAGCTGAGGTCGGGGTATTAGGCAGACAGACGTAAGTCAGGAGTAAGCCGGATCAGAATCAGAGGTAAGCACAGGGAATAGGAATAACACAAGAAACTGCAGACCAAACAGCAACAAGTTCATACTGCAGTCAGTTTAAATAGCCCGCCTGGCGCCAGCATTAGTGACAGGCGCGTGCGCAACTGTATGGGCATGTCTTCCCTTACATTGCCCCCCCTACGGGCAACATTTGAATGCCCAACTGGCTCCTCTTTTGTGGATGGCTATGGAAGAACGCATGAATCAAGCACATTATGTATGGGTTCCCTAGAATTGTCTTCTGGACCATACCCCTTTCAATTGATCAAATACTATATCTGACCCCTTCTTCTCCTGCAGTCTAAGATGGCCTCAATCTCAAATTCGTCATCCCCATTAATGATTATAGGTGTGGGAGGTCTCGATCTACGATCAGGAAATGGATCTGGCACTGCAGATTTCAGCAAGAATACATGGAGTACTGGTGCACTTTAAGAGACTCTGGCAGAGTTATTTCATAAGACACATCATTCAATTTTCTTCTTACCGGAAAAGGTCCCACAACTTTTTGTGCGAACTTCCTCGAGGGGCAAGTCATCCTGAGGTTCGTTGTGGTGAGCCATACCTGGTCTCCTGGCTGTAATATCAGCTACCCTCTTCTATTTTTGTCAAATACGCTCTTGTTGTCATCTTGTGCCTTCGGGGCGGCTTCCTGTAACAACATGTTATTATGAGAGAAAAAATCCAGAGTATTCTGGACGGCCACAACAGAAGATTCGGAAACAGGTAAGAAGGTAGGGTGAAATCCATAATTAGCAAAAAATGGGGACTGCTTGGTGACAGAATGACTGGCATTGTTGTATGCAACCCAGTCGTCCTGGACAAAAGACGTGAAGCACTGGATGTATTGCTCCAAAGTTTGATTAGTCTGCTGTCTGCCCATTGGTTTGGGGATGATAAGCTGATGATAGGGAAAGCTCAATCTTCAGAGACCCACACAATGCTTTCTAAAATCTTGATGTAAATTGGACCCCTCGATCTGGCACAATGTTTGTAGGGACTCCATGGAGTCTGACAATCTCCTTGATAAAGACCCGAGTGGTCTCAACAGCAGATGGCGGACTTTTTAGGGGCAAGAAATGTGCCATTTTTGATAAGCGATCCACTACCACAAAGATAGCGGTACAACCTTCAGATGGCAGAAGTTTGACTATAAAATCCATGGCAATCATCTTCCAAGGTCTATCAGGTACAGGCAATGATCTGAGAAACCCCCAAGCTTTATTAGGGGTATTCTTGCTCCGGATACAAGTGGTACAGGCATTTACATAGGTCTTACAGTCTTTCTCAAGCCCAAGCCACCAGAACATGCATTGCACTAGATCCATAGTCTTGTGAATCCCGAAATGGCCTGCCAGCAGGTTATCATGATAAAACCCCAGGACAATTACCCGAACATTTTCTGGCATGTAAATCTGCCCACCATTCCATAACAGCCCATCTTTTGCCTGCAATGTGACCCCTGGGGGACTGGATGTTCCTGCTGAAGTTTGCTGCAACCGAGACAGAAGACCAGTTTGTAAAAGTAGAAAGCTCCCAGCTAGCAGGATGGTATCTGGCACTGGTATGTCTTTAGGATCCTCAAACATGCGTGATAAAGCATCGGCCTTGGTGTTCTTTGACCCTGGTTTGAAGGTGATGTGAAAAGAGAATCTTGAGAAAAAGAGAGCCCAGCGGGCCTGGCGTGGTCTGAGACATTATGCAGATCGCAAATACCCAAGGTTCTTATAGTTTGTGTAAATCAATATCGGATGAGTAGCTCCTTCTAGCAAATATCTCCATTCCTCCAAGGCTGCCTTAATTGCAAGGATCTCTTTGAGACCTTGACGTTGTAACAGGACTGCCCCAACTGTGCTCTCTGATGCATCCATTTCCAAGATATAGGATAAAGTAGAATCTGGGTGACTTAAGACAGGAGCAAAGGTAACCGTCTCTTTAACATTTCAAATGTGGCCTGTGCTTCAGTAGACCAACAGAAACAAATGCCTTGCTTGGTGAGTTGCGTGATAGAGGTGATGATGGCCGAAAAGTTCTTGATGAACTTGTGATAAAAGTTGGCGAAGCCCACAAATTGTTGAATCCCCTTCTTGTCTGTGGGAGGTGGCCAGTCTAAGATCACTGAGACCTTCTGTAGGTCCATCTTTATTCCTTCAGAGGAAATAATCAAGCCTAAAAACTGAATGCTTGGCTCCTCAAACTCACATTTTTCAGCTTTGGCATAAAGTCCATTCCGGCCGGAGCCAGCAAAAGAACACTTTTACCATGTCCTCGATGCATCTCTAGTGATACAGAGAATATCAGAATATCGTCCAGATAGACAATGACAAAGATATTCTGGAAGTCTCTGAAAATATAATTTATGAAGTGCTGGAAGGTGGCTGGTGCATTGCATAGGCGGCTTCGATTCAGCGCTATTACTCGTACTTATCTGTAAGTGCATTTCTTTTACATTTTTCTTATTAAATGGTTTTACACTATGGGGCTCTCTACTATTATTATTTATATGTAACCATCGGAGTCCTATATGCGGGTCAGCCTCATTGGACAAGGGACCGGACCACACACAGTGAAAGGGATATTAGGAACACTTGCCCAGTGCCATCTGGATTTGGGATACATGCGATATAGTTGCCTATTTCTGGTAAGCTGTGATATATGGTGACGGTCCAAGCGGTGTCACAAGTTGATTAGAGTGGTTGCCTTACACCTGATTTACCTGCATGAACCTGGTAATTGGATTGTGAGTGCGGTGGTGGCTCCATTCACGGTGTAACATTCCATTCACTTGGGAATACATAGAGAATACCATCAACACTTGGAGGATATCTCAACCTCTTTATGTTTACAATTTTTTGGTTTCTGGTAAGCAGGGACACTTATATCACTGCTGCTGTTGCATGAATAGATTCGGATGGTGATTGATCTGCCTATCATATTTTCACTTCTGGTAAGCAGCCTGTGATGGTGGTGGTCTATATCAGCACTTTCCTCTTCTGATACACACGGGAGCAGTTATCTTATACTCTTTTGTATACAGTATCACGCTATGTTTTTTTGTATGTTCTTTACTCCAACATCCATCAATCTGTGGGTCGGATATCGTTGGTGAGGAATCCCCCATAAGGTTTTCCATCTGGCTTGGTCATTTTGTGTTCAAGGCATACTACACTGCTGCATCTGGTAAGCAGTATATACACCCATTATTTGCACCTGTGGAGATTCGGTTGAAGTTTTGGACTTCTTTATTTATTTATCAATATATACTCTATTTTTTGGGACTCTTTTGGACTTATTATCACATATGGTTCTTGTCACTTAGCGCAGCTTCCCTCACATATAGCATTGCATAGGCTGAATGGCATGACTAAGTACTCATAGTGACCGAATCGAGTACAGAACGCAGTCTTCCATTCATCCCCCTCCTGGATACGGACCAAATTATAGGCTCCTCTTAAGTCAAGTTTTGTAAAGATATTTGCAGACTTGAGTTTCTGGAAAAGTTCAGGAACCAAGGGAAGAGGATAACGGTTTTTAACTGTGATCTTGTTTATATCACTAGTCCTTTTTCTCCACAAAGAATATACCTGCTGGTGAGGTGGAGGGTCGGATGAATCCTTTCTGCAGATTTTCATTAATATATTCCTTTAACACCCCCAACTCACCTTCAGACAAGGGAAAGATGCGTCCAAAGGAAATTTGGCTCCTGGAAGAAGTTCAAGTGGGCAATCATAAGGTCTGTGTGGGGGAAGAGTGTCTGCACCCCATTTGCTGAAGACATCCAAGTACTCATGGTATGGCTTGGGAACTACTTGGCACAAATCTGTGTAGGATTCCATACACAACAAGGTAGCGGGTGGTGAAGGTGAATCTGTCATGCAGTATTTCTGGCAGTATGGAAGGATCCTTCCAGCATCAGAGCCTCGGCCCAAGGTCACCTCCCCCAGACTAGGGAGCACCCCTGAGGGCCACTAACAGTCTCCTTAGCACTGCATCTCCATCTTCCACCCAACTCCCCCGCTGGCAGGGCTCATATCTATTTATGAGGTAAGCTCTGTTCCCTGCCAGCCCACTTCTGGGGATTGGCTGAGGCCTCATAAAAATACATGGCAGCCCCTACTTACTCCCACCCTTTAGTTCTGGAAGTTTATACAAACTTCCAGACCTGGGGGAAGTGCCAGAGAGAGCTGCCAGATGAGTCATCTAGCCCTGACTCTCTGAACCCTGACCCAGATTCATAGCTCAGGCTTAGCTCTGAGCTAACTAAATTGATCTACACTAACAAAACCTACACTAACTTTAGCACACACTAGAGGGTACTACAGAATAATAAATAGAAAATGCTATATAATGTGCTATGCCCAGTGATTTTGTTAGAAGGATGGATAGAGGTCACAATTGGGTCCCTGCTTGATGTCAACCAGGGACTTGGGGGAAGCATAAGTCCAGGCTACCTGTAACTGCTCTCCTCTTACCATTATAATTCTGCATAAATGCATTGTCAAGTAGATGGTAGAAGAGTTAAACTGGGATATCTGGAATTGAGAGCAAAGGGCAAAAGTGTAAGCGGTGCACACAGGAAAATGTGAATGTGGTTTACATAAGTGGGAATGATTATATAGCCAAGGTTTCACAGTAATGACTCACAGTAATGAGCATAGAAAATATGGAAATTTTTAAGTTTTTTTTATCTCAACATTTTTATTCATTTTTAGTAGCAGCATAGTCAACTTTTACTGCGTTTATATTGTTAGAGACTGATGTAGGCTCACATTTTGGAAAAATTTGTCAATGATTGCTCACTTATTACACTGCTTACCTGTTCTATTACGATGTCAGAGATTGCTTGTAAAGAACAAAAGATTGGTAGACTGCACACCACGCTCCAAAAGACTGTCAAACAGCTGGCATGTTTTTGTACACTATTGTTCTACCTTTGACATATAGGCTGTTCTGTAGACAGTTTAAAATACACTAATTTCCCAAAGTAAATTGCTTATTCCAAAAAACTGAATTTTTGTAAAATCTTACCTGTAAAATTCCTTTCTCTGAGTCCTCCGACAGTCGCCGCCTCTTCATATTCGTCACATATGGGGTATTAGACTTTGCTCCGAAGGAGTAGCTAGGCAACAGAATATGTTAATAAAGCTTTTAACATATCCAACATATCCCACCCTCAAGGGGTGGTCCCCTCAGTCAATACCCTCCTACTTCCTGCAACCATATCTCAGTTTTAGTGGAATAGCAGTAGAGTATACAACCAAACCCCAAAAGAGGGGCGGGGGCGGCGACTGTCGGAGGACTCAGAGAAAGGAATTTTACAGGTAAGATTTTACAAAAATTCCGTTTTCTCTTACGTCCTCCGACAGTCGCCGCCTCTTCATATTCGTCACATATGGGGACGTCCCAAAGCAGTGCAAACATGAGGGGTGGGAAACACATCCGCGCCGAAAGGCAACGCAGTTTCCACATCAAGAAAGGAACCTTACCAAAGGAAGGAAACCAGCTGGGCAACAGCAAAAAACAAGTGCTCAACAGGAGCAACAACCCAGGAAAAGGCAAAAACTAGGGGATACAAAACTTATCCCAACAGCCAGGAGTCCCCAACAAGGGACCCTAGGGAACAGCCGCACTAAGAACCTTGCGGCCAAAGGAAGCATCCGCCGATGCCCGAACATCTACTTTGTAGAATTTTGTGAAAGTGTGCACGGTCGACCAAGTCGCCGCCTTACACACCTGGGCTACAGAAGCCCCATGACGACAGGCCCAAGACGTACTCAGAGATCTAGTAGAGTGCGCCTTCACAGGCACAGGGGGAACCTTCCCCTGCAAGGCATAGGCCTGTTCAATGGTCTGTCTGATCCATTTAGCGATGGTAGAGGCCGAAGCCGCCATGCCCTTCCGAGGACCCTCTGGAAGAACAAACAAGGAGTCCGTTTTACGAAAAGACTCAGTCGATCGAAGGTAAACCCTGATCGCCCGAACAACATCCAAAGAGTGCAATCTCACCTCCTGTGGATGTTTAGGCTTCGTGCACAACGAAGGCAAGACAATGTCCTCATTAAGATGGAATTCCGAAACACGTTTCGGAAGAAAAGAAGGATTAGGTCGCAAGACCACCTTATCCAAATGAATAACCAAGTACGGAGACTTGCAGGACAAAGCCGCCAGTTCCGACACTCTGCGAGCCGAAGTGATCGCCACCAAAAAGGCGACCTTTTTGGATAACATAGACAACGAGATCTCCCTGATCTGTTCAAAAGGAGCACGTTGTAACACAGAGAGCACGAGATTCAAGTCCCAAGGGGGCAGAGGATCCCTCCTAGGAGGAACCAGATGCCGCACACCCTGAATAAAGGTGCCAACCAAAAGGTTGGATGCCACGGGACGTTGAAACAGAACGGCCAGAGCAGACACCTGACCCTTTATCGTAGCCAGCGCCAAGCGCTGATCAACACCCGCTTGAAGGAAAGACAGCACACGGGACACCGAGTACGTGCGGGGTGAAAACCCCCTGGACTCACACCAGGCAAAATAGGCCTTCCAAGTACGGTAGTAAACCTTCCCAGAGGAAGACTTCCTCGCGTTGATTAAAGTATGAACGACCTCCGGAGAGAGACCCCTCTCCTTCAGGACCTCGGTTTCAACAGCCAGGCCGTCAAAGCCAGCGACTGTAAGGCAGGATGGTATATCGGTCCTTGAGACAGTAGATCGTCTCGAAGAGGCAGACGCCACGGGGCGTCGACCGCCAGATTCACGAGGTCTGCGTACCAGGACCGGCGAGGCCAGTCCGGTGTCACAAGAATCACCGTGTTGCGTTCCGATTGAAACCTGCGAAGGAACCTGGACAGCAACTGGATCGGTGGAAACGCATACATCAGTCTGTACTGATGCCACGGGGCCACTAACGCGTCCGACGCGTCTGCCCGAGGGTCGCGCGTCCGTGCCACGAACCTCCTCACCTTGTTGTTGAGACGTGACGCGAACAGGTCCACATCTGGAAGACCCCACTTCGCGCACAACATCTGGAAGACAGCCGGGTGGAGAGACCATTCCCCCTGATCCAGGGTCTGGCGACTCAGATAGTCCGCCTGCCAGTTCTCCACCCCCGGAATGTGAACCGCCGTTATCGCCGGGACATGAGTCTCGGCCCAAGACAGAATGTCGGCCACTTCCCGAGCCGCTCGGGCACTCCTGGTGCCCCCTTGGTGGTTGATGTAGGCCACCGCCGTGGCATTGTCCGTCTGCACCCGAACCGGGCAGCCCTGCAGCCGGTCCGTCCAGCGACGAAGACAGAGACTTATCGCACGCAATTCCAGAATGTTGATCGGAAGGGAGGACTCCCCCTCCGACCAAGTTCCCTGGGCGGACAGAACGCCCAGAACACCACCCCAGCCCGACAGGCTGGCATCCGTGGTGATTACCGTCCACGAGATAGGACGAAACGACTTGCCCCCGGACACCATCGGGGACTGGAGCCACCACAGAAGGTCTTTTCTGGTGCGATGACTCAACGAGATCTGAAGATCCAGAGATTGAGGTCGCCCATCCCACTTGGACAGGATCTCCGCTTGGAGACCCCGCGTGTGAAACTGGGCGAAGGGAATCGCCTCGAAGGCCGAGACCATCAATCCCAGACATCTCATGCACGTCCGTAGAGACGATTGCGGAACATCCCGGAGGGACCTGACTTCCTCCTGAAGAGTTCTGAGTTTGTCTTCCGGCAGGAAGACCTTCGCCTGCACCGAGTCCAAAATCATTCCCAGGTAGGGAAGACGAACAGACGGACTCAGTGCCGACTTTGGAAAATTTATCGTCCAACCAAACTCCTGCAGAGTTTGCATCGTGACAGACAGGTCCTGCTCCAGACCCTGGCTGGTCGCAGACCGAACCAGAATGTCGTCCAGATACCCCAGGACAGAAATGCCCTGGGCCCTCAATAATGCCAGAACCGGTGCAAGCACCTTGGTGAAGACCCGCGGAGCCGAGGCGAGGCCAAAAGGCAACGCCACGAACTGGTAGTGATCCTCCGCAATGGCAAATCGAAGGTACCTCTGGTGACCCTCGAAGATGGGGATGTGAAGATACGCATCCTTCAAATTGATGGAGGCCATGAATTCCCCCGGAACCAGGGCAGCCACTACCGACCGCAGGGATTCCATGCGGAACTTGCGAACCCGCACAGAGCAGTTCAGAGCCTTCAAGTCCAGAATCGGACGAACCTTGCCCTCCTTCCTGGGCACGGTGAACAGGTTTGAATAAAACCCCCGAAATCTGTCCCGATGAGGCACCGGAACCACCACTCCCTGAGCCCTCAGGTCCTGCACCGCCAGGTGTAGGTCCCGCAGGCGCTCCGGAGACAGTTGTAGATTTGAAGGAAAAAATCTGCTCTCCGGCCGAGAGAGAAACTCGATCTTGTAACCAGACCGAACGATTTCCTGAACCCATCTGTCCCGCACACGGGCCAACCAGGGCTGAAGAAAACCGAGCAAGCGTCCCCCCACCCCAAAACTGGGTGAGGGCGCCCCTTCAGGCCGAACTGTTATGGGCTGCAGGTCCGGATTGGCCGGACTTCTGCTTACCAGACCAGGGCTTCTTCTGAGAGCCTTGACCTTTGAACGGCTTGCCCTTGTAGTGCGGCCGAAAGGCACGAAAGGACCCCTGAGGGGGCCGAAAATTAGCATGCTTCTTCCCAGAAGCCCCCTTAGCCTTGGGGAAATGGGGCAAGAGAGTGCTCTTACCCCCGGTGATTCCCTTAATCAACACATCCAGGGACTCCCCAAAAAGGCGAGACCCATCATAAGGCAGATTGGCTAAGGTCTTACGCGAAGATTGGTCCACCGACCAACATTTTAACCAAACCAGGCGGCGAGACAACACCGCCACACTGTGCACCCGTGCAGCCAACGGAATCAGGTCCAGGTCCGCATCACACAGATACATGACACCCTGGTGGATCTGATCCACCATATCCAGGGTCGCCGGCGAGGCCGAGTCGGCCACCAAGACGCGCCTAAGCATCTGCGTCCAACTTGCGATCGCCTGGGCCGCCATGAGAGAAGCAAACAGAGCTTTAAGCATAGAACCCGTAACAGAATACGTATGACGGGCCAGAGACTCCAGTCTCCTATCTGTGGCATCACGGAAAATGGGTGAACCCTCTGCAGGAATCGCAGTGGCCTTGTTCAAAACCGCAATCGCATGATCCACTGGTGGAGGCACGCACCACCTTTCATCAGTGGCAGGTGAAAAAGGATAACGCAGCTTGAATCTACTTGGTACCGCAAAAGGTTTGCGCAGATCGCGCCATTGATCCTTAACAGCGCGCTGAAAATCAGCATTGCAGGGGAAAACCTGTGGCGTCCTGCGTTTCCTCTGCGTCCCATAAGCCGCCAAGGCAGCGGGGGGACACACTTCGTCCTGCAAATGCAGCGTTTGCTTAATAGAAGCAATCAACTCATCCATGATTGCAAGCTCTTCAGGCGAGCCAGGGGGAGAATTATCAACCCCCTCAACTTCAGCCTCCACCTCAGACCCCACTAGATCAAGAGAGGAGCGGGACCCCGATAGGGAAGCCCCTGCTAGAACAGCCCCATCACCTTCACCCTCAGAATCAGAGGAGAGCACAACTCTGGGCCTTTTGGTAGATTGAGCAGCCACCAGCATTTGCACCTGAGCAGCAAGGCCAGCCACAATAGTGGCTAAATCCCCCCCTGGGGGGGAAGCAGCGGTCCCCTGGCTTTCCACCAATACTGTAGGAAATTTGCCCTCCTGAGAATCCATTGCCCCTGTAATGCCAGACAACCAAGGGTTAACTGCCCCTTTCAGCAAGCGCGGCAAGCGCAGCCCACCGCGTCACACTAAGCACAATGAGACCCCCACAGGGATATGTAAACTGAACACAGGCAATGGATAGCAAGAAACAGAAGGATAAAACCTGAGGAGACCCTCGCCGCTGCTTGCTGCCTCGATCGGTGTTCCTGGGAAGAGGAAGTGATGCTGCTAGGGCGCTCTATGTAAACCTATGGAGGCTACAAGAAAATGGCCGCCATGCATGTAAAACATGCGGCCGGAGCGAGGGCAGGCAAAATGGCGTCTTTTGGCGCCGAAACCGTCGCTCCACAGTGCAGTAATGCACACATGTCTGTATGTAAAAAAACAGAACCGATCGCCGCAGCGATCGCTGTAAGTGCCCAAACATGCCATAAAACATGCCCCACAGCACACAGCTTTCCACACTGATCATGCTGACACCCATAGTGCCACACAACTCCCCCCCCCCCCTTGCAGCCCACAGCATGCAGCCGAGAGATAGGGAGACAAACAGTGTGCATAGAGACAGGTTACACAGTCCCAGACTGACACCCCTCCAGACAGACAGGTCCCCACATAAATACACTTACCTCACCACGGTGTGGGGGACCCGCACAGGCGAACAAGCCGCTACACATGAGGCAGGGAGAGTCGCATACAAGACGCTCCGAACGTGGGTTAAGAAACCGCACAGCGTCCAGTGAGGTAGCCACCTCACCAAGCATCCCTGCACCGAACAGGGATGGGTCGTTCACTATGCCAGGAGCGTTACCTGGCTGAACGCTCGATGGCAGACTGGGAAGCCACTGACCCACGACCTGCGACCAGGGGGATCAGCCCGAGACCCAGTCCGCATGATCCTCTTCGTCCGAAGAACTAACTAACGCTGATAAAACAACAGCTAAGTAAAGGTAGAGAGAAAAACTCAAACAAAATATTAAAAAGAAGAAAGAGTCTGGGACATAAAGTCCCAGCACAGAGAGAGCCAGCCACTCCTGACAAGCTAGACATTAAAACTGAGATATGGTTGCAGGAAGTAGGAGGGTATTGACTGAGGGGACCACCCCTTGAGGGTGGGATATGTTGGATATGTTAAAAGCTTTATTAACATATTCTGTTGCCTAGCTACTCCTTCGGAGCAAAGTCTAATACCCCATATGTGACGAATATGAAGAGGCGGCGACTGTCGGAGGACGTAAGAGAAACACAGTTTGTGACAAAACGAAAAACCATAACCATACCTAATTAGCTTAACAAAAATAACAAATAGGGACATATCTTTAAAGCAATTGTGTTAAGCAAATATTCACTGCAAGAGATTTAATCACTGTAATTTAAAATATGTGCACCAGGAAGACCCAAGTGATGCTGGCCATACATTGGTCGAATCCTGAACAAATTTTCTTTCAAAAAACGTAATTAAGAAGTTTTGTTTGAAATTCACACTATTAGTGGGCCACAGCAATGGCCAGTTTTCCTGTGGCCATCGAATTTGAGTGATCGTTTTTTTTTTTTTTTTAAAACAAACACTTTTCTAATCAATGATTGGAGAATCGTGCAAGAAATATAATAAAAAAAAATGAGCATGAGCTGGGACCTGGAAAGAAAAGAAGTTTCCCAGCCACAAAATTTCTTTTCTGTAGCAACATGAGGTGAAATTGAAGGCTTGGCAGTGGCGTCACTAGGGGGGGGGGGGGCAGAGGGGACAATGCCCCCCCCCAATTATATGCACAACACAGTCAACATGGAATGGGTTCTTCTACAGCCGAGAAGAGAGACGCCTCGCGCCGCATGCGGCGCCTCTACAAACACAGGCCGGCGGACGGAGGGGGGCATGCACAGCGGAGCAGCATGACGTCACGGCAGCATAGGGAGAGTATGCAGTGCGCACCAAGCACCAGCCCGCCCCAGCCCGCCCCAGCCTGGGCGGCCAGGCCTAAAGCGCATGCAGGGGTGGCATCACGTGGACAGTACTGACTGAATACTAAGTCACTCAGCAGTCTGTCCACTGTTATATAGTTAGTGAGGTTGAAAAAAGACATCAGTCCATCCAGTTCAACCTTTGATGTGTGTGTGTGTTTGCTGTTAACCATACATTGTATACCCCTGTATGTTGTGGTCTTTAAGGTGCCCATCTAATAGTTTTTTGAAACTATCTATGCTCCCTGCTGATACGACTGTTTGCGGAAGAGAATTCCACATCCTTACTGCTCTGACAGTAAAGAACCCCCTACGTACTTTAAGGTTAAACCGCCTTTCCTCTAGATTTAGTGAGTGGCCACATGTCTTATTGTATTCCCTTTCTCTGAATAGTTTGTTCCTTATGCTAGGGTCGCCAGTACAGTATTTGTACATTGATATCATATCCCCCCTTAATCGTCTCTTCTCCAGAGAGAATAAGTTCAGTGCTTGTAGTCTTTCCTTATAGCTGATGTCCCCCATTCCCCTAATTATTTAAGTTGCCCTTCTCTGGACTCTTTCCAGTTCCAGCACATCCTTCCTGAACACCGGTGCCCAGAACTGGACAGCATACTCCAGATGTGGCCGGACCAGAGTCTTATAGAGAGGGAGAATAATCTCTTTATTTCTGGAGTGAATCCCCTTTTTTATACATCCCAGTATTCTTTTGGCTTTGCTTGCAGCGGCTTGGCATTGCATGCCACTGCCTGTTAGATTCTGGTACCTCTGGTACCCTTAATTTCCATTTCCTTTCAATATGCGTCCCACCTTTCTAATTAGGTGGTATGCATACACCTTTAAGACGGATGACGTCATCGCCGAGCGCCGCTCTGAGCGGCTATTTCAACCGCCGGCGTTCTCTCTCACGTTGTTCGTTCAATGTGCCTGTGCCTGTGCTTATGTGCCCGTGTGTCTACATGCTTACAAGCTTGTCTCGCTGCCGGAACCTCCAGCTATTTGCTTTTACCTGGAACAGACCGGAACCTCGCTACTGATCCCTGTATCTCGCTACCGGATCACTCCCTCACTACTGGATCCCTCTACTACTAACCTTACTAGTGATAAGTACCCCACAGGGGAATCCTCCATAACCTAACTTACACTACCTACCTCTGCACATTAAGGACTGTTACTATCTATGCATACTAATTCTATCATCTGCACTGTTACATAGATTGCTAGCTCTTGAGTCTACTACCATCTATCCTTGCACTGGGTTAGCCTATCCTGTATTTGTCATCTACTGTCCTTACCACCTGTTACCATACTCGATTACTAACCTATCTGCATTCTACCTAAATACCATCTAATACTCTCCTGAACATTTCTATCAAGTGCTTACCATCTCTGTCACTGTTCACACCTGTCCCTTCAGCACATCCCCTTCATACTATCATATACATCCTATCACTCCAGGAACATCTTATTGAGTGTGTGTATATCTGTATGCTGAAGCTGATGGGCCCACAGTGATGAGTCTGGAGAGTTGGATCTGGTTATTCAACACATCTCTACATGACTACTGAGTGGAGATTCTGCAGCTGCAAATCCAGCCTACTACAAAAACGCAGGAGCGTTACAGATTGAACGAACCTAAAAAATGGATTCAGCGGAATTACCCACTCAAGTGACACAATTAACACAACAAGTAAATGCATTAATACTTGCTCTTACTGAAGTAAAAGAAGAAAATCAAACTCTGACACAGCAGGTAACCCGTCTTTCACGGCTTACTGCTGCTCAGCCCCCTGAACCTAAAATAAACCCTCCTCTAGTGTTTACAGGTGATCGAAAAAAATTTTGTGAATTCAAAAACGCATGCCAATTGCTTTTTTTGTTAAAACCTCGTACATACCCTACTGATCAAATTAAAGTCTGTACCGTTATTTCATACTTAACGGGTGATCCACGGGCCTGGGCAGACTCTCTCTTTGAGAAAAATGATCAGCTTCTCAACTCCTATTCTTTATTCCTAGCGGAACTCGCTAGTTTATATGAAGACCCCAATAGGCAGAGTACTGCTGATATTCAATTGAGGGCTTTAAAACAAGGTAGGAGACCTGTAGAAGACTTTGTAGCAGAGTTCAAAAGATGGACCCTTGATTCAGGGTGGAATGATACATCTCTGCGAACTCAATTCAGACTCGGGTTGTCAGAAGCTGTTAAAGACGAGCTCGCCCGAGCGGATTTACCTGGCACCTTGGATGCCTTAATACAACTCAGTATCAACATCGACAGGCGATTGCGAGAAAGAAAGGCTGAGAAAATGGGAATGCCATTGTCTAGTCCTTCTCGGATTTCGGCCGTTGACCCTACTCCCATGGAGGTAGGAACCATACGCCCACCTTTATCAACTACTGAACGAGCCAGAAGAAGATCCAGTAACCTCTGCATGTACTGCGCATCCCCGGATCATTTGATAAGCGTCTGTCCCCTTGTCCGCAAAAAAGAGGGTGAGTGTTCACATGTCTTGCTAGGAGGATTAACGACTTCCTTTTCTAACCCCTATCTCTTTGTTCATCTAACATTACAGTGGGACCAGACTAGGATTACCACCAAGGCTATGATCGACACAGGATCTTGTGGGAACTATATTGATACATGTTTTGTTACCTTAAATAAAATACCTATTATTTCAAAACCTAAACCTGTTTCTGTTAGTTTCATTAACGGTATTCCGCTATCTTCTGGTCCAATCACCAACCAGACACAAGTACTCCTTGTCACTGCTAACGAGTCTCATATGGAGACCACCACTTTTGATATACTACCTTCACCCCATTATCCCATTATTTTGGGACTTCCTTGGTTACACACACATCAACCAATCATAGATTGGAACCGACGGACTTTAACTTTCCCTTCTCACTATTGCGAGATTACGTGTAACCTCCCATCTTTTGGAAAGATCCTGTCTGTGGTGTCAGATGAGATTGCACCATTATGCTATCAGGATCTGTCCGAAGTATTCCTTGAGAAAAATGCTCAAGTGTTGCCTCCCCATAGGGATTATGATTGCACTATCGATCTACTCCCTAACAGCAAATTGCCTTTCGGTCATGTTTATCCTCTTTCACAGGATGAACTTTCTCATCTCAAGGAAAACTTAGATGAAAATTAGAAAAAAGGGTTCATTAGACCCTCTACTTCTTCCACAGCTGCAGGACTTTTCTTTGTCCGCAATAAGGATTCAAGTCTTAGGCCTATTATCGATTATAGGCAATTAAATACGATTACGATAAAGGATCGCTATCCTTTACCGCTCATCCCTGAACTCATCGAACAAGTGCGTGGGGCTACTTACTTCTCTAAATTGGACCTAAAAGGGGCATACAACCTAATCCGAATCCGTGACGGAGATGAGTGGAAAACAGCATTCAGAACCAGATACGGATTATTCGAATATCTTGTGATGCCATTCGGGTTGTGTAATGCTCCCGCAGCTTTCCAGAGGTTCATAAACGACATCTTTAGAGACTTACTTGATGTCTGTGTTGTAGTATATCTGCACGATATACTTATCTATTCTCGATTTCTGTCTGAACATATAAAACATGTAAGACTTGTGTTATCCAGATTACTCGCACACAATCTATACGTGAAATTAAAAAAATGCCTATTTCATAAAGAAGAAATATTATTCCTAGGATACATCATATCCAAAACCGGAATTAAGATGGATATGAGCAAGATATCCTGTATTCTGGACTGGCCTATACCAACAACTCGTAAGGCATTACAGCGATTCCTTGGATTTTCAAACTTCTATAGGAAGTTCATCAAGAACTTTTCTGCTATTGTGAGACCTCTCACACAACTGACAAGTATAAAGAAACCATTCAAATGGTCAGAAGAAGCAAATCAAGCTTTCTGCTTGTTAAAATCAAGCTTTACTTCTGCTCCCATACTACGCCATCCAGACCCATCCCTCCAATATATTCTGGAGGTAGATGCGTCAAATATGGCAGTAGCAGCAGTTCTCTCCCAACGACCAACAAACCCTTCACCACTCCACCCAGTTGCTTTCTTCTCAAAATCACTAAGCAGCCCAGAGGTGAATTACCCAGTGGGTGAAAAGGAGTTGCTTGCCATAAAACTGGCACTGAAGAATTGGCGACATCTACTTGAAGGTACCCGGTTACCAATACTCATATATACAGATCACAAAAACCTTCAATACCTCCAGACTAACAAAACTCTCTCCCACCGGCAGGTACGATGGTCATTATTCTTTCTAAGATTCAACTTCCTAGTGACCTACACGCCTGCAGACAAAAATAAAAAAGCGGATGCGCTATCACGATTAACCGAAGATAACTGCGCCGAAATCCCTTCTATTCCTATAATACCCTATGAACGTATTATTGGTGTTGTTCGTTCCTTGAAGGAAGAGATTTTGCACAGTATAGGATTGGATTCACCTCCACCACAACTAAGTACTGATGCAGAAGGCTTCCTCTATTACAACGACAAACTCTACATACCCCCTACTATGCGCACCAAGATCTTGGAGTTATCACATGATGTGCCCATGGCAGGACATATGGGTATGACGAAAACCCTTAATTTGCTTACCAGGCAGTTTTGGTGGCCTGATATGAAGACGTCTGTACAAAAATTTGTTTCTTCATGTGACATCTGTGCAAGGTCCAAAATTGACACTACAAAACCATCTGGTCTACTCTGCAGTCTACCAATACCCCAGGTTCCATGGGAAGTTGTGTCCTTAGACTTTATAGTAGAACTACCACCATCTAAAGGATTTAATACCATTCTAGTGTCAGTGGACCACCTGACAAAGATGGCACATTTCATCGCTATCCGTAGACTACCTTCATCTAAACAGAAAAGATAAATTCGGATTCTGTGTTTTAAACCTGGAATCTTGCCAACATCCCTAATGAATATGGAACAAAAATAACCCCTGAGGATTGGGACTTTCAACGGCAAGAATCAGGACTTGAGTATGAAAGTATATAAATTTTATTACACGTATTACAAAGATAAAACATACATAATCACACATAAAGTATATGATAAAAACAAGGTCATAGATACGTCTTGGAACCAAGAGGGTCTGAGGTGTCTGGATCGGACTAGACGCGTTTCGGTCCAATTGCCTTTCTCGATAGTCCAAAAAACACCAGAGCTCAGACTAGGAGCATAAAAGGTAACAATGAGTATGATACAAATGATAAGTATAGAATTAGATTTCACATGTATTTAAACAATGTTAGAAACAATATATCACATAATTCATTATACACAGTGTTTGTCGTATTTAGATGTGGAAAAGGGGGGCAAAAATGCCTCTATGATTACGTACCAGATATGTAAGACCTCTGTGGAATCCAGGACGTGAGACCAAAGGGATGGGCCTTGGTGGATGAGAAAAGGGCCTTCAATTGTCTATGGCCGCAAGAAGTATATGCTAGTTGGACTGGGTCTATGCAAGATAGGCTCAGAGCAATTTGTTAATATTGTATGGGCTTCCAAGGGAGACTTAAATAATTATAAGCCAAATACACAATGGTTTGGCAAATGACAGTGAGAAGAGAGCTCCACGAGCAGAAAATCCCACGAGGATCTCCAAAGTAAGGTCAAAAACACACAGGTCATCTAGATGGTTGTGAAAAGAAATAAAGGGACAATTAAATGAAGTATGTCTATAATGGAAATTAGAAGGGGAAATAAGAAAGGATATTGTTGGTAATGACTACCTGTAAAATAGTAGTAGAATGAACGTGTCCCCCGATGGATTTGTAGTGCTGGGACGTATCCAGCCCTGCATCCCTGTTGACATGAAATATGTCAAACATGAAATCGTAAGGAATATCAGAGGGTAAGTGGGTAGGAAGTAAATGCAAGGGTAGGAAAGGCCTCATTTCCCAACGTGAGTCCTACAGTTCATAAGGAAAAAGAAAGAAAAGGAAAAGGAAGACTGGGTGGTGGGGAGGAATGTGGGAGCAGTGTATAGCCAGGGATAAGAATCGCCAAGTGAGGGGAAGATAGTACTAGTAGAAGTCTCGAAAGGTGCCCAGGTGCCAGAATAAATGTTGGCAAGAGTTCTATGGCAAATGCGGGTATCATGAGAGTGGTTCAAGATGTCCAAAAAGAAAATAACTTACCTATGTAGGTCTGTATGTGTGAGTAATGGCGGCGCGCTCTGAGTAGAGCGCGGTCCGCCATTAAGTACGCCGGCGCATGCGCCGGAGCCTACGTCTAGTCTCCTCCCAGGGCGTGTGTGGACCAATGGAGGTCCCCCGTGTCCGGAGCGCACAGACGCCGCCCACACATATGTTGGCCGCGGCGTGCGTTCCGGGCACGCCGACGCACAGTATCCGGGTCTGAATCTCCGCCCACGGCGGGATCAGGTGACCGGTGATGGGGCGAAGGAACGCCCCTGTGTGCGCCGGGGGGAGAATCTGTCCGGTGAGCGTACACTGTCATTAACATAAAGCTGCGGCTGAGGGGACAGGACCAAGAATGAAGACATATAAACAAGGCAAACTCTATGTTTACACAAAGAAACAAATACAGAAAGAAGGATGTAAATTGATATTGGATACTTTGAAATAGCATTCAATTAAAACAGGAGCAAAGACCACCGCAAATAGGATGTATTAAATAGCCACACAGTGGTACTTATATGCTATGGTATGTGGTATAAAATAAAGGATAGTAATGGTTAGAAAAAAGTGGGGCAGCTAATCCAAAAAGGGACTAAAGGAGAAATGTATGTAAATAATGAAGTTCACAGATATTGGAATTGAAGTAGAGTAAGGACGTGCAGACTGAATATATCCATTAGCAAAACCGATCTATGTTATATTGTCAGGCAAGATCTATGTAAAAATGGATCTATATGATATAGAGAAATTTTTTTGTTCTATATATATGAAAATATATATATAGAACAAAAAAATTTCTCTATATCATATAGATCCATTTTTACATAGATCTTGCCTGACAATATAACATAGATCGGTTTTGCTAATGGATATATTCAGTCTGCACGTCCTTACTCTACTTCAATTCCAATATCTGTGAACTTCATTATTTACATACATTTCTCCTTTAGTCCCTTTTTGGATTAGCTGCCCCACTTTTTTCTAACCATTACTATCCTTTATTTTATACCACATACCATAGCATATAAGTACCACTGTGTGGCTATTTAATACATCCTATTTGCGGTGGTCTTTGCTCCTGTTTTAATTGAATGCTATTTCAAAGTATCCAATATCAATTTACATCCTTCTTTCTGTATTTGTTTCTTTGTGTAAACATAGAGTTTGCCTTGTTTATATGTCTTCATTCTTGGTCCTGTCCCCTCAGCCGCAGCTTTATGTTAATGACAGTGTACGCTCACCGGACAGATTCTCCCCCCGGCGCACACAGGGGCGTTCCTTCGCCCCATCACCGGTCACCTGATCCCGCCGTGGGCGGAGATTCAGACCCGGATACTGTGCGTCGGCGTGCCCGGAACGCACGCCGCGGCCAACATATGTGTGGGCGGCGTCTGTGCGCTCCGGACACGGGGGACCTCCATTGGTCCACACACGCCCTGGGAGGAGACTAGACGTAGGCTCCGGCGCATGCGCCGGCGTACTTAATGGCGGACCGCGCTCTACTCAGAGCGCGCCGCCATTACTCACACATACAGACCTACATAGGTAAGTTATTTTCTTTTTGGACATCTTGAACCACTCTCATGATACCCGCATTTGCCATAGAACTCTTGCCAACATTTATTCTGGCACCTGGGCACCTTTCGAGACTTCTACTAGTACTATCTTCCCCTCACTTGGCGATTCTTATCCCTGGCTATACACTGCTCCCACATTCCTCCCCACCACCCAGTCTTCCTTTTCCTTTTCTTTCTTTTTCCTTATGAACTGTAGGACTCACGTTGGGAAATGAGGCCTTTCCTACCCTTGCATTTACTTCCTACCCACTTACCCTCTGATATTCCTTACGATTTCATGTTTGACATATTTCATGTCAACAGGGATGCAGGGCTGGATACGTCCCAGCACTACAAATCCATCGGGGGACACGTTCATTCTACTACTATTTTACAGGTAGTCATTACCAACAATATCCTTTCTTATTTCCCCTTCTAATTTCCATTATAGACATACTTCATTTAATTGTCCCTTTATTTCTTTTCACAACCATCTAGATGACCTGTGTGTTTTTGACCTTACTTTGGAGATCCTCGTGGGATTTTCTGCTCGTGGAGCTCTCTTCTCACTGTCATTTGCCAAACCATTGTGTATTTGGCTTATAATTATTTAAGTCTCCCTTGGAAGCCCATACAATATTAACAAATTGCTCTGAGCCTATCTTGCATAGACCCAGTCCAACTAGCATATACTTCTTGCGGCCATAGACAATTGAAGGCCCTTTTCTCATCCACCAAGGCCCATCCCTTTGGTCTCACGTCCTGGATTCCACAGAGGTCTTACATATCTGGTACGTAATCATAGAGGCATTTTTGCCCCCCTTTTCCACATCTAAATACGACAAACACTGTGTATAATGAATTATGTGATATATTGTTTCTAACATTGTTTAAATACATGTGAAATCTAATTCTATACTTATCATTTGTATCATACTCATTGTTACCTTTTATGCTCCTAGTCTGAGCTCTGGTGTTTTTTGGACTATCGAGAAAGGCAATTGGACCGAAACGCGTCTAGTCCGATCCAGACACCTCAGACCCTCTTGGTTCCAAGACGTATCTATGACCTTGTTTTTATCATATACTTTATGTGTGATTATGTATGTTTTATCTTTGTAATACGTGTAATAAAATTTATATACTTTCATACTCAAGTCCTGATTCTTGCCGTTGAAAGTCCCAATCCTCAGGGGTTATTTTTGTTCCACCTTCATCTAAACAAACAGCGGAACTACTGATGAAACATGTGTTCAAGTTACATGGAATTCCAAAGACTCTTTATCCGACCGTGGTTCACAGTTCATCTCCAAATTTTGGCAAGCTCTTTGTCAAATATTACGGATTGAGCGAAAGCTCACTTCACCCTACCACCCTCAGACTAACGGACAGACTGAAAGAGTCAACCAGTGTATAGAACAATATCTGCGTTGCTACACATCATACCTACAGGATGATTGGGTGGACCTTCTCCCTCTGGCGGAATTTGCTTATAACAACGCAACCCACAGTACTACTAAGCAAAGTCCGTTCTACTTGAACTATGGGTTTCATCCCACACTTCTTCCACCACGCATCCTACCATCAAGTAACCCAGTAGCCTCGGACTATCTTACCCAAATAAAAGACTCTCTGGGTTTACTTAATACCACTATCTCACACGCTCATAGTCAACAAAAAAGGTACTACGACCTTCGTAGAAGACCTTCTCCTCAGTATGCTATTGGGGACCTCGTTTGGCTATCGACAAAAAATTTAAGGTTAAAGATCCCTAGCAAAAAGCTTGGACCTTTATTTCTGGGACCCTTCCCAATTAAGAAACTTATTGGAAAAGCTGCAGTACAGCTCACCTTACCGGCAGATCTCAAGATCCATCCCATCTTCCATGTGTCGCTACTGAAACCCCATGTTCCTAACCAAGGAATAAGGCCCACCATCTTGCCTCCACCTAAAGTACAAGTTGAAGGCGGAGAAGAATATGAGATTAAGGAGATTTTGGATTCTCGTATCCACAGAGGAAGACTTATACGAAGGTTTCACTCGAAATACCCGGAGAAACCAGTGCTATAGGCCTTCCGGAGCCGGCCTTAAGGGGGGGGTACTGTAAGATTCTGGTACCTCTGGTACCCTTAATTTCCATTTCCTTTCAATATGCGTCCCACCTTTCTAATTAGGTGGTACGCATACACCTTTAAGACGGATGACGTCATCGCTGAGCGCCGCTCTGAGCGGCTATTTCAACCGCCGGCGTTCTCTCTCACGTTGTTCGTTCAATGTGCCTGTGCCTGTGCCTGTGCTTATGTGCCCATGTGTCTACATGCTTACAAGCTTGTCTCGCTGCCGGAACCTCCAGCTATTTGCTTTTACCTGGAACAGACCGGAACCTCGCTACTGATCCCGTATCTCGCTACCGGATCACTCCCTCACTACTGGATCCCTCTACTACTAACCTTACTAGTCATAAGTACCCCACAGGGGAATCCTCCATAACCTAACTTACACTACCTACCTCTGCACATTAAGGACTGTTACTATCTATGCATACTAATTCTATCATCTGCACTGTTACATAGATTGCTAGCTCTTGAGTCTACTACCATCTATCCTTGCACTGGGTTAGCCTATCCTGTATTTGTCATCTACTGTCCTTACCACCTGTTACCATACTCGATTACTAACCTATCTGCATTCTACCTAAATACCATCTAATACTCTCCTGAACATTTCTATCAAGTGCTTACCATCTCTGTCACTGTTCACACCTGTCCCTTCAGCAAATCCCCTTCATACTATCATATACATCCTATCACTCCAGGAACATCTTATTGAGTGTGTGTATATCTGTATGCTGAAGCTGACGGGCCCACAGTGATGAGTCTGGAGAGTTGGATCTGGTTATTCAACACATCTCTACATGACTACTGAGTGGAGATTCTGCAGCTGCAAATCCAGCCTACTACAAAAACGCAGCGTTACACTGCCAAGCCTGTTGTCTACCAGTACCCCCAGGTCCTTTTCCATCTTAGATTCACCCAGAGGTTCCCCCCCTAGTGAGTAGCTTGCTTTCTGGTTTCTGGCACCCAAGTGCATTACTTTACATTTTTCAACATTAAACCTCATCTGCCATGTAGTTGCCCACCCCATTATTTTGTTCAGGTCCGCTTGTAAGGTTTCCATATCCTGCATAGAAGATATTGGCATGCCTAGTTTAGTATCATCCGCAAATACTGAGATTGTACTAGATATCCCCTCCTCTAGATCATTTATGAATAAATTAAACAGGATTGGTCCCAGGACAGAACCCTGGGAGACCCCACTAGTGTGTCGAGGACTCGGGGACTGGGACCAGGACCAGACGGTGAGGCAGCAGCGGCGGTGCAAGGCAAGGCACTGGCAGCAAGCCAGCCCAGCCAGCCAGCAAGCCAAGCAGCAACGCCAGCACAGAGGAGTGTGAGGAGGACTCTGAGGACCCGAGGCCGAGCCAGCCACCAGGACACAAGGAGCAGGCCTGGGGCATCGGCTTAGAGGTGGCAGCCTCAGCCTGCCTGGCAGGTGAGTCACTGGAGCAGTGAGTACACTCACTGCACATTTGCAATGCATCATACCACCCTCACACCCAACAATTGTCAATGTGGTTGATATGCTGAGCTGACAGAAATTTACAGCTGAACAATGCTGTAAAATTCTGTCAGCATACTAAGCATGTTAGCCCACATTGTCATTTTCAGGGGTGTGAGGGTGGTATGAGATGCAAATGTGCAATGGACTCACAGTGAGTCCACTGCACATTTGCATCTCATACCACCCTCACACCCCTAAAAAAAATGACAATGTGGGCTGACATGCTGACCGAATTTATTTTACAGCTGAGCTGAACTGCTCCACTAGTGCCACCTCTAAAACCGATGTCCTCGGGCCTGCTCCTTGTGTGCTGGCTGTGTTTGGTTCCATTGCTGCATACTGCTGCCTCGCCTTACAGGTGACTCCACTAATGCTGCCAATTTTTCACAAATGTTTCATGTTTATGCATTTGAAGGCCCAGAGTGTGTGGACAACGTCAGTGGAGTCACCGGTAAGGCGAGGCAGCAGCACGCAGCAGAGGAGCCAGACACAGCCAGCACACAAGGAGCAGGCCAGGGGACATCGGTTTTAGAGGTGGCAGGTAAGAGGAGCAGTGAGTCCACTGCACATTTCCTTTCTCGTACCACCCTCACACCCCTGAAAATGACAATTTGAACTGACCCGCTGACAGAACTTTACAGTTGAACATGGCAAACATGTATAATGTCCATAAGTTTGCTATGTCCAGCTGTAAAATTCTGTCAGCGTGTCAGTCCACATTGTCATTTAATGTTTATGCTTTTAATATCCATTGTCAGGAATATTTCATGTTTATGCATTTGACGGCCGTTGTCAGCAATATTTCAAGTTTATGTGTTTGATTTCCATTTTTGGAATCAAACGCATAATCCTGACATATTCCTGACATTGGCCATCAAACACTTAAACATGAAATATTCTTGACCATGGGCATCAAACGCATAAACATGAAGTATTCCTGACCATTTGACTTTATTAATTTATGTTTATGCATTGGATGTCCTTTGTGAGGAATATTTCATGTTTATGTGTTTGATGCCCGTTGTCAGGAGTACATCATGTTTATGCGTTTGATGCCCGTTGTCAGGAGTACATCATGTTTATGCGTTTGATGCCCGTTGTTAGGTGTACTTTATGTTTATGAGTTTGATTTCCATTGTCAGGAATATTTCATGTTTATGTGTTTGATGGACGTTGTCGGGAATATTTCAAGTTTGTGTTTGATTTCCATTTTGGACATTTCCGGAATGGGACCACTTGTGTGAAAGGGGCCTTAGAGGTAGGCTCACCAGTCAGATCTGCAAGACCTGGTTGTTATTCCACAGCATAATGCCCCAGATAAAGCTGATGAGGAAATTGAAGCCCTTTATTATGAATTTTTGAACGTCACGGGACACTGGCGCTGTAATAATCTGTTTTTTTTGGGAGACTTTAATGCTGGATGCAGTTACCTCTCTAAGAAGAAGAGGAGCACTCTCCGCCTGTATAGTGATCCAAAATTTCACTGGCTGATTGGGGATAACATTGACACTACAGTGAGAGGAAGCACAAAGTACCCCTATGACAGGATAGTGGTGTACGGTGAGGAATTGACAAATTTGGTGAATTCTGCTGGAATTTACAATTTTACAAAGGAGTTGGGACTCACAGAGGATGAGGTCATCAACTTAAACATGGGGATTTATCTGAATGAGTATACTGTGAACAGCGTATTTGGGGACAAGAGGAGTACCTTCTCCCTGATGCAGAGAAGCGATGGATAAGGATTTCCTAGGAGATATCGAATCCTATGTGGTCTGCTTAGAAAGGCGCTGTTTAAAGTCATTATCTGGTGAGTGGGCATTGCCTAAGGGGCATCACTGAGGTGCGGTGAAGGTGCACGGTGTGATTTCTGAGCATGATGCCCTCAGTCGAAGTCTTTGATGACAAAACGCGTCAGGGCGTGAGTGCACGGTCGCCTTAGCAACGAGAGACGCCACGCCACGCTGTTCGATCCGGCTTGTAAGGCACCGAGTGGCCGGTCGGTTGGAGGACAGAGGCGGATGGGCGCTGCTTCTATGCATTCGTGAATGCCTTTTATTATGCTGGGATTGTGTGAGTAGCATTCTGTGGGGAACTGAGGACTTGTGTGTATTTCAATAAATGTCATATGGAATTACGCTATGTGTCCCCTGTTGTGCTTACACTTACATGAGCATATGGGCGTTTAAGAAAAGGATTTCTGTTGAGAGCCAAGTGGTGGGTGCCAATTGTCCAGTGGTGGAAGAAGCTGTTTGTGATGCTTACAGGCTTATATCTATATATCTTATATCTATCATCGATCTGGTGAGTCTCCATTTTGATGGGTGATCACGGCTTACTGGTGGAGGCACACAGAGTATGCTATTAGCTGCACTTCTATTTCACCATCTTTTTTCATCTGCACAATTATGTGGACTGCATTTGGCTCAATTATATTCTTATCTTCAGCGGGTGCAATTGATTGCTGATGGACATTCAGTCGATGATTTTTAACCATTTATGTGTAATATATGTTAGCGCTGCTAGTGTTACAGATTAGCTTGTTTGAGTATAATCAGTTACACCTGTTTTATGTTTCATCCATTTGGTTATAGCAGCAGCTTCAGCCTTTAGGGCTTTGTGTTTTATACGAGTTTTATACCAATTTTTAATTTTCTGGTATTCAGCGCTGGGTGAGTGAGATTGATTACCCAATATAGTGTTTGACTTCTTGCTCCTTTTTTTATATACCAAGGTAATACAACTGCTTCTTATTGGCATGAGTATTCGTGTGTATGTGATGTGTGTGTGTGTGAATGTAACACACACACACAATTTGTCCTATTATACTTAGAGTATTTTACCATAGCGTTTTGTGTTAATTATTCTTATTTATCAATGGTTGTGGACCTCGTGTGTATACGTTTTTTTTTTAAGGTCATGTTTTGATAATGCACATTTATTAAGGTGTGTGATAATGCGGTTCCAATTTAGTTAGTTTAGTTGATTGCTGGTTGGTAGTGCAACTACATTTTATCAATAACATATGTCGATGATCAGTCCAGGGATCTGTAGTTGTTTTTGGTGTCATTGTATATTGCACAAATAAAACAAAGGTGAATTTGTTACAAGACCTCTGGATTGCATCCTATTATTGAAATATATATATTTCAATATGTGTGTGTGTAAAATCGCATTTTATAGTTGGCCCCCCTACTTTTATCCCTGTCCCCCCATGTGCCCCCCCTAAAAATGAAAGCTGGAGACGCCACTGAGGCTTGGTAAAAGAATCTGTAATCCATTGGCATGTAAGCAGGAACAGATATACGAGGTGGTATCAAAAAGTTTAGAGACTAGTTTTGTAACACACCAACAGATGACAGCACAAGGCTGCATGCACAGTCACAGGGAGCACCGGCCATTCATAAGTTAGTGTGCCAAAAGACATCGTCCTGTGTATATCAGGAGCTATGCAACTGGTGCTATTCTGACCATGTGCGTTACCATGTGTGCAATTTCATCATGGTCAGTAAGTTAGAGAAAATGTAAACATCGGAATTTGTGGGGTGCTCGGTGGGATATTTGCCTGTCGAGTGCCTCACAATGCACTGCGTGCAGCACAGTGCATTCTAAGCTCTCTCAAGCTCTGCTCAATCAGGGCACAGTAAATAGCTGGTTGTTAATCAGCCGGATGGTAAGCCGGCCGCGGCGTCGTTAACAACGGATAAGTCATCAACTATCAACGGGCTTCCCTGATGACAGCTGAATAAAAAATAAAACATTGCCAGCAATATAAAAATGTGAAAAAAATAGCATGGGGTCCCCCTAATCCATACCAGCCCCCCTCCTAACCCATACCAGGCCACATGCCCTCAACATGGGGGGTGCTTTGGGGTGGGGGGCTCTGCCCATGTTGATGGGGACAAGGGCCTCTTCCCGAAAACCCTGGGCTGTGGTTGTGGGGGTAAGCCAAGGGGGCCCCCAGATCCTGCCCCCCCCATGTGAATGAGTATGAGGTACATAGTACCCCTACCCATTCACCAAAAAAGTTTCAAAAAGAAATAAAAATACACGCACAGTTTTTGCTCCACCTATGACAAAGGCTAACCGCGAATGCCTGCTCCACCGTCTGACAGTTCTTAAATTGGTAAGGGGCGGAGTCACATGGCGAAGTCACCTGGTGGCACTGCCCCCATGTGATGTCACTGACCCAGCACGCACTGATTAGTGACGTCACACAGGGGTGGTGCCACTAGGTGGCCCTTTACCTATTTAGCAACTGTCAGATGGCTGAGCAGGCAGATGGCTGTTAGCAGGGCCGGTGCTAGACTATTTTACGCCCTAGGCAAGACCAGCTACTTGCGCCCCTCCCCCCCAAAAAAAGAAAAAAAAAGGGAAATGATTAAAAACTCCCCTATGTCATACCCAGTGACCCTGATCTGATGCTTCCTCCATGTTATGCTCTTATACCTAGTGACCCCCATATTCCTCCATGTCACACCCAGGGACCCTGATGTTTTTCCATGTCACACCCTGGTACCCCAATATTCCTCCATGTCATGCTGTCATATCCACTGACTCCAATGTTCCTCCATCACACCCAGGGACCCCGTGTTCCTCCATGTCATGCTGTCATACCCAGTGACCCCAATGTTCCTCTATGTCAGACCCTGATGTTCCTCCATGTCACACCTGGGGACCCTGATGTTCCTCCATGTCACACCTGGGGACCCTAATGTTTCTCTGTGTCACATCTGGGGACCCCATTCCCCCATGGCACACCCAGGGACCCCAATTCCTCATGGCTCACCTGGTGACCCCCGAACCCCTGTTACACCCGGTGACCCCTATCCCCCATGTCACACCTGGTGACTCCGATTCCCCATGGCACACCTGATGACCCAGATTCCCTTTCATACCAGGGATGCTCCATGTAACACCCAGGGACCCCGATCCCTTCTTCTGGGCACACTCACTGGGCGGTATAAAGAGAGTGGCCCGGACTCTGCCCTCCTTCACTGTGATCCTGCTGATTCCTTCTTCCAGGACACTCCTCTCCTGGACCACAGTGCTCACCACAGCTACAACTGTCTCCTGGTGGAGGGAAAAGCAGCAGTCAGAGAGCTCCACACTTATTTCATCGCCAACCTCCTCAGACCCTTCCGGTGCCTCGTCGCTTCTGCTCCAGTAAAGGTTCAGCCCTCCGGTGCCGAGCTCTGGCTCAGGTTCAGCTCTCCTCAGCTCCCTGCTTAATACCGACCCAGGGAAATGAACGGCTGCTCATCAGCTCAGTGCAGAGAGTCACTTCCTGCCCGGGGTTAAGGCCGCTCAACTCCAGCCAAAGAGGATCATCATTCAGGCAGCACGCTGGTGGACTCACTTCCTGCCTCTTTGGGCCCCCTAACAGTGGTGGAAAGCCAGAGCCTGGTAGTTCCACACTGCCCAAGACACCTGGCATCTTCCACTGCCCCTTCTTCCTCCCCCACGGCCGCCCCTCCCCTCCCCTCAGCTCACAAGGATCATTCATGATGGAGAGAGAGCGCCGACTCATGGCTGCGCCCCCAGGTGGCAATGCGCCCTAGGCGGCTGCCTAGTTTGCCTAGTGGAAGCACCGGCCCTGGCTGTTAGCCTTCGTCAAGGGCGGAGCTTTTTTCTATTTTTTTAAAATCTTTTTTTCCGGTTTCACTGTGACTCCGGGTGTCGTACATGACGATAGATCTACTTCGGGGGACATTGTGTTTTTATTTTAATAAAGGAATTGTCAAAAACCGTGTGTGTATTTTTATTTCTTTTTGACACTTTTTTGGTGAATGGGTAGGGGTACAATGCAATATTCAGTGTATTTCTACACCAATGATATGTGACTTGCTATATATAAAACATATACCAATAATCACAAGTAAATAACAAAAATACAATGTATAAAACAATAATAGGTGACTCAGTGAAAAAGTGACAAGTGCATATAAATAATATAAAAATTGATTCCTGGCTGTAAGAAGAGAGAAGGCGTGAGACTGCGGGGGTAACTGGAGCATAGTGTGTCAGCCATCATTACGTAGAGGAGATAACATACAGCCATTGGTGCTGTAAATGCTGCATACCCCCTTGGTGGGGAGAGCTTTCTGGTGAGTGCGGTACACAAGGGGGAGCACGAATGAAGACACCGCCACAAATATTTTGTAATAGCATATTTTTATATATTTAATTTTTTTAATTTTTATGATTTTTGTACAATATCATACTGAAGGACTGTTACTACATTGTGTGCATGCACACGTCACTATTATTGGTTCAAATTGGAAATGTTTATGTTATTTATATCCACCTATCACTTTTTCACAGAGTCACCTATTATTGTTTTATACATTGTAGTTTTGTGATTTACTTGTGATTATTGATATATGTTTTATACTGTATATAGCAAGCCACATATCATTGGTGTAGCAACACACTGAGTATTGCAAAACACCCAGCACAAGCCGCGCCACATCCACTAACCTTTCCTATCATACACTAACATCTACTCAGGTAATTGTTTAAGTGGAGGCAGCAGCTGTATTATACACCGATTTTTTTCTAACAACTAGTCCATAATGCGGTCATACCCTTTTCATTTTTTCCATGGTTACAATGCAACCCATACTCATTCACATGGGGGGATGGAATCTTGGGGACAAGGTGCTTTAGGGTGCCCCCCCCCCCCACTAAGGAATGGGACCTGAAAGTCAAAGCAAGGGTGTTCTAAAATAGAGGAAATAAATCAGTTATCATGTGATCAGTTAAAAAAGGTGGAACATAATAATGCACTCAACAAATAAAAGTGCTAGCAAAAAAAAAAGAGATGATTCATCAACATGCATCAGTGAAAACGAAAAAGAATAAAAAGTAAAAAAATACTAGCAAAAAGCAGTGTTAGCAGTGAGAAGCAGCAGAATGTATTTTGGGGTGTCATTTCACATATACCCATGGCATGTGTGAGCAATATATCATTTAGTGACAACTTAATGTAAAAAAACAAAAAAAAATAATAATTTTCACAAAACTTGTGGCAAAATATAAAATATTCCATGGACTCACCATGCCTCTCAGCAAATAGCTTGTAGTGTCTACTTTCCAAAATGGGGTAATTTGGGGGAGTTTTGTGCTATCTTGAAATTTCAGGGCCTCTGAAACTGTGACAGGTAGTGCGGAGGTAAAATAAGCAATTTATGCCATTAGAAAACCTGAAGGTGGTGATTGGATTTCGGGGTTCTGTACACAGCTAGGCTCCCAAAAAGTCTCACACATGTGGTATCCCTGTACTCAGGAGAAGCAGCAGAATGTATTTTGGGGTGTAATTTCACATATATCCATGGCATGCGTGAGCAATATATCATTTACTGACAACTTTGTGTAAAAAACAAAACAAAGTGTCACCTTCCCGAAACTTAGGGCAAAATATAAAATACTCCATGGACTCAATATCCCTCTCAGAAAATAGGTTTGGGTGTCTACTTTCCAAAAAGGGGTCATTTGGGGGGTGTTTGAACTGTCCTGGCATTTTATGCTCAATCTTAGCCACACATTACCCACTCTTCTAACCACTTGAAAACCAAGCCTTTTTTGTGACAAAGAAATTTTTTTTTACTAGAAAATTACTTTGAACCCCCAAACATGCTTTAAAAATTGCGCACACCTGTGCAGCGGCAACAAACTACATACATTTTTAAAAGCCTTTAACCCCTTCCATACCGCGCCATAATAAAATGACGGCGGCAGGAAGTCTTTCTCGATCCGGGCGGACGTCATATGACGGCGCCCGGATCTCCCTGCTACTGCGCGCCCCCGGGGGCACGCAGCGCGGCGATCGGGGGTGAGGCTCATCCCTTGGACTGAGCCCAACCCCGATCACGGTAAAGAGCCAATGAAATTGGCTTTTTACCACGTGACCGCTGTGTCCAATCACAGCCGGTCACAAATGTCAACAGAGAACACGGTAACTAGCTGTCACTGTGTTCTCCTCCTCACACACTGATCCTGTGTGAGGAGGAGATTGTGGTAACAGCTAGTTACCAATTACAGTGCACCCCAAACACACTGATTGCCCCCCCCCCAATGAAGAGCACCTGTCACTAGCCCATCAAAGTACCTGTCACTAGCCCATCAAAGTAACCGAGTACCTGTCACTAGCCCATCAAAGTACCCGAGTACCTGTCACAGGCCCATCAGGTACTCTGATGACAGGTACTCGGGTACTCTGATGGGCTGGTGACAGGTACTCTGGTACTCTGATGGGCTGGTGACAGGTACTCGGGTACTCTGATGGGCTGGTGACAGGTACTCGGGTAATCTGATGGGCTGGTGACAGGTACTCGGGTACTCTGATGGGTAGGTGACAGGTACTCGGGTACTCTGATGGGATACAGAGAGGTACTCGGGTACTCTGATGGGCTGGTGACAGGTATTCAGGTACTCTGATGACGGGTATTCGGGTACTCTGATGACGGGTATTCGGGGAACTCTGATGACAGGTACTCGGGTACTTTGAGTACCTGTCACCGGAGTACCCGAGTACCCGTCATCGGAGTACCCGAGTACCTGTCACCTACCCATCAGAATACCCAAGTACCTGTCAACTACCCATCATAGTACCCGAGTACCTTCCACCTGCTCATCAGAGTACCAGACATCTGAAGTACCTGAGTACTTGCCACCTGCTTATCAGTACCCATCACTACTCATCAGTACCCATCAGTACCTATCACCTATCAGTATCAGTACTGATCATCCGTACCCATCAGTACAGTATCAATATCACCTATCAGTATCAGTACTATGCCCATCAGAGTACCCAAGTACCTGTCACCTGCCTATCGGAGTACTCGAGTACCTGTCACCTGCCCAGCAAAGTACCCGAGTACCTGTCACCCTTCATACAGCCACCATGTCCAAGTCCAAAAAAGGTTTATATACCTCCTCCATTTAAACCTAAATACCGGTGTTATGGTAGCAGATAGCTGCCATAACCCTGGTAAATTTTTAAACGGTGGACGGTTGGCTTTCCGATAAGGGTGGTCCCAGCAGCGGATTCGCCGCGGGATCACCCTTCCGGGATGGCGGAAAAGGTGCCCCCCACCCTCCCGCCGCGTTCCGGTCCTTCTCCCCGCTTGCCCTCACTTGACTCTATGGTCTTGGAGGACTGGAGCTACGGCAAATGTCGTTGCCTAGCAACCGGTTTAAAGGTCCCTTTTTTTTTTTTCATTTTACTTTATTTATTTATTTTTTTTCTATCTTTTAGTGTACTTGTGAGATCTAAGGACTTTTTGACCCCAGATCTCACAAAAAAGAGGTCCTGTCGTGCCTTTTTCTATTACAAGGAATGTTTACATTACTTGTAATAGAAATAAAAATGATAATTTTTTTATTTATTTTTTTTAAAACGGTGTAAAAATAAAAAATATTAAATAAAATAAATAGTAAAAAAAAACAAAAAACATTAAAGCGCCCTGTCCCCGTGAGCTCGCGCGCAGAAGCGAACGCATACGGAAACCCCGCCCACATATGTAAATTGTGTTCAAACCACACATGTGAGGTATCGCCGCGATCGTTAGAGCAAGAGCAATAATTTGAGCCCTAGACCTCCTCTGTAACTCTAAGATGGCAACCTGTAGAAATTTTTAAAATGTCGCCTATGGGGATTTCCAAGTACCAAAGTTTGTCGCCATTCCATGAGCGTGCACAATTTTGAAGCATGACATGTTGGGTATCTATTTACTCGGCGTAACATTATCTTTCACATTATAGAAAAAAATTGGGCTAACTTTACTGGTTTCTTATTTTTTAATTCAAAAAAGGGCATTTTTTCCAAAAAATTTGCGTTTGGAAGACCGCTGCGCAAATACGGTGTGATAAAAAATATTGCAATAATCTCCATTTTATTCTCTAGGGTCTCTGCTAAAAAAATATATAATGTTTGGGGGTTCTAAGTAGTTTTCTAGCAAAAACAACTGATTTTAGCTTGTAAAAACCAAATGTCAAAAATAGGCCTAGGCAAGTGGCTAGGATGCATGATGTTGCTCCTTGGATGTTGGGCCCCTCTATATGGCTAGGCTGTGAAAAAGTTTCACACATGTGGTATTGCCATACTCAGGAGGAGTGGCAGAATGTATTTTGGGGTGTCATTTTTGCTGTGTACATGCTATGTGTTAGGAATATCCTATAAATTTTCAACTTTGTGTAAAAAAAAAAGTTTTTATTTTTTCCCCACATTTTCCAAAAACTTGTGGAAAAAAATGACATGTTCAAACGACCCATAATGCCTCATGGAATATACGTTGGAGTGTTTGCTTTCCAAAATGGGGTCATTTTGTGGACTTTTCCATTGTATTGGTGCTCTAGGGCCTTCAAAAGTGTGATAGGTAGTAAGTTTTATGTGTATTTATGCTCCTAGAACGCCTGAAGGTGCTACTTGGATGTGGAGTCTCTTTTTGTGGCCAGGCTGTGTAAAAGTCTCACACATGTGGTATCACCATACTCAGGAGGAGTAGTAGAATGTATTTTGGGGTGTCATTTTTGCTGTGTACATTCTATGTGTTAGAAATAGCTTATAAATTGACAACTTTGTGGGAAAAAAAATAAAAGAAAAATTTTTCTTCATTTTCCCAAGAATTGTGGGAAAAATGATAACTTCAAAAAACTCACCATGCCTCTTACTAAATACCTTGGACTGTCTACTTTACAAAAAGGGGTCATTTGGGGGGTATTTGTACTGTCCTGACATTTCAGGGCCTCAAGAAAGGCTGTCAGTACATCTGGTGTGATCAATTTTCAGTAATTGGTACCATAGGTTCTAGACTCAATAACTTTCACACAGACTAAATAATATACACTAATTTAGGTTAATTTTACCAGAGATATGTAACAGTATAAATTTTGGCCCAAATGTATGAAGAAAAATTAATTTATTGCAAAATTTTATAATAGAAACTGAAAAAAAGTGTTTTTTTTTTTTCAAAATTTTTGCTCTTTTTTTGCTTATATCACGAAAAAAAAACCCAGTTGTGATCAAATACCACCAAAAGAAAGCTCTATTTGTGTGAAAAAAATGATAAAAATTTTTTTGGTTAAAGTGTAGCATGACCGAGCAATTGTCATTCAAAGTGTGAGAGTGCTGAAAGCTGAAAATTGGTCTGGGCAGGAAGGGGGACTAACTGCATGGAAGCGGTTAAAAGTCTTTACAGGTTATCACTTCAGACTTACAGAGGAGGTCTACTGCAAGAATTACTGCCCTTGACCTGGCATTCGCGGCGATACCTCACATGCATGCTGTAAATGTGGTTTACATATGACACTAGACCAACGCTTGCGTGCACATTTGCGTGCAAGCACGGGGGGACAGGGGGGCTTGATTTTTTTTATTTATTTTGCTTTTTTATGGTATTTTGACACTTTTCCTTTCATTTTTTTTTAACCCTGGTCGGTGGATGTGGGGGTCTGCAGGCAGGGGGCTTATCGGAATCTGGAAGCCCCCTTTAACAAGGGGGCCCCCCAGATCCCAGACCCCCTCCCTTTCTGAATGGGGTACATTGTACCCCTACCCATTCACCCCATAAAAGGCAGTGTATGTAAATAATTACAGGAGACGTTTTGAAAAGTTTATTAAAAATCTTTATCAGGTCTTCTTCTCTCCGATCTGGTCTTCTCCCCTCCGCTCTTCTTCTGTCTCTGGTCTTCTTCCTCCGCTCTTCTTCTTCTTCCTCTGGTCTTCTTCTTCCTCTGGTCCTCCTCCGACGCTGTCTCCGGTGATAATTTCCCGGTCTCCGGTCTATGCAGCTTATTATATAGCCATTAGGGGCGTGGCCTCCCGGTGATGTCATTGGGAGGTCCTGCCCCCTTATGTGACAGACGTCATCTATGACATAAGGGTGTCGGGCCACCCGATTAAGTCACCTGGAGGCCACGCCCCTAATGACTATATAATAAGCTGCATAGACCGGAGACCGGCATAATCACCGGAGACAGCGTCGGAGGAGCACCGGAGGAAGAAGAAGACCAGAGGAAGAAGAAGAAGAGCGGAGGAAGAAGACCAGAGGCAGAAGAAGAGCGGAGGGCAAAAGAGCAGAAGAGCATAGGGGAGACCAGAGTGGAGAGGAGAAGACCAGAGCGGAGAAGACCGGATGAAGATTTTTAATAAACTTTTCAAAAACGTCTCCTGTCATTATTTACATACACTGCCTTTTATCGGGTGAATGGGTAGGGGTACAATGTACCCCTACCCATTCCCATAGGGAGGGGGTCCGGGATCTGGGGGGCCCCTTGTTAAAGTGGGCTTCCAGATTCTGATAAGCCCCCTGCCCGCAGACCCCCACAGCCACCGGCCAGGGTTGTTGGGAAGAAGCCCTTGTCCTCATCAACATGGGGGCAAGGGGCTTTGGTGTTGGGGGCGTATGTCCTGATCCGACTTGCGATGCACCTTCCATTCAAATCAATAGGCTCCCATAGGGGATCATTGATTTTGAATGGAAAAAAGTATAACGTGGCTTAACACTGTTTAAGCAGCATTATTCAGCCTTTAGCAGCGTCAGACGTTTTTACAGCTTGACGCTGCAGCTCCATAACGCACTGGTCCTGGGTTTTTTTTGCAGCTATTAAACGTCTATGCCACTTGGAGCTCTTAAAAGCTCTGTGTGTGCATGAGGCCATAGAATAACATGGATGGGCGTTCTGCAGCTGCAAAAAAAAAACATCTGACGCTGCTAACAGCAGCTGCAAAAACGCCCTGTGTGCATAGGGCCTTCCAAAGTACAGTAAAAGTACAGTAGGAAGAGTAGAAGTAGAAGAGCAGAGTAAGAACAGAAAAATAACTCAAATGACAACTATTTTTGGCTTTTTTATTTTATATTTTTTTGTAATGTTTTTTGTAACTTTTTTTTCTCAACTGCAACATTCCAGGTTAGGGTCTCTGAATATGTTGATAGCCATCGAACATCTTTAGAGACCCTGTGTTAGTGTGCCCTAAACTGTGTCGTGCTGTACCCTACGCTAATACTCCCCTAGTGTGTGGTAACGTTGGAAAAATTCCACGATGCAGAGACCAGGTTGGTCAGGACAGAAGGGGCAATAATAGCAGGTGTCACGCCTAAATCCGCGCCTGCTACAGACAAGATATCTTCTTTGGGGGTGGCTTTGGGTAGGGGTACTCGGGAGGACATGTGAAAAATGCCTCTCATGCAGCCAGTTCACTGCATCTGGTAGGGGTAGTTGGGCAGGAGCACCTCCTGGATACAGGTAGGCTCCGATGATCTCTTCCTGGAATTCTAGGAAGGATCCAGCTCGTCCTGACGCTTTGTATAGAACAAAGGCGTTCAGCATAGCCAATTGTAAAAAATAAACAGACACTTTTTTGTAACAGCGTCTGGCTAAGTACGGTGCCAAAAGCTGGTCGTTAAGGTCCCCCCTCCCATATTAAGGTTATATTCGTGGACACAGAGGGGTTTCTCCAAAACATCAGTTGCCGTAGGAATTTGGACCGTCGTGTCTGCGTGAAGGGAGGACAAAATGAAAACATTCTGTGTATCCGTCCACTTCACTGCAAGCAATCTGTCTGTTTTCAAGCAGGCTCTCTCCCCCGACTAAGTAGGGAATTTACAAGCTGTTGGAGGAAGCCCCGGTGATTAGGTCGCACTGTGCCACATGCGCCAGTTTGTAATTCAAGCAAGTGACTAAAAAGTGGCACGCTTGTAAAAAAATTGTCCACGTACAAATGGTACCCCTTTCCGAATAAGGGTGACACCAAGTCCCAAACTATCTTGCCACTGCTCCTTATGTAGTCTGGGCAGTTGGGGGCTCCACAGTGCTATATTTTCCCTCGTAGACCTGGAAACTAACTGTATAGCCTGTGGCCCTGTCACACAGCTTATACAGTTTTACCCTGTATCTGGCACGCTTGCTGGGTTGATACTGCTTCATAGCAAGGTGTCCAGTAAACTTAATCAGGGACTCATCAACGCAGACAACTTGTTGGGGGGTAAACAAGGGTGCAAACCGCTGATTGAAGTGGTTTACGAGGGGCCGAATTTTGTGGAGCTAGTCATATTCTGGGTCTCCCTGAGGACGACAGATTTCTTTGTCGTTGAAGTGCATGAACCGCAGAATTTGCTTGTATCTTGCCCTGGACATGGAAGCAGAGAACACGCGCATATGGTGAATTGGGTTAGTGGACCAATAAAAACGCAACTCACTCTTTTTGGTTATGCCCATGTTGAAAGAAAGGCCCAGAAAGGTTTTAAACTTTGAAACCGTTATAGGTTTCCAGTCGAATGGTCTGGCAAGGGGCGAATTCGGGTTGGCGGAGATGAATTGACCAGCATATAAATTGCTTTGGTCCATAATAGATCTGAAAAGATCTTCTGTGAAAAACAGCTCAAAAAAAATTCAGGGGAGTAAAATTGGAGTAAAATTGGGCAGTGAATGGGGGGAAGTACGGGCACTGTAGTATCAGTGGGCTGTCAATTAGGATATGCCAGCGCATCAGGGAGGGCACTATGGGCTCTACGGGCCTGTCTTCAAATTTGCGGTGGCTGCGGGCCACTACTTGTACTAGCAACCGCACCAGCTTCAACTGAACTTAATGGACTTACCACTTCACCACTCCATACTGCAGTGCTGGTTGTTCTAGGTCCAGGGTGTACTAGGCCGATGGTGCTTGCCAGTTCACCAGAAGGGTGAGCGGCACTAGTACCCTGCAATTCCTGCACCTCAGCAACTCCAGAATGGGGTCGGGTACGCCTGATCTTAACAGGGACCCATCGGTCATCGGAGCTATCTGCCAGGGAGCCACTGCTCTCTTCAGGTTCATATACCTACCCTGATTCTGCCATTGAGGTTTCCCCATCGCTCTCATCTGACATGGTCAGTATACTGTAGGCCTCTGCACTACTGTACCACCATTTGGTCATTTTAGCAACTAAATTTACAGGTACAGTAGTGTGACTCACAGGTAAAAAGGCACCTGGTTGTCAAGGACTATTTCAACCGCTACCAAAAAAACTGCTAGTGCTAGCAGGGATCAGGCCTGACTCTGCTAACACGGCGGTTTTGTGTGTTTTGTGTCTTTTGGAAGTGACAGTAATCTATTGATTACTGCACTTGCTTGGGTGGGGTGGGGTGGGCTGGGTGGAGGGGCTAAACGCAGGTGTAGGCAGGAATCAGTGCTGATCGTACACCGTGTTTTGGGAACCCTAAACTATGGGGACACTAGTATAGTTCTGATCAGATCAGATGTTGATCTGTTCAAACACTATCCTAGTAATGGAGGTGTATGTGTGTGTATGTATGTGTATGTGTGTGTATGTGGCAATCAAGGGGTTAACTAATATTTCTAACTATGCGCTGGGGATCTGTGCTGTCCTAGACTGATGCCAACGCTAACTAATGTCACCTGTGACACTAATAATAGTGATCAGAAAAAAACTGTACACTATAAAAGTGACACTGTGACAGGGCAATGAAGTGGTTAACTGGAGGTGATCAAGGGGGGGGAATCAGGGGGTTAAATCTTTATTGGGGGGGGGTGGCGGGTATTCTAAGCCTAAAAGTAACGGTCGCAAGCGCTAAACCAAGTCACAAGTCACACGAATATTGGGGGGGGGGTGGCGGGGACCCTAAACCTACTTGGGACAGAAATTAACTCGCTAGCGTCAACTGAAGTCACAATCACAGAAATACAGAAAACCACTATATTACCTGTATATAGTGTGCAATGTGACAGAGGGGGGAGGGGTTAACTGGGGGTGATCAGGGGGGGATCAGGGGGTTAAATCTTAATTGGGGGGGTGGCGGGTATCCTAAGCCTAAAATAAAAAAGGTTGCAAGCGCTAAACCAAGTCACAAGTCACACAAATACAGAAATATAGGCAAATGCTATATACTGTCTATAATGTGCAATGTGACAGGGGGTGTAGGGGTTAACTGGGGGTGATCAGGGGGTTAAATCTTTATTGGGGGGGTGGCGGGGACCCTAAACATACTTGGGACTGAAACTAACTCGCTAGCGCTAACTGAAGTCACAATCACACTATCACTGATATACAGAAAGCCACTATATTACCTGTATATAGTGTGCAATGTGACAGGGGGGAAGGGGTTAACTGGGGGGATCAGGGGGTTTATTCTTTATTGGGGGGGGTGGCGGGTATCCTAAGCCTAAAAGGAACGGTCCCAAGCGCTAAACCAAGTCACAATTCACACTAATACAGAAATATAGGAAACAGCTATATACTGTATACAGTATGCAATGTGACAGGGGTTGTAGGGGTTAACTGGGGGGTGATCGGGGGTTAAATATGCCTATCTACGTGTGTGTGGGTGCTTAGTGCAGTACTCACAGTTTTAGATCCGCTCTCTTCTCTCGATGAATCCAAAAAGGATTTTGGGAGGAGAGAGCGGGTCATTTCTGTGCCTGTGTTTACATGACACAGGCACAGGTCGGTTTCTGATTGGGCAAGACCAATCAACAGGTCCAGGCAGGGGCGTACCTAGAGCATTTGGCACCCGGGGCAGATCCTATATCTGGCATCCCCCGGCGTGCAGGCGACGAACCGCCCATTGACGTGTCACGTGTAGCGCCTCCACGCACTGCAGCCCGGAACCCAAAAGAATCCTCCTCCCTCTACTCCCTCCGGCGACCAGGCCCCTCCTCCTCTGCAAAAACGGCGCCGATTGACCTGAGGCGCCCGACAGAAATGTATGTATCTGGCAGTGGCACACTTACTGTGTGCCACTGCCAGTGGTGTCACTAGGGTTGGTGTCACCTGGTGCAGTAAACCATGGTGTCACTCCCCCCCCCCCCCCAAAAAAATGATTTTCCTGTTTTCTGAAAGCACGCCAACGATGCAGCATGTGGGACTTTTGGTGCGCTTTCAGAAAATGCAGAAAAAAAACGCACAACCTAAAAAATGTATAGGACTGCAGTAATAACTGCGAGTAAAGTGTAGGAAGACCCCCTTTACATTACACAGCCCCCGTCCCTCTGGACTCCTTTACATTACACAGCCCCCCCATTGGAACCCTTTACATTACACAACCCCCATCCCCCCATGGAACCCTTTACATTACGCAGCTCCCGCCCCCCCATGGAACCCTTTACATTACACAGCCCCCACCCCCCCATGGAACCCTTTATGGTACACAGCACCCTCCCCCCCCATAGAACCTTTTACATTATATAGCCCCTGCCCCCATAGAACCCTTCACATTACACAGCCCCTGCCCCCCAATAGAACTCCTTACATTACACTGCCCCCACCCCCCCATGAAACCCTTTACATTACGCAGCTCCCGCCCCCCCATGGAACCCTTTACATTACACAGCCCCCACCCCCCCATGGAACCCTTTATGGTACACAGCACCCGCCCCCCCATAGAACCTTTTACATTATATAGCCCCGACCCCCATAGAACCTTTCACATTACACAGCCCCTGCCCCCCAATAGAACTCCTTACATTACACAGCCCCACTGCCCCCATGAAACCCTTTACATTACACAGCCCCCACCCCCCATAGAACCCTTTACATTATACAGCCCCTGCCCCCCCATAGAACCCTTTACATTACACAGCCCCCCAATAGAACCCCTTTACAATACAAACCCCCCCAATAGAACCCCTTTACAATACAAAGCCCCCCCAATAGAACCCCTTTACAATACAAAGCCCCCCCAATAGAACCACTTTACAATACAAACCCCCCAATAGAGCCCCTTTACAATACAAAGCCCACGCCAATAGAACCCCTTTACAATACAAACCCCCCCAATAGAACCCCTTTACAATACAAACCCCCCAATAGAACCCCTTTACAATACAAACCCCCCCAATAGAACCCCTTTACAATACAAAGCCCCCCCCCAATAGAACCCCTTTACAATACAAACCGCCCCCCCAATAGAACCACTTTACAATACAAACCCCCCCAATAGAACCCCTTTACAATACAAAGCCCCCCCCCCAATAGAACCCCTTTACAACACAAATCCCTCCCCAATAGAACCCCTTCACAATACAAAGACCCCTCCCCCAATAGAACCCCTTTACAATACAACCCCCCCAATAGAACCCCTTTACAATACAAAGACCCCCCCCAATAGAACCACTTTACAATACACCCCCCCCAATAGAACCCATTTACAATACAACCCCCCCAATAGAACCCCTTTACAATACAAACCCCCCCAATAGAACCCCTTTACAATACAAACCCCCCCAATAGAACCCCTTTACAATACAAAGACCCCCCCAATAGAACCACTTTACAATACAACCCCCTCCCCCAATAGAACAAACCCCTTTACAATACAAAGACCCCCCCCCCCAATAGAACCACTTTACAATACAAACCCCCCCAATACAACCCCATTACAATATAACCCCCCCCCCCAATAGAATCCCTTTACAATACAAAGCCCCCACCAATAGAACCCCTTTACAATACAACCCCCCCCCCAATAGAACCCCTCTACAATGCAAAACCCCCCAATAGAACCCCTTTGCAATACAAGCGCCCCTCCCCCTCCTACCTTATTAGGAGAGCGGAGGAGGAGGAACTGTTTAAAGCAGAGAATGGGAGAGAGAGACTCACCGTCACTCACGAGCCCTGAATACACAGTGGTCAGCGGGAACTGCCCAAGTTAACTGTGCTAGTGAACGAGCAGGTGATTGGTTGCTAGTCGGTCCTAGCAACCAATTTGCTTCTCATTAACTAGTACAGTTAACTCCAGCAGCGCCCGCTGTGCATTCAGGGCTTGTGAGTGAAGTGAGTCTCTCTCTCCCATTCTCTGCTTTAAACAGTTCCTCCTCCTCCGCGCTCCTGTGTCAGTGAGCGGTGGAGGCAGTCCGGTGGCCGGCCCCGGGTGTCACCCTGGTGCTCCCTAACACCCGCTAATGTGTGGCACCTGTGGCGGACTGCCCTCCCCCGTTGGTACGCCACTGAGTCCAGGCCCAAAATCATTGACCTGGACCTGATGACTAATCGGTTCTGAACCCAATCAGATCATCAGCGGGGCCGGGGGCTACATCGCTTTGCCCAGCAGCGCCGCAGTAAATTTACGGTGGGCGGGGCTGAAGTGGTTAATAAAACAAGCTGAGGTTGGAAGCTGATTGGAGAATTGTGACTCATTTTGCTCTCTCTAGCTTTAGTAAATAAACCCCTAATGGTCTATGTGTATACAATACTACCTTAAGTCCAAAAGGGTCTAGGAATATATTTGGCTATGTCAGGGCCATGACCCTTCATTGTGGCACTTATTGAAGTCCCAGGGGCAATTTTTTTTTTTTTTTGATTTCATATATTAGGGAATTCTGCCATCGTCTGAGCACCTCTGACCAATTTTTTGTTGTGGATAACTACAACAAGTAATCAGCAGCCATCTTAGTAGAGTCTGATGGCAGCCATAAAGCAACTAGTCATAAGTTTAACTATAGAGAGTTTACCCCCTAAGGGGTTAATATAGCGCTTGCTAATTTTTTACTAGCAGGAGTGAGCAATTTCTTGTTCACACACCTGAGTAATTACGTATTAATTATGGGGGAATATAACTATTCCCTAGACAGTGATGGCAGGTGTATTAAGGTGCAAATGCTAGATGAATAGATGCGTTCAATAAAAAAGTGTACAACCGAGGTAAAGACAATGATTAAATATGTGCAACTCTAAAAGTAATATCAAAAGTGAATAGGTGTACCTCTATAAATAAATAAATATATTGCAAAGGATCAAATATATAAGCGTGCAAACCGAGGTATTTACCAAGTAAAACTGTGCAATAATATAAATACAAAGTGAAAAGTGCAATACTGTATATAAATATAGCAAAGGGTAATCCGTGCAGTGAAAGTCCAAAAGAAACAAAGTGTTCTTGTGCAGAAATGTTCTATTGGGATGAATCCAATATTTAGATTGCTGGTGAAAACGGCAACTTCAAGCATAAGGGGTGCAAACTCACCGGATTTGGTGGGTCCTGACTGCCATACGGCTTCACAAAGCCTCAGGTAACTGCTGGCTCACTAAGATCCTCGCCTTCTGGAAATTGGGGACCGATCCTCAGAGTCCAATTGCAGGGGAGAATAAAAAATGCTCCAATGGTGCAGTACTGTTAAATGGTAGTTTTTATTGCCAATGTTAAAAACAAGTAAAATACAAGTAAAAAGCAAATAACACGTTCGCTCTGGGTGATTGCCTGGGAATGGGGAACGTCGACTGCCGGTTTGCGTCCCACCAGGCTACTCGGAAGCGTGCGGCGTGCGTTCCACCTGACGCGCGTTTTGTCAGAGGCGCGCTCCTGCCCCCGCTCGTCCCCCGGGAAAGCCAGTGCGCGTGTCAGGCGGCTCCGATCGCCGCCTGACACCGGCGATCTCTCCCCGCTGACAGAGAAGGACAGACGGCTGAGGTAAACACAGCCGTCCCTCCTTCTCGCTGCAATGATCACAGAGACCATGTGATCCTGCTACAGTATATAGGATCGCATGTCTCTGTGATCATTTCAAAAGCCCCTTCCCCCCACAGTTAGAATCACTCCCCTAGGCTTATATTTAACCCCTTGATCACCAATAGTATTAATCCCTTCCCTGCCAGTGTCATTATTACAGTAACAGTGCATATTTATAGCACTGATTACTGTAGTAATGTCACTGGTACTCCCAAAAGTGTCAAAAATGTCAGTTAGGGGTCTGATCTGTCCGCCACAATGTCGCAGTCCCGCAAAAAATCGCAGATTGCCGCCATTACTAGTAAAAAAAAAAAAAAAAAATTACATAAATCTTTCCTGTAGTTAGTAAACGCAATAACTTTTGCGCAAACCAATCAAAATACGCTTATTGCGATTTTTTTTTACCAAAAATATGTAGCAGAAAACAAATTGGCGTAAAATGTTAAAAAATTCAGATTTTTACATCTTTTTGGGAATGTTATATAGCAGAATGATGTAGCGTTTGATACAGTTCCCCACAAGCGCTTAATTTATAAAATAAGGTCTGCAGGTATCGACAGCAGGGTTTGCTCTTGGATACGGAATTGGCTAAAAGGCCGTGTCCAAAGGGTAGTAATAAACAGCGCATACTCAGACTGGTCTGAGGTAGTAAGCGGGGTGCCCCAGGGCTCAGTCCTGGGACCAACCTTGTTCAATTTATTCATAAACAGCATTGAGGAAGGGATCAGTAGTTCGTTATCAGTTTTTGCAGATGACACAAAATTGGCCAGGGCGATAACTGCACAGCATGAAGCAGATATCCTACAGAATGACCTGGACAAAATTACGGAGTGGGCAACGACATGGCAAATGAGGTTTAATGTGGAGAAGTGTAAGGTTTTGCACTTGGGGACCAAAAACATAAAAGCACAATACACGTTAGGAGGGGAACCCTTGGGGGAATCAAAAATGGAGAAAGATTTGGGAGTCTTAGTTGATGATAGATTAGGCAACAGCATGCAATGCCAAGCGGCAGCTTCCAAAGCCAACAGAATATTAGCATGCATAAAGAAAGGGATGTATTCCAGAGATAAGACTATAATCCTTCCACTTTATAAAACTCTGGTCCGACCGCATCTGGAGTATTCTGTCCAGTTCTGGTCGCCAGTCCTCAGGAGGGATGTGTTGGAGCTGGAGAAAGTCCAGAGAAGGGCAACTAAACTGATTAGGGGGTTGGAGGACCTTACCTATGAAGAGCGGCTGCAATCGCTCGATTTATTTTCCCTGGAGAAAAGACGTCTGAGAGGGGACATGATAGCAATTTATAAATATCTTAATGGGGATCTCAGCTTAGAAGAAAAGCTGTTCATTCGAAGGAATTGCATGAGGACTCGAGGACATACAATGCGATTAGAGGAGAAGCGTTTTAACCTCAGGCAACGTGGGGGGTTCTTTACTGTTAGGGCTACAAGATTGTGGAATTGTCTACCACAAGAGGTGGTTTCTGCGGGTAGTATGGTGACTTTCAAAAGACTCTTAGACTTACATCTCAAGGATCAGGAGATTGAGGGCTATGTTAGATGATTACAGTCACACACACCTACACAGGTTGAACTGGATGGACTATTGTCTTTATTCAACCTCGCCTACTATGTAACTATGTAGAATGTGAAAAATATTGTTTTTTTTTTTTCAAAAGTGTCGCTCTTTTTTTGTTTATAGCGCAAAAAATAAAAATCGCAGAGGTGATCAAATACCACCAAAAGGTTTGGGTAAAGCGTCGCACGACTGCGCAATTGTCCATTAAAGTAACGCAGTGCTGAATCGCAAAATAGGGCCTGGTCATTAAGCAGCAAAATCTTCCGGTCTGAAAGTGGTTAAGGAAGGGAGAAAATCATTATTGTTTAAGAGCATATACCTTTTGATAAACAGTTAGTGTTCAAACCTCATTGCAAATATCTGCTGGCTGGTTGGAGTCCCGAACGAAGCTGGATTTGGCTTAGATCGGGTCTCAGATCGTGTAACCTGGAAGCGACGTCACTTCCGCTTTACTCGGCTGCCAATGTCACAAATTTAGAAAAAGTGTCGGTATTCGGTGTTTTGAGTACTTTGAACCAGACTTGTATAAAGTATTCAAAATTTTTACTTGAGTAAAAGTACAAGTGCTCGATCAAAAAGTGACTTGAGTAGAAGTGGAAGTGCTCGCAGAAAAAGTTACTTAAGTAGAAGTACTAAAGTATTCAACATTTTTTTTACTTAAGTATTGCAAGTAGTTTTTCCAAAAAATTTGCTACTTAAGTACTAGAAGTAAAAAGTACCAGTAGTTTTTTCAAAAAAATTCTACTCAAGTACTGAAAGTAGAAGTACAAGTACTGTGTTATGTAGTTATTAAAGAAAGAAGTCAAAATTTTGAACATTATATTGTTTTTTATTATTTCAAATGATTTATTCAAATGATTAACCTAAAGGACAATCACAATTCCTTAGGCTGTAACTTTTTGTAAACAAAAAACAGATAAAGTATGTCCCTCCCTTCCCCTTTTAAAGCATCCACCTTTTAAAGCCAGGGGTGGTCTCCTTCCTGAGCTTCCTCACTCTCACAGCCAGGCAGATCACTTGAAGTTGAAGGGCCAGGGGTGGAAGGTGGTGTTTTTGGTTCGTCCATCTTTTCAGCTGATCAAAAGGCAGAACAGGAGCATGCGCAGTCTTCTTAATCGCGGTTTGATTTGATTTGCTCAATTGATGATGATGTGCCAGGCCAGCTTCATCAAACCTACAACGCTTAAAGTGAAAAATGCATCAAAAACTACTAACAAAGTGGCTGTGCTAAAAATGCTAATAAAGTGCCTGCAATTATATATATTCTTCTTGTATTCAAAATCATCGCCCACAGTATCAAAAATAAAGTGACATGTCTGTGCTAAATGCAGTGCAAATTATTCCCACAATGTAAATTTAATTCATATAAAATATATATGACAACACCACAATAAAATAAGTTGTGATTGTGAATAAGTTAGGTGCAAGTTTAAGTGTGTAAACTAAACTTTATAACGAAAAGTCCATAACTGAATTCCAGTGTGCAATCTAAGAAGTGCTTGTCACTTGCTGTCAGATGCTTCCACCTTTCTTCTGTGATCTGCTCAAGTAAAGTGGTGGACTGGATAGCCTCTCTCTCTGCCTCTCACCTTAGTAGCACTGGCACTGCACTGGTTCAAAAAGCTGTCTATATTATTTTCATTATAAGAACTTGTCAGAACATGCTTCCACCACCTGTCCTTCACACTTGTAGTGCTCATTTGCTTTGCTCAAGTCAAGTGCCACTGCCAGTGGCCACTGCAGTGCAGGCACAGCCGCACAGGCAGAGGCAGGCCGCAGGAAGCACAGGCACCACCACAACACAACATTTATGGTCCATGGACCATGGATGGTCGGATAATCATCATAGCCGTCAGTCTCACTCTTCTTGGTTCAAAAAAGCCACCCATGACCCGTGTGTATATAATATATTAATATTTTATATTGATTGTGTAAAAAATCACTCTGAATATAAAGTCCATAAATGGAGTCATACACAAAGCAATAGCAGCGCTGATATTTTGTATCAATCAAAGCATGCAAGAAATTGCTAAGGTGCACTAGTCATTTCTCATTAAATGTCCATCATTGTATCAGTCTTTTTCACCCATTTGGGGTCACCAGTGAATATTTATGGGGTCACCCAACATTCAATCCTCCACCGTTGTGATACAGGTAAAAGGTGGCAACTCACCAGACCAACTGGCCTTCCTATTCTCATAGAGAAGGCAAACAAGCGTAAACACTGTGGTCTTTACTGGATCGGCTGCAGCTGTTAGAAACACACCTCTCTCCACAGAAAACAACGTCCCCTTTGCTCACGAGTCACTCACCAACCGGTTAAGGAAAACATAAAAGAAAGGACCGCACTAGTGTGATATTGTAAAAAATCTCTCCACACTTTATTAAATAATCCCCAATCAAAATGCACTCACAAACGCAATCAAGTAGTAAGCCTTCTATTATATCATATAAGGAAGTCACAGGGCGTGAACCTCGCGGCGACCGGAAGTCCTCGGGTGACACATTTGGAGGTACTGGAGGCTAGGAACATCAGCGTGGAGAGGGTGAGCCGGCCAACATCGCCTGCCGATGCATCCCTGTGACTTGAATGTTGGGAGGATTGAATGTTGAGTGACCCAATAAATATTCACTGGTGACCCCAAATTGGTGAAAAAGACTGATACAATGATGGACATTTAATGAGAAATGACTAGTGCACCTTAGCAATTCCTTGCATGCTTTGATTGATACAAAATATCAGCGCTGCTATTGCTTTGTGTATGACTCCATTTATGGACTTTATATTCAGAGTGATTTTTTACATGTTTGATTTTTGAAGTAGCTGCGATATTTCTCTGAACGAGACATACATATTTATTTATTTATTTATTTTGATTTGTGCGCAGAGGATATAGTATAATAGTACCGTCTGGTTTTATTTATATTATATATTTATTGATTTTATATTGATTATTTGATTCTCAAATGGCACATTTGCCATGGCAAGGATTAGGCCCTCTCCACGGTCCACCTCACTCACTTCATAGAGAACAAGATGAGATAACGAAGAAAATGCTCCGAGTCCCGCCGCCCGTGTCACAACTCCTCTCAGTAAGGGCCCTAAGGAGTGGAGTCTGAGTGACACACAACACGTCTAGAGGCAGAGACCTCGAGCGGGAAGACGGCAGCATGGCTCCTCCAGTGCGGTCTTAACTTGATGATCATGACAGTGATTCTGCGGGCCGCGGCGCGAGCGAGGCTGTGGGATTGATTGAATTGAGTTGTGCTGCCTACTGCTACACGCTACCTACTACTAAATTGTGAGTCAGTATATTTTATTTCATTTTTATATATAAAAGCGGTATTGTTGAGCACTACTAGCCACTAGATCTCCTGGCTGTCACTTTGTCACATGTTGGGGAATCACAGCGGCTCGGCTCCAGCCGCCAAGAAGTTCATCACCTAATCTTAAGTTATTAATATCTTATGAGGCGAGGACCTATGAGATTGAGAATTGAAATAATTAAATATATATGGCTTTTTGAACCAGTGCAGTTAGTGCCACAGTGCCACCCAGACTCTATCCACCAGTGCCACCACCATTAAGTGTGTTGGTCGGTCACTCGAGCACTGAAGGAGGTGGAAGCATCTGACAAGTGAAGTGACACTTTAGATTTGCACACTGGAATTCATTTATGGACTTTTCGTTATAGATAGGTTTACACACTTCAACTTGTTGCACGCACCTGACCTAACTTATTTCATAACTTATTTTATTGTGATTTATTGTCATATTTTATATGAATTGAATTTACTGTTACATTGTGGGAATAATTATTTTCACTGCATTTAGGCTTTAGCACATTCATGTCACTTTATTTTTGATACTGTGTGGAGTGTGGGCAGGGCACTGGGCAACAATGATATTATATCGATTGCACAGGCACTTCATTCGCACAGCCAAGTTGTGTTTGTTAGTAGTTTCTTGATGCACTTTAAGCACTGTAGCACAATTTATTTGTTTGTTTCATATTTTCTTTTTATTGGAAAGATTTGGTATAGCAGCTTTTATTATACACAGCCTTTATTTTCGTATGCGCTGATTTACAAATGACATTATACACATTTTTTTGAGCTTTATGCAACCTGCCATCTACTGTTCTGGCAGTGGTAATTTTTTTAAAAGTAACGAGTAACTATGCAGCACAAAAAAAAAATACTTCAGTAGAAGTATCGAAATCATCAAAAAAATGTAGTGAAGTAAAAGTAGAAGTAGGAGAAAAAAATTCTACTCTAGGAAAGTACAGATACCGCATTTCGGTACTTAAGTACAGTACTTAAGTAGTTCTACTTCGTTACTATACATCTCTGCTTTGAAGGGCAGTGGAGGGGGGCACTGGAGGGGTCTGGGGTCTTTTAGACCCCAGATCCCTCCATAAAGAGTACCTGTCACTGCCTATTACTGTCACAAGGGATGTTTACATTCCTTGTGAGAGCAATAAAAGTAATCAGATTTTTTTTTTAATAAAACAAGTAAAAATAAAAAATAAAAAAAATAGTGAAAAAAAATAAAATTAAAAGTGTCCTCGTCCCCGTGAGCTCACGCACCAAAAAAAATGCATACATAAGTCTTACCCGCAAATGGAAACGGTGTTCAAATCACACTTGTGAGATATCGCCGCAATCATCAGAGCGAGAACAGTAATTCTAGAAAAAGACCTCTTCTGTAACTCTAAACTGGTAACCGTTAAAATTTTTTAAAACGTTGCCTATGGAGATTTTTAGGTATTGTAGTTGTCGCCATTCCCCAAGTGTGCTCAACTTTAAACCGTATCATGTAAGGTATCTATTTACTTAGTATGACATCATCTTTCACAATATACAAAAAAATTGGGCTACTTTATTGTTTTCTTTTTTTAAATTCAGTGAATTTTTTTTTTCAAAAAAATTGCGTTTGAAAGACCGCTGAGCAAATACCGCGTGAAAAAAAAATATTTCAACAATCGCTTTTTTATTTTCCAGTGTTTTTGTTAAAAAAATATATAGATAATGTTTATGGGTTCTAATTAATTTTCTAGCTAAAAATACTGATTTTAACCTGTAAACAACATGTGCCAGAAATAGGCTTGACCCTTAAGTGGTTAAAGGAACATTGTAAAAATAAAAAATAACTGGACTTTTGTCTTTTCTCTGATGTTCATTGACAGACACAGCTCCATATCTTCTTTGAGCCTTGGGTTATGCTGCTCTTCCTAGGAGTAGGACACTAGGTGGAAAAGAGTAAAAGAAGGTTTGACTACGCCCATAGGGCAGTCCCAGGGGGTATACTCCCACTTCCTGCTCTAGCTCTTCAGTTTTGTAACAAGCAGTGTCAAAAGAACATAACCCCCACCACATTAGAGGGGTGGGTGCTGTGCCTGTCAATGAACATCCCCAGGGGACAGGGAACCCGCTTAAAGACCCCATATGCGATCCATACAGCCATGTCAGCAACAACCACAGCCACCCCCCCTACTGGAGCAAGTGGCAAAGTCAGCTCCTACCTCACCCCTGGGGTAGGTTGGGGCCAAAAGAACACCGTGAATGTTAGAGGGGCTGGGGGAATGGATGGGAACCCGGTGGTCCGACCATCCCAGGGAGGGGCCCATGTCCACCCCGAGGGACCACAAAGGGAGAGGAGGGACACTACTTACCACACAATGGAACCAGGTGGGCACCACTCCAGGCAGACCACCTCCCCATCTTGGAATGGGGGTGCTGCGGGCCAGAGGTATACCGCGACTCAGGTCGTATCCACGGCTATGCGTCCTTGCGAGGTGTTTAACTCGCCGGCCAGTCCCCATCCAGTGGGACTATGTCACGGCCGACCTAGCGTGGAGCTGAGGCCTGCACGCACTCGCTGGCCAGACTGGGAAGATCGTAAGGATCTAGGATATCCAGTCCGTCATCCAGTCCGGCAGTTGATTGCAGTTCTCACAGGAACAGAATATAATAAAAGAAGAAAAAAAATGCTGATGTGTTTGCCTTGTCATACCTGCAAAAAAAAGTGGGAGATGTAGAATCAGTGGGCTGTTTTGGGGTGAGCAGATATACGTGTGGTAGAATTTGGGATTAGTCTACTGCTCTGTGGACATCTGGGACTGCAGCCAGGGGAGTGAACGGGAGAGGACATTCTCAGCAACTTGGAGGCAGTAGGGTCAGGAAAGGCAGTGGCAGAGAAGGAGCTCTGGACAGATAGGGATCAGTACTGCTCTTCAACTTACAAGGTGACAGGAGGAGTCCAATGGAGAAGAAAGTTTCATGCATGTGTGGACAGCAGGGCTGGAAGAAGCAGTGGCAGGGTGGCAGCCTGGAGTGAACAGGGAGCAGTTGTTAGGTGCCCTCCACTGCAGCTCAGCTCAGGAGAGAGGAGGAGAGGAGCAGAGGTCACTAGGGTGTGTGTGTGGCAGGGAAGCATGGATCCAATGTCAGATCTACTGCTGCAGAGAAGCAGAGAGCCGTGGCTGTGAGCTTGTATAGTGTACAGCCCAAGAGAGAGAGCAGGGAAGGTGCAGGGAGGGGCAGTGGAGAGGCTGACAGAGTCCAGGGAAGTGGCTGCCATTCGAGTGCAGGTGGATCAACAGGATTTACTCACCCTCCTTTAAACTGGTTTAACTGGCAGCACAAGACACTGTACATGGAATCCAGAGTCCACTTACCAGCCAGGAGACTGTTGAAGGCAGGAAGCCAGAGCCAGATTCGGGGGGCAGAGCTGAGAGGTCCTTGCATGTTCTGCCTAATGTCTGTGCCTGCAAAGCGCGTCATCAGTTGCTAGGACCTTGGCGGTCCTAGCAATAAATGACAGAAAGAAAAATTGAAGGAGGGAGAGAGAAAGAGGTGTGGGGAGAGCAGTGAGATCATTTATTGCATCCAGTGAGAATACCCCCACTGAGTGGACCCAGCTGCCTGAACTTATTATGGGACACCAGCCCAGATCTGCAGGATCCCGGGACAGCCCTTTAAAATCAGGACAGTCCCGCGGAATACGGGACGATTGGGAGGTATGCCTTGTTACCGAACCTTTTATGTGGCAGTGGGGAAGAGAATATTATAAAATATCATGTGAGTGAAAGGTTTAAGTCAGCTGGGGCGTCTGAAATCACATCCAAGATGGCGGTGCCCAGTAACCGAGTTTAAGGATGTCTGCACAATGGATTGTACAGGTAAATAACATGCCTAAAACACATTGTACACTGAATGCCCAAATAATCATACAGAAGACAGTTTAAATGAATGATCTGATGACAGGGTCTATTTAATGCTTTTCACTGTTTGACCCTTGGATTTATTGATGGGATCCTAAAGGTACACTCCAGTGAAACTTCATACAGAACACTTGAGCTGATTAGAAAAGGGTGTATACTCTCTGCTCAGAACATCATATTGCCATCCATGCATTCCTGAAGTGCGTTAGTCTATCATTTCCCAATTGTCGGTAATCTGGTGACCTGAGAATTTCTGCTTTTATTATAACAGAACTATTCCCCAAAACACCCCCTGCAGGCTTTTTTGATTTCTCTCACATACATTTTTCTCAACCATTGAACAGAGTCAAACATGGTTCGGCAAAAAGTTAGGGAAGTACATTGCCTGTGACCCTGTGAGGTGCTTTCTAGATTCAGGGGAGTACTGAGAAACAAGAATAGGGTATAAATGAATGTGTTGATGTTAGCATAGTTTTAGTGTGTTCTGTGTCACAGTAGTAGCTAAATGATTGCCTTCGAAAAACTGATGTAGCGCCCTCTAGCGCTAGAATTGTAGATAGGTTTTGTTATAATGTAGGTGAACTTATGCAGACTTGGCTGGCAGCCAAGCCTGTCTCTGTTAGTTTCCTGGGTTGGGCAGAAATCCAGGGAGAGCTGAATGACTCACAGGCATCATCACTGAGACCTCCCCCCTATTTCTAGAATGTGCTGGAACCTTCTGTAAAAATGGGAGGGGAAGTAAGGTGGAGCTGCCAGAAGTATTCTGAGGGCTCTGACCAATCCCCAACTTGGGTTGGCAGGGGGCAGGCCCCCTCAAAAACTCTGGGTCAGCGCAGCTTGGGAGGAGTTGTTTGGATGGAAGTTGGAGTGTTAGGCTGTCGTGGCTCTTGAGGGAGCTCCCCAGTCTGGGGGGGGGGGTAACCTTGGACCTGGACTCGGGTGTGAACAGGACCCTCTCAATACACACGGAGGTGTCCTGGACAGGAGGCATGAGAGCAAGGAGAGGACAGTGGGAGAACACTGCCAGGCAAGTCTCAAGGAGGAGGGCTCATGAGTGACACCCAGTCAGGAGGACTGAGAGGCACACCTGAGAGGACTGGGATGGAGCAGTCTGGGATAGGTTCAGAGCCAGTCAGGAGGACTTTGGTGGCACGGGCAGTGAAAAGGGGCAGCTGCAGCCAGGAGGGCTGGCAACCTCCACTGCCCATGCCACCACCTGAAGAGGTGGTGCTGGGAGCAGTAGACACATGTAGGACAGCTAGCACTAAGGACTACCAATTTTTACCACACCATAGGGGCCCACAGTCCCTGCCTGCAAAGGGCATTTGCTTTGGGTCTGATTAAGTCAGTGTCAGATTCTCATATATGTGCTAGCTGGTCCTGGGAGCGATAGTCTGCAAGCAAGTGAATGTGCAGGGGAGAAGATATTGTATATATATACTGGAGTGTATATAGTTCAGTCCCTACAAATTTCCTTCAGTCAAATTGGCATCCCATATGCACCCTTCCCCATCCAATTTTAATTCCCCTAAATAAAAAAACAAACAAAGCTGCAAGGACTGCTAAGTGACTGGAAATTCGTGTGCCTGGCTGTGCAGGGTGGGAGATGACCACATTCACCACCTTTTTTCTTTACAGTTTTATTTCAGTATTGGTTCTCCACTAGTATTTTTGCCACTGGAGTATTTATCAGCCAGTTAGACATAACCCAATTCTTTTCAACACCATACTTATCTATAATGTACGATAATAGATGCCAGTGGAGTAATTTCTGCTTATTCTTTTCCTCCTTCTCTAGCAAAGAACCAAATGCAATATGCCAGAACTGTCAGTACTGCTTAATAATGTTTTCATTTTAATAAAAATTGGTATAAAATATACAAAAAAGAAAATTCATCAAAGCTGAAGGGGCTGTTCTCCAACATATTACTTGTCTGTGTATATTCCATCATGCTTTGCCATTGAGCACTGAACTGTATTGTGACATATATTGATTCTTCTGACACGGCTGCCATCGAAATGTACTGAACTGGGGTACACTGTGACATTTTATACCAGCATAGCTGCTGTCATTTAGACAGTCTTTAAATTGTAACAAGAAGACATCTTTTAAACCGCAAACATCTATCCAATTGTGCTTTAAGGGTTGCATTTGACGTGCTCCTGAAAGGTTTATTTCTTAGTTCTAAAGAGCAAATAGTTTACTTTCAAAAGTTGGATACATTTGAAAAAGTTTGTTCTCCATTAAATGACATATTCAACAAAATAGTTAACAGGCTGATCCACTCCAAACCGATATTTAAGATGTTGATAGAAGCTGATAAAATACAGTAACACCTTCCCACCTGGCCTATAGCAGATTGATGGCATATGATATCCTCTCTGAAGGGGTCCCACAATGGAGCGATCTATCACTGGCTGTGTCCACTGGACACAGCCAATGACTGATCGCTATATCGGCCCGCTGCTAGTGTCATGTGATCGCTGTGTCCAATCACAGCAGATCACATGACAATTGTACACAATGGATGGCTTCTTTCATGCCATCTATTGTATACAATTGTGTTGCTAACTATGATTAGTCACAGTGATCACATAGTACAGACAGGGCCAATCACATTATGTCTGTACCATGTGATTAGCTTTGGCCAATCACAGCTAATCACAAGAAGTGACACTAAATGAATCAGTTTCCTTCAGTAAAAATGGTTGCTAATACCAATAAAATTCATTGATATTAGCAATCATCATGTGCAAAGAAAAAAAAAATCCTGATCACTTCCCTGGAGTAGTACAGTGTTACTATGGTAACAGTGTTTTTGCTCCGGTCACAGTGTATTAAAAAAAAAAAATTTAACAAAAAAAGAAAACCCCCCCCCAAAAAAGTTTTTTTTTTCTAACATACTGTCTGTCACCAGTCAGTGTCCCTCTTCATCGCAAAACCAGTTATATGGTAATGCTGCACTGTATGTAAAAAAAAAAAAAATATGAAAACATTTCCAAAAAATTGTGATAAAAAAATTACTTAAAAAAACTTGCCATGCCTCTTACTAAATACCTTGGACTGTCCACATTCCAAAAAGGGGCCATTTGGGGGATATTTGTACTGTCCTGGCATATTTGGGTTTAAAGAAATGAGTCATTAAATCAGGATTTTCAAATATACAGTATATACGGTAGTTTGTGGACTCTATAACTCTCCTACAGACTAAATAATATACACTAAATAACATACACTCACCATGAAAATGTAGCAGAATACATTTTGACCTAAATTTATGAAGAAAGGTTATTTATTTGCAAAATTTTATAACAAAAACAAAAATGCATTTTTTTTTTTCAAAATGTTTAGTCTTTTTTTGTTTAATTAGCAAATATGCAGGGAAATAGGAGGGGGAGGAAGAGGGGAAAGAAAAAGGGGGGGATCGAGCCCAAAAGTAAGCTGGGGCAGCCCCGTGTTGGCCAAAGCCCAATGTGGGGTCACTGCTGATGTCGCATGAATTGGTGAGGTCACCAACAGCTAAGACGCCACTCTGTCGATCCCTGGATGGGTTGGCGAGCTGTGGTACGAGCGGCAAGGATTTTTAGAGCCGCCCGTCATGATCGATACAGATGGGAGTTGTACTCTTTGAGGAGGATTAACCGAGACTCATACAGGAATCGGGCCACAGCAGACAGCATCAAAGTGGACAGTGCGGCTGTTTACAGCACAGCATATCTTAGAACTTAGAGAAGAGTTGGTAAAGTACCATTGGTATGCATTAGATTGCTTTACATCATTTTTACATGCAACACTGCATGAAGCTGCTACAAAGGGGGTTCTCCATAATTTGCACACTGTTTGCCACGGTCTACACATCTATGACACTGTCCCAGTTTCACTAATTTGGGGACTGATGAGATAGAAAAACGCTGAGGGAATAACCAAGGGTTATATAACTTACCCCCACACAGTACAGGACGATGCCAAACATTCATTCCTATAGGAGATTGATGTCTTGCCATTGCACGATATGAACTTTCTTCCTAGTGGCATCTAGTGGAGACCTTCAGGCCCATAAACCCTGTTGGACCTGGCCAATTCATGCAACATCAGCAGTGACCCCACATTGGACTTTGGCCAGCATGGGGCCACCCCAGCATGGGATGGCCATTCCCTTTACTTATTGGCCCGACCCCCCCTTTTTCTTTCTCCTCTTCCTCCTCTTCTGTTTTCCAGCATATATCCACAGCTCGTGCTCCCAGGGGCTTGCCCTCAGGGGGATTCCTAGATATACACCTAAATTGGTAAAGGATTGAAACGGCAGTGCCGTTGGAATTCCGTCTGAATGCAAGGAGTACCTTGCATCCGGACGTGTTGTTATATATGTTTGTCTATGCGTAGTTTTGTCACCTTTTACACACGTTAGCATACCTTTTCATGCTACAGCCGGGCATCTAGATAATTTGTATCCAATTGATTTGATAAAATGTATCAAGTAGTTTTATTGGAGTATCGCTTTGCCAATTATTTTTGTCAACCACATAGCTTCTTTCTCCTGTGTCTGTACAAGGTATTTTTTCTCACTTTGAGTACCACCACAGTCACCAATACATGTGTGCTTGAGCCTGCAGAAAAAGCACATGCACTTGGCACTTAGGGATAACAAACCAGTGGTCCTCAACTCCAGTCCTCAGGGCCCACTAACAGGCCAGATTTTAAGTATTACCTTGGGGAGATGCAGACTAGAATACTGCAATCACTGAGCAGCAAATTATATCACCTGGGATGGATTTCAGTTATCTTGCAAACCTGGCCTGTTAGTGGGCCCTGAGGACCAGGGTTGAGGACCACTGCTTTAGACCACCGTGTGACCATTAAGTGATGTTAACAGTGCATGTACTTCAGCCTGGGCCTGGCATCAGGGCTGCTGTTGGAAATCGCGGGGCCCCGTACAGACTACCTGGCAGGGGCCCCCCAAGAAAATATTAAAGATATATTTAGCTAAAATTACAACAAAATCACTATTATTAGACACAAATATAACATAACTCGCATAATTCCTGCTAAATCTAAAAAAAAAAAAACGATGTTAAATAAAAAAGAAGATGAGATGAGAAAAATATACAGGCTGGGCAGTTGGAGCTCAGTGATCAGAGAGACAGAGAGAGAGAAACAAAGTTACAATTTACAAATAAACTCCTGAGCAGAGATAAGTGCTGGGAAGGGGGCCCACACAAGGGAGGGGGATTAGTGAGGGACGACTGTCTCTTTCTCAACAGATAAAAGCTGATAGCAGGGAGAGGGACAGATCAGATTCAGGTGCTGGAGGAAGATTTCTGTATTTGTTGTCCATCACTAATCCCCCTCTCTGTGTGGGGCCCCCTGTGTGAGGGCTGGTGGTCCCCCCTATCAGCGGCCCTGCCTGGCATAACACCACATTCCTCAAATCCCCTCCTAACCTCTATCCCATATTATTACCAAAATATAGACTTCAGGTATGCATTTGCTAGAAATGTAATAGTTCTGGACAGCAATGAATAGGCAGTGAAAGGAAGGAGTTCTTCAGTGTGTGTCTTTATTGTATCTGCTGCCCACAGCACTGCTGTGGTCTGCAGCCTCTGCCTGCAGTGTATTAGCCATGGAAAAAGTACCAGCATTTTGGGTACCACATGCAAGAGGAAACATGACTGTGTATCACAGAGGTCTGTAGGAGACATGAGACATGAGCCTCAATGAGACATGTCAAAAGGCACACACACCTTCTCTTTAAGGAAACATAGCAAGCACTTGCCGGTGTACTAAAATGCTTTCCCAATTTAAAAATGGCACTGTTTATATCTTACAAAACTGAAGTAATAAAATGCTCTTAGCTTCCAATATCTTAGGCCATAGAGATGATTGTAGCCATTCTAGTCTCCGATCAGCTCTATGGTCAGCTGGCGTAACCACCAGCTGCATTCTCGGGTAGGAAAGGAGAGCCCAAAAAAACGGTGGAATGCAGGGGGGGGGGGGGGGGGGGGCTGACTCTGCAAACACTGCGGTTTTGTGTGCTGTGTATCAGAAGTGACAGTGATCTACTGATACTGCACTTCCTGTGGGCTGGGCTGAGGTGCTAAACGCAGGTGCTGGCAGGTGTCGGGGATGATCCTGCTAACGCTGCATTTTGAGAACACTATACTATTGAGGTCGCTAGTATAGTTCTGATCTGATCAAAGATATTGATCCGTTCAAACACTATACTAGTAATGGAGGTGTTTAGTTTATGTGTGTGTGTCACTGGCAATCAAAGGGTTAAAATGTATCACTGAATATGTGGTGGGCAATCTTGACGCTATCCTAGATTGATGCTATCTAAAGCTGATGCTAACTGACGTCACCCGTGACACTAATACAGTGATCAGAAAAAAGATCTGTACACTGTACTAATGACACTGTGACGGGGCTTTGAAGGGGTTAACTGGGGGTGATCAGGGGGTTAAAACTTTATTAGGGAATATATGGCGGATACCCTAAACCTATCTGGGACTGACGCTAACTGCTGCTGACACTAACTGAAGTCACCAGTGACACTAATACAGTGATCAGTAAAATATCTGTACACTGTATATAGTGACAGAACCGAAAAGGGCTCCAGGAGGGGAGATTTTATAATTTTCTGTGCCTGTGTTTACATTACACAGGCATAGGATGTTCTGTGATTTGCCAGAACCGATCAGCAGGTCCAGGACATAAACCATTGGCCTGGACCTGACAAGTGATTAGTTCTGGAATTGATCCAATCGGCAGGCGTGCACGCCCCTTACCCGTGGGCGCTAGCAATGTACAGGTACATAGATTCGTGAAGCCGTGCCACCTTGCCACAGTAAATGTGCGGCGGGTGGTCGGCAACTGGTTAATCGCCACTGGGTTTCTTACTTTTTACAAAAAAATAAAAAACTGAATTCCAAAAAAAAAACGTTTTTTTCTTTTGTAAACCTTTTGTAGAACACTAATTCTAGTCATTTGTTATCAAAAGAAACAACCAGAATTCACATTTGTGCGATGCGGGAACGCTGCAAATATACAGCATGTTCCCGCATCGCATCCGCACCCGTGGCAGTTCACACTGCCATATGCAATGCGCTAGGGGTGTCAATTAAAAGTTAACGACACCCCCAGATCAGATCGCATATTGCAGTGCGATCTGAAAGTTTGCACAGAATCGGATCGCACTAGTGTGAACCACCATGCGATCCGATTCTGCTGCAGACCAAAAAAAGGGTCCTGTGCGTCTCTTAGTGCGATTGCGGTGCAAAATCAGTCATACAGACTGTATGGCTGAATTTGCACCGCACAGAGATCGCATGTAATTTTAGGAGCAGTGCGCTCCGAATTACATGCGATCTCTGTGATCGCACAAATGTGAACCGGCACTTAGTGTTCTACAAAAGGTACATAGATGTGATCATTTTATGGAAAATAAGTGAAAAATATTGAAATATTTCTTCAAAAATCTGAATCAAAATTACAGAAACCACAAAGTCTTCTGAGACATCAGTAAAAACAAAATCACGTTTCTACTAGAGCTGAGCGAACACCTGGATGTCCGGGTTCGGCCGAACTTGGAAAAAAAAGTCTGGGTTCGTGACCCGAACTTAACACGAACTTTACCCCGAACCCCATTGAAGTCAATGGTGACCCGAACCTTTGAGCACTAAAATGGCTCTAAAAAAACATGGAAAGTGCTAGAGGGCTGCAAATGGCAGCAAAATCTTCTTAAGAGCATGGCAAGTACTCTGCAAACAAATGTGGATAGGGAAATAACTTAAAATAACTTAAAAAACATAAAAATACAAAATAATCATCTTGATCTAGGAGGACGAGGCCCATATGGAGTAGGAGGTTGAGGTAGCGGTGGATGTGGGCGGGGTAGGTGGAAGCAGCGGTGGACGAGGTAGCCAACACTGGTTTTTGTTTTTAATTTTAAATTTCTTTTTAAATTAGGGTACACGCCAAAAGAGTGAGAAAGATCAAAAATACAACAATGACTGGGTAAGGCCGGTATACATGTCTATTCTGCACAAGGTACGGACAAGTCCTGTGGGATCCAAGCCTGGTTCATTTTAATGAACGTGAGCTTGTCCACATTGGCTCTGGACAGGCGGCTGCGCTTGTCTGTGATAACGACCCCAGCCATGCTTAATACACGTTCAGATAATACACTGGCTGCAGGGCACGCCAGCACCTCCAAGGCGTAAAGGGCAAGCTCAGGCCATGTGCCCAATTTTGGAGACCCAGAAGTTGAAGGGGGCAGACCCGTCATTCAGTACATGTATAGTACGTAAGGAACTGTAAGGAACTGTATATGGTATATGGCAAGGAACGGTGATGGCGGCAGGTTTTTTTTTCCCCCTTCTGGGTTGAGTCTGGCCTTGGAAAAAGGTATATGTCCCTGGTTGTGGGCCGGGCTCTCCCAAAGCTGTCTAAGTTCTGAGGCCTTCTGGTAGGGAAGGGGCTGCACTGGTCTTTCCAGGAACCAGGATTCTGAAAAGCCTGTGGTGTATGTGCCCCTGGAGTGGCAGTCCAGGGGTGCCATAATTCACGGTGGATGGCAACAATATGAGTATGGCACCAAGGACACTGCACTTCCTTTTAGTCAGGAGTTAGGTCCAGAGGAATTTTTTATTCCTGGCCGAAGGGCCTGCCATAGTATTGCAACGTGGCACTAACCTTGCACTTCTCCACTATCCCTTTCCCCACTTTTACGTGTTATCTGTCTCACGTTTTGTGTTTTTTATTGTGGCGGTACACTTTATTTTGCACAGTGTGATTTGTAGGGTGTAGGTCCTTGGGCCTGTCCCTGAAAGTCTTGGGAGGGGGTGGATATGGCCTTCTGGCTTGGTTCGACCTCTCTTTTGGGGTCTCTCTGTGTGAGAGCCCCGCCTAGTACTTGGGGTGGTTTGTTTTAGCAGACCTCCTAAAGAACGGGGCTGCTTGGTTTTGGCCAGGTTAGCCAGTGTAAGTACCCCAGTCCCTGTCAGGAGCCTTGACCCCCGGGGGATCAGGGTCAGGGACCATGTGTACACCCTGTGCACTTTTTGTGTTTCACTTTTTTGGTGTGCACTTTTTTATGCATCCACCGGGTGATAGTCTGAGTGTGTTCACACACCCCACGGGCTTAAAAAAACAAACAAAAAAACAAACAGCTGGTGGTCCTGGTTGTTGTTGCCTGCCGACAAAGCTTTTCCACATTTCATATATGCCATCCCTGCCTTCTGAGGTGCTGGCGGTGCCCTGGCTGCGTTGGCGACCTCCTCCTCCTCTGCCTTCGCCTTGTGCTTCCACTGTGCCTCTGCTGTCAGGTGGGAATGCCACCAGCATCGCTTCTCGACCTTTTGGCTAAGATCAAGTGTAGTATCTGTTGTTATCTGTTATCTGGGTGCCACCCTGCTGTGAACATGGTTCCTCCTCCTCCATATCCTCCTCCTCATCCTCCACCTCGTCATCCTCCAGAACTGTGCCCTTGCTGGACAATTGTGTACCTGGCGTTTTTGGGTGCAGGAACCCACCCTCCGAGCCACTTGTGAATAGAGATGGCCTTGCGGTTCGCTCGGCGGTCGGTTCGCGGCAAATTTTGCTTGTTCGCTAACCGCCAATTTTGCGAACACATGCCGTTGTTCACGGCGGCCCTATTAGTTTACATTGGGGAGAACTTTGACCCATGACACAGCCGTCAGGTGGAACGGGACAGCCAATTGAAACATTTTAGCACATGGACATGCCCCCTACCCTATAAATAGACCTGAGCTGTCGACCATTTCACATTCTGCTTTTTTTCAGCGTAGGGAGAGGTCTGCTGTGTTCATGAGGGAGAGATTGCCAGACACAAATAGCTCTGTTAACCACTTGCCGACCGCTCACTGAGCTGGTACTGCGGCAAAGTGGCTCGTTATCGCCTGGCCTACGTAGACCTACGTCACCAGACTCTCCCCTCTCTGGGCGGCGTGTGCGCGCTCCCAGAGGCTCGCTCCCGCTGTATTCAGACACAGCGGGAGTTGGGCCAGGGGAGGAGAGGCGGTGATCACCGCCGCTCTTCCCCAATCGTCGGGGATCGAGTGAGGAAATCCACCCACTTGTGTAAACAAAGCGGGCGGATCTCCTATGTGAGAGACAGGGACAGATTACAGGATTCAGCATAGCTGAATCTGCGATCTGTGTCTGTGTCACGCAACCCCCTCCCCCCACACACGTCAGTAAGCATGAGGCATACATTTAACCCCTTGATCACCAATAAAGTTAACCCCTTCCCTGCCAGTGTCATTATTACAGTAACAGTGCATATTTATAACACTGATTACTGTAGTAATGTCACTGGTACCCCCAAAAGTGTCAAAAATGTCAGTTAGGGGTCCGATCTGTCGCAGATCGCCGCCATTACTAGTGAAAAAAATAAACAATAAAAATGACAAATCTTTCCCGTAGTTAGTAAACGCGATAACTTTTGCGAAACCAATCAAAATAAGCTTATTGTGATTTTTTTACCAAAAATATGTAGCAGAAAACAAATTGGCCTAAAATGTTAAAAAATTTTGATTTTTAAATTTTTTTTGGGAATGTTATATACGTATCAGAATGTAAAAAATATTGTTTTTTTTTTTCAAAATTGTTGCTCTTTTTTTCAAAAATTTAAAATCGCACAGGTGATCAAATAGCACCAAAAGAATGCTCTATTTGTGGGGGAAAAAGGACATAAATTTAATTTGGGTACAGCGTCGCACGACCGCGCAATTGTCCGTTAAAGTAACGCAGTGCCGAATCGCAAAATGGTCAGGAATGGGGTAAAATCTTCCGGTCTTAAAGCGGTTAAAAATACGCTCATTGAGAGCTAAATACATTTTGGCCTAAATATATGACAAAAATGGAATATATTGGATATTTTTTAACTGTCAAAGTAGAAAATGTAAATTTTTTCGCAATTTTTTTTTATTAATATCGCAAAAAATGAAAAGCGCAGAGGTGATCAAATACCACCAAAAGGAAGCTCTGTTTGTGGGAAAAAAAGGACGTAAATTTTGTTTGGGTACAGGGTTGCATGACCGCGCAATTGTCAGTTAAAGTCGCGAAGTGCCAAGTTGCAAAAAGTGGCCTGGACGTAAAGCAGGAAAGTCCTCCGGTGGTAAAGTGGTTAAGATCCACAAAAGTCCTTTTCAGGGCTGGTATTTCGGTATAGGTCTACTACAGTCTCTTTTCAGGTTAGGGACAGGTATCCAGTCTGTGCTTTAGGGGCAGTTAGAGATCGGCAGCAGTGACACAAATCGCTCTGTTAATGTCCACAAAAGTAATTTAAAGGCCTGCAATTTTTTTGGTATTGCTGCGCAGTGCACTATATAGGGGGGGGGGGGGTAATCCACGGTATAATATACTTTGTAGCATATTATAGTGGATAAGTATTGTGCACTGTGCAGCATTGTGACAGGTGTGCAGCAATACTACACACAGTGACAAAAGCACTTTAAATGTTTTATAACTGGTGTAATAGACCAGTGGACCCCCCAATACCACATATAGAGGTGGGGTGTTATCTGAGTATACTTTTACAAGTGTATATTGTGTCCTGCAACAATATTGCCTCTTTTGCTGTGTTAAGTCTGATACACACAGTGCCAAACTCACTGGCCAATTTTTTGAACAACTGGTGTAATAAACCAGTGGCCCCCCAATATCACATATTGAAGTGGGGTGTTATTTAACAGTATACTTTTCTAAGAGTGTATGTTAGTCCTGCAAAATTTGGCCTTTTGCTGTGTTAACTCTGCTACACACAGTGACAACAGTTACTGGCCAATTATTTGTAGAACTGGTGTAATAAACCTGTGGCCCCCCTAGTACCACAGATTGAAGCGGGGTGTTATCTGAGTATACTTTCATAAGTGTATTTGTGTCCTGCAACAATATTTCCTCTTTTGCTGCGTTAACTCTGATACACACAGTGCCAAACTCCCTGGCCAATTTTTTGAACAACTGGTGTGATAGACCAGTGCCCCCCCCCCCCAATACCACATATTGAAGTGGGGTGTTATCTGAGTATACTTTTACAAGTGTATTTTGTGTCCTGCAACAATATTGCCTATTTTGCTGTGTTAGGTCTGATACACGCAGTGCCAAACTCACTGGCCAATTTTTTGAACAACTGGTGTGATAAACCAGTGGCCCCCAATACCACATATTGAAGTGGGGTGTTATTTAATAGTATACTTTTCTAAGAGTGTATTTTAGTCCCGCAAAAATTTGGCCTTTTACTGTGTTAACTCTGCCACACACATTGACAACAGTTACTGGCCAATTATTTGTAGAACTGGTGTGATAAACCTGTGGCCTCCCAATACCACAGATTGAATCGGGGTGTTATATACCTTTTTCCAGATATACTGAGATTCTCTAGAGACTTTTGTCACAGGGTAATTAAAAAACATGACAGGCAGAGGAAGAGGCAGACACTTACTCAGGGGTGGTAGAGGTAGGGCAGGAGCAGTAGGCTGGAGCCAAAGTGTGAAGTTTCAAAAGCCACGTGCAATTACGTCAAAGGACGCACCAGACTTGGTTGAGTGGCTCACTCAGTCTTCCTCTTCTGCACCCTCCTCATCCTCTCTATCTGCACCCTCTTCACTCTCTGCTGTGTGCACCCCAAAGACACCACCACAAACACCACCACCACATACCCTCCGCTTGAGCCACTGGAATTATTTTCCGATCCATCACAAGACATTTGCGATGCGCAGCCATTGTTGGCATCGGATCAGGAAGAGGAGATGGCAACAGCCGCCACTCAGCAGTCTGACGACCCAGATCAGCCGAAGGAGGTTGGTCCCCGCTGTTGCTGCCTACTCCGAGATCTCGAATGTTAGTGGTGGGGAAGGTGATGTGGATAATGATGTGTCGAAGGACGTCACATGGGTGGCCACAAGAGAGGAAGAGGAGGGGAGTTCAGAGGGAGAGACGGACCGGCAGATAGGGAGGAGAGGCAGGCAGAACTTGCATTGCACAAGAGGTACAAAGCAGACTGCAAATGTATCAGGAGCAAGCCATCAACCATGTACCGTCACATCTGGCGCTCACAGGACGCCGACACATGGCTCTGCAGTGTGGGCTTTTTTTAATGTGTCTGTTGCTGACAACAGTGTTGCCATCTGCAGCCTTTGCAGTCAACGCATAAGTCGCGATAAGCCCAACACTCACCTAGGGACAACCGCCTTAAGAAGGCACCTGAACTCCCTTCACCGAGCCAAGTGGGAGCAACACCATCAGAACCCACAATGCCACACTCCAGGCTCTCACCGTCCAGCCTCTTCTCCTTCTCCTCTCTCCTCACATTTGTCCTCCACTCCACCTTCCATGATGCCGTCGTCACGTTGTTCTGGAAAAAGGCAGGCTTCTGTGGCCCAAATGTTGGAGCGTAAAAAAATTATGACGCCGGATAACCCTCTTGCCCAACATTTGACTGCTGGCTTGTCGGAACTGATAGCCCACCAACTACTGCCATATCAACTGGTGGACTCGGAGGCCTTTTCGGAAATTTTTGGCCATTGGAACACCACAATGGAAGGTCCCAGGCAGGAAATATTTCTCGCAGAAGGGCATTCCAGAGCTGTATGGCCATGTTCAGCGGCAAGTGAATATATCTCTGGCACACAGTGTTGGTGCCAAGATACATCTGACCACAGACACATGGTCTAGCAAACACGGGCAGGGAAGGTATATCACTTTTACTGCCCACTGGGTGAACCTTCTGACGGCTGTCAAGCATGTAACCCATGGCACCCGTGTAGATTTAGTTGTACCGCCATGGATTGCATGCAGGCCTGCCTCTTCTTCTCCTCCTCCACCCTCCCTTTGCCCCTCTGCTGACTCCTCCTTTTCCGCTGCTACCGTCTGTTCCACTGTGCCGCCCAAGATCCCCAGAACCTATTCCACATGCCAGGTGAGACGTTGCCATGCTGTGCTGCATCTGTTGTGCCTGGAAGCTTAAAGCCACACTGGTCCTGCACTCCATTCAGCTTTGCGTTCACAGGCAGATCAGTGGCTGACACCGCTGAATTTGACAGTTGGTAAAGTGGTGTGCGACAACGGTGCCAATCTGCTGAGCGCGCTGAAACAGGGCAAAATTACACACATACCATGCATGGCACACGTCCTGAACTTGGTGGTGCAGCGATTCTTTGCCAAATACCCTGGGGTCCAGGATGTCTTGCAGCAGGCCAGGAAACTCTTGGGCCATGTCAGAAGATCTTACACAGCCATGGCTTGCCTTGCTGACATTCAGCGGCGACACAACCTGCCCGTCAGGCGTCTTATTTGTGACTGCCCGACGTTATGGAACTCAACGTTGCATATGCTTAATAGGCTGCTCCAGCAGAAACGTGCAGTTAAGGACTACCTGTACAAACTCTGCGGCAGGACAGGTTCTGGGGAGCTTGGGTTTTTTTCACCTCGACAGTGGCTGCTCATGCAGGACGAATGCTGACATCTGCGGCCATTCGATGAGATCACCAAACTGGTCAGTCACGGCCAGGGCGCCATCAGTGACATCGTACCTTATGCCTTCTTTCTGGAGCGTGCATTGCGTTGTGCCATTGATCAAGCCGTCGAGAAGCAGGAGCAGGAAGATGAGGAAGTCACAATGTTGGATTAATTCCCAGTGGGTGCTACTCCATCTCAGACAAGTCAACAGCAGGAGTCTGAAGAGGAGTCAGAGGAGGAGGATGATGCTGGGGGGGATGAGGAGGAGCAAGAAGAGCATGCTTAAAACCTTTCTGGGATCCCTGGTGTTATCCGTGGTTGGGGGGAGGAGAACGAGGACAACATTATCCTGGATGATGAGCTGGAAGCAGGCCACTACACCGCTTCCAGTTTAGTGCGAATGGGGGCCTTCATGCTCCAGTGTTTTAAGGGGGACCCCCATATAAAAAGCATAAAGGCCAAGGACCAGTACTGGGTGGCAACGTACTTAGACCCCCGGTACAAACAAAAAATGGTGGAAATGTTACCACAATCACAGAGGATTTCCAGTTACAGGGAGACAGTTGTGGGTAGCAATCTAATAGCGCCTGCAAGAAGAGGGCGGTTTGAAGATGTCTTGGTCACTTCAGATATGAGATCCTTCTTTCAGCCGAACCATCGACAGCTGTAATCCGGATCCAGCATCAGCGAACGCCTAGACCGACAGGTGTCCGACTACATTGGGTTAACGGCTGATGTGGACGCTCTGAGGAGTGATGAACCCCTGGACTACTGGGTGGGCAGGCTTGACCTCTGGCCAGAGCTTGCACAATTTGCAATGGAACTGTTGATTTGGCCCCTGTCCAGTGTTCTGTCCGAAAGGACGTTCAGCGCAGAAGGGGGGATTGTGACCGATAAGCGCACTCCCCTAGCTCATAACAGTATAGACTACCTCACATTTATAAAAATGAATGAGGCATGGATCTCTGAGGAATTCAACACATGTGACCAGTAGACCATGTTTCATTGAAATTCCTCATGCCAGGCCACAAATATCCGCCAGACCGCCATCCACCCACAGCAATTCCTGGTCCTTGGCTTCGCTACATACAGCGGCATAAAAGGCATTTCATGTCCATTGAATGGCAAATTTTTGGGGCCTTTCAGGGCCGACAAATATTTTTTCTGTGAATGCCTAATGTACCTCCAGCCACAGAATACAACTTTCTTAGCTGTCAGTTAAACCCATGTGGGCTAATTTTTGGGGCCTAATACTGGCCGACCCTTACTTCTGTATCCTGTGAATGCCTAATGTACCTCCAGCCATCAAATGCTACGTTCTTAGCTGTCAGTTAAACCCATGTGGGCTAATTTTTGGGGCCTATACAGGCCGACACTTACTTATGTATCCTGTGAATGCCTAATGTACCTCCAGCCATCAAATACTACATTCTTAGCTGTCAGGTAAACCCATGTGGGCTAACTTTTGGGGCCTATACTGGCCGACACTTACTTCTGTATCCTGTGAATGCCTAATGAACCTTCAGCCACAGAATACTATGTTCTTAGCTGTGAGGTAAACCCATGTGGGCTAATTTTTGGGGCCTGGAATGACTGACACTTCTGTTACCTGTGAATGCCTAATGTACCTCCAGCCATCAAATACTACGTTCTTAGCTGTCAGGTAAACCCATGTGGGCTAATTTTTGGGGCTAATACTGGCCGACACGTACTTCTTTATCCTGTGAATGCCTAATGTACCTCCAGCCACCAAATACTATGTTCTTAGCTATCAGGTAAACCCACGTGGACTCATTTTTGGGGCCAATTCTGGCCGACACTTACTTCTGTATCCTGTGAATGCCTAATGTACCTCCAGCCATCAAATACTACATTCTTAGCTGTCAGGTAAACCCATATGGGCTAAATTTTTTGGCCTATACTGGCCGACACTTACTTCTGTATCCTGTGAATGCCTAATGTACCTCCAGCCACCAAATACTACGTTCTTAGCTGTCAGGTAAACCCATATGGGCTAAATTTTTGGGCCTATACTGGCCGACACTTACTTCTGTATCCTGTGAATTCCTAATGTACCTTCAGCCACAGAATACTACGTTCTTAGCTGTCAGGTAAACGCATGTGGGCTAATTTTTGGGGCCTGGAATGGCCGACACTTACTTCTATATCCTGTGAATGCCTCATTTTTCAGACTGGAATTGAAAATCAATGGGTCTGTAAAGGTTCTGCCAAATTGTGGAATGGATGCGGACCCATTTTACAGATGTGTGAATGGACCCTGTATGTATTAGACATGTATTTACCGGCTGCTGTCAGTTCTGGCTGATTTATGGAAAAAAAAGAAATAATTTTTTGCTAAAAAAAAAAAAAAATTTAGGGCAACTTTTCCAATTGCAATACTTCTGTTAAGACATTGTCCATGTGCTGGGACTATTTGTGCACAGCTAGTATGTATTTTCTGGCTGCAAATATGACCTAAAGGTTTTTAAAGTTCACCTCCCATTAAAGTCAATAGGGCCAGTCGCGAACTTGCGGTTCGCGGACTTTCGAGAAAATTTGTGGCTGACGTTCGCTAACCGCCCCGGCCGATGTTCGTCCATCTCTACCTGTGAATGACTGCCCTGAAAGCCTTGGAAATGATCACTGCTCCGGATGCGGAGGCGGTAGAGGATGAGGATGAGGAAGCGGAGTAGGAGGAGTTAGCAACAGGAGGCAAACTGAAGCACCCTGCAATCCTCGGTGGTGGAAGGAGATGCGTCAAATAGATTTAAAGGGTGTATCTCACAGTAACATAATCAGCAAACGCTGCAAAATTATTAATTTTCCCCTAAATGGGTGTTTATTGAATAGAACAACAGTATCTGAAAGGGTGTATCTCACACATACAGATACAGACTAAGCCACAATTTAATATCTTTCTTTCCCCTAAATGGGTGTTTATTGAATAGAACAACAGTATCTGAAAGGGTGTATCTCACACATACAGATACAGACTAAGCCACAATTTAATATCTTTCTTTCCCCTAAATGGGTGTTTATTGAATAGCAGAATAGAACAACAGTATCTAAAAGGGTGTATCTCAGACGTACAGATACAAACTAGGCCGCAATTTAATATTTTTTCCCTAAATGGGTGTTTATTGAATAGCGGAATAGAACAACAGTATACAACAGGTGTTTCTCACAGTAGCATATGCAGACTAGGCCACAATTTAATTTTTTTTCCCTAAATGGATGTTTATTGAATAGCGGAATAGAACAACAGTATACAACAGGTGTATCTCACAGTAACATATGCAGACTAGGCCGCAATTTCTTTTTTTCCCTAAATGGGTGTTTATTGAATAGCGGAATAGAACAACAGTATACAACAGGTGTATCTCACAGTAACATATGCAGACTAGGCCGCAATTTAATTTTTTCCCCCTAAATGGGTTTTTATTGAAAAGTGGAATAGAACAACAGTACACCACACGCCTCCCACCTAACAGGTTGGATACTGTTGTTGTTCTATTCCGCTATTGAATAGAGTTGAGCGGACACCTGGATGTCCGTGTTCGGCGGGTTCGGCCGAACTTTAAAAAAAAGTCCGGGTCCGTGTCCAGGACTTTTGCCGAACTTTTCCCGGACACCGAACCCCATTGAAGTCAATAGGGACCCGAACTTTAAGGCACTAAAATGGCTCTAAAACACCAATGGAAAGGGCTAGACTGCTGCAAATGGCAGCAAAACGTAGTTAAGAGCATGGCAAGTGCTCTGCAAACAAATGTGGATAGGGAAATAACTTAAAACAACAAAAAAAAACAGAAAAATAAAACAATGTTCTTCATCTCTGAAGGACGAGGCCCATATGGAGTAGGAGGGAGGTTGAGGTGGTGGTGGATGTGGCGGTCTCATAGGTGTGCGCACAGGGTGTGCCGGATGTGCCTGGGCACACGCTAATCACCTAGGGCACATAGCATTATTGCTCTGTTTGCCAGTGAGGAGATGGGAAAGATCTCCCTCGGACCTGCTCTGCTCTATTTCACTTTGCCAGCAGGAAGAGTAATGTATCGGGGCCATGTACATGCAGGCAAACACAAGCATGTGTATTTAAACTTTGGGGTGCACACCCTAATGCAATAGGCTGCGCACACCTATGGGTGGTGTAGGTGGAAGCGGTGGTGGAGGAGGACCAGGGCCGGATTAAGAGCATCATGGGCTTGGTGCTGAGGATTTTGAAGGGCCTTAAGGGCCGTGCCTTGGCATGCACCCAGAGGAGGAAGGGTGCAGCCATGCATGCCTAATTCCACATGGGATGCTGTCTCTGAAGCCCATAAACACATCCATGCATCGGCAACTGTCCCTCCTTGTCCGGCCTTCGTGCTGTGTGGGGAGGTTCTGAGGGAGCTGCCTGGGGAAGCGAGCATAGAAGCCAGACTTCTGTGTTTACAAGTGACAGAAGAGCGGTAACAGTGAATATGGCCAACCTGGGGCCTATATGAAGGTAGGGGCTGGAGCTGCAGCTCCAATAGCCCCTACGTTAATCTGGCCCTGAGGAGGACGAGGTAGCCAACACTGCTTCTTTTCACAAATTTTAAATGAGGGTACACCCCAAAAGAGTGAGAAAGAGCAAAAATGGAACAATGGCTGGGTAAGGTCGGTATCCATCGCTATTCTGCACAAGGTACGGAAAAGTCCAGTGGGATCCATGCCTGGTTCATTTTAATGAACGTGAGCTTGTCCACATTGTCTCTGGACAGGCGGCTGCGCTTGTCTGTGATAACGCCCCCAGCCGTGCTAAATACCCGTTCAGATAATACACTGGCTGCAGGGCACGCCAGCACCTCCAAGGCGTAAAGGGCAAGCTCAGGCCATGTGCCCAACTTGGAGACCCAGAAGTTGAAGGGGGCAGACCCCTCATTCAGTACGTCTAGGCGTGTGCACACATACTGCTCCACCATGTTGGTGAAATGCTGCCTCCTGCTAAGACGTTCCATATGAGCTGCTGGTGCTGCTGTTTGTTGTGGCGTGCTGACAAAGCTTTTCCACATTTCGGCCATGCTAACCCTGCCTTCTGAGGTGCTGGCAGTGCCCTGGTTGCGTTGGCGACCTCTTCCTCCTCCTCCTCCTCTGCCTTGTGCTTCCACTGTGGCCCCGCTGTCAGGTGGGAATGCCAGCAGCATGGCGTCTACCAGCGTGCGCTTGTACTCGCGCATCTTGCAATCGTGCTCCAGTGAGTGAATTAAGGACGGTACGTTGTCCTTGCAACAGGGATCCAGCAGCGTGGCCACCCAGTAATCAGCACAAGTTAGAATGTGGGCAACTCGGCGGTCGTTGTGGAGACACTGCAGCATGTAATCGCTCATGTGTGCCAGGCTGCCCAGAGGCAACGAAAGGCTGTCCTCTGTGGGAGGTGTATCGTCCATGTCCTCTGTATCCCCCCAGCCACGCACCAGTGATGGCCATGAGCTGGCCTGGGTGCCACCCTGCTGTGAACATGCTTCCATCTCCTCCTCCAGCTCCTCCTCCTCATCCTCCTCATCCTCCAGAACTGTGCCCCTGCTGGACAATTGTGTCCCTGGCGTTTGTGTGTGCAGGAACCCACCCTCGGAGCCCCTTGCGAATGACTGCCCTGAAAGCCTTGGAATTGTTACCTCTTCATCCTCCTCCTCCTCCTCATCCTGTGCCACATCCTCTTCCATCATCGCCCGAATTGAAGTGGGATAGTTAAGCTGAGAACGGCGTCATCGGCACTGGCCATGTTGGTGGAGTAATCAAAACAGCGCAACAAGGCACACAGGTCTCGCATGGAGGCCCAGTTATTGGTGGTGAAGTGGTGCTGTTCCACAGAGCGACTCACGCGTGCGTGCTGCAGCTGAAACTCCACTATGGCCTGCTGCTGCTCGCACAGTCTTTGCAGCATGTGCAAGGTGGAGTCCCACCTTGTGGGCACGTCACATATGAGGCGGTGAGCGGGAAGGCCGAAGTTACGCTGCAGCGCTGACAGGCGAGCAGCAGCAGGCTGAGAACGCCGAAAGTGCGCACAGACGGCCCGCACTTTCTGCAGCAGCTCTGACATATCGGGGTAGTTTTTAAGGAACCTCTGCACCACCAAATTCAGCACATGCGCCAGGCAAGGGATGTGCGTCAAACCGGCTAGGCCCAGAGCTGCTATGAGATTTCGCCCGTTATCGCACACCACCAGGCCGGGCTTGAGGCTCGCTGGCAGCAGCCACTCATTTGTCTGCTGTTCCATGCTCCTCCACAACTCCTGCGCGGTGTGTGGTTTGTCCCCCAAACAGGCAAGTTTTAAAACTGCCTGCTGTCGTTTACCCCTGGCCGTGCTGAAGTTGGTGGTGAAGGTGTTACGCTGTCCGGATGAGGAGGCGGTAGAGGATGAGGAAGCGGAGTAGGAGGAGTTAGGAACAGGAGGCAAACTGAAGCGCCGTGCAATCCTCGGTGGTGGAAGGACATGCGCCAAATTGCTATCCGCCTCAGGCCCATCCGCCACTGCATTTACCCAGTGTGCCATTAGGGAGATATAACGCCCCTGACCGTGCTTACTGGTCCACGTATCGGTAGTTAGGTGGACCTTGCCAGAGATGGCGTTGCGCAGTGCACATCTGATTTTTTCCCCCACTTGGTTGTGCAGGGAAGGGATGGCTTGCCTGGAAAAGTAGTGGCGGCTGGGCACGACGTACTGTGGGACAGCCACCGACATAAGGTTTTTAAAACTGTGCGTCTCCACCAGACGGAATGACAGCATTTCAAAGGCCAAGAATTTTGAAATGCTGGCATTCAGGGCCAGGGATCGCGGGTGGGTAGGGGGGTACTTCCTCTTCCTCTCAAGTGTTTGGGAGATGGAAAGCTGAACGCTTCCACGGGACATTGTGGAGATGGTTGGTGACCCAGGTGGTGGTGTTGCTGACAGATCCTCTGTTTGCGGGGTGGCAGGTGCCGGTATCACTACAGATGTGGCTGGAGCGGCCAAGACTGCAGCAGAAGAGGAAGCAGGATGAGCCAGAGACGTTTCTTGGTTTTGAAGGTGTCTACTCCACTGCAGCTCGTGCTTTGCACTTAGATGCCTGATCATGCAGGTTGTGCTCAGGTTGAGAAGGTTTATGCCTCACTTCAGGCTCTGATTGCACAGGGTGCAAACCACTCGTGTCCTGTCATCAGCACATTTTCTGAAGAACTTCCACGCTAGAGAACTCCTTTGAGCTGACTTTGGTGCGCTCGTTCCCTTGCTGCATTGGGCAGTAGCGGGCGTAGTGTCTAGGGCACGGCCGCTCCGCTTCTGCACCCTGCTCCCTCTTCTGCTGTGCTGGTGGCTCTGTGCGACCACCGCCTCTTCCTCCAAACTACTCAGGTCACCTGCATGACGTTCATTCCATGTGGGGTCGAGGACCTCATCGTCCTCCACATCATCTTCCACCCAGTCTTCACCCCTGCCCTCCTTGTCGGTCTCCACAATGCTGAACGCCACAGCAGTTGGCACCTGCGTTTCGTCATCATCGGAGACGTGCTGCGATGATCCTTGCATGTACTCATCTTGAGAAATAAGTGGTTGGGCATCACTGCACTCAATCTCTTCAACTTCTGGGGCAGGGCTAGGTGGATGGCCCTGGGAAACCCTGCTGACAGAGTCCTCAAAAAGAACAAGAGACTGCTGTATGGATTGGGGCTCAGACTGCTTGCCTGATTTGCAAGGGGGTGAGGTGAAAGACGGTTGGACATTGGCTGCAGGTGCCAACTCTGACCTTTCTGCAGTAGACTGGGTGGGAGACAATGTGAAGGAACTGGAGGCACTGTCAGCAACCCAATCTACTATCGCCTGTACTTCTTCAGGCCTCATCACATCTAGAGGCACATTATGCCCTACCAAATACTGATGCAGGTTCTGTCGCCTACTCACACTTGTGGAAGGTGTTTCACTTGTGTGTGTAGCTGGCACAGATCGACCACGTCCTCTCCTTGCAACAGGAGCTCTACCAGCAGCACCACGACCCAGGCCACGGCCCCTATTTGACGGTCTCCTCATATTTCTGTAATTTATGATCTTGCCCTAGAAAGGTGTTTATTGAATAGCGGAACAACAACAGTATCGCACGGGTGTATCTGACAGTCAAATATGCAAACTATGCCGCAATTTAATGTTTTTTACCCCAAAAGGGTGTATATTGAATAGCGGAATAGGAAAAAGGATAAAAAACTGTGTATCTCCCACGTACAAACACAGACTAGGCCCCGATTACAATTTTTTGTACCCTAAAGGCAGGATGAGGAAGAGGAGTAGGAGGAGTTGGGAACAGGAGCCAAACTGAAGCGCCCTGCAATCCTCGGCGGTAGAAGGAGATGCGCCAAACAAATTTAAAAAGGTGTATCTCACATGTTCCGATACAGACTATCCCGCAATTTAATTTTTTACACTCAAACAGGGTGTATATTGAATAGCGGAATAGGACAAATTTTACAAAACGGTGTATCTCACACGTACAAACACCAACTAGGCCCCGATTACAATTTTTTGTACCCTAAAGGCAGGATGAGGAAGAGGAGTAGGAGGAGTTGGGAACAGGAGCCAAACTGAAGCGCCCTGCAATCCTCGGCGGTAGAAGGAGATGCGCCAAACAAATTTAAAAAGGTGTATCTCACATGTACCGATACAGACTATCCCGCAATTTAATTTTTTACACTCAAACAGGGTGTATATTGAATAGCGGAATAGGACAAATTTTACAAAATGGTGTATCTCACACGTACAAACACCAACTAGGCCCCGATTACAATTTTTTGTACCCTAAAGGTAGGATGAGGAAGAGGAGTAGGAGGAGTTGGGAACAGGAGCCAAACTGAAGCGCCCTGCAATCCTCGGCGGTAGAAGGAGATGCGCCAAACAAATTTAAAAAGGTGTATCTCACATGTGCCGGTACAGACTATCCCGCAATTTAATTTTTTACACTCAAACAGGGTGTATATTGAATAGCGGAATAGGACAAATTTTACAAAACGGTGTATCTCACACGTACAAACACAATCTAGGCCCCGATTACAATTTTTTGTACCCTAAAGGCAGGATGAGGAGTAGGAGGAGTTCGGAACAGGCAGGAGGCAGACTGAAGCACCCTCAAATCCTCGGCAGTATGAGATGCGCCCCAAAAATTGGAAAGGTGTATCTCGCACGTACCGACACAGACTATCCCGCAACTTAATTGTTTATACCCAAAGGTTTTGATTAAATAGTGGAATAGAAAATATGATCAAAAAAAGTGTATGTATCTCACACGTACAGAAGCACACTAGGCCCCAATTACTATTGTTTGTACCCCTAAAGGCAGGATGAGGAGTAGGAGGAGTATGGAACAGGCAGCACCCTCAAATCTTCAGAAGTATGAGATGAACCCCAAAAACTTGGAAAGGTGGCTCTCACACGTACAAACACAAACTATCCCGCAATTTAATTGATCCCCAAAGGTTTTTATTGAATAGCGTAATAGGAAATATGATCAAAAAAGTGTATGTATCTCACACGTACAGAAGCACACTAGGCCCCAATTACTATTGTTTGTACCCCTAAAAGGCTGAATGAGGAGTAGGAGGAGTATGGAACAGGCAGCACCCTCAAATCTTCAGAAGTATGAGATGAACCCCAAAAACTTGGAAAGGTGGATCTCACACGTACCAACACAAACTATCCCGCAATTTAATTGATCCCCAAAGGTTTTTATTGAATAGCGGAATAGGAAATATGATCAAAAAAAACTATGTATCTCACATGTACAAAACCACACTAGGCCCCAATTACTATTGTTTGTACCCCTAAAAGGCTGAATGAGGAGTAGGAGGAGTATGGAACAGGCAGCACCCTCAAATCTTCAGAAGTATGAGATGAACCCCAAAAACTTGGAAAGGTGGATCTCACACGTACCAACACAAACTATCCCGCAATTTAATTGATCCCCAAAGGTTTTTATTGAATAGCGGAACAGGAAATATGATCAAAAAAAGTGTATGTATCTCACACGTACAAAACCACACTAGGCCCCAATTACTATTGTTTGTACCCCTAAAAGGCTGAATGAGGAGTAGGAGGAGTATGGAACAGGCAGCACCCTCAAATCTTCAGAAGTATGAGATGAACCCCAAAAACTTGGAAAGGTGGATCTCACACGTACCAACACAAACTATCCCGCAATTTAATTGATCCCCAAAGGTTTTTATTGAATAGCGGAATAGGAAATATGATCAAAAAAAGTGTATGTATCTCACACGTACAGAAGCACACTAGGCCCCAATTACTATTGTTTGTACCCCTAAAAGGCTGGATGAGGAGTAGGAGGAGTTTGGAACAGGCAGCACCCTCAAATCTTCAGAAGTATGAGATGAACCCCAAAAACTTGGAAAGGTGGATCTCACACGTACCAGCACAAACTATCCCGCAATTGAATTGATCCCCAAAGGTTTTTATTGAATAGCGAAATAGGAAATATGATCAAAAAAAGTGTATGTATCTCACACGTACAAAACCACACTAGGCCCCAATTACTATTGTTTGTACCCCTAAAAGGCTGAATGAGGAGTAGGAGGAGTATGGAACAGGCAGCACCCTCAAATCTTCAGAAGTATGAGATGAACCCCAAAAACTTGGAAAGGTGGATCTCACACGTACCAACACAAACTATCCCGCAATTTAATTGATCCCCAAAGGTTTTTATTGAATAGCGGAATAGGAAATATGATCAAAAAAAGTGTATGTATCTCACACGTACAAAACCACACTAGGCCCCAATTACTATTGTTTTTACCCCTAAAAGGCTGGATGAGGAGTAGGAGGAGTTTGGAACAGGCAGCACCCTCAAATCTTCAGAAGTATGAGGGGAACCCCAAAAACTCGGAAAGGTGGATCTCACACGTACCAACACAAACTATCCCGCAATTTAATTGATCCCCAAAGGTTTTTATTGAATAGCGGAATAGGAAATATGATCAAAAAAAGTGTATGTATCTCACACGTACAAAACCACACTAGGCCCCAATTACTATTGTTTGTACCCCTAAAAGGCTGAATGAGGAGTAGGAGGAGTATGGAACAGGCAGCACCCTCAAATCTTCAGAAGTATGAGATGAACCCCAAAAACTTGGAAAGGTGGATCTCACACGTACCAACACAAACTATCCCGCAATTTAATTGATCCCCAAAGGTTTTTATTGAATAGCGGAATAGGAAATATGATCAAAAAAAGTGTATGTATCTAACACGTACAGAAGCACACTAGGCCCCAATTACTATTGTTTGTACCCCTAAAAGGCTGGATGAGGAGTAGGAGGAGTTTGGAACAGGCAGCACCCTCAAATCTTCAGAAGTATGAGATGAACCCCAAAAACTTGGAAAGGTGGATCTCACACGTGCCAACACAAACTATCCCCCAATTTAATTGATCCCCAAAGGTTTTTATTGAATAGCGGAATAGGAAATATGATCAAAAAAAGTGTATGTATCTCACACGTACAAAACCACACTAGGCCCCAATTACTATTGTTTGTACCCCTAAAAGGCTGAATGAGGAGTAGGAGGAGTATGGAACAGGCAGCACCCTCAAATATTCAGAAGTATGAGATGAACCCCAAAAACTTGGAAAGGTGGATCTCACACGTACCAACACAAACTATCCCGCAATTGAATTGATCCCCAAAGGTTTTTATTGAATAGCGGAATAGGAAATATGATCAAAAAAAGTGTATGTATCTCACACGTACAAAACCACACTAGGCCCCAATTACTATTGTTTGTACCCCTAAAAGGCTGAATGAGGAGTAGGAGGAGTATGGAACAGGCAGCACCCTCAAATCTTCAGAAGTATGAGATGAACCCCAAAAACCCCAAATATCATTCAGCTCTGCTGCAGGCCACAATTTAATTTTTTTTTAACCCAAGGCTGTATATTGAATAGTGGAATAGAAAAAAAGTGTATGATTTTTGAAACCACTCAATAATAGCACATGTGAACTGAACACAGCAGTGTATGATCAGTCAGCACAGCACAGCTGAAGGAAAAACGCTGCACACAGTGCCTGATAGAAAAATACTTTTCTCCCTCCTCCTCAGTGGGCAAAAAAGATTGTGTTCACTGCACCCCAAAAAGATTGTGTTCACTGCACCCCACACACAGCAAAATGGATGTGGACCACTGACACCTGCCTATCTCCTATCCCACCCCACACAGCAATATTGATTGTAGTTTGTAGAACACACTGACCCTAAAAATCAGCAGACTCTCTCCCTAAAAGGATTGATAAGATCGTAGATCGGTCACTGCAAACCCCACCCCACACAGCAATATCGATTGTAGTTTGTAGAACACACTGACCCTAAAAATCAGCAGACTCTCTCCCTAAAAGGATTGATAAGATCGTAGATCGGTCACTGCAAACCCCTCCCACACAGCAAAATCGATCATAGAAAACTGACCCTAAAAATCAGCAGACTCTCTCCCTAAAATGCCTACAACTCGCCCTGCTTAACACACTCCGACCTGTCCCTCAATTCTATCCGGACACAAATGTTTTTTTTTCCTGTCTGTCCCTAATCAGCAGCCAGCACGTTGATGTGTGCTCTTTCCCTGAACTAAACAGCAGAATGACGCCGCAGCGGCGTTGCCTCGAACTTATAAAGACTTGGTCACATGCTTCAGAGGGCCAATCACAGCTACTAATACATTTGTAGGCATGGCTGGGATGGCTTAAGGCACACCAGTTAAGCGCTTGTTGATTGGCTGTTGAAAGCCCGCCATGAAAAGCGCGCCAAAGCATGCAAAACCCGGAAATAAAATGACCGAACACGGATTTTTACCCGAACATACAGTAAAGTTTTCGGGTCCGTGTTCGGGTAACAAAAATCCAATTATTTGGTACGAACACGAATAATACAGTCCTTGTTCGCTCAACCCTACTATTGAATAAAAACCCATTTGAATGAAAAACTGAAAATTAATGATTTTTCCCTAAAAACTGAAAAATTATTATTTTCCCCTTAAATTGGTGCTTTTTGAATAGCAGATTAGAACAGCAGTGTCTAAACACTGTATGTCACATTTTTTTTTTAATCCAGATTAAGCAGACACATATACACTGAGCTTTCATTACATGGCCACTGCACTCCACACACCGCCCACCTAACAGACTGATAAAAGTTTTTTTTTTCTCCCTCCTCCTCACTGGGCTCAGGTCTGGGCAAAAAGATTGTGCACTGCACCCCCACACAATAAAATCGATGTAGATCGCTGTCTGATTAAAGAAGATTCTTCCTATTCTTTCCCTGAAAGCAATCTCCAGCCTGCCCCTATAATAATCTCCTATCTCTCCCTCAGCAGCATCAGGAACTTCTCCCTACAGTAGTTAGAGCAGAGTGACGTGCGGCGCTATGTGACTCCAGCTTATATAGAGGCTGGGTCACATACTGCACTGGCCAATCACAGCCATGCCATTAGTAGGCATGGCTGTGATGGCTTCTAAGGGCACACTAGTTAAATGCTTGTTGATTGGCTGCCCTGCAGCTGTTGAAACCGCGCCATTAAAACCGCGCCAAAACATGAAATAAATTACCGAACAACGGACTGTATCCCGAACATACAGTAAAATGTTCGGGTCCGTGTCCGGGTACCGAACACCCAAAAGTCCGGTATGATCCCGAACAATACAGTCCATGTTCGCTCAACCCTAGTTTCTACCCAAACCCAAACAAAATTTACATCCTTTTTTTACCACAAATAGAGCTTTCTTTTATTGGTTACCTCTGCGGTTTTTCATTTTTTGCAATATATAAACGAAAAAAGACCAAAAAATGTTCTACCTTTTCCTATAACAAATATCCAATAAACTAAATTTTTGTCATACATTTAGGCCAAAATGTATTTAGCTACATGTCTTGGATAAAAAAAACCCTCAATAAGCGTATTTTTATTGGTTTGCGCAAAAGTTATAGCGTCTACAAACTATTGGAATTTAGGTATCTTTTACTTTCATTTCTTAAAGTGCTAAGATGGCAGGGCAGTACAACCCCCCCCCCCCCCCCAAATTACCCCTTTTTGGAAAGTAGACACTCCAAGGAATTTCCTGAGAGGCATGTTGAGCCCATTGAATATTTCATTTTTTTTGTCACAGGTGTTTGAAAAATCTATATATATATATATAGGGTCAGAGGCCTAGGCGGGAAGGGAAAGGAAAGGAAGAAAGAGCAAGAGGCGAGTGGGACAAAGAAGGAGAAATGGAGACGTAGTAAGGAAGGCTGTTGATAAACGGGGGGACTCCACGAGAGGGAGCCCAATAAACTATGGCACCTGAAAACTGGGCACCGCGTGATATTCACGAAACAAGCACAGACTATGCTTAACCTATTGGGGGTGGAGATGAGTAGGTAGGTGAGAACTAAGGGATGAGTCCGGCAACACAGCAGACAATGGTATCATACATTAGTACACCTTGAATAACAATAAGCATATAGCTTAAGTGCCTTCCACACAGCAATGGCAGAACCCCGATTCAAGAAAACAAATGGGGGAGAGAACACCGGTAGCATAAATAACAAAAAACTTACAACAGTATAGCATACAAGGGGTGCCCCACAGCACATCACCACAGGGGTTGACAGCCCAGGGCCCCCCGGACACCCAGGCGCAAAGAAACCCTGCATCCCCGCCACAAACAAAGGATATGAGGTGGAGCGGTGCCCCCGCCATGAACAGGGACACACACCGTCATTGACATCAGGGGAAAGTAAGCAGAAGCTGCAAAAAGTAGACAGAGACCCTGAGCTTGGTGCAGCAGGACCATGACCCCCCCCCAAACCCAAGCTGTCAGATAAAGCAGCAAAGGGCAGGAGCAGGTTAGGTCTGAAGGAGGCACAGCCAGTAGCGATGAGAAGAGGTATGCCAAGGCAGAGAAGAATCAGTACAGTGTAACGGGCCGCAAAGGCAAAGTCAGTAAGAGAAGTGGCATAGACAGCAATCAGTCCTCCGGGGATAGGGAAGGCCGAGCCCCACGTCTCATAGAGGCAGATCTGGAGCTTGGGCACCGCCACCTCTGCGTAAGAGAGCCAGGGATCTGTAGCTGCATACGATCATCCGGGGGGTCTAGCCAGTTCGGTATATCCACTGAAGCATGTCCCAGGAAAGAGAAAAATTCAGGCAGTTGATCAGGATCAGAGAGCACAAATTTGCGGGCATTGCAGGTCACTTTGATACTGAAGGGGTGTCCCCATGTGTATGTGGCCCCAATTTGGCGGAGCAAGTCCAGCAGAGGGCGGACCACCCTCCACATGTGCAGGGTATTACGAGAGAGGTCAGGGCATAAGTGTATAGAGGAACCATCAAAGTCCAGGGGCCCTGCTTGCCATGCCTTCATCATAATGTCTTCCTTCAGGGGGTAATAATGAACCCTGCATAGCACATCAGGCGGGCGGCCCTCCCTGCCACCACCTGGCCCCCCCACCCTATGGACCCTGTCCAGTTTGCTATGGGTGGATGGTTCCCCCACCCAGTACCTGGTTCAAGATGGCAATCACCGTAGGCCTCAGGTCTGCTCCAGAGGTGGTCTATGGGAGGACCTGGAGCCGAATAATGTTTCCTGTGACTCCTATTTCCGCATTCCTCTATGCTGCGCTGGTGCTGTCTTAGGTGGTGGAGGTGGTGCCAGAATGTGGATTCCATTGCAGCTATGCGAGACTCATGGTCCCCTTGGGTGGTGGTAATGGCTGACACAACTGCTTCAATCTTAGAGACCTGCTGCCTTAGGACATCCAATTCAGTATGTAGGGACAGTTCCATTTTTGATGCCCATGATTCAAAGTCTGACCGAAAGGCTGACAAGAGGGCCGCTGCTTTGGATTTGATGGTCCCCCCAGCGGGTGGGTGATCATTGCCCCGGCAGAGGTAGAGGCACAGGGTGGCTTGAGAGTTGAGGGCACTGTCTCTGGATAGGGAGCCTGTCCGCCATGTCCCGAGTCCTTGCCTGAGTTAGAATGCAGCGCAGTTGGGGGAGGAGGCTTGCCTTTACCTGCAGCATGGCTGGGCGCCATCTTGTCCGGACTAGTAGACCGAGGTTCCGGGGGTGCTGTGCAGAGCAGGTAGCGCTGGATCAAGCTCTGCTGGAGTTCCGCATGGTCAGCGGGGTCTAAGCTCTCCGCCGACATGCAGATCGTAGGTTTTGCTGGCTGGGAAAGCTGTCTGCTGGAGCTGGATGGTCCTCCTCGGTACATCGCTGGCCACACCCCCGTTTATCATGTTTTGCAAGTAAAACGAGGCAACAGGAAAAAGGTATGCCACCGTATATGAAGCTTAGATCTGTTGCTCCAGCCACTGGGTGTCATTCGGATGTGGATCCCAGGTCTACTGTCCTAAACATTGATTGCTGTAGATGCTGGTTATCCCCAAGAGGGGCAAGCTCCCTGGATGAGTGAGGCACAAGAGGGGGAGCACATTTATGGAACACCAGAAATCAGCACTTATATAAAGAATTACAGTGCCTTGCGAAAGTATTCGGCCCCCTTGAACTTTTCGACCTTTTGCCACATTTCAGGCTTCAAACATAAAGATATAAAACTGTAATTTTTTGTGAAGAATTAACAACAAGTGGGACACAATCATGAAGTGGAACGAAATTTATTGGATATTTCAAACTTTTTTAACCACTTCCCACCCGCCCTATTACAAAATGACGGCGGGAATGTGGTTGTGTTATCCTGACCGGACGTCATATGACGGCGGCAGGATAACACAGCTCTGGGCGCCCCCCGGAGGCGCGCAGAGCAGCGATCGGTGATGCGAGGTGTCAGTCTGACACCCTGCATCTCCGATCTCGGTAAAGAGCCTCTGACGGAGGCTCTTTACCATGTGATCAGCCGTGTCCAATCACGGCTGGTCACATAGTAAATAGGAACAGCCGTTGATCGGCTTTCCTTAGTTTGTGCCTGACAGGCACGAGCAAAGGAGCGCCGATCGGCGGCTCCCCTAACAGGGGGGGGGGGGGTCGGCACTGGTAATCAGATCATTGATTACCAGTGCAGACCCTCGGGGGGGGGGGATGCCACTAGATCCACCAGGGATGCCCACTATGACCCCAGGGATGCCCACTATGACCCCAGGGATGCCCACTATGGCCACCAAGGATGGCAATCAGGGCTCAGGGAGCCCCCCATTGCCCTCCCCATCAGTGATGCCCACCAGTGTCCTCCCTATCAGTGCTGCCCACAAGTGCCCATCATTGCCATCCTTTAGTGTCGCCCACCAGTGCCCATTATTGCCCACCAGTGCCGCCTATCAGTGCCCATTAGTGCCCATCAGTGCCGCCCGTCAGTGCCACCCATCAGTGCCCATCAGTGCCCACCAGTGCTGCCTATCAGTGCCAATTAGTGCCCGTCAGTGCCACCTATCAGTGCCCATCAGTGCCACCTATCAGTGCCCATCAATGCCGCCTATCAGTGCCCAGCAGTGCCGCCTATCAGTGCCCACCAATGCTGCATATCTGTGCTACCTATCAGTGCCGCATATCAGTGCCGCCTATCAGTGCCGCCTATCAGTGCCACCCCATCAGTGCCACCCCATCAGTGCCACCCCATCAGTGCCTCCTCATCAGTGCCTGTCAGTGCAGTCTCATCAGTGCTCATCAGTGCAGGAAAAAACGTATTTATTTACAAAATTGTATAACATAAACAAAAAAACTTTTTTTTTTTTTCAAACTTTTTGGTCTTTTTTTATTTGTTTAGCAAAAAGTAAAAATCGCACAGGTGATCAAATACCACCAAAAGAAAGCTCTATTTGTGGGGGGAAAATGACATAAATTTGGTGTAGGTACAGTGTTGCATGACCGCGCAATTGTCATTCAAATTGCAACAGCGCTAAAAGGGAAAAATTGGCATGGGCAGGAAGGGAGGGAAGTGCCCTGTATTAAAGTGGTTAACAAATAAAAAACTGAAAAATTGGGCGTGCAAAATTATTCAGCCCCTTTTACTTTCAGTGCAGCAAACTGTCTCCAGAAGTTCAGTGAGGATCTCTGAATGATCCAATGTTGACCTATATGACTAATGATGATAAATAGAATCCACCTGTGTGTAATCAAGTCTCCGTATAAATGTACCTGCACTGTGATAGAGGTCCGTTTAAAGCGCATAGAGCATCATGAAGAACAAGGAACACACCAGGCAGGTCCGAGATACTGTTGTGGGGAAGTTTAAAGCCGGATTTGGATACAAAAAGATTTCCCAGGCTTTGAACATCCCAAGGAGCACTGTGCAAGCGATATTGAAATGGAAGGAGTATCAGACCACTGCATATCTACAAAGACCTGGCCGTCCCTCTAAACTTTCAGCTCATACAAGGAGAAGACTGATCAGAGATGCAGCCAAGAGGCCCATGATCACTCTGGATGAACTGCAGAGATCTACAGCTGAGGTGGGAGACTCTGTCCATAGGACAACAATCAGTCGTATACTGCACAAATCTGGCCTTTATGGAAGAGTGGCAAGAAGAAAGCCATTTCTTAAAGATATCCACAAAAAGTGTTGTTTAAAGTTTGCCACAAGCTGGCCTGGGAGACACACCAAACATGTGGTAAAAGGTGCTCTGGTCAGCTCCCTGGAAGCTCAGGTCCTGAATCTAGGGAAGCAGCTGGCAACACTGAGACGAATGTCCATACCGGAGGAGAGCCAGGATCGTACCAGTCAGGTGCAGGCAGGGGTCTGCACAGAGGTGGGCGGAGTATTGGAGGTGCAGGCATCAGAGCAGAGTAGAGGGGTGACAGTTAGGAGGGGTAGAAGGGAACAAGGCAAGGAGGCTGATCCTGGGCTGGAGCACCCCAATAGATACGCCCCGTTGTGTGATGTTGGGGAAACCAGTCAGGGACCAGCATTGCTGGAGCAGAGCGACGCCCCTGGTTGCCAGGGGAAGAACTCCTCCAGTGAGGCCGGGAGAAAGGGAAAGGAAAGACAGGTGCTGGTGGTAGGGGACTCAATTATTAGAAGGACAGATAGTGTAATCTGTGACAAAGACCGTGTGCGCCGAACAGTCTGTTGTTTGCCGGGCACTCGGGTTCGGCACATCGCAGATCGGGTGAACAGATTATTGGGTGGGGCTGGGGAAGACCCAGCTGTCATGGTACACGTGGGTACCAATGACATAGGCAGAGGAAGACGGAGAGTCCTAAACGATTTCAGGGACTTAGGTGCTAAGTTGAGGACTAGGACCTCCAAGGTAGTATTTTCCGAAATACTACCTGTACCTCGAGCCACACCAGAGAGGCAGCGGGAGATTAGGGAAGTTAACGAGTGGCTGAGGAGCTGGTGTAGTAAGGAGGGTTTCGGGTTCCTGGAGAACTGGGCCGACTTCTCAGTCGGTCACCGGCTCTTTGGTAGGGACAGATTGCACCTAAATGGGGTGGGTGCAGCCGTACTGGGTGCGAGGATGGCCAAAAAGTTTGAGGGGCTTTTAAACTAGGGAATGGGGGGGAGGGTACAGATGTAGAATTAGCCAGTGGAAAGCAAGTTTCAGAGGGCAGAAATGGGGGCATTAGCGGTAGGGTGTTCGGAGCTCCTATACCCAGGGTGGGTACAGGGAAAAATCAAGAGAGCAGCCTAAAAACATCAAAATTACGAGGCTTGTATACCAATGCCAGAAGCCTGGCCAACAAGATGGGAGAGCTGGAGCTGCTGATGTTTGAGGAGGACTTAGATTTTGTGGGGATAACTGAGACTTGGTTTGACAGCTCTCATGACTGGATGGCGACCATTCAGGGGTATTCCCTTTATCGCAGAGATAGAGAGGGTAAAAAAGGGGGAGGGGTATGTTTGTATATTAAGAACAGTATACAGGTAAATATGAGGGATGATATTAATAATGGAGCTAAGGACGAGGCAAAATCCCTATGGGTAGAGCTTCAAAGGAAAGGCACGGTGGGGAAGGTAATATTGGGCGTATGCTATAGGCCCCCCAACCAGAGGGAGGAGGGTGAGGCGGACCTCATGTTACAGATAGGATTGGCAGCAAGGATGGGAAATGTCATTATAATGGGGGACTTTAATTATCCTGATATAGACTGGGCAGAAGGAACCGCGCATTCAGCCAAGGCTCGGTAGTTCCTAAATGTTTTGCAGGACAATTTCATGGGTCAGATGGTGAATGCACCGACAAGAAACAATGCGGTACTTGACCTACTGATTACCAAAAATATAGACCTGCTCACGGATATAGAAATACGGGACAACTTAGGGAACAGTGACCATAGGTCAATTGGTTTCAGTATTAATTACAGTAATAGGAAACACAAGGGTAATATAAGGACGCTGAATTTCAAAAGAGCCAATTTCCCTAAACTGCGCTCACTGCTAGAAAATATCAAATGGGATAAAACCCTGGGAACAAAGAACACGGAGGAAAAATGGGAGTGCTTCAAGAGCCCCTTAACAAGGGGGTGGGCCAGTGCATTCCACAGGGAAATAAATTTAAAAGAGCAAAACTAAACCCTGGGTGGCTAAACTCCAACATAAAAATGTATATTAGAGCTAAAGAAAAGGCCTTCAAAAAATACAAGACTGAGGGGTCATTGGCAGCATTTAAGCACTACAAAGAGTGTAATAAGAAATGTAAAGACGAAATCAGGGCGGCTAAAATAGAACACGAGAGACATATAGCGGAGGAGAGTAAAAAGAACCCCAAGAAGTTCTTTAAGTATATAAACAGTAGGAAAGCGAGGCCAGAGCACATTGGCCCCATAAAAGATGACAAAGGAAAAATGGCCACAGAGGACAGAGAAAAGGCGGAAGTGTTAAATAATTTATTTTCTTCAGTCTTCACAAAGGAATCGGGGGGCTACACGAACCTCGCTTGTAAGGCCGAACTAAATAATACACCTCAGGAAGTGCCGCCATGGCTAACAGAGGATAGACTTAGAGCTAAACTAGAGAAACTTAACATAAATAAGTCCCCGGGACCGGATGGCTTGCACCCAAGGGTTCTTAATGAGCTCAGCCAGGTGATTGCCAGACCATTATTCTTGATCTTTAAGGATAGTTTACAGATGGGTATGGTGCCAGCTGATTGGAAAAAAGCCAACGTGGTACCAATATTTAAAAAGGGGCCGAGATATATCCCGGGTAACTATAGGCCGGTCAGCCTAACATCAGTAGTCTGCAAAATTTTGGAGGGGATGATAAGGGACCACATACAAGACTTTAGTAATGAAAACGGTATTATTAGTAGCAATCAGCATGGATTCATGAAAAATCGTTCTTGCCAAACCAATCTATTAACCTTCTACGATGAAGTGAGCTGCCACCTAGATAAAGGTAAGCCTGTGGATGTGGTGTATCTGGACTTTGCAAAGGCCTTTGACACCGTTCCCCACAAACGCTTACTGTACAAACTAAGGAAGGTAGGTATGGACCATAAGGTGAGTACCTGGATAGAGAACTGGCTCCAGGGGAGAGTACAGAGGGTGGTGATTAATGGGGAGTACTCGGATTGGGTGGGTGTGGAAAGTGGGGTCCCCCAGGGTTCTGTCCTGGGACCAATCCTGTTTAATTTATTCATAAATGATCTAGAGGAGGGGATATCTAGTACAATCTCAGTATTTGCAGATGATACTAAACTAGGCATGCCAATATCTTCTATGCAGGATGTGGAAATCTTGCAAGCAGACCTGAACAAAATAACGGGGTGGGCAACTACATGGCAGATGAGATTTAATGTAGAAAAATGTTAAGTAATGCACTTGGGGGCCAGAAACCAGAAAGCAAGCTACTCACTAGGGGGGGAACCTCTGGGTGAGTCTAGGATGGAAAGGGACCTGGGGGTACTGGTAGACAACAGGCTTGGCAGTGGCATGCAATGCCAAGCCGCCGCAAGCAAAGCCAACAGAATACTGGGTTGTATAAAAAAGGGGATTCACTAAAGAAATAAAGAGATTATTCTTCCACTCTACAAGACTCTGGTCCGGCCACATCTGGAGTATGCTGTCCAGTTCTGGGCACCGGTCCTCAGGAAGGATGTGCTGGAACTGGAGAAAGTCCAGAGAAGGGCAACAAAAATAATTAGGGGAATGGAGGACATCAGCTATGAGGAAAGACTACAAGCACTGAACCTATTCTCTCTGGAGAAGAGACGATTGAGGGGGGATATGATATCAATGTACAAATACTGTACTGGCGACCCTAGCATAAGGAACAAACTATTCAGAGAAAGGAGATACAATAAGACACGTGGCCACTCACTAAAACTTGAGGAAAGGCGGTTTAACCTTAAAGTGCGTAAGGGGTTCTTCACTGTAAGAGCAGTAAGGATGTGGAATTCTCTTCCACAAGCAGTCGTATCAGCGGGGAGCATTGATAGTTTCAAAAAACTATTGGATAGACACCTTAAAGACCACAACATACAGGGGTATACAATGTACGGTTAAAAGCAAACACACACACACACATCATAGGTTGCATGACGTTAAACGTTATGTTTGGCGTAAAAGCAACACAGCTCATCACCCTGAGCACACCATCCCCACTGTCAAACATGGTGGTGGCAGCATCATGGTTTGGGCCTGCTTTTCTTCAGCAGGGACAGGGAAGATGGTTAAAATTGATGGGAAGATGGATGGAGCCAAATACAGGACCATTCTGGAAGAAAACCTGATGGAGTCTGCAAAAGACCTGAGACTGGGACGGAGATTTGTCTTCCAACAAGACAATGATCCAAAACATAAAGCAAAATCTACTATGGAATGGTTCACAAATAAACACATCCAGGTGTTAGAATGGCCAAGTCAAAGTCCAGACCTGAATCTAATCGAGAATCTGTGGAAAGAACTGAAAACTGCTGTTCACAAACGCTCTCTGTCCAACCTCACTGAGCTCGAGCTGTTTTGCAAGGAGGAATGGGCAAAAATTTCAGTCTCTCGATGTGCAAAACTGATAGAGACATACCCCAAGCGACTTACAGCTGTAATCGCAGCAAAAGGTGGGGCTACAAAATATTAACTTGAGGGGGCTGAATAATTTTGCACGCCCAATTTTTCAGTTTTTTATTTGTTAACAAAGTTTGAAATATCCAATAAATTTCGTTCCACTTCATGATTGTGTCTCACTTGCTGTTGATTCTTCACAAAAAAATACAGTTTTATATCTTTATGCTTGAAGCCTGAAATGTGGCAAAAGGTCGAAAAGTTCAAGGGGGCTGAATACTTTCGCAAGGCACTGTAATTGGAGCACTATAAAGAGCACTTGTCAATTTAAATGAGTATGATGAACTTTTAAAGGAACTGTTTTTCATGCATTTTTATTCTTCATTTTTACACATTTTTATTCTGCAAGTAGTCTTCTGTGTACAAAGCACAGTTGTGAAGCACTTTACTAAAGAGCACCAGTCACTTTTCTGGATCACTGTTTTGATCAGGAGTAATTTTATTAATGATAGTAATTTGTTGCTTTTATTTTGTGTTTACTTGCATTCACGTTTACCAAACACTGGCTATGTACCTACAGCATCTTATTTATTTATTTGAGCATAAAGCACTTTATGGTACACAATTATAACCCTTCCAGAAGCATATTTACATTGCTAAGCAGTGCCTTAACCACTATACTCCTTTTCCACTACCAAAAACATTCCCTTTTTTAGGGGTGTTTTGTAGGGGGACAGCAGCTTCTAAGGTTTGACCCAACATCACACACTGCGTGGTACTAGCCTTTAGCTTTTTGATAGTTATTTTTGGTATGATCATCTGTATTTTAAGCAGATATAGGGTATAGCAATGGGTGCTAAGTATGTACCTAGTGCTGCAAACCTTTTTAGGACCCAATGGGAAGAGCAAACACTATGCAACGACAGACCAGAACTGCTAATTATGTATAAAATATATACAGTATCAATGATATATTATTTATATGGGCAGGAGATGATGATAGCCTGTTACAGTTGGGCCAGAAACTCAACAAGAAAAATCTTAATCTTTTATTAAAAATAGATGTAATTAAAATCAACTTTTTGGACTTGGAGATATGACATAAAGGAGGATTGAAGACCAAAACTTATTTTAAACCAGTTAATAGAAACAGCTATTCCCCAATGAATAGCTGTCAATACAAACCATGGCTTATTAACATACTGAAAGGCCAATTGGTAAGATTGAGGAGACATTACACAGAAAAAAATTATTATGAAGAACAAGCCGGGTCATGACCCCCAGGTTCACCCTGCTCACGAGGAGAGTTCCCAAAGAGACAGTACAGGCACGGATGGATGGAGCAAAAGGAGAGCCAGATAACGAGCCAAGGCCAGAGCAGGCAGCAGGCAAACGTAATTAGGAGAACTAGCCGAGTCAGTACACAAGAGATCAGTCCAGGAGAAGTCAGGTAGGAATAATAACACATAAAGGGCTCAGGAACAAGTGTTGCTCAAGCAACTAGAAACTGGTCTGAGTGGGATTTAAATAGAGAGACACATGGGAGGCTGGACAGGAAGTAGCAGGAAGCAAGGAAGGTATAGTAACCATCAGGTGAAGCAGGCGACTACCATAGCTGCTCAGTCAGTGCAGCAAGAGCAGAGCAAAGGCTTGTGGAACCACAGGTGCCAGCAGACCTACAGCAACAAAAGGTAAAAAAACGTATGTAAACAGTAAGACACTGTCCGCAGCTGATCTGTGACAGTACCCGCCCCCCCCCCCCCCGCTTACGAGGTCTCCCTACACGTCAGGGACTGGCTTGGAGGGAAATTTCCAATGAAAATTGGTCACCAAGCGTGGGGCTGAGACATCTACAGCAGGAATCCAGGAATCTCCTTTGGGCCGTAGCCCTTCCAATCAATAAGATAAAGTAACTTACCCCGGGAGTATTGGGCGTCCAATATTTCTTTAATCTCATATTGACCTGTGGTGTCTGCAACAGGGGCAGGGTGAGAGGAAGGACGAGAGAAGCGATTGAGGATCAGTGGCCTGAGCAGGGAGACATGAAAGGCATTGGGGATCCTGAGGTGAGGGGGTAGGCGGTGCTTGAAAGCAACTGGATTGATCTGATGGAGAATTGGAAAGGGACCAATGAAACAAGGAGCAAATTTCATCAAGGGCACCTGGAGTCAGATGTGCTTGGTAGACAGCAAACTCTATCGCCATGTAGGAACTTAGGACCAGGGCAACAATGACGATCTGCTACCAATTTATGCCTGGAAGCAGACAAATGAAGATTCTTTTCTTCTGGGCGGTACTGGACGTACAGCTACCACGCCCCCTAGACGCCGGATTTTCACTACACGCGGGACGCCGTGGTTTTATTGAATCTTTTGGCTTTTACTGATGTGATTGTTGCAAGTACTTATTCTATACTGAATTACTCTATGTGCTCTTCATTTCCTCTTCACATACATGGTTGGTAATACCCCTGGAGTTCCAATGCAAGAGGTTACAGCAGACACGCATCCTTTTTCCTGATTTTTAAAGGAGGGGATACATCGGTATTTACATCTAAGCGTGTGTGGCCTTTCCATTAAGTTGGAGGCCTATGCTTCTGGTAAGCAGCCAATCCATACATTTGTCACGGGTGTATTCCTGCTCCATCCCCTCCTTGGGATTCAAGCCTCCTTTCTATCCCTGTCCCCCCTGGATTATTGCTGGATTTTTATGTTTCTTTCAATGGACTTCTTTTTCACATAGATGCATGATTTATGTCAATAAGTTGATGTATTATATGGTTTACACTATATATGGTAGTGCTACACTAATTGCATTTAATAGGCAAACTCTATCGCCAGGTAGGAACTTAGGACCAGGGCGACAATGACGATCTGCTGCCAATTTATGCCTGGAAGCATACAGATGAAGATTCTTAGAAACTTCTTTCCAGATTGAGTTGAAGGTCCTTTGAGTTTTGGCTGCTGCTGGTACGAGAGAAGACATCAGAACAGGAAAGGGAATGGACGGATGCTGCCCATTAACAGTGAAGAAGGGAGATTTTCCAGTACTGGCATTGGAGTGGGGGGTTTAAGGCAAACTCTGCCCAGGGTATAAGGTCCACCCAGTCACCTTGGTGGACTGAGACGAAGGCACAGAGATAACGTTCTACATTTTGATTGACACGTTCTGTTAGCCCATTGGTTAGGGGATGAAAGGCAGATGAGAAATCCAATTTAATCCTGAAGGAGCTGGCCAAGGCTTTTCCAAAACCGAGCAGTAAATTGAACTCCCCTGTCAGATACAATGTATACCAGGATGTCCAGAGATATTGGAGTCATGTGCCCACTCAAGGAGTTTGGGATGAAGTGTAGGCACCACAAATGTATTACCTGAAGGAGGCTGTGTGGGCAGAAGCTGAGTAGTGGCTAAAATTCAGAGCGAAGGGATGATGGGGCCAGGTTCTAGGTGATTCCTGGAATCATTGACATCAAACAGCCTGGACAAGGTATCAGCATGAACATTTTTGGCACCAGAATGAAAAGTAATGTTGAAATTGAAAAGAAAAAGCTCTGCAGCTGATCTGTGACAGTTACCACCCTGAGGGCTCTTTCACACGGGCGTTCCGAATGTCCGTATATCACCCCATCCATTTGCAGGTGATATACGGACATAATGCATGTCAATGGGATTGCGGATGTCAGCGGATGACCATCCGCTGACATCCGATTTGTGTTCTTTCAGTTCTGTTCCGTTTTTTGGAACGGAACAGAACCCTATTTTTCTTCTGTTAAAAAAAACGGAACGGATGCAAAATCGGATGTCAGCGGTGTCATCCGCTGACATCCGCAATCCCCATAGACATACATTATGTCCGTATATCATCCGCAAACAGATGGGATGATATGCGGACATACAGACCGGATGACACAAATGTCATCCGTGAAAAAAAAAAAAGTGCCGCAGCGGAAGAAGAAATGGGAGCGGCCTTGTGAAAGAGCCCTGAGTAAATCTGAATCTCCCTGGATTTATGATATGCAAACTCTTACACCTCTGGGTCATAACATCACATTTTGACTTGAATTGCTTTATTTCAGACTATTATTTTACATTTTCATCTATCTAGTCTATTTTATTATTCATCTCTGTGAATGACTTCAGCCATTTTAGGTGTACCACTACATACTGTATATTATTGACTTCTTGTCCAGCTTTGTTGACATCTGGATGATCTGTTTTATATTATGCAGTATTTTGACACTGTATCCTCTTCTCTGGCACATAACATGTATATATTACTTAACCGCTAGGGATATCTTTTTGGGTGTTTTTGATATTATTAAAGGTTATTTATATATATTTTGAGTCCTTGGGTTATCCTTATCTATCCCCTCCTTTTTTTATTTATTTTACATATTTCACACGTGCTTAGGCTCTGGATAATTTTGAATATATATAATCTTAATAATAATAATTTTTTCATTTTTTATTTTATACTTTTTGTTTGTTTTATCTTATTATTATTTAGAGATGTTTTATACTTTAAATAAATCCATATATTTGCCTTTGTATGATGCATTACTAGCCTTTACATTGAGAATTAATTTATGTTTGTACAGAGCTTATTATTTAGATGCATTATGCATTAATATGTTGACATCTATCAAGAGAGAAGCAGTGCTTTAACATTAGACTGTTAGATTACTGTGGTAACCAGTTGCTTTTTAGATTTATACCCCATTAACATTTTTCTTATAAGACATCACCATCTTATCTATGTATGTATCCAGATCTCCATGTGTTATATAGCCAGTTGTTTTGCTTGCGTCTATCTAGCAAGGTTACTTTGCAGTATAATCAAGGAAGCTCAGACCTCTGCAGTGTATAAATGTGCTTTTACTATACAAAAATGCTGTACATACAAAACTATTACAATATTAGGAATACAAAACAAGTCTGACAGATGTAACAATTCAGATGCCTAGCAAATAAGAAGAAACTATGGTAACAGTAGAAATATGTTTAACAGTTACTTAAAGCGGAGTTCCGGCCTCATTTTCTTCTTTTCTGATTCCTGTAGGGAAAAGCATGTTAAAAAAACAATTGGACATAAATTATTTTTTTTTTGGGGTCACTTACGTTATTTTTGGGGCATCTCTGTCTGACTTCCTCCTTCTGCGGCTGCGGCCCCGGACGTCACTTCCGGTTTCGCATTGCGCCCTGGGAGATTTGTGTCATCTATCCCAGGATGCAATGGGAATGGCTGGCCACTGATTGCAATCTACAGCGCATGCGCGAGATTGCGATCAGCATTCTGGGTAGCTAAAACCAGGAAGAAGGACACATGGGGGACACAGCGGCTTCAGACGCCCACACCGGAGATGGCTGCGCTCTTCAATCAATTTTAAAGGTAAGATTTTATCTATATTCATTTACTGTACTCTACTGTAATGTGGGAATAGTATTAGTGTAATTGGGGATAGCTTATGATTAGGGGGGGTATTTTTATCTCAAAAAAGTTTTTGTGGCCCGAACTCTGCTTTAACACCGGTCACTGTGTGTCTGTGATCTCTGTTGACAACGAGGACTCAGAATTCTTAAGCAGGTACTGGAGAATCAGGCGAAAGTGTCTTTTTATGGTCTGGCACAGACCTTGCTTCGTTGGTGTTAATGCATCATGGAGTCCTGTCCAGCTTATGTCTGACAACGCTTTTATATGTAAGGTTGCTTACCATAGTTACCAACAGAAAAACTTCTCTGTAGTTTTGAATTAGAGAGGCACTCTCAAATTCTACTCCAAAATTGCACTCTGGTATCATACCTGTTTACTGTAGCTATAGAGACAATAGAAACTGTCAACTTAATACAACAATGGTATCTAATTTCCCATTGTATCCAACAGCATTTGTTTGAGAATTATCTACTCAAACACAACTTGATTTTGTGTGTCTGTGAAAACTACTACACAGACTGTCCCATATAATTTTATGTCTGATTAATAAAAAAAAAGTCATATTTTTTTATCAAACACAACATACCAGTGGTTATTATAAGGAATTGAAATGCGTGTTTTTTTGTTGTATTTATACCTGGTTTCCATGGTAACTGGGAGCACATATATTTCAGTGATTGTCACCCAGCCTCCTACCCTTAAGAAAGTCACATGTCAGTGACGCAACACGCCAGGAGGAGCCAGGTGACGTCACTTTCGAGTGTGCCAGAGACCAGAAGTTCAGATTTGCCAGCATATTTCTCGTGTGTGACCCCGCGGTCTCACTTTATTGATTGCCAGAGCAATTTTTAATGTAAGTCTTAACAATAAATCTGTATATTACCACTACACTATCTGGATTTCTATTCTTATTCCATGTATTGGCTGTTTGAGCACCTTCTACCATTGAGTGATTACCCTATGGAGACTACTGATTCAACAGAGGTGTTGACATTGAGTGTTAAGGTGAGCGGCCATTGCACATAGTGGTTTCTGATTGTGTGGTTCACATATCACTGGAACTTCGGTGCCACTGCTTTTTTTGACAAATATGAGTTCATTATTATGAGGTAAGTGTGTGTGTGGGCTATGGCGCTACTCTGGATGTAGGTAGGTGGAATCTATTAAACCCAAAATCCTGGTATATGTAGAAAGATAATGTGGTGTATATCTTCAAATTAAACAGTTGGTACCAAATAACCCAGTACAATAAATACCATAAATATTATTAAGCGGGTGGATCAATATCCTCAATAAATAAATACAATAAATAGATGGATAATATCCAGTGCTGAGTGATAATTAATGGGTGGGTGGACCAATATCTCAGTCCACTGATGAGGTGCCTCAGTGTCTATGGTGAATTAGCTAACAATATCTATCCTACTTTCCAAAATAACAATATGATAACCCTAAAAATTGCTGTATATCACAAATGTGTGAACCAAAGTGCTGTGTGCAAGGGAAAAAAAATCCCTATAAATAAATGATAAATAAAGTCCAATAAATAGTATGATGCAATTGACTGTCAATACCAATGTGATATATGGCAACCAAAGCGTAAGGGAAAATTTCCCAAATGAAAGCCCAATAAGCTGTTTGGTGAAGAACTGTGCTTTCTGCTTGTGCCAGATAAGAATTATATTAAGGTGCTGGTACTGATGTGGGTTCTTGCTGTGCTTGGTGCGGTGCTCTCTTCCCCTTATGTAATTGCACTCACCACAATTCTTTCCCCGTAAAGGGGTAACGAGCCTTGCACAGCAAGTAGGTGTCTGGATGGTCCTACATTTCCCTCTAGGTGTTAGTAGATGGTCTACCCCCCCTGGTCCCTTGTGGATGTGTGTGTCCAACACACAGAACCTGGCTGCTGGGGTCCCATGGGCTTCAATCAAATGTTACCCCATATGAAGAAAGTAGACATTCCATAGCGTAATACTGTATACACTATTTATTAAATAAATAAATATCCACTCACAAGTATAGTTCTATGCGGCAAGCTGTGCTGGTATGGCGTCCGTGCCGGATTTCCAGGTTGCGGATGCGTTCCACGAGTTGGAACCACACTTACGGAAATGACAAAATGACACACTGTCCTGCCCATTTATTATGTTCATATTGAATTTATTATGCTTTGTTTATGTCTAAAATTCCTTTAACTATTTTTGTGTCACATATTGAGAGTTCACAATAATATCTTTACGCTTTATATCATTTTTTTAAGGATTTAGTGCCACTCCATTCCTAATTTATATTTGATTGGGTATGTGGCTCCACTACAGGTGTTGGCAGCTTGAATCCCTTTCTTATTCATAAGATATTTTTGTGTTTTTTTACACATTTATCCATTACTGTGTCATTATTTTTCTTTTGGAACACATTTTTTCTGTTTATTACACAGTGTAGCTCACAAGTTATTTTACTTTTCGATCTAACAGAAGCGTAGTCAGTAACAAGCAAAGGTCAGTAACAAATGTTTGCAAGTTGAGATCAAGTTTAAGCATAGTTGAGGGACAAGCCAAAGCCAGTATGAATGGTAGCAAAGATCTGGATGGCAGCAGGAGTGAAAGGAGTAAAATACTGGCCAGAAAAAAGCATAGTAGTCTGGCAAAGAGGAAGTGAAAAAGCATGGCTTAAATAGAAAGTTCACAAGAGGAGCAAGGAATTCTAGGGTCATCAGAAACAAGACAGAAAGTAAGTTTACCAAAGTAATCAGGCTAGGATTTGTCCAGTATCTCAGGTGGCTCAGCATAAATATCTACTGCCAGATGCAGTGGAGGTTATGGGTTCAGACAGTACTCCTTCTTTCCAGGATGTCCCCTGGATATCTTAGGGCCAGATTTCTAAAGAAACCTCTGGTGGAATTCCCTTGGTAATCTAGGGGCATGAACATTCTCCCCAGGTTCCAAAACATTTTCTTCTGACCCATATCTTTCCCAATAAACCAGATACTGTAATTTGTTCCTAAGATACTGGAATCAAAAGGAACGTGATAAAAGTTCTGTCTTGGAGTCATGAAACAATCCAAAGGGTTTCAACCTGAGCAGATTCAGGTATGATGCCCTTAAATCCAAACATCTTTCTTATAAATGAGGTTAATGTTCTTGGGAGAATGATGCAGAAGTGGGCCATTATTATACCCCTCTTTGGGAAAATTCAATGTCTTAGAACTTGTAGCTCCTAGGTAGTTCATTTGAGGCAGGATTGTGCTTTCATAGTTGCTTTTCTGGAGAGGCCCAGGCAATATCTGCGATAAGGCATCAGCCTTAACATCCCTTGATGCAGATCGATAGGAGATAACAAAATTGAATCTGAAAATGATCTTGAAATCTGGAAACAGCGACCAACATGCTTGTCTTGAAGACAATCTCTTGGCAGAACAAATTAATTCTAGCATTTTATGATCAGTGAGAACAGTTGAAAGCAGGCTGATTAGCCCCTTCCAGCAGATGCCTCCATTCAGAAAAAGCTTCCTTAATTGCCAGCAACTCCTTATTCAAAATGTCATCATTCTTTTTAGCTGAAGACATTAAGCAAGAGAAATAAACATAAGGATGAAGCTGCATCTTTTCTCCCCTGCGCTGAGAGTCAGCAGAGTCTGAAGCATACACTTCCACAATAAAAAGTAGTTAAAAATGGGGATGTACCAATAGTTGTGTGGAAGTGAAGAGTCTTTAGCTTACTAAAGGCAGTCTGTGTCTCAGGTGACCACACAAAGAGAATTCCTTTTTATTTCAAGAACTGAATCTGTGTTTGTTCAAACTCACTTATAAAGATTAATGTAAAGTTGGTTCTTCCTTAATTGTCCTCCAAGTTATCAGAAAAGATGAGAATATCATTCAGATATGCAATCACAAACTGGTCTAATAGATCACAAAACGCATCAATAACGAAGTGTTGAAAAGTTGCAGGAGTGTTGCAAAGGCCAAAACCTGTCCCAAGTACCTGAAATGTCCATATCTTATTCTAAAGACAGTTATCCATTTATCTCCTTGATGAATGCGGACAAAGTTATAGGCCCCCAGTAAGTCAAATATAGTAAAGATCTTGGAAGAACAGAGTCCTTCCAACACTTCAGAGATAAAGTAAAGTAGATAATGGTTTTTATTAGTGATTTTTTTCAAATCCCTGTACGCAAGGTGGAGTCCTTTTTTTGAACAAAGAACAAGGCTGCTCCTGCAGGAGACATTGAGTGTCTGATAAAGCCCTTGTCTAAGTTCTCATCAAGCCTCTCCCTGAGCACCTTAAAAGGAGAAGTATAGCCAAAGCTTTTTTTGGCTGTACTTCTATGGATCACAGGAGTGCTGTTAGTTCTGCACTCCTGTGACCTGTTTTTTTTCTTTAGCCCACTGTTAGCTGACGTCACAGAGCAGTCCAGGCTCTGAAAAGATCCCGACCCCATGGTCAGGATCCACCCAGATGCATGGACTGGCAGCTGGTTCAGCCTATTGGTGAGCCACTGAGAGCCCGAGCCAGCCACTCCCACCCCCTCCACAGCCCAGCGCTCCAGTGAACCCCGGAAGGGCAGAGCAGAGCAGAGAGCAACTGAGTGATCAGCGGTGTACGATTGCTCAGTTCTTGGTCAGAGAGCCAAAGAGGTACAGATGCAGCATGGTACCTATGCTGCATCCACCTAGGTTCTGACAGACTGAAAAGGTGACCAAAAGGGTATTTCTGCCCAAGGAGCAGTTCAATGGGCTAACCATATAGGCGATGAGGAAGTAATTTTATCATAGACGTCCAGAAACTCATGGTATTGTGGAGGCAGGTTGTCATATGACTAGGTAGTTACCACATCAACCTATGATTCTTTGGTCAATGGAGAACTTGTTTGGCAAGGATCTCTACAATGTTCATATAATACATTTTTAGTTTATGCCCCCTAGTTAATAGAGGAATGATGGGTAGAAAACCATTGGATTGCCTGTCTCCATATCAATAGGGGCAGATTTATTTCTTGTTGGAATTTGCCCAAACAATATTATTTAATGTCTATAAAATTCCCCCTGACCCCAGAACAAGGAATCTCACAGCCCTTGGTGATAAGTTTAATAGGGATGACAAAATGAGATAGTAGAAAATTCCCTTTATTTTATTTATGCATTGGTGGAAGAAAGACTGGGTAATAGAGTTTATTTGTTCAGGCATTATAACATCAGTTGCAGAAATTGTTATTTTAACTTTTTTAACTTTGTTGGGACAATTAACTGTGTAATGTCCAGAATCCCAACAATATAAACATAAGTTCTCTGAATGTCTTCTCTCATTTTCCTGACTAAAAATTGGATCTTTTAATAGCATCAACCTACATAGGTTTGGAGTGTTGGAATCTGGAGAGACTTTTGGATTCTTCTAAATGAACTGACTAGCAGAGAAATGCATATGCCACCATTACTTCCAAACATTACCAATCTCTCCTTCCTCCTTTCTTTAGGTCTGAACAATTCGGATACATAATTGGATGAAAGCCTCAAGATCATTCGAGTTCTCTATTCTAGCAAGCTCATTTTTTACCTAAGAATAAAATAAGTGTTCCTGTGAGCTACTATGTTTAAAGACAATGAACTATGCTGCTTGCACTGGTCACTCCCCTTTTGCTAAGTGCAGATAAATAATAACATGTAAGTGCTGCGCCAACATAAATTAAATTCAATGTATGAGGTACAAAAATATAAAAATATATACAAAAACCTGTATATATCCGTAATAAAGTGCATATAAAATACAATGTCAATTGTATAATTATAGAACATCAAATAAATATATAAATTACATTGTTAATGAATATGTATACAAAATCTGTGAATATGTTGAAAACAGTCCCAATCACCAGTGCTCAAGTAACAAATTGACAATCCATGAACTGAATTTTTTAGGACAATTTGTCAGATGTATCACCTCAACTCTTGTGACCCCCCCCCTGGGGTGGGTGCTCACCTTATGGAGTGTATGGAGGGTGACCTTGCAATTAAACTTGGTCAGTAACAGCATAAAACTCCCAACAGGGAAAGGGTGGATGGTTTCCTCCAAGATTCAGGATCCCAATCTGGGATAATGAGCTCAGCAGCTCTCATACATAGGAAAAAAAGCAAAAATCCACGGTGCAAATAACGTTTGATAAAACATAATTTATTAAAACCCATTAAAAGCACTCACATGTACCTGGTACTAGAGTGCACCAGTCTATACAAGCAGGGTGTACAATTTGTTGTTGCACAAATGACTGGTTTGATGGAAAAACCCACTGCTGCACTCGTTTATGATAGTGTTCCTCTTGCTGTGAGATACTGTGTTCACCGACATAGACTTGGCCCCCTCCCCTACGTGTGACGACACAGGGACACTACGTATCTTCCCCAGGGGTGGGTGGTGATACATCTGACAAACCGTCCTACAAAATTCAGTTTACGGATTGTCAATTTGTTATTTGAGCACTGGTAATAGGGAATTTTTTTTAACATATTCACGGATTTTGTATATATATTCCATAACAATTTTCTATATATATATTTATTTGATGTTCTATAATTATACAATTGACATTGTATTTTATATGCACTTTATTACGGATATATGCAGGTTTTTATATATATTTTTTAAACTTTTGTAACTCATACATTGAATTTAATTTATCTTTGCGCAGCACTTATACATTTTATCATTACTCATCTTTTACCTGTTTGGAGTGCTATTGGTGGAACTGACTTTTTTGCGCTGATTGGTTCCAATTGGTATCTCGGATCCAATGTCAGAATTCAGCTGTTGTTCAGCAAAGGGGTGTCCACCCTGCCGAAAACTATGCAGCTTTTCTTCAGCAGTAGAACAGTAGTTGGGATCATCAAAGACTTCATTGTGCTTACAAAAGTCTCAAAATTATTGAAAGTTTCCCTGTCTTGTTCTACATAAGGGGAAGCCCAAGCTAGGGCTTCTTCAGTCAAGAGGCTAATAACATACTATACCTTCTTTTCTCAGATGTAGTTGCATTGGGTTGTGTTTGGAAATATATTCAACGTTATTGAGGGAAACCTTTGTAATGGCAGCAGTCACCATTTAATTTAAAGAAGTTGTAAAGGTAGAAGTTTTTTTTTTTATCTTAATGCATTCTATGCAGGAGGTGAGCATTTTTTTTGCTGGAAAATTACTTAGAACCCCCAAACATTATATATACTGTATATTTTTTAGCAGAGACCCTAGAGAATAAAATGGAGATCATTGCCATATTTTTTATCACTCTGTATTTGCGCAGTGGTCTTACAAACGCATTTTTTGGACATAAATTCACTTTTTTTAATTAAAAAAAAATAAGAAAAGAGTAAAGTTAGTCCAATTTTTTCTATAATGTTAAAGATAATGTTACTCCAAGTAAATTGATACCCAACATGTCATGCTTCAAAATTGCGCACACTCGTGGAATGGCGACAAACATTGGTACTTAAAAATCCCCATAGGCAACATTTTAAAAATGTCTACAGGTTACCAGTTTAGAGTTACAGAGGAGTTCTAGGGCTCAGATTATTTCTCTCGCTCTAACAATTGCTGCGATACCTCACATGTGTGGTTTGAACACTGTTAACATATGTGGGCGCAACTTTGCATATGTGTTCGGGGACGGGGCGCTTTAATTTTTTTTTTTCCTATTTATTTTACCTTTTATTTTTTATTTCTAAACGTTTTTTTTTTTAAAAAAAAATGTGATCACTTTTATTCCTATTACAAGGAATGTAAACATCCCTTGTGATAGAAATAAGCATGACAGGTCTTCTTTAATGTGAGATCTGGGGTCAAAAAGACCTCACATCTACACTAAAAAAGAAAAAAAAAAAGTCATTTTTTTTCATGATGAAAAAAAATGGGCTCTTTAAATCCATTAAGCGAAGTATGACGTCGCTACAGTCCTCCAATCCCATAGAGTCGAGTGATGGCCATCTAGCCCTCACTCGACTTCCTGCCTGAGGGGACAGCAGACTGGATCGTTTTCCCCGCTTACCGAACCCGCCGAAATGACCAGAAAGCAGCAGGGGGGAGGGGGGTGCACCTCTCCCGCCGCCCATAAGGGTGATCCTGCGGTGAATCTCACGCTATGTGAAAGCGGACCACCCACAGTTTAAAAAAATACCAGGGTTATGGCAGCTATCTGCTGCCATAACCCCTGTATTTAACGTCAAAGTACCGATGTAAAACTGCAGCGGGCGGTCCGTAAGAGGTTAACCACTTAAGCCCAGGGGGATTTGGCTGCTCAAAGACCAGGCCCCATTTTCCGATTCGGCACTGCGTGACTTTAACGGACAATTGCGCGGTCGTGCGATGCTGTACCCAAATGAAATTGAATGCCTTTTTTTCCCACAACCAGAGCTTTCTTTTGGTGGTATTTGATTACCTGTGCGATTTTATATGATTTTTATGAAATTCTCAAAAAAAAAAAAGTAAAAATCAAAATTTTTTAACATTTTAGGCCAATTTGTTTTCTGCTACATATATTTGGTAAAAAAAAATCGCAATTAGCGTATTTTGATTGGTTTGCGCAAAAGTTATTGCGTTTACTATCTACGGGAAAGATTTATGTCATTTTTATTGTTTTTTTTTAACTAGTAATGGCGGTGATCTGCGATTTTTTGCTGCATCCTGCGTGCTCCTGTTTGCATCAGCGCATGCATGGCGCAACTCTTTTCCTTGAAGATCCTGATATGCCTGGAAATCCTTCTAGTGCAGTGTTTCTCAACTCTGGACCTCAGGGCACACTAAAAGGCCAGATTTTAAGTATTACCTTGGGGAGATGCAGACTATAATACTGCAATCACTGAGCAGCAAATTATATCAGCTGTGATGTATTTCAGTTTTCTTGCAAACCTGGCCTGTTAGTGTGCCCTGAGGACCGGAGTTGAGAAACACTATTGTAGTGAGAACTCATTATTAAAATAAAGTGCAGACAAAGTTGGTTTAAAATCAGCTACCCACATGCCTCAGGTGCCTGTGAGACACCAACACATTCAGCTAAACTGTCAAGGTATAATAGCACCACCGCTTGTGGCCACTGAGCAAGTGTGTGTTCAGAACAGATGGATGTGTGACAGGAAATGGTTCAGATATTATGTCGCGGCTCAGCCTCCATGCATTTCCTGCATAGCGCATTTTCAAAAAGCTCCTGTCTGCACTGGAAGAATGAAGATACCTGCTCATCCCATTATGATATTTATGGACCGCAAGAACCTGGAGTATCTCTGAACCGCCAAACGTTTAAGACCTTGGCTAACTCGATGGGCCTTGTTTTTTTCCAGGTTCAACTTTCATATCACTTATTGTCAAAGGTCCAAAAATGGGAAGGCGAATGCCTTTTCCGGAATTTTTCCCCTGAAATTGCTACACCCAGTACTATTCTGTCCACACAGAACGTTTTTCTAATACAGTCAGATCTGAGGACATCAATCAGGTAAGCTTCCATCCAATGTACTGAACCAGAGGCAATTTCCTTAAGGGATCAGGAGGGGTTTCTTTGTCATCAAGACAAGATCTTTGTTTAGCAGCAAACTTGACCTCAAGTTCTGAAGACTTTTCATGATCATCAACTTGCCGGGCACTTTGGGGTGCGAAAAACTATGGAATTCATTCAGTGATCTTTCTGGTGACTTAGTTTAAGACAAGACTGCAAAGATTATGTGAGCTCCTGTATAACTTGTTAGCGTAACAAGGGATCCAACGTTAAGTCTTGGGGTTTGTTGAGACCACTGCCAGTTCCAGAACAACCATGGAAGATGATAGCCATGATTTTTATAGTGGACTTTCCCCCCCTTAAAAGGGTTTACTAGTGGTAGTGGACCTTTTCTCCAAGATGGCAAACTTTTTGCCTTTGGTAGGCACTCCTTTGGATACAGCAAACATATTTGAAAAATAGTCAGGTTGCATAGATTATCGAACAACTTAGTTTCTGACAGAGGGATGCAGTTCACCTCTAGAATTAGGAGAAATCTTTACAGGGACTTAGTGATCGAAGTTTGCCTATCCTCTGCCTATCATCCACAGGGCAATGGCCTAAAGGAAAGAACTAACCAAACTTTAGAATAATACCTCCGATGTTTCTGTACCGTCTTTCAAGATGATTGGGTTTTCTTATTCCCTTGTGCTGAATTTGCATATAGCAATTCTGTGCCATCAACCAGTTCTCTTTGTGGGCAAACTATGGATACCATCCCTCTTTTCTGAAAGGTTATATACAAAGTATATTCCTCGCGCCAAGGGATTTGTATTAATAAAATGGGGTAATAAGAATAGACTCTAGTTTATATAAAATTTATAATAAAATTAATAATAAAAAGTATTGGCAACCACCTCCGCCCCAACCTCAACATTACAGACCATATCCCCCACCACCCCAACGAGAAAGAGAGGTGGAAAGAGACGGAGAGGATGTAGAGGCAGTAGGATCAAAGAGAAAAAGATCATAACAGGCCAAGGTATTTTTAATCTCAGTGGAGAAACTTTTTCAGAAAATGAGCTAGCGGTTTTAGATTTAGGATTAAAATTTGTCCCAGATGTTTTATTGGACCCTTTTAACGTTTTTATTGACATACAAAAGTTCATCAGAAAAATTAATATTAAGAAGCATTTTTTAACCAAAAACACTACGAACCAACCCCCAGAGGAAACAAAATATCAACATAGTGGACTGAGGAATCTTTCCACATTCAACCCCAAATGCGTAACAAACCATTTTATAGACTCTTTTTACAAACCTTTTGGAACAAGATGTGAAGAATTTAAAGAAAAAATGGCATAGAACCAAAGAGGGTATTTTAACAGGAATAAGAGAATTATAAAAAAAGAAAAACCTTGTAATTCAACCAGCAGACAAAGGGGGGGGGGGGGGGTAGTTGTATTGAAGAAGGAGGAGCATTATGAAGAACTCAACAGATTAGTAAAAGATGAAAACACCTATGAGAAATTGAAAGGTAACCCCTTATTGCGATATAGAAAAAGGAGCAAGAAAATTTTGAAGAAAGCACACAAAAAAGGAATATTGAACAAAAAAGAATATATATACCTCTTACTTGAAGCACCACGAGCACCTATAATATACCAACTCCCTAAAATTCACAAGAACTCCACTAAACCACCAGGTAGACCTATCATCAGCGGGATAGACTCCCTCTTTTCTAGGACTGGGGAGTATATTGACACGTATCTACAACCTTTGGTCAACCAGTATCCATCACACTTAAAGGACAGCAAACACCTGATAAACATTCTTAATAATATTACTATAGATGAAAATAAGGAAGTCCTTCTCGCTACTATAGACGTAGAGTCTCTGTACACGAAAATCAATCAGGACGACGCACTTTCAGCGATTGAGTGGGCTTAACAACAAAAAACAACGTTGGAACCGGAACAAAAGGAATTCCTTCTTAAGCTTCTTAAGACTGCCATGAATGGGAATTACTTCTTGCATCAAGGATGTTTTTACAGACAACACAAGGGTGTAGCTATGTGCGCTAAATATGCGCCCAGCGTTGCCAATTTGTTTTTAAGTAAGTGGGAGGATGAGGAGATTTTTAGTAAGCACATCAATGGCTTACATACATACAAAAGATTCATTGATTATATTTTTATTATATGGACAGGATCAGAAGAAACGTTACAAAAGTTCCTCCAAGATATTAATATCAATAAATATGAAATAAAATTTACAGGAGTTTGGGACAAGAAAGCTGTAAATTTCTTGGACCTTACTATAACTTGGCAAGAAGGAAAAATATCAACCAGAACACATTTTAAATCAACAGATAGGAATAGCTATATACCCACTCACAGTTGTCATCATAGAAATTGGATTAAAGGTATACCAAAGGGGCAGATGCTTAGATTAAAAAGAAATTGTGGAGATCAACAGATATTGGAAGAACAGACACAAATGCTGATGACAAGATTCAAGGAAAAGGGATATAAACAAAAGGATTTAGAAAAGGTGAAAAAAGAGGTTGACCAAACAGATAGAGGAAAACTATTGGAAGAAAAAACAAAACAGAATAAGGATTATGGACTTGCTTTTATCACTAATTTTAATGTTCGCCATAAAGAAATTGAGCAAATTGAGCAAAAAAACGACCAAAATTCATTTACAGACGTGGCCCAAACTTGAGAGACAAACTAGCCAAGAACGTTCCGAACCCCCCGAAAAAACTGTGCACTTTTTTCGATTTGAAAGGTTTTTATACCTGTGGGAGGTGCAAACCTTGTAAAACCGTGAAAATAAGGAAAAAAAGAACTTTGGAATTTACATCTAACACCACAAACAAAACATACAAAATAAAAAATCGAAGAGCACGCATGTAACATATTTATTAACCTGCCCTTGCAAGTTACAATACGTGGGACGAAACCACAAGCAATTTAAAAACACGCATTGGGGAACACATAGATAACATCAAAAAGGGGTTCAAGTACCACAGTGTTTCTAACCACTTTCGGTTAAAACACAACAAAGACCCTACCCTACTTACCTTTTGCGGCATTGATATTATTGAGCCCCACTGGAGGGGGAAGAATATGAGGATTGCAGTTTCGCGCAATGAAACAAAGTGGATATACAGTGGGTACGGAAAGTATTCAGACCCCCTTAAATTTTTCACTCTTTGCTATATTGCAGCCATTTGCTAAAATCATTTAAGTTCATTCTTCTTCCTCATGAATGTACACATAGCACCCCATACTGACAGAAAAACACAGAATTGTTGACATTGTTGCAGATTTATTAAAAAAGAAAAACTGAAATATCACATGGTCCTAAGTATTCAGACCCTTTTCTGTGACACTCATATATTTAACTCAGGTGCTTTCCATTTCTTCTGATCATCCTTGAGATGGTTCTACACCTTCATTTGAGTCCAGCTGTGTTTGATTATACTGATTGGACTTGATTAGGAAAGCCACACACCTGTCTATATAAGACCTTCCAGATCACAATGCATGTCAGAGCAAATGAGAATCATGAGGTCAAAGGAACTGCCTGAAGAGCTCAGAGACAGAATTGTGACAAGGCACAGATCTGGCCAAGGTTACAAAAAGATTTCTGCTGCACTTAAGGTTCCTAAGAGCACAGTGGCCTCCATAATCCTCAAATAGAAGATGTTTGGGACAACCAGAACCCTTCCTAGAGCTGGCCATCCGGCCAAACTGAGCTATCGGGGGAGAAGAGCCTTGGTGAGAGAGGTAAAGAAGAACCCAAAGATCACTGTGGCTGAGCTCCGGAGATGCAGTCAGGAGATGGGAGAAAGTTGTAGAAAGTCAACCATCACTGCAGCCCTCCACCAGTCAGGGCTTTATGGCAGAGTGGCCCGACGGAAGCCTCTCCTCAGTGTAAGACACATGAAAGCCCGCATGGAGTTTGCTAAAAAACACCTGAAGGACTCCAAGATGGTGAGAAATAAGATTCTCTGGTCTGATGAGACCCAAATACAACTTTTTGGCCTTAATTCTAAGCGGTATGTTTGGAGAAAACCAGGCACTGCTCATCACCTGTCCAATACAGTCCCAACAGTGAAGCATGGTGGTGGCAGCATCATGCTGTGGGGGTGTTTTTCAGCTGCAGGGACAGGACGACTGGTTGCAATCGAGGGAATGATGAATGCGGCCAAGTACAGGGATATCCTGGACAAAAACCTTCTCCAGAGTGCTCTGGACCTCAGACTGGGCCGAAGGTTTACCTTCCAACAAGACAATGACCCTAAGCACACAGCTAAAATAACGAAGGAGTGGCTTCACAACAACTCCGTGACTGTTCTTGAATGGCCCAGCCAGAGCCCTGACTTAAACCCAATTGAGCATCTCTGGAGAGACCTAAAAATGGCTGCCCACCAACGTTTACCATCCAACCTGAGAGAACTGGAGAGGATCTGCAAGGAGGAATGGCAGAGGATCCCCAAATCCAGGTGTGAAAGACTTGTTGCATCTTTCCCAAAAAGACTCCTGGCTGTATTAGATCAAAAGGGGGCTTCTACTAAATACTGAGCAAAGGGTCTGAATACTTAGGACTATGTGATATTTCAGTTTTTCTTTTTTAATAAATCTGCAACAATGTCAAAAATTCTTTGTTTTTCTGTCAGTATGGGGTGCTATGTGTACATTCATGAGGAAGAAGAATGAACCTAAATGATTTTAGCAAATGGCTGCAATATAACAAAGAGTGAAAAATTTAAGGGGGTCTGAATACTTTCCGTACCCACTGTATTTATTATCCACGTTACACCCAAAAGGAATGAACATCGACATGGATATAAACTGCTTCATATCAAACCCTTAAATCAGATATACCTATTGATCCACTCATTTTGAGCACATTTATAAAATTAATTCTTTTGAACACCTGTTATGTTAATTTATATTTATCACAGTAAAATATTTATTTATTCACTTAAAAAAATAAAAATATTTTAAAATATTTTTTATAATTTTATTTAATATTTACATTGCACCAATATTTCACTAAAATAATTTATGAAATATAAAATAATTTAATAAATGTATTAATTTTAATATATTATAATAACACACATTTTATATTATACTTAATTTATTTAATGACAGTGGATCTATATGACAACCACGAACAATGCTGCTATTTATATACATATACTCTTAATAATTAGATTAAGTGCATCTATTGGTAATAGCTATATATATATATATATATATATATATATATATATATATATATATATATATATATTTATCATTTTTTAAAAAAAATTTGGAGCAATTTATATGTATTATATATTTCTTATATATTTAAATATATTGTTCGCAAAAAAGAGAATGGAAATTAATGCTGAAATCAATTTTTACTTCATTTTATTTTATATCATGTCTGTACAAATGCCACGTTTTTTAATGAATGTAATAAACCATATAAGCGATGTGCGGGTTGCTGGTTCACCCCAATTGCAGGCATTACAATAAATTAGACACATAACACAAAGAGAACCAGCAAAAATCAACAGTATGGGGACACGCTCGAGATTTCGGCCACTTCCGGCCATCTAAGTGAGGGCGGGAGTGTGGGGCGGAGTCTCCTGTATTAAAGTCCGGTCACCACTGTGCTGTTCAAGCTCTGAGGACGTCACCGGAAGTGACGAAACGCGTCAGCTTGGACCGCACAGCATCATTGCGTCATGGCAAGTGGAGCGCAAGCCGGAAGTGGGTTGTTTTTTAGCGTTATTCCGCGAGGAGAACCGAGCAGCCCGCACCGCTAGCCCACCAGGGACGCTGCTAATTTTAAAATTCTATCATTTGGAAGAAATAAAGACTCTTTTAAAACGTTATTGCACCATTTGGAGTCCCTTTTTTCTTTCCCTCATATACGGCTTGGAAGTGAGCACTTCAGAGGCAGAGAGGTATCCCAGGCACCCCAGGATCCCGGAGGGGCACTCGGAGGGATAACATCCATCAAGCCCAGAGGGCTTCACAAGCTTGAAAGGTTCTGGTGCCATACGGCATACAGAACCTACCCGTTCTGGTAAGTGATTCAATTCACTTATATATATAAAAGGATGTTTGCCTGATGAATATATTACTTACATCTGGAAATTGAGGATACACCTGCCACTAAGGACATTTATTCCTTTTATTATTTTGGAGCACAGGAGTCACTTTAATACTTTGTGGATTTATTTGAAGCACACTAGTCACTTTATACTGAAAGGACTTTTATATGATTATATATTCAATATAAGTTTGTTTGGAGTTTTGTAACACAGAAGTTACCTTCACATTTTAGATAATTTAATTTTGATTCATTAGTCATATTCATATATTTATACAGAGAGGCTTCTCGTCACACTTTTTACTATATATTTCACTATATTATATGAATTTATATTTATACATTTATACCGTATTTATTTTCATCACATTTACCATAATTTACTATATCATATGAATTTATATTTATACATTCATACCTTATTTATTTGCACTATTTTGCACACCTTGCACTGAATTTCAACATTAATGAGAGAATTATTATGGTCATGTGATGCTTTAATATATTTATTTAGGAATCAGAGTTTTTTAAGCAAGCGCTATATTTGATCCCCTTTTGAGATCATATACATTCAAATTATCCCTCTTTTCTGCCAAACACCATTCTAGAAGCATCAGTTCCTGCAGTCCAAGACATAATAAGCTTTATTCAAACAAATTACCAAACACTCCAGGAGGCTATGCAGAAGGCTCAAGAGGACTACAAGAAGCACTATAACAAGAGGAGGAGGGGAAATCCTGTCCTTAAGGTTGGGGGATAAGTTGTGGCTCTCTTCAGCAAATCTTAAGCTTCTCTGTCCATCCCGCAAGTGGGGGCCAAAATGTATTGGTCAATTTGAAATCAAGAGGGAAGTTAATCCAGTGGCATTCGAACTAGCACTACTGAATTTCTGTAAGATTCATCCAGTATTCCATGTTTCTCTGCTCAAGTTAGCTGTACCCAGTCCATTTCCCAGTAGAGAGGAACCGCCTCCACCTCCAGTCTCATAGGGGGCGAAACAGAGTTTAAAGTTGAGGCTATTCTAAAAAGAGGTATGCAAAATCAATAACTCATCAGGTGGAAGGGGTACTCTTCGGAGGAAAATTCCTGGGAACCTGCAAGCAATGTTATATAGTGAGGTTGAAAAAAGACAAAAAGTCCATCTAGTTCAACCAATAAAAAAAAAAAATCATACAATCCCATATACACAATCTTATACCCACAGTTGATCCAGAGGAAGGTGAAAAACCCCTGCAAAGCATGATCCAATTTCCTTACAGCAGGAGAAAAAAAGTCCTTCCTGATCCCCCGAGAGGCAATCGGATATTCCCCGGATAAACTTCAGGAAAGTTGAGCAATGGCCAGCATCTCCTGTTCATTGTATAACAAACCACATGGTAAAACCATGGTAGACATGCATCAATACAAGAATCACTCCTCCCTATTGACTAAATGGCACAGTGACTCAAAAATGTGTTTTTCATGGAATGTTATCTTGGGACTCATACAATGCACTACGAATGCATTGATCAAAACTTTATTAAGATGTTATTTGGGTCAGAGAATGAATTGAAGATTACTGTATATTGATAAGCTTAAAAAAACATGAAAATATTAGTGGTCTCCAGAAGACCCTCGTGCAAGGTGTTTTAGTATACTCTTAATGCTCAAATGCATTTTATGCAATGCATAGGAGTCTCCATGTACATACAGTATGTCCAATACTTAAGTATTTTGAAAACACTTGAAGCAGATGTGCAAATGGATATGGCGGTATCTCCCACAAGGAACTGCTATAGTATAATACTCTGCAGGCATAGCCAATTCTGTGATTTAACTGATCAACTTGTGGCAAATGATTATAGTATTACCTTCCACAGAAAGATGCTGTAGTAGGTATCCAACCTTTGGAGAGATAAAATGGCGGTACCAATGCATATTTATTGAAAAGCATGTATATATTGTTCTATGAGAGAACAGCAGCTATACAAACCTCATGTCCACTGTAGGGTATCCCTCAGTTATCATGCAGGGGTAGTTGGTGCAACTTCCATCACTTGAAATGTTATGTTTAAGGCATTTCAATCTTACCCAAAGGTATCTGCCAGTATATGTCCTCCATAAACAGCACAAATCACATGTCGGGAACTTCAGTCATACCAAAAGGTACAGTATCTGTCAACTTGTGTCCTCACTATCCATCAGAATTGTTGCACAGGGATAATCATGAAATTAGTGTGCCATGATCTTGATTAACGATGACAAATACTGGCAGATACCTGTGGGTATGCCTTCCAGGTCCTAGACAAGATTTTTAAGTACATACTGTAGTGCAGTGTTTCTCAACATTTTTTCAGTCAAGGTACCCTTTAAAAATGATGGAAAATTTTGAGACACCCTCCAAAATTATGAATAGTTTTGAGGCACCCCATTCTAAAATGTAAAAACAAGTCTAATAGTTTTACATAATGCAGCAACATCTATACACATAGAAAACCAAACGTTAGAGGTGATTTATTCTTCCAAACAACGTACACTTTTGCAAATTGGTAATGACTAATATTCCAAAGTTTCTCTTCTCCCTCACTCAGCTATTGTGACAACAAAACTGATGGAAATGGGCAGGGGAGGGTCAAACAAGGATGCTATGCAGGCGACTGACATCCTTCTTATCAACTGATGATGTCATTGGTCGTTAGAACGCCGGCAGCTAGGAGGGTGCAATAAAAACCTGTGTTTTTTTTTTTTTACTAAAAGGCAGGCTTCATCCACAAGCTTGTGTACAATTTTAGGGCAATTTTTAGGCATTTTGCCAAGGCACCCCTGAAGAAACCTCAAGGCACCCCATGGCACCTTGGCACCCTGGTTGAAAAAGACTGCTCTAGTGGATGCAACAACTACCCCTACTTACTTATTGAGGGATATTCTTCGGTGAATACTTGATTTGTATGACTACTGGGCCCTCAGAAAAACATAAGCTGGCTTTTCAACGATTATGAATTTATAACACAATAATATCTTTTCAAAATGTGTGTGTTTTCTGTTGAAGTTAATACAATATATACAGTCAGGTCCATAAATATTGGGACATCGACACAATTCTAATCTTTTTGGCTCTATACACCGCCACAATGGATTTGAAATGAAACAAACAAGATGCGCTTTAACTGCAGACTTTCAGCTTTAATTTGAGGGTATTTACATCCAAATCAGATGAAAGGTGTAGGAATTACAACAGTTTGTATATGTGCCTCCCACTTTTTAAGGGACCAAAAGTAATGGGACAATTGGCTGCTCAGCTGTTCCATGGCCAGGTGTGTGTTATTCCCTCATTATCCCATTTACAAGGAGCAGATAAAAGTTCCAGAGTTCATTTCAAGTGTGCTATTTGCATTTGGAATCTGTTGCTGTCAACTCTCAATATGAGATCCAAAGAGCTGTCACTATCAGTGAAGCAAGCCATCATTAGGCTGAAAAAAAAAACAAAACAAACCCATCAGAGAGATAGCAAAAACATTAGGTGTGGCCAAATCAACTGTTTGGATCATCCTTTAAAAGAAAGAACGCACCGGTGAGCTCAGCAATACCAAAAGACACGGAAGACCACAGAAAACAACTGTGGTGTATGACCGAATAATTCTTTCCCTGGTGAAGAAAACACCCTTCACAACAGTTGGCCAGATCAAGAACACTCTCCAGGAGGTAGGTGTATGTGTGTCAAAGTCAACAATCAAGAGAAGACTTCACCAGAGTGAATACAGAGGGTTCACCACAAGATGTAAACCATTGGGGAGCCTCAAAAACAGGAAGGCCAGATTAGAGTTTGCCAAACAACATCTAAAAAAGCCTTCACAGTTCTGGAACAACATCCTATGGACCGATGAGACCAAGATCAACTTGTACCAGAGTGATAAGAAGAGAAGAGTATGGAGAAGGAAAGGAACTGCTCATGATCCAAAGCATACCACCTCATCAGTGAAGCATGGTGGTGGTAGTGTCATGGCGTGGGCATGTATGGCTGCCAATGGAACTGGTGACTGGTGATGTGACTGCTGACAAAAGCAGCTGGATGAATTCTGAAGTGTTTCGGGCAATATTATCTGCTCATATTCAGCCAAATGCTTCAGAACTCATTCAGAACTTCACAGTGCAGATGGACAATGAACCGAAGCATACTGCAAAAGCAACCAAAGAGTTTTTTAAGGGAAAGAAGTGGAATGTTATGCAATGGCCAAGTCAATCAACTGACCTGAATCCGATTGAGCATGCATTGCACATGCTGAAGACAAAACTGAAGGGAAAATGCCCCAAGAACTAGCAGGAACTGAGGACAGTTGCAGTAGAGGCCTGGCAGAGCATCACCAGTGATGAAACCCAGCGTCTGGTGATGCCTATGCGTTCCAGACTTCAGGCTGTAATTGACTGCAAAGGATTTGCAACCAAGTATTAAAAAGTGAAAGTTTGATTTATGATCGTTAATCTGTCCCATTACTTTTGGTCCCTTAAAAAGTGGGAGGCACATATACAAACTGTTGTAATTCCTACACCGTTCACCTTATTTGGATGTAAATACCCTCAAATTAAAGCTGAAAGTCTGCAGTTAAAGCACATATTGTTTGTTTCATTTCAAATCCATTGTGGTGGTTCATAGAGCCAAAAAGATTAGAATTGTGTCGATGTCCCAATATTTATGGACCTGACTGTATTTATTTGTTACAAAAGTGACCAGCTGATCACAGTGTTGACTGTGCCTGTAGAGTATTATATTAACAGCACTTCCTTGTGGGAGACCAACACATCCACTTGCCCATCTGCTTGAAGTATTTTCAAAACTCCCATACATTGCATTTATCACATTAGGCTAGTAAGTTCTGCTAGAAATAAGGCATAGGATTTGAGAAGCTGTTTTTTTCTCAAAAAGAGAGTCTGCCCAGGCCCGAGGATCGCCTGTTAGGTAAGAAATAATAGTACAAACCTTAATGTGATCAGTAAGGTAGGTACGGGGTTTTAGCAAGAAAAGTAACTCACATGCGTTTTTAAATTCGCAAAATTTTTTGCAATCGCCTGTAAATACCAAAGGAGGATTTATTTTGGGTTCAGGGGACTGAGCAGTGGTAAGTTGTGTCAGTCTGGTTACCTGCTGCGTCAGAGCCTGATTTTCTTCTCTTAATTCAGCAAGTGCGTGTATTAACGCAGTTACGTGCTGTTTTAATTGTGTCACCTGAGTGGTTATTTCTGCTGAATCCATTTGAGGTTCGTTCAATCTGTAACGCTCCTGCGTTTTATGTATAATGTGGATTTACAGCTGCAGAAATATTCCACTTCAGTAGTCATGTAGAGAAACGCTGAGACACCAATCCCAACTCCCAAGACTCATCATGTGTGGATAGTCTCAATTCAGCAAGTAAATACACACACTCAATAAGATGTTCCTAGAGTGACTTATATGTATAGTAATATAGTGATGATAGGCTAAAGAGACAGGTTGGGTAGAGATGGTAGATGACAGACACTTGAAAGGAATGTTCTTGAAAGTAAGATAGTAGCAGATGGGATGCAGATAGGTTTAGCAATCATGTATGGTAGCAGATGATAGAGTAGCAGGTGAACATACAGGATAGACCAACCCAGTGCAAGAGCAGATGGTATTAGGCTCAAGAGCTAGCAATCTTAGTTAATGCAGATGTAGTAATAGTCCTTAGTATGCAGAGCTAGATAGTGTAAGCTTTAGTATGAAGGTTATAGAGGTTTCCCCTGTGGGGTACTTATCACTAGTAGCAATGTAGTAGAGGAGTGGTTTGGCAAGAGCGGATGATCCGGTAACGGGATACAGGGATCAGCAGCGTGGTTCCGATAGCGAGGTATGCTTGCAAGCATGAGAGCTTCAAGGCAGATTATGCGGCGTTGAACGAACATGTGAGTGAGACCGCCGGAGGTTGAAATAGCCGCTCCAGTGGCGCTCAGTGATGACAGCATCGGTCTTAAAGGTGTATGCGCACCTTACCAAAAGAGAATGGTGGGGCGCATACACTTAGGAAAAGTGGAATTAGGGTACCAAAGGTACCAGAACATTACAGTACCCCCTCCTTAAGGCCGGCTCCTGAAGGCCTCTGGAGCTGGTTTGTCTGGGTACTTCGCATGAAAGTTGCGGATTAATCTAGGGGCATGTATGTCAGAGATGTTTAGCCAGGTGTCGTCTTGGGGCCCATAGTTCTGCCATCGAACTAAGTATTGAAGTTTTCTTCTGTGGATACGAGAATCCAGAATCTCTTTTATCTCATATTCTTCTCCACCTTCAACTTGTACAGGAGGAGGAAGTGGGATAGTAGGCCTTATTCCTTGGTCAGGAACATGGGGCTTCAGTAGTGACACATGGAAAATGGGATGTATTTTGAGGTCTATTGGCAATGTAAGCTGTACTGCAGCTTTTCCAATAAGTTTCTTGATTGGGAAAGGTCCCAAGAAGAGAGGTCCAAGCTTTTTGCTAGGGATTTTCAGTCTTAAATTTTTTGTTGAGAGCCAAACGAGGTCCCCAATAGCATACTGAGGAGAAGGTCTTCTGCGAAGATCATAGTACTTCTTTTGTTGACTATGAGCGTGTGCAATGGTAGTATTAAGCAAACCCAGAGAGTCCTTTATTTGGGTAAGATAGTCTGAGGCTACTGGGTTATTTGAAGGAAGGATGCGTGGTGGAAGAATAGAGGGATGAAACCCATAGTTCAAGTAGAACGGACTCTGCTTGGTCGTACTGTGGGTTGCGTTGTTGTAGGCAAATTCTGCCAGAGGGAGAAGATCCACCCAATCATCCTGTTGGTAAGAAGTGTAACAACGTAAATATTGCTCGATGCATTGGTTGACTCTTTCAGTCTGTCCGTTGGTCTGCGGATGGTAAGGAGAAGTCAGCATCTGTCTTAAAGGTGTATGCGCACCTTACCAAAAGAGAATGGTGGGGCGCATACACTTAGGAAAAGTGGAATTAGGGTACCAAAGGTACCAGAACATTACACCCAGATGCCTTGAATGGTAGCTGGGTCAGCCTCTTGGCTGCGCCACTTGGAGACTGAGCCAATTGCTTCCTCCCCTCTCCAGCCCAGTGCTACAGTGAGCGCTGGAGGGACAGAGTAGAGAGCCAGTGACTGACAGTCACAGCTCTCTGCTTAGAGCGAATAGGAGAACTCAGGCAGAGGTGGCGGGGGACAAATGCATCATCGAATCGATACTGCATCCACCAAGGTATAGGTATAATGTTTTTTTTTTTTTTTTTTTATACCCCCATACTTCTCTTTTAAACCTCAATTGCCATATAGTAGCCCATTCATTTATTTTATTGAGGTCTTCCTGTAAAGATTTTATATCCTGCTGTGAAGGTATTGCCCTGCTTAGCTTTGTATCATCAGCATACATTGAGATTGAGCTACTTATACCAATCTCTATATCATTTATAAATAAAATAAACATAATTCGTCCCAGGACAGAGCCTTGGGGTACTCCACTAACCACTGAGTACATGCTATTTGTCACCACTCTTAACTATTAATGGCCTTTTTCTAGGCTAATAGACAAGGGGTTGTCAAACAAATGGCACGGGGGACTGATCACTGCCCTGGGGTGAGAAATGAGAATAAAATCAGGTTGCTGGGGAGCAGTGATTTTTTTTAATGCTGAAAGGATAAGTTCACCTTTTGTAACAGGTTACAAATATATTCATGGTATACTAAATTACCTGAAAAAACATGTGCATTTATTATTTTTTCTCAAAGGTGAAAACAATAAATTTGCAAAATACCTTAAAAAAACATGCCTTGGGGATGAACTGACTCTACCTATGGAGTAGTGTATTTGGCATTATATACAAACAACTACAGCAAAAGTGGTATTTACAAGGGAAATTTGTGTTTAAAATGCCAACAAAATGCCAGCTCATGGTTGCTTCTTTCAATTCAATTCAATTTGATTCAATTCAAAAACGCTTTATCGGCAGCACCAAATACATTTTAGCATTGCCAAATCGGTTGTTTGTATGCAAAGGAAAGGGGGGGGGGGGTAGCTCTAGGGCAGCTTTGGGGATGGGGGGGGGGGGGGTAATGAGTAATATAAAGGGTAATGGGGGTGAGTCCATGTAAAGGATTTTTAAGTCCACGGTTTCTCATCTCCCTCTCAGTCTGCTGTCACATATTGTGCAGTTATTTTTGCCACTGACTTATTTTCTCCCAGTAGAATTTGAACTTTATTGAATTCTTTAGAATTGAAGTCCGGGATTATAGCAGAGAGTCTCTGGAATGAGTAACCCCCCCTTATTAAGAGCAAGTGGCCTGGTATGGTTCAGGGCTCATCCTTCCCTTTTCCTGGCCTGTCATGTGGAATTCTTGGATAAGGTTCTGGTACAGTGTCTGGTACAGAATTTAGGGAGGGACCTTAATGCTGTTTTTTTATTGGGACTCTCTTGAAATTCATACCAAACCTGAAAGGTTTGGTATGAGGGGTCATACCAGACCTTAAAGGTTTGATCGGAGGTCACCGACCCCATTCGCACACATGGTCTTATTCACAGCCATGTGAGTGAATGTGATCAGTGATGACACTGGTTGTTAAGGACTCAAAAATAGCTGACCTGCTGGCAAATGCGGCAGTAATACCGCTATTATACATGATGTTCTTCTACCTCTGAAAAGGTAAACGCTCTGCACTCTTACAAACGCCCAAACAGCCAAGATTCAGTTCAGACTTGTGTTTAGATCAAACCTCAAAATGGTATTTCATCTTTTCAGAAAAAATACAATGGTGAACTAACGACATACACCCTCCCCACCCCCTCCAGTCTCTGTGTGGATTTTGAGTTGTCAGTGCTTATGCAGTTGGTGTAGCAATCCAGGGATTTGTAATCCCTTTTCTTCTCCCTCTTCTCTCTGCAGCACTTCCAGGATGAATCGGAGCGATTCCTTTTGGTCAGCCCCAGCGTAGAGCATCACTCTGATCTGCAGAAAGAAGAGGGAGTCGAGTAGGGTTTTCAAACCCCTGGACCACTGCACCGGCTGCGTGGGCACTGGCAGCTCACCATCTAATCCACAGAGATAAACACAGGGCATTTTTTTTTTTTAAAAGGTGACCTTACACTTAGAGCTCATTCCTATTTTTCAGTCGGCTGACCAGTAAGTGGATCATGACTACTAAGCACTAGTAATGTGTGAGATAGCAAATAGGGTAAAATGGGCCTGATACCATTTTTACTTAACATAGTTTCTGATTTTTATCTTGGCCTCAAAAGTGACAAAGAGTAGGTTTTGATTTTCTCCATATGTGGCTTGCCTTGGTAAACTTTATAGAAATACCACATGTACTAGTAACATAATAACAGTGCGCATTAAGCATAAAAAAGACAATGATCTGTGCCCCTCAACAGTGAGATAGATGTGTACTTTCATTTTTTAATCAGAATCTGAAAATTGATAGCTAAAATTGATGTAGGCATCATGCTATTCCTTTTAAAATACATTGCTTATTGTATTTTTAGCTGAAGGGAAAATAACACTACCAGACTCCATTAACAACCATATATAGGTGATAATGCACATGAAATAACAAAAAACAGGCAAACAAAATAGAACAGTCAGAACTTCCAAGTTGGTTAATTGCCTCAGGATAGCAGAGAAAAGCCAGCTAAAACCATGAACTGTGGACACTCCTAAGGCTAGGTTCACACCACTGCGGGTGCGGGAATTCATGTAAATTGCACATCTTCCTGCACTCACAGGCACCCGTAACTAGTGGGTGTGCAAAACCGCATGGTGCCGCAGCCCTGCAGGTGCATTTCAGAAAAAGGGTTAGGAACTTTTCCCTGCATTTCCTGCAGGTACAGCAGCCCATATAAATAAATGGCCTGCTGTGCCCGTGCAAACAAGGCATGCAGGACTTGCCATAGTTTGAACCTAGTCTTAGGAGGAAGTTAGTTGAATAATGGGTGATTTTAATGCATACAGCAATATAAGCGAAAATGAAAAGTAAGCAGCCCATATAAAGTAACAGCACAATTTTACAGTACGCAAGCATGACACAATAACACAGCAAAATGGACTGCCCTGGGAAAAGCAATTTTGACTGGTGTGTGTGTGTATGTGTGTGTGTGTGTGTGTGTGTGTGGGGGGGGGGGGTTCACTAAAGTTTAGTGAAATAGAACAGCAGAGGGTGCCAGACTAAGTGCAGTATTATGGAAGCACTTTATTGTAAAAGACGATTGGCAACTCACATTGGATGTGTCAGGCAAAGCATATCTCCATTTTGTAGTGATTTGATACGGTGCAACCCGCACTCTGTGAGGTGGAAAGGCACTGCTGTGACCATCAGCCAGGTAATCTGCAGCTATGGAGTAAACAGGAAGTCTTGGGAACCAAAATGGACCAGACAAGGGCAATGACCAGATGTGACATCACGGCTGGTAGAACTGGAAGCAGATGTGTATGGTTACAAAGTTAGTGAGGTTGAAAAAAGACACCAGTCCATTCAGTTCAACCTATGATGAGTGTGTGTGTGTTTGCTGTTAATAGTACATCGTATACCCCTGTATGTGGTGGTCATTAAGGTGCCCATCTAATACTTTTTTGAAACTATCCATGCTCCCTGCTGATACCATTTTTTGTGGAAGAGAATTCCACATCCTTACTGCTCTGACAGTAAAGAACCCTTTACGCAGTTTAGGGTTAAACCACTTCTCTTCTAGTTTTAGTGAATGGCAGCGTGCCTTTTTAAATTCCCTTTTTCTTAAAAGTTTGCTTCCTATGCTAGGGTCACCACCAGTACGGTATTTGTACATTGATATCATATCCCCTTTCAAGCATCTCTTCTCCAGAGAGAATACAGTAAGTTCAATGCCTGCAGTCTTTCCTCATAGCTGAAGTACTCCATTCCCCTTATTATCTTTGTTGCCCTTCTCTGGACTCTCTCCAGTTCTAGCACATCCTTCCTAATGACCAGTGCCCAGAACTGGATGGCATACTCGAAACGCGGCCGGACCAGAGTCTTGTGGAGTGGGAGAATTATTGTTTTATCTCTGGAGTGAATCCCCTTTTTTATACATGTCAGTATTCGGTTGGCTTTGCTTGCAGCAGCTTAGCATTGCATGTCATTGCTGAGCTTGTTGTCTACTATGACCTCCAGGTCCTTTTCCATCTTAGATTCCCCCAGAGGTTCTCCCGCTAGTGAGTAACTTGTGTTCGTATTTCTGGCACCCAAATGCATTACCTTACATTTTTCAACATTAAACCTCATTTGCCATGTAGTTGCTCACCGCATTATTTTGTTTAGGTCTTGTTCACTTTAAGGTCAACACAGAGGACAAGGGGGCATTCTTTACGTCTAGAGGAAAACAGATTTCGTCTCCAAATACGGAAAGGTTTTTTCACCATAAGAGCTGTGAAAATGTGGAATAGACTCCCTCCAGAGGGGGTTCTGGCTAGCTCACTAGATTGCTTTAAAAAAGGCCTGGATTCTTTTCTCGGTGTACATAATATAAATGGGTACTAATATTTATAGGTAAAGTCGATCCAGGGAATATCCGATTGCCTCTCGGGGATCAGGAAGAATTTTTTTTCCCCTGCTTTGCTGGGGTTTTTTCGTCTTGCTCTGAATCAACTGCGGGTATAGGATTGCGTATATGTGATTGTATGGTTGGGTTTTCATTACTGTTTTTTTTTATTTTTTTTATTGGTTGAGCCAGATGTCTTTTTTCAACCTGACTAATTATGTAACTATGTAACTGTATCAAATGCCTTTGCAAATTCCAGATACACTACATCTACAGGCTTTCCTTTATCTAGATGGCAGCTAATTTCTTCATAGAAGGTTAATAGATCGGTCTGGCAAGAACAATTCTTTATGAATCCATGCTGATTACTAAAAATGATTATTAAATCAATAAGGTAATCTCGGATCAACCGCTAGTTATGGGGCGACAGATAGTGAGTGTAAATTCTGTTGCAGCTGTGTCAACCACTCACCATAAGACCTACAGTCTATAATATGGTGCAGTCTGCGTGGCCAAACATTCAAGCATAAATTATTGGAATGAGAAACCTCCCAAGAAGGCCACTAAATGGGACATACCAGTTGGTATAAAAAACAGCTTTATTAGTAAACTCACATTACATGAAAGAAATGAATTTGGGTAGATTGACCTTCACCACACCAATTAAAAGATTAAGACAACGTTGTCTAGACCGGGGAACAGTAGCTGCACTTGCAATCATCCATACAACTATTCATTCAGCATGAACCCTCGCAATGTTCCTGAGATAAAGATATAACAATCTTAATAAATAGAAGAGATCAAGACACAATTTCTATGATTTATCAAGAGGAGGGGGAAGTTTGGGACTTTAAATGAGGCGCACGATGGGACATGTCGTGCGCCTCCATCCCGGTTCAATAGGCATAAAGGAAGTTTGGGACTTTGAGTGAGAGACATGACCAGCATAGCAGGGAAAAAGATATCTCATTTATTGTTACATGCATACAGATAAAAAGCATAACATGATGAATGTATATGGATTACATCAAGATTGTAAAAAGGTGGATAAATAATCACAATTCCAGTGTTCATAAAAACCAACATAGCAAAATTTCCACAATTGATAAAAAGAGTATAATCATAAACATCAATAGACTGCAATGGTCAACAGTATTGAAGTAATTGATAGTGATCACAACATCATCGTAACTCGACGCGTTTTGCGGACCAAGTATGCCACTTCATCAGGAGTAGATGTCTGATCTATAAAAAAGTATGTGTAAGGAAATGGCAAATGAGGATGAATGAAAACTGGAGGGAAAGGGAAGAGGAGACATGGTCTTCAAATCCCCAGGATTTACGTTGCTTTGCAAGTAGTTGCTGGCTTAGGGAATATGGCATGGCTCGGATAGTCTCCCACGAGAGCTGAGGGCACACAGGGCAGGCAAAAAGGGCCAAACATGCCACACACATGAGCAGTGTGGGCTGGGATACATGGTGTAGAGGTCCTGCATATGGCAACAGAGCAGAGGATATCTGTCAAAATGTAAAAAATATATATGTATGTGATAAATATATCAGTCAGAAGTACATACATATCTATATGATGAGAATGTCATGGTGCTGCTGCCAAAGTGAAAATGTGGGAAATACCAAAAAATATGCAATCATCCGTACAACTATTCATTCAGCATGAACCCAATGTTCCTTGGGGGTTGCTTGTAGTTGCATGTTCTTCTGTGCCTCCTTGGCCCTGTAAACTTTCCAGCCCTCCTGACACTCTAGGTTCAGACATGTTGTGTATACTGTACCTTTAAATGACACACTGACTTAGGAAAGGATTTTAGTCTGCTAAGTCCTGGATAAACAGCCAAGAATCGGTTGAAAGAGTCCTTAAAGCAGTAAATGACAGTTAGCAATGACAGGTAAATGATACTAATATACACAATAACAGACAGTAAATAAGTGGATATCTCAAGAAAGCTATTGATTGCTGTACATAAGCCTACTGCTAAAGAGGAACCCCAGACTGGCCTATTCTACCTTTATCCTAATGAGAGATAAAGCATTATAAATACCAGTTACCCTTTAAGAGCAATAAACTAGCAGTGTTTAGAATACAAGGCCTTGCAATTATCTTCACCGGCAGTGGGAGCTCAAAAAATCCAAGAATTCCTAGCAGTGGCGGCTGGTGCTCAAAATTTTTTGGGGGGGCGCAAAAAAAAAAGTAATAGGTATTTCTTCGCAGCAAAAAACGCGGTAAAAAATTGCGTGACTTAACAAACAATCATTAGGTTGGTTCAAGATTGACCAGCGTGTTCCAATTCAATGCACAGTGACCTGACCAGCATGTCCCCATCAATGCACAGTGACCACCTGACCAGCATGTCTCCATCAATGCACAGTGACCACCTGACCAGCATGTCCCCATTAATACACAGTGACCTGACCAGCATGTCTCCATCAATGCACAGTGACCTGACCAGCATGTCCCCATTAATACACAGTGATCTGACCAGCATGTCTCCATCAATGCACAGTGACCTGACCAGCATGTCCCCATTAATACACAGTGACCTGACCAGCATGTCTCCATCAATGCACAGTGACCTGACCAGCATGTCCCCATTAATACACAGTGATCTGACCAGCATGTCTCCATCAATGCACAGTGACCTGACCAGCATGTCCCCATTAATACACAGTGACCTGACCAGCATGTCCCCATTCAATGCACAGTGACCTGACCAGCATGTCCCCATTAATACACAGTGACCTGACCAGCATGTCCCCATTAATACACAGTGACGACTTCCGGTTCCGGCGCCGAATGCTGTAGACGCATTCCTCCTCGGCTCCCGCTGTCGGACGAAAATCGGCTTGTAAGACCCCCACTTTGCCTCTCAAGGGACGCACCCTGCCTCCTCTAGCTCCGGGCACCTCTCGGCTCCCATTAATCCAGCGCATTGATAAATTCCTGGAGAAAGGCGCTCCGCGCGCTCTGCCGGGTCCGCCACAAATCAAGGCCCCGGCTTCGGCCTTCACTGCTGGAGAGGTGGATGCCTCTCATATGGATACCCACGCTCCCCAGGCATCCATAGTGCCCTCTCTGGGGGACCCTCAGTCAGACCACATCGCTCAAGCTGTGGTGGCTCTCCTATCCCCCACCATAACCACAGCAGTGCAAACCGCGGTTGCAGCTGGAATGCAGGAAATCAAACAGCAGCTCACAAAACATTCCCACAGGCTGCATGAAGTGGAATCCCGGGTAGCCAGTGTGGAAGAGGAGATCTACAGTTCACACAGCTTTGAACAAACACAGGACAAGACCAACCAATTTATATTACAAAAACTGGAGGACCTGGAAAATAGAGCGCGCAGAAGTAACCTCAGGTTTATAGGGATACCGGAATCTGTGCCGCCATCTGCCATTCCTGACCAATGCTCTAAGAGAATTCCAGAGGCCTTGGGCCTAAAAGGTATTTGTGTTGTTGAACGAGCCCACCGCATGGGGATCCATTCTTCTGAGCGATCGAGTCCGCGACCGATTATTGCCAAATATCTGAATTATGCCGACAAATCGGCAATTCTCCAAAAGTTCAGGCAAGCCAAGTCTTTCCAGATCGACGGCACTAAGGTACTGATCTTTGCTGATTATTCGGTCGAAGTGGCCAGAAAGAGAAAAGCTTTTCAGACTGTATGCGCCAAACTGCATCAAACTCAGATCAAATTTACGCTGGCATACTCTGCTATCCTTCGACTGCGATCACCTTCAGGCGAACAATTAGCCTTCCAGGATCCATCGGAAGCGGATTCTTTCATCAACTCTCTCAATAAAGATGGCTCTGGCTCCATGGACACCAGGCTCTCGCCGGTCCCGCGATCTCTGGTCCCGAGGAGTCCTCGTAAAGAGTCACCCAAAAGACAGAAATACTCTGAGGCGGTCAGCAGCGGCCGTTCTCACCATCATCGCTGATGTACCAATGCTGCGGGACATCCTACTCTCCTCTTACTGAGGTGCTGCGACGAAACGTGAAGTATTACTCTCTATGTACTCTCTATGTTCCTGTGATCTGGCACTAAAAATGCTGGCACTGTGGAGGACTCGGGCAACTTCATCCTGGGCCTTTGACAACTCCTCTGCCTCCCTGCGCCCTCGGGGTGAGGTGGGCCGAGGTGTTTCTAGACCTGTTTTAAGTCTGTACCAAGGACCTTGCCATCTACCACAGTTGCAGCATCCGGAAAAAAGTGAAGTTCACAATGTTTTTCCCGATTTCCTATGTATGTTTTGTTGTTCTGGTTGTTTTCCTCTTTATCCTGGGTTATAGCCCCCCCACACTCCTAACTAACTCCACAGTTGGAACCAGTCCCTTCTGGCTCCTAGTGTCATATGTACTCCCGAAAATTACAGCACCCATATATGTGACATTGCATCTCCTTGCTGCCCCTCGCTATGTCATGCTGACACCTCTTGCACCACACCCCAGTCCCCCTGACCCTACATGAAAGTTCTCTCATGGAATGTCAGGGGTCTGCGATCCCCCTTTAAAAGGATGAAGGTTCTTAGACACCTCAAACGGCTTAAGGCGGATGTTGCACTGATTCAGGAATCCCATCTACCCCTAGCAGATTTCTCCCGTATGAAAAAACTGTGGGTGGGCATGGTATATGGATCGGCGGCGGTAGGTCGTAAAGCTGGCGTCCTGAATTTAATTCACAAAAATTTGTCTTGTGAACTTCTGTCCCTATTTGCGGATGATAGCGGTCACTATGTCTCGGCACATTTGAAGCTGAACAATAGGGAAATTTTGCTGACAAACGTATATGCTCCCAATGTACCCCATCAATCGTTTTATAGGGCCCTATCGACCCACCTGCTTAAATTCCCCCACGTCCCACACCTTATTGGCGGCGACTTTAACTCGCTTATGGACCCAATCTTAGATAGATCCACGATGAAATCTAGGACCTCTCAAACTAATACCCCAACCCTGAACCCGTTAGTTAATATCGTAGACTCCCTCAACCTGACGGATGTGTGGCATCTTCACCACCCCACCGACAGAGAGTACACTTTCTACTCCCACCCCCATAACGTGTTCACTAGAATAGATCACTTTTTCTCTTCTACTTCTGCCACGCATAGGATCGAAGACCCTGAAATACATGACATTGTCATCTCTGACCACGCCCCTATCTCACTCACACTAGATCCCCCAGATTTTGTGGAGATTCCCGAGCTATTTACACAACAACTCAGACTTCCAGGCCTTTTTGGCCCGGGCCTGGACTGAGTATTCAGCAGACAATGTATCCCATATCTCTCAGCCAAATCTGTTCTGGGAGGCTGGTAAAGCCTTCCTTCGCGGAAGAATCATATCCTACGCCTCCGCCTATCGGAAAAATGCCTCGGCGAGTTATCTCCGAGCTAGTGAGCGCCTTCGTTTGTCCAACGTACATTGTTGTCCTCATACTCCCCCCCACACAGGCAGGCATGGGTTCTTGCTAAACAGGCCTTTGATTCATGGGCTGACAAATTGGAATCTTTTAAAAGAGCGCATTTTTCGGCCACTCTGCACGAGTATGGGAATAAGGCGGGTAAACTACTGGCACGGCTGTGCAGGGCCCCCTACAAACCCACACATGTAGCCTCCCTCCGGCGCGCATCGGGCATGGTGGAGTCCACTCCCGCGGGAGTGCAGTCGATCATGCGCGATTTTTATACGTCCCTCTACTCCCCTGACCCTTTCGATGTTACTCAGGCCAATTTTTTTCTCGACAGCGTAGTCCTCCCCAAAATATCACCGACCCAGTTGGAAGCTTTGAACACCCCGGTGACCCTTTCAGAAATACAAGCTACCATAAAACATCTTGCCTCAAACAAAGCTCCTGGTCCAGATGGCTTTACAGGAGAGTTCTACAAGAGTGCTCTGGAGACATTGGGACCTACCCTGCTGGAGGTCTATTCAGCCATCTGGACCGGAGGCTCCTACCTCCCTACAGGTAATCAGGCCATAATCAAGCTTTTGGCAAAAAAAGGAAAAGATCCACTGGAACCTGGCTCATATAGGCCGATTTTGCTTTTGAATTTGGATGTTAAAATCCTTTCAAAAATAATAGCGTCCAGGCTTGCCTTGAATATGCCTTCCTTGATCCATCCGGCGCAATCCGGTTTTACCAAGGGCAGATCGGCTGCATCAAACTTACGCAAGATCCTGGACCATGCTAGGGTGTACTCGGAGAAAGATCTGGCGATCATCACCTTGGACGCGGAAAAGGCCTTTGACAACGTGAATTTTGAATGGCTTTCCAAGGTTTTGGCCTCTTTCGGTTTCTCAGGGCCTTTTACGCACGTTGTCAAAGCTATGTACGCCTCTCCCGCAGCCAGGCTCTGGGTGGCCGGGTCTCTCACCGACGAATTTCATCTTTTCAAGGGAACGAGACAGGGCTGCCCCCTGTCCCCGCTGCTCTTCAATTTGGCTCTGGAACCTATATCCAGATACCTTTTGGAGAACGCGCCACTCCATGGCATTCTGATAGGTACCCATGAACTCCGTATATCGCTTTTTGCGGATGATGTCCTAATTTTCACCCGAAACCCCTCCTCAGACATGCATACAATTATCTCTATATTTGACAGGTTTAAACTCTGCTCTGGTCTGCGGATAAATCACGCAAAGAGCGAGATACTCCCCCTAGGTACCAGACACAGACCAACATGGGCCTCTTCTTCTCCCTTCACCCTGGCCACCTCCCACATTACGTACTTGGGTATCAAGATAGGCAAAATCCCATCTTCAATTTACTCCCTGAATTACCCTCCACTGTTTCAGAAACTCCTACAGGAATTGGATAGTTGGATGGATCTGCCTCTCTCGCTCTTGGGAAGATGTCATTTGGTCAAAATGGTCAGCTTTGCCCGACTTTTATATCCATTACAAACGATTCCCCTGTTAATAAAGCATAAAGACACCAAACTAATTAATAAGGCTATTTCCAGGTTTGTCTGGCAGGGCAAGCGACCACGTATCTCTTTCAGTAAACTTTATCTTCCCAGGAGCGAGGGGAGTACTAGTCTGCCTGACGTTAGAACGTATAACCTCTCATGTTAACAAAGGTGTTGTAGAGTATTTGATCAGGAAAAATAAACTATAACACTAGCAGCGCTAATAAAAGGTCCATTGAATAAACCAGTGTCCTTAATGACTCATAAAACATATGTAGTGCAGTCCATGCAGTAGGCACAATTCACCAGGGTAGGGGAGTGAAGGGTCTTGACTGTTCCTCCAAAAATGACACCACACTCTAGTGCTCCCCCCCTTTGGATGAAACACTCACCAGAAACTAGTGAATGTAGAGCCTTAAATCCACCAATCAACGGGTGTACTGATCACTGCTGGGCTGCATCAAAATCCTCCTTCCTCCAGAATTCCTCCGCTCAAAGTTCATGCAATTGAACAAAGTGGGGGCAACAATAGTGTAATTCTGTAAACTTTTATTAAACTACACACAGTAAAGCCCCTCTCCCCTCAAGATGTCTACTTACAGGAGGGTAATGGAGTGAAGGCATAAAGGATCAAAATATGCACACTGGATGACCGATTCGAAACTTTCCTGCAATCCCATAGGAATCACGAATGGTGTCCTGTGCGAAATATTCTGCGACCGCGCACATCAGCTCTGACGTTTCGTCCTCACGACTTCCTCTGAGAGCCCATGTGCGCGGCGCGGTCGAAATGCTTAAATAATGACGCCAGCGCATGCGCACCTGCGTCCGCCTAAAGCGTCACCCGGAAGTACACCTCTTATTAGCTGCACAGCTTACATCGGTGCTCCGATGTACAGACGTGTAATTCCGGCCATGCGTGATGACGCACATCCGCCGGCGACCTCAAGCCCAATAGCTAATGACAACATCCGGTTATGTCACCGGATGTGCGTCACCATCGGGATGTTCCGATACCTTCTCTGCGGACACCCTATTGAATCAAGCCCAGGAACCTAATACAATCCGAAGAGCGCCATATACCCTCAGGATGCATAAGTCCTCCCACTCGACTGTGAAATTATCATCAGCCTATATCTATGGGGCAATTTAAAATGTATTTCTGATATGCAGCATCCATATTTCATACTATATGCCTTACACTTTACACCGGTAAGTATCATAAGCACAACTGCAATAAAAACAAGATGAACGCATCAAATATGCGGTCTGGTATATATGAGTGAATAAACTATATACTTCCAATCATAATATATGGATAGCAGATAATATACATAAAAAATAAATAAATATCTGAAAATATTAAAAAACCTTCATTTAAGAAGGATATACTATGTAAAACCTATGATTAAAATATTTTTACACAAACATGAAATCAGTCTGAATATCAACATTGTATATAAAATTGAAACCTTAAAACAGACATTAGAAAAAAGACACAAAAGGGAGAGAAAAATGAAGAAGGGATGGGCCTCAGAGACCTCAATAGTAGATGTTACCACATATATATTGTGGGAATATGCTGCCAACTACAATCTGGATAGGAACTACCTCTAAATATTAATAATTGCTAATAAAGCAGTTGATATCCAGATCAACATTTAGACCCTTGGGGTATAAACTATCCGTCAGATAAATCCAGTGTGTTTCGCGTTTCGATATTTCACGAACTCTATTTGAGCCCCTCCAAACCGGTTCCACTTTTTCTATACCCCAAAATTTGAGGTGAGTAGGATCACTATTGTGGAAATCTCGGAAAGCTCTTCGGATTGTATTAGGTTCCTGGGCTCGATTCAATAGGGTGTCCGCAGAGAAGGTATCGGAACATCCCGATGGTGACGCACATCCGGTGACATAACCGGATGTTGTCATTAGCTATTGGGCTTGAGGTCGCCGGCGGATGTGCGTCATCACGCATGGCCGGAATTACACGTCTGTACATCGGAGCACCGATGTAAGCTGTGCAGCTAATAAGAGGTGTACTTCCGGGTGACGCTTTAGGCGGACGCAGGTGCGCATGCGCTGGCGTCATTATTTAAGCATTTTGACCGCGCCGCGCACATGGGCTCTCAGAGGAAGTCGTGAGGACGAAACGTCAGAGCTGATGTGCGCGGTCGCAGAATATTTCGCACAGGACACCATTCGTGATTCCTATGGGATTGCAGGAAAGTTTTGAATCGGTCATCCAGTGTGCATATTTTGATCCTTTATGCCTTCACTCCATTACCCTCCTGTAAGTAGACATCTTGAGGGGAGAGGGGCTTTACTGTGTGTAGTTTAATAAAAGTTTACAGAATTACACTATTGTTGCCCCCACTTTGTTCAATTGCATGAACTTTGAGCGGAGGAATTCTGGAGGAAGGAGGATTTTGATGCAGCCCAGCAGTGATCAGTACACCCGTTGATTGGTGGATTTAAGGCTCTACATTCACTAGTTTCTGGTGAGTGTTTCATCCAAAGGGGGGGAGCACTAGAGTGTGGTGTCATTTTTGGAGGAACAGTCAAGACCCTTCACTCCCCTACCCTGGTAAATTGTGCCTACTGCATGGACTGCACTACATATGTTTTATGAGTCATTAAGGACACTGGTTTATTCAATGGACCTTTTATTAGCGCTGCTAGTGTTATAGTTTATTTTTCCTGATCAAATACTCTACAACACCTTTGTTAACAGTTCTTTTTGTATAGTAGCTGCTTTGAGACTTTGCGTCTTCATAGTTCCGTGTTGTTATCTACTTTGTTCTTTTGTGCGCGGGGTGAGCCACTTTATGAGACCTGTTTTTGGTCACCCATATTTTGACTCCTTTGTTTGCGTATAACCTCTCATGCCTTCTTAGGATATCTTTAGATTGGCTCTCAAAGTCTTCCTGCTACTCCAATTATGACCTGGAATCACAAATGTCTGCCCCCTTCTCGCTGGCGGCGTTGTTACACGCTAAATGGAAAAGTATGCCCCCCAGGCTTCAACATAATGTACTTCTGAGAGACACGGTGATTGCCTGGAGAGAGACTAGAAAACGGTTAAAGCTTCCAATTTCCATATCCAAATACTTACCCATCAAGGGAAACCCAGCTTTTCTCCCAGGACTGCACTCACACACTTTTGACACCTGGCAACGTCTGGGCCTGCTAAAATTCTCTGATCTCTGTGACCCCGTATATGGCAAGCCACGGTCTATAAGTGATATCATGGAAACCTACCACTTACCGGCCTCACATACCTTCTCTGTCCTACAATGTTTCAGTTTTCTTCAGTCAACGAACAGAGGCCCACACAATGGCTTCCTTGACCCTCTACTGGACCCTTTACTGATGGTGGGGAAATATTGTATTTCTGATATATCCAAACCTCTTCAAAAGCTCACCTCTTTCCACCATGCTAGTTCCTCGGCAGCTAATTGGGGGAAAGACTTTCCTATTGAGGACATAGTGACCAAACTATTTCAGGGATACAACAGAACATTACGCTTAACCCCTAATGAAACCTGGAGAGAAACACAGCTGAAAATCTTACATAGGGCTTATATTCCATTCACTTTCAACAAAGACGATCCTTCTACCAGCCTCTGTCCCTATTGCAAGGCCGTCAGGCCGAACCTACACCATAGGTTCTGGTCAAGCTCTTTCATACCCATGTTTTGGGATCAGGTACTTTTATTCATTAAAAGGATCACTCTCCTTCAACTGCCCAAAGATCCCCTCTTACTCATATTTGGACATTGGGATAAACAGCTCCAGATTTGGTCCAGCTGCCCACCACCATACCCTCGTGAATGGACTCTTACATGTTTGTTGATAGCCCGCAGAGTAATACTGGCCAACTGGATAACGGTAGTGGCTCCTTCTGTATCTCACGTTCACAAGGAACTGTTAACTCTTATGACCAAAGATCGACTCAACACGGACTTTCATCTTCCATCATCTGCTGATCGCTATTCTCACACTTGGCAGGACTTTATGGATTCACTACCACAAGATGTTACCACAACTCTGCAAGATGATACGTTCTCATACCATCTCCCTGGGTAGAACTCGGGTGCTATGGGCTTGGAGTTAGCCCCACCCCCCCTCCCCCCTTCATAGTCTGCTTCCACCCACTTGTTTCTTGTTCCTCACCCCCCCTCTTTTCTTGTTTAGAGAGTTGATAAATGAACAGGATCCATCCAACTAGGGTTCTAGTATGTTTGATAGTTATATCTTGTGTATTGCACCATGCCACTATTCTAGAGTCAGCTACGAGCCCTTACTCTTGCTCGGCTTCTGACTCCCATAAAATGTAAAATGTGTTGTTCAATGTTTTACTTGCATTATTCATGTACCGTCCCATTGCTTCAATAAAGTTTTTTCAAAAAAAAAATACACAGTGACCTGACCAGCATGTCCCCATTAATACACAGTGACCTGACCAGCATGTCTCCATCAATGCACAGTGACTTTTAAGAGAGGCATGGGTATATATACAAAAATATGGAGATGTCCTTCCCCCCCCTTCCTGGGGCTCAGTGTGGCCCCCCTGAACACGGGCAGGCCCATCCATGGCTCGCCAGAGGCCCCCAGGCCTGCTCAGGGCACTCACCTATCTTTCCTCTTGGCTTTGAACACATATATGCACTGCTTTGCAGCCCTAGTACTCAAACACGTCTTCCACCGACTCCAGCTCTCCGGTCAGCTTCAGCTTGAAGTGATAGCCCATGGTGAGTAGGGAGGGAGGCGGCTGGGGAGAGGAGAGGAGCCGCACACACTCTAACACACACAGCTCGGGATCCAGCCGGTCTCTCCTGTCCTCACACTGCAGTGCACGCCGCTGCTGCAAACACTGCGACTACTGGCCGAGTGCTGCCCGCTGGAAGGTGACGGCTGGGCTGACCCAGGATAACTGGAGCCGAACACTCGGGAGTCGGGTCACTGGTCTCTGACACCCCGGGAGATGTGGGGCTGCGCTGCTGCCGTAACCAGTCTCGCACACAGGAGGAGGGAGGCACACTGAGTCTGAGGCAGCGGCTGGAGTGCAGAAATCACTTACCTCCTGTCCTGCTCTTGGGCTGGCCTGGCTCCCTCTCTCTCACGACTGGAGTCACGATGACCGGACGACTCTGCTCTGGTCACTGGTGACTGTTGGTCTCTGGAGTCTGTCTTCTCTTCTTCCTCCTTGACCTGCTGCATGCGCGCCGCTGCCGTCCTCAGTCTGACGGCGGGCGGGAAGGTGACGCTGGGACGTCACAAGGTCCCGGGATGTCCTCCTGTGTGATTGGTCCAGGCTGGAGTCTGGACCAATCACAGGCAGGACATCACAAAAGTGGGGAGTGTCGGGGCGCATTGCTCTGCGCCCCGATGGCCCCTAGAAGGCTGCCAATCGGCGCCTCTGCCCGCGTCACGTGGGGTGGAAAACCCCACCCCTCCCATACCCACCACTAGGTCTGGCGCCCCTAGTTGGCTAAAAATGGTAATTTTTAATCTTTTTTTTCTTCTTTTTTTTGGGGGGGGGCGGTGCCCCTGCGCCGCTATGGACAGGCCACCACTGATTCCTAGATATGGTACAGTAATTGACAATCAATGCAGGGCAGCTTGTTCTGACTAGTGATAAGCCTTTTAGCAATCCAGGTATATGGCGTCTGTATACAGTGTTCAGAGTGGTGGCTGGTAACTAGATTTTGGGCAACTGCCCTCTCACCAATCGTGAGAATCTTTAGTTGGTCTTGAAGAACAGTCCAAGTCGATTCTCTGCACTTTAAACAGGCTGAGATGGCTGTAACCTGCCGATCCAGTGAGTCACCTGAATCCGATGTGATCAGGGATGCTGCTGGCGGCACCCCTAGTGTAGCAAGCAGTGTTTCTTCCACCTGGGGTGGAGCTGCAAAAGACTGTGTGTCGCGTGGTAGACCACGATTCTCTCACACAGCGGCGAACTGGTGCACACTCGATGAATCCTGGGAAGCAAGAGAGCATGGGCCTAGCCAGCAGATCCCTTTATAGTCTCTCTCACAATTCTCCCCTGCGGCAGATGGCTTGCTGGGATGTGTAGTCCATGGATAGCTCTGCAGTTTAGTGATCTCTGCTCTGGAGACTACAGTTCCCACAATGCTCTCTTCTAGGCTCAAGAATATGATGCATATAATCTGAGCCCAGCACTAGGGGAATATAGAGACAGTCTAGGAAGGTAGAGGATAAGTCTGCAATGTCAGATAACTGTAGTCCGCTCCCAGCTACATCACAAATAAGGAGACGTGAGGCACAATCATTACGGGTTGGGGAGGGAGGGCGGGAGGAATTGTGTGTAGGACAAATAGGAAACTTTTGAATTAGAGGTCAGACAAATGGGTGGGTAATTGGATGCCCAGGTAGGTGATGGCGTCTTGCTTCCACGTAAAAGGGAAGTTCTGTTGGGGGTACAAATGGAAACCTTTTTTTTCCATGTTTTTCCACTCTTTTTACTGTTTTGCAGATTAATTCCACAGACGGTTCAGGCAGGGTACTATAGTCTTACCACATTATTGCACCCGGGACAGGAAGTCCCCAGTCATGTTACTGGGGCCTTTTTATGGCAGTTAGGGGAAGGTCTTAACATCTTTCTCCTTCCTCTTCCATCTAGATCAGGAATTTGGATTTGTGCCATCTGCTTCCTGTGTCAGCGGCAGTCCCCCTCAAGAGTGCTGCAATACGATCCCAGGGAGGGGCCTACAGCATAGTGTTTTGCATAGCCATGATCCACTGCTGCACATGCATGATCGACTGGGAGTGGACCGGCAGTGACGCGACCGTGTTATGCACCGTATGGCACCGTATCACCGTATGCACCGTATTGCGCGGGACCTGTGACCCTAAAAAGGGCTATGCCCTTCGGGGAGCTAACCGGGAACACTCCTCATTACTGGGACTTCCATATTCCTTTTTGCAAGTACATGGGTCATTTAATTTTCTGGAAGATATGGAGGGACCTTGCTTCTTTCTCCTTATTTCCCCCATGGTTACCCCAGGATACATCTACAGATACCTGTGCTCTTGTGCTCTCTTATCTCCTAAAGGCCCTAGGTCCCTTATACTTGAGGACAATCTGATAGTTGGACAGTACCCATGGTCCTTGTGCAATCTGAGGAGAACTGATGAAGTCTGTCTAGAAGCTTTCTGTGGGTTAATGCTGTGACTCAATTACTTTTTTGATCTAAGTGTCTGTTACACATGATTGTAAATCATCATGGTACCTTTGTATAATGGATGGATTTAGACTCATTTATGGCCATTTATGATTACAAAGTGGTAATTAATCCCTGATGAAGGAAAAAATTGAATGTTTGAAACACGTTGGAAGTTTCCAGCTCTGAATAGCATCCAATGTACCTGATATGCAAGTATGATGCAATGCCATCAACGAATAGCTGGAATTACCACTTTGGACCAATTATATATGTTTAATATTACCAACACTGTTCAATTTTTTTCTATGAAGATCCTGTTTGTACATGTCTTTATTGTTTTGTGATGTATACCCCATATTTTCTTTTTTTTAGGAGCTTTTTTAAAATGTTGAATAATATACAAAAATATTTTAAGTATTCTAGTACTATTTATATTTAATGTTCTAACGGAACAGCTTAATTGCCCCTCACAATCCCACTAAATAGAGGAATCCAATTTGCAGATATTATTCAGGATGATGGCAATCACACCTTTGGTTATTTAAGCTTCCTTTTGTTAAGCTTAATTTCTGTACTATTAAAGACAATACGTCCTCTGTTTCTTGCTCTTCTGAGGATTTCTTCATTTAGGCGGTAGTTTATCTACATGGCAGACTACATCTCTAGGGGGGTCAGAATCCCTGGCTCAGGGTCTGAGTGCCCTATGTATGCTTTATCCAGCAGGTCATTGAAGATGGTGAGGATCGCTGGTGTTAAATGATTCTGTTCAACAGATTCAGGGAACCTCGAACAGGTAGGTTATGGTGGCGTCCTCGGTTATCCAAGTCTTCCAACTTATGGTGCAATTCTCGTATCTGCATGGTTTGTGCAGTTGAGGTCACTTGGATCTCTTGTATGGCACTATCATGTTGAGTAGTGACGTCTTCTATCTCCTCTAGGCGCCAGGCTACACCTTGTATGTCAACCCGCAACTCTAAAATGGCTGCAGATAGCGTGTTTATGATGTCAGCTGGCACGGTCTGGATGTCCCCCAAACTTAGGGGCTGGTAGGGCTGTAAGATAGCTGCGTTCGGCGGCTGGGAAAGAAGAGGCTCTGAGGGTAGTCAGCTGGGAGAGCGCGATGTGTGCCCAGAGGCCCGGGAGGCCTCTGAAGAAGCCGCACTGTATTGTAGCTGAGTTTGGAATATCTCCGGATGTTGTGACAGAGCTGCGTGTTTGAATCTCGGGGTGAGCGGGATGTAGAGGAACTCCTGTCAGGTTTCCCCATTTTTTCATAGGTGGATCCCATTAGTTTAGTGGTAAGAAGGACTTTGTGGTGCGGGAGCATAGGGTTTAAGCATCCATCTTGGTCCAGGTCTTGGCCATACCACCCGATACGACTTTAACCGCTTGCCGACCGCCCACAGTAATATTGCTGCGGCAGAGTGGTTCAGCTGCATCCAGTTAAGTAGTACTACGTGGAGTGCATGTGGTTTTGGCAGAGCACACACATAGTTGTTAATCAAATTGCAAAATCTCATGTGGCTAAGTTAGACTGTCTGAACCTTGTTTGATGTGGACAAAAGGTATGTAAATTTAACTCTAGGATATACAGTATAATGCTGATCTGGATTTTAGTTTCTTTTCCTGATCACCTCTGTAATACTCATAATTAGAGTTGAGTGGACACCTGGATGTCCGTGTTCGGCGGGTTCGGCCGAACTTTAAAAAAAAGTCCGGGTCCATGTCCCAGACTTTTGCCGAACTTTTCCCGGACACCGAACCCCATTGAAGTCAATGGGGACCCGAACTTTCAGGCTCTAAAACACCAAAGGAAAGGGCTAGAGTGCTGCAAATGGCAGCAAAACGTAGTTAAGAGCATGGCAAGTGCTCTGCAAACAAATGTGGATAGGGAAATAACTTAAAACAACAAACAAAAAAAAAACAGAAAAATAAAAAAATGTTCTTCATCTGTGAAGGACGAGGCCCATATGGAGTAGGAGGGAGGTTGAGGTGGTGGTGGATGTGGCGATGTCATAGGCGTGCGCACAGGGTGTGCCGGGTGTACCTGGGCACACCCTAATCACCTAGGGCACATTAGCATTATCGCTCTGTTTGCCAGTGAGGAGATGGGAAAGATCTCCCTCGGACCTGCTCTGCTCTATTTCACTTTGCCAGCAGGGAGAGTAATGTATCGGGGCCATGTACATGTAGGCAAACACATGCATGTGCATTTAAACTTTGGGGTGCACACCCTAATGCAATAGGCTGCGCACACCTATGGGCGGTGTAGGTGGAAGCGGCGGTAGAGGAGGACCAGGGCCGGATTAAGAGCATCATGGGCTTGGTGCTGAGGATTTTGAAGGGCCTTAAGGGCCGTGCCTTGGCATGCACCCAGAGGAGGAAGGGTGCAGCCATGCATGCCTAATTCAACATGGGATGCTGTCTCTGATGCCCATAAACACATCCATGCATCGGCAACTGTCCCTCCTTGTCCGGCCTTCGTGCTGTGTGGGGAGGTTCTGAGGGAGCTGCCTGGGGAAGCGAGCATAGAAGCCAGACTTCTGTGTTTACAAGTGACAGAAGAGCTGTAACAGTGAATATGGCCAACCCGGGGCCTATATTAAGGTAGGGGCCTGGAGCTGCAGCTCCAATAGCCCCTACGTTAATCTGGCCCTGAGGAGGACGAGGTAGCCAACACTGTTTTTTTTAAGAAATTTTAAATGAGGGTACACCCCAAAAGAGTGAGAAAGAGCAAAAATAGAACAATGGCTGGGTAAGGTTGGTATCCATCGCTACTCTGCACAAGGTACGGAAAAGTCCAGTGGGATCCATGCCTGGTTCATTTTAATGAACGCGAGCTTGTCCACATTGTCTCTGGACAGGCGGCTGCGCTTGTCTGTGATAACGCCCCCAGCCGTGCTAAATACCCGTTCAGATAATACACTGGCTGCAGGGCACGCCAGTACCTCCAAGGCGTAAAGGGCAAGCTCAGGCCATGTGCCCAATTTGGAGACCCAGAAGTTGAAGGGGGCAGACCGGTCATTCACTACATGTAGGCGTGTGCACACATACTGCTCCACTATGTTGGTAAAATGCTGCCTCCTGCTAAGACGTTCCATCTGAGCTGCTGGTGCTGCTGTTTGTTGTGGCATGCTGACAAAGCTTTTCCACATTTTGGCCATGCTAACCCTGCCTTCTGAGGTGCTGGCGGTGCCCTGGTTGCGTTGGCGACCTCTTCCTCCTCCTCCTCCTCCTCTGCCTTGTGATTCCACTGTGGCCCCGCTGTCAGGTGGGAATGCCAGCAGCATCGCGTCTACCAGCGTGCGCTTGTACTCGCGCATCTTGCGATCGCGCTCCAGTGAGTGAATTAAGGACGGTACGTTGTCCTTGTAACGGGGATCCAGCAGCGTGGCCACCCAGTAATCAGCACAAGTTAGAATGTGGGCAACTCGGCGGTCGTTATGGAGACACTGCAGCATGTAATCGCTCATGTGTGCCAGGCTGCCCAGAGGCAACGAAAGGCTGTCCTCTGTGGGAGGTGTATCGTCTGTGTCCTCTGTATCCCCCCAGCCACGCACCAGTGATGGCCGTGAGCTGGCCTGGGTGCCACCCTGCTGTGAACATGGTTCCATCTCCTCCTCCATCTCCTCCTCCTCATCCTCCAGAATTGTGCCCCTGCTGGACAATTGTGTCCCTGGCGTTTGTGTGTGCAGGAACCCACCCTCGGAGCCCCTTGCGAATGACTGCCCTGAAAGCCTTGGAAATGTTACCTCTTCATCCTCCTCCTCCTCATCCTGTGCCACATCCTCTTCCATCATCGCCCAAATAGTTTTTTCAAGGAGTGAGATAGTTAAGCTGACAACGGCGTCATCGGCACTGGCCATGTTGGTGGAGTACTCAAAACAGCGCAACAAGGCACACAGGTCTCGCATGGAGGCCCAGTTATTGGTGGTGAAGTGGTGCTGTTCCGCAGAGCGACTCACGCGTGCGTGCTGCAGCTGAAACTCCACTATGGCCTGCTGCTGCTCGCACAGTCTTTCCAGCATGTGCAAGGTGGAGTTCCACCTTGTGGGCACGTCACATATGAGGCGGTGAGCGGGAAGGCTGAAGTTACGCTGCAGCGCTGACAGGCGAGCAGCAGCAGGGTGAGAACGCCGAAAGTGCGCACAGACGGCCCGCACTTTCTGCAGCAGCTCTGACATATCGGGGTAATTTTTAAGGAACCTCTGCACCACCAAATTCAGCACATGCGCCAGGCAAGGGATGTGCGTCAAACCGGCTAGGCCCAGAGCTGCTATGAGATTTCGCCCGTTATCGCACACCACCAGGCCGGGCTTGAGGCTCGCTGGCAGCAACCACTCATTTGTCTGCTGTTCCATGCCCCTCCACAACTCCTGCGTGGTGTGTGGTTTTTTCCCCCAAACAGGCAAGTTTTAAAACTGCCTGCTGTCGTTTACCCCTGGCCGTGCTGAAGTTGGTGGTCAAGGTGTTACGCTGACCGGATGAGGAGGCGGTAGAGGATGAGGAAGCGGAGTAGGAGGAGTTAGGAACAGGAGGCAAACTGAAGCGCCCTGCAATCATCGGTGGTGGAAGGACATGCGCCAAATTGCTATCCGCCTCAGGCCAATCCGCCACTGCATTTACCCAGTGTGCCGTTAGGGAGATATAACGCCCCTGACCGTGCTTACTGGTCCACTTATCGGTAGTTAGGTGGACCTTGGCACAGATGGCGTTGCGCAGTGCACACCTGATTTTTTCCCCCACTTGGTTGTGCAGGGAAGGGATGGCTTGCCTGGAAAAGTAGTGGCGGCTGGGCACGACGTACTGTGGGACAGCCGCCGACATAAGGCTTTTAAAACTGTGCATCTCCACCAGACGGAATGACAGCATTTCAAAGGCCAAGAATTTCGAAATGCTGGCATTCAGGGCCAGGGATCGCGGGTGGGTAGGGGGGTACTTCCTCTTCCTCTCAAGTGTTTGGGAGATGGAAAGCTGAACGCTTCCACGGGACATTGTGGAGATGGTTGGTGACCCAGGTGGTGGTGTTGCTGACAGATCGTCTGTTTGCGGGGTGGCAGGTGCCGGTATCACTACAGATGTGGATGGAGCGGCCGAGACTGCAGCAGAAGAGGAAGCAGGATGAGCCAAAGACGTTTCTTGGTTTTGAAGGTGTCTACTCCACTGCAGCTCATGCTTTGCACTTAGATGCCTGATCATGCAGGTTGTGCTCAGGTTGAGAAGGTTTATGCCTCGCTTCAGGCTCTGATTGCACAGGGTGCAAACCACTCATGTCCTGTCATCAGCACATTTTCTAAAGAACTTCCACGCTAGAGAACTCCTTTGGGCTGGCTTTGCTGCGCTCGTTCCCTTGCTGCGTTGGGCAGTAGCAGGCGTAGTGTCTAGGGCACGGCCGCTCCGCTTCTGCACCCTGCTCCCTCTTCTGCTGTGCTGGTGGCTCTGTGCGACCACCGCCTCTTCCTCCAAACTACTCAGGTCACCTGCATGACCTTCATTCCATGTGGGGTCGAGGACCTCATCGTCCTCCACATCATCTTCCACCCAGTCTTCACCCCTGCCCTCCTTGTCGGTCTCCACAATTCTGAACGCCGCAGCAGTTGGCACCTGCGTTTCATCATCATCGGAGACGTGCTGCGATGGTCCTTTCATGTACTCATCTTGAGAAATAAGTGGTTGGGCATCGCTCCACTCAATCTCTTCCACTTCTGGGGAAGGGCTAGGTGGATGGCCCTGGGAAACCCTGCTGACAGAGTCCTCAAAAAAAAGAAGAGACTGCTGTATGACTTGGGGCTCAGACTGCTTGCCTGATTTGCAAGGGGGTGAGGTGAAAGACGGTTGGACATCGGCTGCAGGTGCCAACTCCGACCTTTCTGCAGTAGACTGGGTGGGAGACAATGTGAAGGAACTGGAGGCACTGTCAGCAGCAAACCAATCTACTATCGCCTCTACTTCTTCTGGCCTCATCACTTCTAGAGGCGTATGATGCCCTACCAAATACTGATGCAGGTTCTGTCGCCTACTCACACTTGAGGAAGGTGTTTCACTTGTGCGTGTAGCTGGCACAGATCGACCACGTCCTCTCCTTGCAACAGGAGCTCTACCAGCAGCACCACGGCCCCTATTTGACGGTCTCCTCATATTTCTGTAATTTATGATCTTGCCCTAGAAAGGTGTTTATTGAATAGCGGAACAAAACAACAACAGTATCGCACGGGTGTATATCACAGTCAAATATGCAAACTATGCCGCAATTTAATGTTTTTTACCCCAAAAGGGTGTATATTGAATAGCGGAATAGGAAAAAGGATAAAAAACGGTGTATCTCACACGTAGAAACACAGACTAGGCCACGCTTCAAATTTTTTGTACCCTAAAGGGAGGATGAGGAAGAGGAGTAGGAGGAGTTGGGAACACGAGGCAAACTGAAGCACCCTGCAATCCTTGGCGGTGGAAGGAGATGCGCCAAACAAATTTAAAAGGTGTATCTCACACGTACCGATACAGACTATGCCGTAATTTAATTTTTTACACTCCAAAAGGGTGTATATTGAATAGCGGAATAGGAAAAATTTTATAATACGGTGTATCTCACACGTACAAACACAGACTAGGCCCCGATTACAATTTTTTGTACCCTAAAGGCAGGATGAGGAAGAGGAGTAGGAGGAGTTGGGAACAGGAGGCAAACTGAAGCGCCCTGCAATCCTCAGCGGTAGAAGGAGATGCGCCAAACAAATTTAAAAAGGTATTTCTCAGATGTACCGATACAGACTATCCCGCAATTTAATTTTTTACACTCAAACAGGGTGTATATTGAATAGCGGAATAGGACAAATTTTACAAAACGGTGTATCTCACAAGTACAAACACAAACTAGGCCCCGATTACTATTTTTTGTACCCTAAAGGCAAGATGAGGAAGAGGAGTAGGAGGAGTTGGGAACAGGAGGCAAACTGAAGCGCCCTGCAATCCTCGGCGGTAGAAGGAGATGCGCCAAACAAATTTAAAAAGGTGTATCTCACATGTACAGATACAGACTATCCCGCAATTAAATTTTTTACACTCAAACAGGGTGTATATTGAATAGCGGAATAGGACAAATTTTACAAAACGGTGTATCTCACACGTAAAAACACAAACTAGGCCCCGATTACTATTTTTTGTACCCTAAAGGCAGGATGAGGAGTAGGAGGAGTTCGGAACAGGCAGGAAGCAGACTGAAGCACCCTCAAATCCTCGGCAGTATGAGATGCGCCCTAAAAATTGGAAAGGTGTATCTCACACGTACCGACACAGACTATCCCGCAATTTAATTGTTTTTACCCAAAGGTGTAGATTGAATAGCGGAATAGAAAATATGATATCAAAAGGTGTATGTATCTCACACGTACCGACACAGACTATCCCGCAATTTAATTGTTTATACCCAAAGGTTTTGATTGAATAGCGGAATAGAAAATATTATCAAAAAAAAGGTGTATGTATCTCACACGTACAGAACCAGACTAGGCCCCAATTACTATTTTTTGTACCCCCAAAGGCAGGATGAGGAGTAGGAGGAGTTCGGAACAGGCAGCACCCTCAAATCCTCTGAAGTATGAGATGCACCCCAAAAATTGGAAAGGTGTATCTCACACGTACCGACACAGACTATCCCGCAATTTAATTGTTTTTACCCAAAGGTGTAGATTGAATAATGGAATAGAAAATATGATATCAAAAGGTGTATGTATCTCACACGTACCGACACAGACTATCCCGCAATTTAATTGTTTATACCCAAAGGTTTTGATTGAATAGCGGAATAGAAAATATTATCAAAAAAAAGGTGTATGTATCTGACACGTACAGAACCAGACTAGGCCCCAATTACTATTTTTTGTACCCCCAAAGGCAGGATGAGGAGTAGGAGGAGTTCGGAACAGGCAGCACCCTCAAATCCTCGGAAGTATGAGATGCACACCAAAAATTGGAAAGGTGTATCTCACACGTACCGACACAGACTATCCCGCAATTTCATTGTTTATACCAAAGGTGTAGATTGAATAGCGGAATAGAAAATATGATATCAAAAGGTGTATGTATCTCACACGTACAGACCCAGACTAAGCCCAAATTACTATTTTTTGTACCCCCAAAGGCAGGATGAGGAGTAGGAGGAGTTCGGAACAGGCAGCACCCTCAAATCCTCGGAAGTATGAGATGCACCCCAAAAATTGCAAAGGTGTATCTCACACGTACCGACACAGACTATCCCACAATTTAATTGTTTATACCCAAAGGTTTTGATTGAATAGCGGAATAGAAAATAAGATATCAAAAGGTGTATGTATCTCACAAGTACAGACCCAGACTAGGCCCAAATTACTATTTTTTGTACCCCCAAAGGCAGGATGAGGAGTAGGAGGAGTTCGGAACAGGCAGGAGGTAGACTGAAGCACCTTCAAATCCTCTGAAGTATGAGATGCACCCCAGAAATTGGAAAGGTGTATCTCACACGTACCGACACAGACTATCCCGCTATTTAATTGTTTATACCCAAAGGTTTTGATTGAATAGCGAAATAGAAAATATGATATCAAAAGGTGTATGAATCTCACACGTACAGAACCAGACTAGGCCCCAATTACTATTTTTTGTACCCCCAAAGGCAGGATGAGGAGTAGGAGGAGTTCAGAACAGGCAGCACCCTCAAATCCTCTGAAGTATGAGATGCACCCCAAAAATTGGAAAGGTGTATCTCACACGTACCAACACAGACTATCCCGAAATTTAATTGTTTATACCCAAAGGTGTAGATTGAATAGCAGAATAGAAAATATGATATCAAAAGGTGTATGTATCTCACACGTACAGACCCAGACTAGGCCCAAATTACTAGCTTTTGTACCCCCAAAGGCAGGATGAGGAGTAGGAGGAGATCGGAACAGGCAGCACCCTCAAATCCTCGGAAGTATGAGATGCACCCCAAAAATTGGAAAGGTGTATCTCACACGTACCGACACAGACTATTCCGCAATTTAATTGTTTATACCCAAAGGTTTTGATTGAATAGCGGAATAGAAAATATGATATCAAAAGGTGCACGTATGTCACACGTACAGAACCAGACTAGGCCCAAATTACTATTTTTTGTACCCCCAAAGGCAGGATGAGGAGTAGGAGGAGTTTGGAACAGGCAGGAGGCAGACTGAAGAACCCTCAAATCCTCTGAAGTATGAGATGCACCCCAAAAATTGGAAAGGTATATCTCACACGTACCGACAAAGACTATCCCGCAATTTTATTGTTTATACCCAAAGGTTTTGATTGAATAGCGGAATAGAAAATGTTATCAAAAAAAAGGTGTATGTATCTCACATGTACAGAACCAGACTAGGCCCCAATTACTATTTTTTGTACCCCCAAAGGCAGGATGAGGAGTAGGAGGAGTTCGGAACAGGCAGCACCCTCAAATCCTCTGAAGTATGAGCTGCACCCCAAAAATTGGAAAGGTGTATCTCACACGTACCGACACAGACTATCCCGCAATTTAATTGTTTTTACCCAAAGGTGTAGATTGAATAGTGGAATAGAAAATATGATATCAAAAGGTGTATGTATCTCACACGTACCGACACAGACTATCCCGCAATTTAATTGTTTATACCCAAAGGTTTTGATTGAATAGCGGAATAGAAAATATTATCAAAAAAAAGGTGTATGTATCTGACACGTACAGAACCAGACTAGGCCCCAATTACTATTTTTTGTACCCCCAAAGGCAGGATGAGGAGTAGGAAGAGTTCGGAACAGGCAGCACCCTCAAATCCTCGGAAGTATGAGATGCACCCCAAAAATTGGAAAGGTGTATCTCACACGTACCGACACAGACTATCCCGCAATTTCATTGTTTATACCCAAAGGTGTAGATTGAATAGCGGAATAGAAAATATGATATCAAAAGGTGTATGTATCTCACACGTACAGACCCAGACTAGGCCCAAATTACTATTTTTTGTACCCCCAAAGGCAGGATGAGGAGTAGGAGGAGTTCAGAACAGGCAGCACCCTCAAATCCTCGGAAGTATGAGATGCACCCCAAAAATTGGAAAGGTGTATCTCACACGTACCGACACAGACTATCCCGCAATTTCATTGTTTATACCAAAGGTGTAGATTGAATAGCGGAATAGAAAATATGATATCAAAAGGTGTATGTATCTCACACGTACAGACCCAGACTAGGCCCAAATTACTATTTTTTGTACCCCCAAAGGCAGGATGAGGAGTAGGAGGAGTTCGGAACAGGCAGCACCCTCAAATCCTCTGAAGTATGAGATGCACCCCAAAAATTGGAAAGGTGTATCTCACACGTACCGACACAGACTATCCCACAATTTAATTGTTTATACCCAAAGGTTTTGATTGAATAGCGGAATAGAAAATATGCTATCAAAAGGTGTATGTATCTCACACGTACAGAACCAGACTAGGCCCCAATTACTATTTTTTGTACCCCCAAAGGCAGGATGAGGAGTAGGAGGAGTTCAGAACAGGCAGCACCTTCAAATCCTCGGAAGTATGAGATGCACCCCAAAAATTGGAAAGGTGTATCTCACACGTACCGACACAGACTATCCCGCAATTTAATTGTTTATATCCAAAGGTTTTGATTGAATAGCGGAATAGAAAATATTATCAAAAAAAAGGTGTATGTATCTGACACGTACAGAACCAGACTAGGCCCCAATTACTATTTTTTGTACCCCCAGAGGCAGGATGAGGAGTAGGAGGAGTTCGGAACAGGCAGCACCCTCAAATCCTCTGAAGTATGAGATGCACCCCAAAAATTGGAAAGGTGTATCTCACACGTACCGACACAGACTATCCCGCAATTTAATTGTTTATACCCAAAGGTTTTGATTGAATAGCGGAATAGAAAATATGCTATCAAAAGGTGTATGTATCTCACACGTACAGAACCAGACTAGGCCCCAATTACTATTTTTTGTACCCCCAAAGGCAGGATGAGGAGTAGGAGGAGTTCAGAACAGGCATCACCCCCAAATCCTCGGAAGTATGAGATGCACCCCAAAAATTGGAAAGGTGTATCTCACACGTACCGACACAGACTATCCCGCAATTTCATTGTTTATACCCAAAGGTTTTGATTGAATAGCGGAATAGAAAAAATGATATCAAAAGGTGTATGTATCTCACACATACAGACCCAGACTAGGCCCAAATTACTATTTTTTGTACTCCCAAAGGCAGGATGAGGAGTAGGAGGAGTTCGGAACAGGCAGCACCCTCAAATCCTCGGAAATATGAGATGCACCCCAAAAATTGGAAAGGTGTAATTCACACGTACCGACACAGACTATCCCACAATTTAATTGTTTATACCCAAAGGTTTTGATTGAATAGCGGAATAGAAAATATGATATCAAAATGTGTATGTATCTCACACGTACAGACCCAGACTAGGCCCAAATTACTATTTTTTGTACCCCCAAAGGCAGGATAAGGAGTAGAAGGAGTTCGGAACAGGCAGGAGGCAGACTAAGGCACCCTCAAATCCTCTGAAGTATGAGATGCACCCCAAAAATTGGAAAGGTGTATCTCACACGTACCGACACAGACTATCCCGCATTTTAATTGTTTATACCCAAAGGTTTTGATTGAATAGCGGAATAGAAAATACGATATCAAAAGGTGTATGTATCTCACACGTACAGAACCAGACTAGGCCCCATTTACTATTTTTTGTACCCCCAAAGGCAGGATGAGGAGTAGGAGGAGTTCGGAACAGGCAACACCCTCAAATCCTCGGAAGTATGAGATGCACCCCAAAAATTGGAAAGGTGTATCTCACACGTACCGACACAGACTATCCCGCAATTTAATTGTTTATACCCAAAGGTTTTGATTGAATAGCGGAATAGAAAATATGATATCAAAAGGTGTATGTATCTCACACGTACAGAACCAGACTAGGCCCCAATTACTATTTTTTGTACCCCCAAAGGCAGGATGAGGAGTAGGAGGAGTTCGGAACAGGTAGCACCCTCAAATCCTCGGAAGTATGAGATGCACCCCAAAAATTGGAAAGGTGTATCTCACACTTACCGACACAGACTATCCCGCAATTTCATTGTTTATACCCAAAGGTTTTGATTGAATAGCGGAATAGAAAATATGATATCAAAAGGTGTATTTATCTCACACGTACAGACCCAGACTAGGCCCAAATTACTATTTTTTGTACCCCCAAAGGCAGGATGAGGAGTAGAAGGAGTTCGGAACAGGCAGGAGGCAGACTGAAGCACCCTCAAATCCTCTGAAGTATGAGATGCACCCCAAAAATTGGAAAGGTGTATCTCACACGTACCGACACAGACTATCCCTCAATTTAATTGTTTATACCCAAAGGTTTTGATTGAATAGCGGAATAGAAAATACGATATCAAAAGGTGTATGTATCTCACACGTACAGAACCAGACTAGGCCCCAATTACTATTTTTTGTACCCCCAAAGGCAGGATGAGGAGTAGGAGGAGTTCGGAACAGGCAGCACCCTCAAATCCTCGGAAGTATGAGATGCACCCCAAAAATTGGAAAGGTGTATCTCACACGTACTGACACAGACTATTCCGCAATTTAATTGTTTATACCCAAAGGTTTTGATTGAATAGCGGAATAGAAAATATGATATCAAAAGGTGTATGTATCTCACACGTACAGACCCAGACTAGGCCCAAATTACTATTTTTTGTACTCCCAAAGGCAGGATGAGGAGTAGGAGGAGTTCGGAACAGGCAACACCCTCAAATCCTCGGAAGTATGAGATGCACCCCAAAAATTGGAAAGGTGTATCTCACACGTACCGACACAGACTATCCCGCAATTTAATTGTTTATACCCAAAGGTTTTGATTGAATAGCGGAATAGAAAATATGATATCAAAAGGTGTATGTATCTCACACGTACAGAACCAGACTAGGCCCCAATTACTATTTTTTGTACCCCCAAAGGCAGGATGAGGAGTAGGAGGAGTTCGGAACAGGTAGCACCCTCAAATCCTCGGAAGTATGAGATGCACCCCAAAAATTGGAAAGGTGTATCTCACACGTACCGACACAGACTATCCCGCAATTTAATTGTTTATACCCAAAGGTTTTAATTGAATAGCGGAATAGAAAATATGATATCAAAAGGTGTATGTATCTCACACGTACAGAACCAGACTAGGCCCCAATTACTATTTTTTGTACCCCCAAAGGCAGGATGAGGAGTAGGAGGAGTTCGGAACAGGCAGCACCCTCAAATCCTCTGAAGTATGAGATGCACCCCAAAAATTGGAAAGGTGTATCTCACACGTACCAACACAGACTATCCCGAAATTTAATTGTTTATACCCAAAGGTGTAGATTGAATAGCAGAATAGAAAATATGATATCAAAAGGTGTATGTATCTCACACGTACAGACCCAGACTAGGCCCAAATTACTAGCTTTTGTACCCCCAAAGGCAGGATGAGGAGTAGGAGGAGATCGGAACAGGCAGCACCCTCAAATCCTCGGAAGTATGAGATGCACCCCAAAAATTGGAAAGGTGTATCTCACACGTACCGACACAGACTATTCCGCAATTTAATTGTTTATACCCAAAGGTTTTGATTGAATAGCGGAATAAAAAATATGATATCAAAAGGTGCACGTATGTCACACGTACAGAACCAGACTAGGCCCAAATTACTATTTTTTGTACCCCCAAAGGCAGGATGAGGAGTAGGAGGAGTTTGGAACAGGCAGGAGGCAGACTGAAGAACCCTCAAATCCTCTGAAGTATGAGATGCACCCCAAAAATTGGAAAGGTATATCTCACACGTACCGACAAAGACTATCCCGCAATTTTATTGTTTATACCCAAAGGTTTTGATTGAATAGCGGAATAGAAAATGTTATCAAAAAAAAGGTGTATGTATCTCACATGTACAGAACCAGACTAGGCCCCAATTACTATTTTTTGTACCCCCAAAGGCAGGATGAGGAGTAGGAGGAGTTCGGAACAGGCAGCACCCTCAAATCCTCTGAAGTATGAGCTGCACCCCAAAAATTGGAAAGGTGTATCTCACACGTACCGACACAGACTATCCCGCAATTTAATTGTTTTTACCCAAAGGTGTAGATTGAATAGTGGAATAGAAAATATGATATCAAAAGGTGTATGTATCTCACACGTACCGACACAGACTATCCCGCAATTTAATTGTTTATACCCAAAGGTTTTGATTGAATAGCGGAATAGAAAATATTATCAAAAAAAAGGTGTATGTATCTGACACGTACAGAACCAGACTAGGCCCCAATTACTATTTTTTGTACCCCCAAAGGCAGGATGAGGAGTAGGAAGAGTTCGGAACAGGCAGCACCCTCAAATCCTCGGAAGTATGAGATGCACCCCAAAAATTGGAAAGGTGTATCTCACACGTACCGACACAGACTATCCCGCAATTTCATTGTTTATACCCAAAGGTGTAGATTGAATAGCGGAATAGAAAATATGATATCAAAAGGTGTATGTATCTCACACGTACAGACCCAGACTAGGCCCAAATTACTATTTTTTGTACCCCCAAAGGCAGGATGAGGAGTAGGAGGAGTTCAGAACAGGCAGCACCCTCAAATCCTCGGAAGTATGAGATGCACCCCAAAAATTGGAAAGGTGTATCTCACACGTACCGACACAGACTATCCCGCAATTTCATTGTTTATACCAAAGGTGTAGATTAAATAGCGGAATAGAAAATATGATATCAAAAGGTGTATGTATCTCACACGTACAGACCCAGACTAGGCCCAAATTACTATTTTTTGTACCCCCAAAGGCAGGATGAGGAGTAGGAGGAGTTCGGAACAGGCAGCACCCTCAAATCCTCTGAAGTATGAGATGCACCCCAAAAATTGGAAAGGTGTATCTCACACGTACCGACACAGACTATCCCACAATTTAATTGTTTATACCCAAAGGTTTTGATTGAATAGCGGAATAGAAAATATGCTATCAAAAGGTGTATGTATCTCACACGTACAGAACCAGACTAGGCCCCAATTACTATTTTTTGTACCCCCAAAGGCAGGATGAGGAGTAGGAGGAGTTCAGAACAGGCAGCACCTTCAAATCCTCGGAAGTATGAGATGCACCCCAAAAATTGGAAAGGTGTATCTCACACGTACCGACACAGACTATCCCGCAATTTAATTGTTTATATCCAAAGGTTTTGATTGAATAGCGGAATAGAAAATATTATCAAAAAAAAGGTGTATGTATCTGACACGTACAGAACCAGACTAGGCCCCAATTACTATTTTTTGTACCCCCAGAGGCAGGATGAGGAGTAGGAGGAGTTCGGAACAGGCAGCACCCTCAAATCCTCTGAAGTATGAGATGCACCCCAAAAATTGGAAAGGTGTATCTCACACGTACCGACACAGACTATCCCGCAATTTAATTGTTTATACCCAAAGGTTTTGATTGAATAGCGGAATAGAAAATATGCTATCAAAAGGTGTATGTATCTCACACGTACAGAACCAGACTAGGCCCCAATTACTATTTTTTGTACCCCCAAAGGCAGGATGAGGAGTAGGAGGAGTTCAGAACAGGCATCACCCCCAAATCCTCGGAAGTATGAGATGCACCCCAAAAATTGGAAAGGTGTATCTCACACGTACCGACACAGACTATCCCGCAATTTCATTGTTTATACCCAAAGGTTTTGATTGAATAGCGGAATAGAAAAAATGATATCAAAAGGTGTATGTATCTCACACATACAGACCCAGACTAGGCCCAAATTACTATTTTTTGTACTCCCAAAGGCAGGATGAGGAGTAGGAGGAGTTCGGAACAGGCAGCACCCTCAAATCCTCGGAAATATGAGATGCACCCCAAAAATTGGAAAGGTGTAATTCACACGTACCGACACAGACTATCCCACAATTTAATTGTTTATACCCAAAGGTTTTGATTGAATAGCGGAATAGAAAATATGATATCAAAATGTGTATGTATCTCACACGTACAGACCCAGACTAGGCCCAAATTACTATTTTTTGTACCCCCAAAGGCAGGATAAGGAGTAGAAGGAGTTCGGAACAGGCAGGAGGCAGACTAAGGCACCCTCAAATCCTCTGAAGTATGAGATGCACCCCAAAAATTGGAAAGGTGTATCTCACACGTACCGACACAGACTATCCCGCATTTTAATTGTTTATACCCAAAGGTTTTGATTGAATAGCGGAATAGAAAATACGATATCAAAAGGTGTATGTATCTCACACGTACAGAACCAGACTAGGCCCCATTTACTATTTTTTGTACCCCCAAAGGCAGGATGAGGAGTAGGAGGAGTTCGGAACAGGCAACACCCTCAAATCCTCGGAAGTATGAGATGCACCCCAAAAATTGGAAAGGTGTATCTCACACGTACCGACACAGACTATCCCGCAATTTAATTGTTTATACCCAAAGGTTTTGATTGAATAGCGGAATAGAAAATATGATATCAAAAGGTGTATGTATCTCACACGTACAGAACCAGACTAGGCCCCAATTACTATTTTTTGTACCCCCAAAGGCAGGATGAGGAGTAGGAGGAGTTCGGAACAGGTAGCACCCTCAAATCCTCGGAAGTATGAGATGCACCCCAAAAATTGGAAAGGTGTATCTCACACTTACCGACACAGACTATCCCGCAATTTCATTGTTTATACCCAAAGGTTTTGATTGAATAGCGGAATAGAAAATATGATATCAAAAGGTGTATTTATCTCACACGTACAGACCCAGACTAGGCCCAAATTACTATTTTTTGTACCCCCAAAGGCAGGATGAGGAGTAGAAGGAGTTCGGAACAGGCAGGAGGCAGACTGAAGCACCCTCAAATCCTCTGAAGTATGAGATGCACCCCAAAAATTGGAAAGGTGTATCTCACACGTACCGACACAGACTATCCCTCAATTTAATTGTTTATACCCAAAGGTTTTGATTGAATAGCGGAATAGAAAATACGATATCAAAAGGTGTATGTATCTCACACGTACAGAACCAGACTAGGCCCCAATTACTATTTTTTGTACCCCCAAAGGCAGGATGAGGAGTAGGAGGAGTTCGGAACAGGCAGCACCCTCAAATCCTCGGAAGTATGAGATGCACCCCAAAAATTGGAAAGGTGTATCTCACACGTACTGACACAGACTATTCCGCAATTTAATTGTTTATACCCAAAGGTTTTGATTGAATAGCGGAATAGAAAATATGATATCAAAAGGTGTATGTATCTCACACGTACAGACCCAGACTAGGCCCAAATTACTATTTTTTGTACTCCCAAAGGCAGGATGAGGAGTAGGAGGAGTTCGGAACAGGCAACACCCTCAAATCCTCGGAAGTATGAGATGCACCCCAAAAATTGGAAAGGTGTATCTCACACGTACCGACACAGACTATCCCGCAATTTAATTGTTTATACCCAAAGGTTTTGATTGAATAGCGGAATAGAAAATATGATATCAAAAGGTGTATGTATCTCACACGTACAGAACCAGACTAGGCCCCAATTACTATTTTTTGTACCCCCAAAGGCAGGATGAGGAGTAGGAGGAGTTCGGAACAGGTAGCACCCTCAAATCCTCGGAAGTATGAGATGCACCCCAAAAATTGGAAAGGTGTATCTCACACGTACCGACACAGACTATCCCGCAATTTAATTGTTTATACCCAAAGGTTTTAATTGAATAGCGGAATAGAAAATATGATATCAAAAGGTGTATGTATCTCACACGTACAGAACCAGACTAGGCCCCAATTACTATTTTTTGTACCCCCAAAGGCAGGATGAGGAGTAGGAGGAGTTCGGAACAGGCAGCACCCTCAAATCCTCTGAAGTATGAGATGCACCCCAAAAATTGGAAAGGTGTATCTCACACTTACCGACACAGACTATCCCGCAATTTCATTGTTTATACCCAAAGGTTTTGATTGAATAGCGGAATAGAAAATATGATATCAAAAGGTGTATTTATCTCACACGTACAGACCCAGACTAGGCCCAAATTACTATTTTTTGTACCCCCAAAGGCAGGATGAGGAGTAGAAGGAGTTCGGAACAGGCAGGAGGCAGACTGAAGCACCCTCAAATCCTCTGAAGTATGAGATGCACCCCAAAAATTGGAAAGGTGTATCTCACACGTACCGACACAGACTATCCCTCAATTTAATTGTTTATACCCAAAGGTTTTGATTGAATAGCGGAATAGAAAATACGATATCAAAAGGTGTATGTATCTCACACGTACAGAACCAGACTAGGCCCCAATTACTATTTTTTGTACCCCCAAAGGCAGGATGAGGAGTAGGAGGAGTTCGGAACAGGCAGCACCCTCAAATCCTCGGAAGTATGAGATGCACCCCAAAAATTGGAAAGGTGTATCTCACACGTACTGACACAGACTATTCCGCAATTTAATTGTTTATACCCAAAGGTTTTGATTGAATAGCGGAATAGAAAATATGATATCAAAAGGTGTATGTATCTCACACGTACAGACCCAGACTAGGCCCAAATTACTATTTTTTGTACTCCCAAAGGCAGGATGAGGAGTAGGAGGAGTTCGGAACAGGCAGCACCCTCAAATCCTCGGAAATATGAGATGCACCCCAAAAATTGGAAAGGTGTAATTCACACGTACCGACACAGACTATCCCACAATTTAATTGTTTATACCCAAAGGTTTTGATTGAATAGCGGAATAGAAAATATGATATCAAAATGTGTATGTATCTCACACGTACAGACCCAGACTAGGCCCAAATTACTATTTTTTGTACCCCCAAAGGCAGGATAAGGAGTAGAAGGAGTTCGGAACAGGCAGGAGGCAGACTAAGGCACCCTCAAATCCTCTGAAGTATGAGATGCACCCCAAAAATTGGAAAGGTGTATCTCACACGTACCGACACAGACTATCCCGCATTTTAATTGTTTATACCCAAAGGTTTTGATTGAATAGCGGAATAGAAAATACGATATCAAAAGGTGTATGTATCTCACACGTACAGAACCAGACTAGGCCCCATTTACTATTTTTTGTACCCCCAAAGGCAGGATGAGGAGTAGGAGGAGTTCGGAACAGGCAACACCCTCAAATCCTCGGAAGTATGAGATGCACCCCAAAAATTGGAAAGGTGTATCTCACACGTACCGACACAGACTATCCCGCAATTTAATTGTTTATACCCAAAGGTTTTGATTGAATAGCGGAATAGAAAATATGATATCAAAAGGTGTATGTATCTCACACGTACAGAACCAGACTAGGCCCCAATTACTATTTTTTGTACCCCCAAAGGCAGGATGAGGAGTAGGAGGAGTTCGGAACAGGTAGCACCCTCAAATCCTCGGAAGTATGAGATGCACCCCAAAAATTGGAAAGGTGTATCTCACACGTACCGACACAGACTATCCCGCAATTTAATTGTTTATACCCAAAGGTTTTAATTGAATAGCGGAATAGAAAATATGATATCAAAAGGTGTATGTATCTCACACGTACAGAACCAGACTAGGCCCCAATTACTATTTTTTGTACCCCCAAAGGCAGGATGAGGAGTAGGAGGAGTTCGGAACAGGCAGCACCCTCAAATCCTCTGAAGTATGAGATGCACCCCAAAAATTGGAAAGGTGTATCTCACACGTACCGACACAGACTATCCCGCAATTTCATTGTTTATACCCAAAGGTTTTGATTGAATAGCGGAATAGAAAATACGATATCAAAAGGTGTATGTATCTCACACGTACAGAACCAGACTAGGCCCCAATTACTATTTTTTGTACCCCCAAAGGCAGGATGAGGAGTAGGAGGAGTTCGGAACAGGCAGCACCCTCAAATCCTCGGAAGTATGAGATGCACCCCAAAAATTGGAAAGGTGTATCTCACACGTACTGACACAGACTATTCCGCAATTTAATTGTTTATACCCAAAGGTTTTGATTGAATAGCGGAATAGAAAATATGATATCAAAAGGTGTATGTATCTCACATGTACAGAACCAGACTAGGCCCAAATTACTATTTCTTGTACCCCCAAAGGCAGGATGAGGAGTAGGAGGAGTTTGGAACAGGCAGGAGGCAGACTGAAGAACCCTCAAATCCTCTAAAGTATGAGATGCACCCCAGAAATTGGAAAGGTATATCTCACACGTACCGACAAAGAATATCCCGCAATTTTATTGTTTATACCCAAAGGTTTTGATTGAATAGCGGAATAGAAAAGATGCTATCAAAAGGTGTATGTATCTCACATGTACAGAACCAGACTAGGCCCCAATTACTATTTTTTGTACCCCCAAAGGCAGGATGAGGAGTAGGAGGAGTTCAGAACAGGCAGCACCTTCAAATCCTCGGAAGTATGAGATGCACCCCAAAAATTGGAAAGGTGTATCTCACACGTACCGACACAGACTATCCCGCAATTTAATTGTTTATACCCAAAGGTTTTGATTGAATAGCGGAATAGAAAATATGATATCAAAAGGTGTATGTATCTCACACGTACAGACCCAGACTAGGCCCAAATTACTATTTTTTGTACTCCCAAAGGCAGGATGAGGAGTAGGAGGAGTTCTGAACAGGCAGCACCCTCAAATCCTCGGATGTATGAGATGCACCCCAAAAATTGGAAAGGTGTATCTCACACGTACCGACACAGACTATCCCGCAATTTCATTGTTTATACCCAAAGGTGTAGATTGAATAGCGGAATAGAAAATATGATATCAAAAGGTGTATGTATCTCACACGTACAGACCCAGACTAGGCCCAAATTACTATTTTTTGTACTCCCAAAGGCAGGATGAGGAGTAGGAGGAGTTCTGAACAGGCAGCACCCTCAAATCCTCGGAAGTATGAGATGCACCCCAAAAATTGGAAAGGTGTAATTCACACGTACCGACACAGACTATCCCACAATTTAATTGTTTATACCCAAAGGTTTTCATTGAATAGCGGAATAGAAAATATGATATCAAAAGGTGTATGTATCTCACACATACAGACCCAGACTAGGCCCAAATTACTATTTTTTGTACCCCCAAAGGCAGGATGAGGAGTAGGAGGAGTTCGGAACAGGCAGCACCCTCAAATCCTCTGAAGTATGAGATGCACCCCAAAAATTGGAAAGGTGTATCTCACACTTACCGACACAGACTATCCCGCAATTTCATTGTTTATACCCAAAGGTTTTGATTGAATAGCGGAATAGAAAATATGATATCAAAAGGTGTATTTATCTCACACGTACAGACCCAGACTAGGCCCAAATTACTATTTTTTGTACCCCCAAAGGCAGGATGAGGAGTAGAAGGAGTTCGGAACAGGCAGGAGGCAGACTGAAGCACCCTCAAATCCTCTGAAGTATGAGATGCACCCCAAAAATTGGAAAGGTGTATCTCACACGTACCGACACAGACTATCCCTCAATTTAATTGTTTATACCCAAAGGTTTTGATTGAATAGCGGAATAGAAAATACGATATCAAAAGGTGTATGTATCTCACACGTACAGAACCAGACTAGGCCCCAATTACTATTTTTTGTACCCCCAAAGGCAGGATGAGGAGTAGGAGGAGTTCGGAACAGGCAGCACCCTCAAATCCTCGGAAGTATGAGATGCACCCCAAAAATTGGAAAGGTGTATCTCACACATACCGACACAGACTATCCCGCAATTTAATTGTTTATACCCAAAGGTTTTGATTGAATAGCGGAATAGAAAATATGATATCAAAAGGTGTATGTATCTCACACGTACAGAATCAGACTAGGCCCAAATTACTATTTTTTGTACCCCCAAAGGCAGGATGAGGAGTAGGAGGAGTTCGGAACAGGCAGCACCCTCAAATCCTCGGAAGTATGAGATGCACCCCAAAAATTGAAAAGGTGTATCTCACACGTACTGACACAGACTATTCCGCAATTTAATTGTTTATACCCAAAGGTTTTGATTGAATAGCGGAATAGAAAATATGATATCAAAAGGTGTATGTATCTCACATGTACAGAACCAGACTAGGCCCAAATTACTATTTTTTGTACCCCCAAAGGCAGGATGAGGAGTAGGAGGAGTTTGGAACAGGCAGGAGGCAGACTGAAGAACCCTCAAATCCTCTGAAGTATGAGATGCACCCCAAAAATTGGAAAGGTATATCTCACACGTACCGACAAAGAATATCCCGCAATTTTATTGTTTATACCCAAAGGTTTTGATTGAATAGCGGAATAGAAAAGATGCTATCAAAAGGTGTATGTATCTCACACGTACAGAACCAGACTAGGCCCCAATTACTATTTTTTGTACCCCCAAAGGCAGGATGAGGAGTAGGAGGAGTTCAGAACAGGCAGCACCTTCAAATCCTCGGAAGTATGAGATGCACCCCAAAAATTGGAAAGGTGTATCTCACGCGTACCGACACAGACTATCCCGCAATTTAATTGTTTATACCCAAAGGTTTTGATTGAATAGCGGAATAGAAAATATTATCAAAAAAAAGGTGTATGTATCTGACACGTACAGAACCAGACTAGGCCCCAATTACTATTTTTTGTACCCCCAAAGGCAGGATGCGGAGTAGGAGGAGTTCGGAACAGGCAGCACCCTCAAATCCTCGGAAGTATGAGATGCATCCCAAAAATTGAAAAGGTGTATCTCACACGTACCGACACAGACTATCCCGCAATTTCATTGTTTATACCCAAAGGTGTAGATTGAATAGCGGAATAGAAAATATGATATCAAAAGGTGTATGTATCTCACACGTACAGACCCAGACTAGGCCCAAATTACTATTTTTTGTACCCCCAAAGGCAGGATGAGGAGTAGGAGGAGTTCGGAATAGGCAGGAGGCAGACTGAAGCACCCTTTAAATCCTCTGAAGTATGAGATGCACCCCAAAAATTGGAAAGGTGTATCTCACACGTACCGACACAGACTATCCCGCAATTTAATTGTTTATACCCAAAGGTTTTGATTGAATAGCGGAATAGAAAATATGATATCAAAAGGTGTATGTATCTCACACGTACAGACCCAGACTAGGCCCAAATTACTATTTTTTGTACTCCCAAAGGCAGGATGAGGAGTAAGAGGAGTTCTGAACAGGCAGCACCCTCAAATCCTCGGATGTATGAGATGCACCCCAAAAATTGGAAAGGTGTATCTCACACGTACCGACACAGACTATCCCGCAATTTCATTGTTTATACCCAAAGGTGTAGATTGAATAGCGGAATAGAAAATATGATATCAAAAGGTGTATGTATCTCACACGTACAGACCCAGACTAGGCCCAAATTACTATTTTTTGTACTCCCAAAGGCAGGATGAGGAGTAGGAGGAGTTCTGAACAGGCAGCACCCTCAAATCCTCGGAAGTATGAGATGCACCCCAAAAATTGGAAAGGTGTAATTCACACGTACCGACACAGACTATCCCACAATTTAATTGTTTATACCCAAAGGTTTTGATTGAATAGCGGAATAGAAAATATGATATCAAAAGGTGTGTGTATCTCACACGTACAGACCCAGACTAGGCCCAAATTACTATTTTTTGTACCCCCAAAGGCAGGATGAGGAGTAGGAGGAGTTCGGAACAGGCAGCACCCTCAAATCCTCGGAAGTATGAGATGCACCCCAAAAATTGGAAAGGTGTATCTCACACGTACCGACACAGACTATCCCGCAATTTAATTGTTTATACCCAAAGGTTTTGATTGAATAGCGGAATAGAAAATATGATATCAAAAGGTGTATGTATCTCACACGTACAGAACCAGACTAGGCCCCAATTACTATTTTTTGTACTCCCAAAGGCAGGATGAGGAGTAGGAGGAGTTCGGAACAGGCAGCACCCTCAAATCCTTGGAAGTATGAGATGCACCCCAAAAATTGGAAAGGTGTATCTCACACGTACCGACACAGACTATCCCGCAATTTAATTGTTTATACCCAAAGGTTTTGATTGAATAGCGGAATAGAAAATATGATATCAAAAGGTGTATGTATCTCACACGTACAGAACCAGACTAGGCCCCAATTACTATTTTTTGTACCCCCAAAGGCAGGATGAGGAGTAGGAGGAGTTCGGAACAGGCAGCACCCTCAAATCCTCTGAAGTATGAGATGCACCCCAAAAATTGGAAAGGTGTATCTCACACGTACCGACACAGACTATCCCGCAATTTCATTGTTTATACCCAAAGGTTTTGATTGAATAGCGGAATAGAAAATATGATATCAAAAGGTGTATGTATCTCACACGTACAGAACCAGACTAGGCCCCAATTACTATTTTTTGTACCCCCAAAGGCAGGATGAGGAGTAGGAGGAGTTCGGAACAGGCAGCACCCTCAAATCCTCGGAAGTATGAGATGCACCCCAAAAATTGGAAAGGTTTATCTCACACGTACCGACACAGACTATCCCGCAATTTAATTGTTTATACCCAAAGGTTTTGATTGAATAGCGGAATAGAAAATATGATATCCAAAGGTTAATGTATCTCACACGTACAGAACCAGACTAGGCCCAAATTACTATTTTTTGTACCCCCAAAGGCAGGATGAGGAGTAGGAGGAGTTCGGAACAGGCAGGAGGCAGACTGAAGCACCCTCAAATCCTCTGAAGTATGAGATGCACCCCAAAAATTGGAAAGGTGTATCTCACACGTACCGACACAGACTATCCCGCAATTTAATTGTTTATACCCAAAGGTTTTGATTGAATAGCGGAATAGAAAATATGATATCAAAAGGTGTATGTATCTCACACGTACAGAACCAGACTAGGCCCCAATTACTATTTTTTGTACCCCCAAAGGCAGGATGAGGAGTAGGAGGAGTTCGGAACAGGCAGCACCCTCAAATCCTCTGAAGTATGAGATGCACCCCAAAAATTGGAAAGGTGTATCTCACACGTACCGACACAGACTATCCCGCAATTTCATTGTTTATACCCAAAGGTTTTGATTGAATAGCGGAATAGAAAATATGATATCAAAAGGTGTATGTATCTCACACGTACAGAACCAGACTAGGCCCCAATTACTATTTTTTGTACCCCCAAAGGCAGGATGAGGAGTAGGAGGAGTTCGGAACAGGCAGCACCCTCAAATCCTCGGAAGTATGAGATGCACCCCAAAAATTGGAAAGGTTTATCTCACACGTACCGACACAGACTATCCCGCAATTTAATTGTTTATACCCAAAGGTTTTGATTGAATAGCGGAATAGAAAATATGATATCCAAAGGTTAATGTATCTCACACGTACAGAACCAGACTAGGCCCAAATTACTATTTTTTGTACCCCCAAAGGCAGGATGAGGAGTAGGAGGAGTTCGGAACAGGCAGGAGGCAGACTGAAGCACCCTCAAATCCTCTGAAGTATGAGATGCACCCCAAAAATTGGAAAGGTGTATCTCACACGTACCGACACAGACTATCCCGCAATTTAATTGTTTATACCCAAAGGTTTTGATTGAATAGCGGCATAGAAAATATGCTATCAAAAGGTGTATGTATCTCACACGTACAGAACCAGACTAGGCCCCAATTACTATTTTTTGTACCCCAAAGGCAGGATGAGAAGTAGGAGGAGTTTGGAACAGGCAGCACCCTCAAATCCTCTGAAGTATGAGATGCACCCCAAAAATTGGAAAGGTGTATCTCACACGTACCGACACAGACTATCCCACAATTTAATTGTTTATACCCAAAGGTTTTGATTGAATAGCGGAATAGAAAATATGATATCAAAAGGTGTATGTATCTCACACGTACAGACCCAGACTAAGCCCAAATTACTATTTTTTGTACCCCCAAAGGCAGGATGAGGAGTAGGAGGAGTTCAGAACAGGCAGGAGGCAGGCTGAAGCACCCTCAAATCCTCTGAAGTATGAGATGCACCCCAAAAATTGGAAAGGTGTATCTCACACGTACCGACACAGACTAACCCGCAATTTAATTGTTTATACCCAAAGGTTTTGATTGAATAGCGGAATAGAAAATATGATATCAAAAGGTGTATGTATCTCACACGTACAGAACCAGACTAGGCCCCAATTACTATTTTTTGTACCCCCAAAGGCAGGATGAGGAGTAGGAGGAGTTCGGAAAAGGCAGCACCCTCAAATCCACTGAAGTATGAGATGCACCCCAAAAATTGGAAAGGTGTATCTCACACGTACCGACACAGACTATCCCGCAATTTAATTGTTTATACCCAAAGGTTTTGATTGAATAGCGGAATAGAAAATATTATCAAAAAAAAGGTGTATGTATCTGACACGTACAGAACCAGACTAGGCCCCAATTACTATTTTTTGTACCCCCCAAAGGCAGGATGAGGAGTAGGAGGAGTTCGGAACAGGCAGCACCCTCAAATCCTCGGAAGTATGAGATGCACCCCAAAAATTGGAAAGGTGTATCTCACACGTACCGACACAGACTATCCCGCAATTTCATTGTTTATACCCAAAGGTGTAGATTGAATAGCGGAATAGATAATATGATATCAAAAGGTGTATGTATCTCACACGTACAGAACCAGACTAGGCCCCAATTACTATTTTTTGTACCCCCAAAGGCAGGATGAGGAGTAGGAGGAGTTCGGAACAGGCAGCACCCTCAAATCCTCGGAAGTATGAGATGCACCCCAAAAATTGGAAAGGTGTATCTCACACATACCAACACAGACTATCCCGCAATTTAATTGTTTATACCCAAAGTTTTTGATTGAATAGCGGAATAGAAAATATAATATCAAAAGGTGTATGTATCTCACACGTACAGAACCAGACTAGGCCCAAATTACTATTTTTTGTACCCCCAAAGGCAGGATGAGGAGTAGGAGGAGTTCGGAAAAGGCAGCACCCTCAAATCCTCGGAAGTATGAGATGCACCCCAAAAATTGGAAAGGTGTATCTCACACGTACCGACACAGACTATCCTGCAATTTAATTGTTTATACCCAAAGGTGTAGATTGAATAGCGGAATAGAAAATATGATATCAAAAGGTGTATGTATCTCACACGTACAGACCCAGACTAGGCCCAAATTACTATTTTTTGTACCCCCAAAGGCAGGATGAGGAGTAGGAGGAGTTCGGAACAGGCAGCACCCTCAAATCCTCGGAAGTATGAGATGCACCTCAAAAATTGAAAAGGTGTATCTCACACGTACCGACACAGACTATTCTGCAATTTAATTGTTTATACCCAAAGGTTTTGATTGAATAGCGGAATAGAAAATATGATATCAAAAGGTGTATGTATCTCACACGTACAGAACCAGACTAGGCCCAAATTACTATTTTTTGTACCCCCAAAGGCAGGATGAGGAGTAGGAGGAGTTTGGAACAGCCAGGAGGCAGACTGAAGCACCCTCAAATCCTCTGAAGTATGAGATGCACCCCAAAAATTGGAAAGGTATATCTCACACGTACCGACACAGACTATCCCGCAATTTCATTGTTTATAACCAAAGGTTTTGATTGAATAGCGGAATAGAAAATATGCTATCAAAAGGTGTATGTATCTCACACGTACAGAACCAGACTAGGCCCCAATTACTATTTTTTGTACCCCCAAAGGCAGGATGAGGAGTAGGAGGAGTTCAGAACAGGCAGCACCCTCAAATCCTCGGAAGTATGAGATGCACCCCAAAAATTGGAAAGGTGTATCTCACACGTACCAACACAGACTATCCCGCAATTTAATTGTTTTTACCCAAAGGTTTTGATTGAATAGCGGAATAGAAAATATTATCAAAAAAAAGGTGTATGTATCTGACACGTACAAAACCAGACTAGGCCCCAATTACTATTTTTTGTACCCCCAAAGGCAGGATGAGGAGTAGGAGGAGTTCGGAACAGGCAGCACCCTCAAATCCTCGGAAGTATGAGATGCACCCCAAAAATTGGAAAGGTGTATCTCACACATACCGACACAGACTATCCCGCAATTTAATTGTTTATACCCAAAGGTTTTGATTGAATAGCGGAATAGAAAATATTATCAAAAAAAAAGGTGTATGTATCTCACACGTACAGAACCAGAGTATGCCACAATTTAATTTTTTTAACCCAAGGGTGTATATTGAACAGTGGAATAGAAAAAAGTGTATAACTTTTGAAATCACTCAATAATAGCACATGTGAACACAGCAGTGTATTATCACAGTCAGCACAGCAGCACTAAAGGTAAAACGCTGCACATAGTGACTGATAAAAAAGACTTTTCTCATTCCTCCTCAGTGGGCAAAAAAGATTGTGTTCACTGCACCCCACACACAGCAAAATCGATGTGGACCAGCTCTGCTGCAGGCTATGGAGGGAAAAAAAAAATTCCCCTTTTAAGTTTGTAATTTTTAACTAGATTAGTACAGACTATGCCACAATTTAATTTTTTTAACCCAAGGGTGTATATTGAATAGTGGAATAGAAAAAAGTGTATAACTTTTGAAATCACTCAATAATAGCACATGTGAACACAGCAGTGTATTATCACAGTCAGCACAGCAGCACTGAAGGAAAAACGCTGCACACAGTGACTGATGAAAAATACTTTTCTCCCTCCTCCTCAGTGGGCAAAAAAGATTGTTTTCACTGCACCCCACACACAGCAAAATCGATGTGGACCAGCTCTGCTGCAGGCTATGGAGGGAAAAAAAATTCCCCTTTTAAGTTTGTAATTTTTAACTAGATTAGTACAGACTATGCCACAATTTAATTTTTTTAACCCAAGGGTGTATATTGAATAGCGGAATAGAAAAAAGTGTATAACTTTTTAAACAAATCACTCAATAATAGCACATGTGTGAACACAGCAGTGTATTATCACAGTCAGCACAGCAGCACTGAAGGAAAAACGCTGCACACAAGTGACTGTCCGATAAAAAATACTTTTCTCCCTCCTCCTCAGTGGGCAAAAAGATTGTGTTCACTGCACCCCACACACAGCAAAATCGATGTGGACCACTGACACCTGCCTATCTCCAGCCTCTCCCTAAAAGGATTGATAAGATCGGTCACTGCAAACCCCCCCCCCCACACAGCAAAATCGATTGTAGAACACTGACCCTAAAAATCAGCAGCCACGCCCTAAAATGCCCTACAACTCGCCCTGCCTAAAACACTCCGACCTGTCCCTCAATTCTATTCAGACACAAATGATTTTTGCCTGTCTGTCCCTAATCAGCAGCCAGCACGTATGATGTGTGCTCTGTCCCTGAACTACAGCATAATGACGCAGCGGCGCTCGGTCTCGAACTTATAAAGACTTGGTCACATGCTTCAGATGGCCAATCACAGCTACTAATACATTTGTAGGCATGGCTGGGATGGCTTAAGGCACACCAGTTAAACGCTTGTTGATTGGCTGTTGAAAGCCCGCCATGAAAAGCGCGCCAATGCATACAAAACCCAAAAATAAAATGACCAAACACGGATTTTTACCCGAACATACAGTAAAGTTTTCGGGTCCGTGTTCGGGTAACAAAAAAACAATTATTCGGTACGAACACGAATAATACAGTCCGTGTTCGCTCAACCCTACTCATAATGCATTATGGCCATTGGACAAGCTGCAAATGCCTATACTAACTTGCCTTAGCCACATGAGTTGTTTGCAATGTGATTAAAAACGATGTGTGTTAGGCATACGTATATACCACCTATTAGGCATATACTGTACATATATATATGTCATTATCCACATTATTTATACTATGTCTGCTCTATGTTTTTTGGGATTCCTCTATCTCTCATCAATTTAAAATTTAAAGCCACTTATCTAAAATATGGAACTCTGTTCTATATTTATATACTTATGGTGATTCTTTTTAATTTTCCAATGTTTTAGCATTGTGTAAAGTATGGCTTTAGCCAGACCTGGGTCCTTGTGATTTACACAGCTCCTTATCTGCCCGTCGGGTCATTTTGTCTGAGCAGCAGCCTTTACAGCACAGTCATCTGTTAACAGATGCCCCACAGCACTGATTTGTCTGCTTTCTTAGATAAGAATGGATGACACTTTCTGTTGTCAGTCCTGAATGGATACGTGAGTATTACAATATGAAGAGAGTACTTAAACAGGCATTGTTCACCATCATTTTTCGTTTATTTATATTTTTATGATACTGTTCTATTTAGATGCATATGTGAACTAAGATCAAGCCTCTGAAGAAGGACGATACCCCACAAAGTCCGAAACATGTTAGGCAAAATTGATATCTCTTCACTGTCATTTGATATGTATACTATTACTATGTTCTCTTTTTTTCTCTTGTATAGTGTACCCATGTTTGGGACACTCTCCTGCATTGTATATAATGTACTTTTTCTTTTAAATGTCTAATAAAAATTTGTATTGATTTTACTAAAGTGGTCTGTCCAATAGTCCATGAGGGATATTTTCAAACCTTTGGTTTGTTTTTCATGTCGTACATATACATATATATGGACAGGACACACCACTGAGTATCTCCAACACCTATGCTCTTACAATTATAGACAGAGTCCCAGTACGGCTGTCTCTCCTCCTGTCAGAAGGAACAGATGTCTCAGGCGGCTTGCCTGAGAGTACAGAAAGAGCTAAGCTGCAGAGAGGATCCGGTGTGCCGAGGACCAGCGGAGTTGAGGGGGGCCCAGTTCCAGGAAAGCATTCAAAGTTCGTGAGTACTGTGAACTACTCCTGGGGTTCTGCCTAGCTGAGAGGGGACCGCTCTGGTAAAGGTCCAAGGGATCCAGGAGCTAGCTAGCTGTAAAGGGGGTGCCAGTGTGACCCTGAAGTGTCAGAGGGGGTGCCTAGTGAGAGGACCCTGAAGTGTCAGAGGGGGTGCCTAGTGAGAGGACCCTGAAGTGTCAGAGGGGGTGCCTAGTGAGAGGACCCTGAAGTGTTAGAGGGGGTGCCTAGTGAGAGGACCCTGAAGTGTAAAGGGGGCATCAGCAGTTGGGCCCTGAAGAGTTAAGTGTACAGCGTGCAGTGTGCAGTGTACAGTGTTGAGAGTTGCAGCAGCACAAGCAGTTACAAGGAGCTACCTGTAATGTTCCGGTACCTTTGGTACCCTAAATTACTCTTTTCACAAGTGTATGCGCCCCACCATTCTCTTTTGGAAAGGTGCGCATACACCTTTAAGACTGAAGCTGTCATCACTCAGCGCCGGACTAGATGGCTATTTAAATCGCCGGTTCTCACTCACATGTGTTCGTTCAAACACCCCTACCTGGATGCTAACTTGGCTTGAAGCTTTCGTGCTTGCAAGCATACCTCGCTGACGGAACCTCGCTGCGCTGATCCCTGCATCCCGCTTCCGGATCATCCGCTCCTCCTGAACCAACCTTCGGCTGTATTGCTATTAGTGCTAAGTACCCCGCAGGGGAACCCTCTATAAACTTATACTAAGCTTACACTATCTAGCCCTGCATAGTAAAGACTATTTATCACATCTGCATATCTAGATTGCTAGCTCTTAAGACTACTGCTACTTATTCCTGCACTGGGTTGATCTCTCTTGTATGTCCACCTGCTACTCTGTCATCTGCTACCATACATGATTGCTAAACCTACCTGCATCCATCTGCTACTGTCTTACCTTCAAGTGTCTGTCACCTACCACCTCCACTCAACCTGTCTCTTAAATCTTCATCACTGTGTTACTGCATACATAAAGTCACTCTAGGAACCAGCTTGTTGAGTGTGTGTATTTACTAGCTGAATTAAGACCTTCCACACATGATGAGTCATTGAGGTTGGGAATGGTATCTCAGCATCTCTCTTACATGACTACTGAAGTGGAATATTTCTGCAGCTGAAAATCCACACCATACATGAAACGCAGGAGCGTTACACTACCTCAGTCAGTAAAGGGCTGGAGGGAGCTGTTCCCAGGACTTTTGAGCAAAACAGAGTGACAAGAGTCAAGTCTCACTACAGTCCAGAATCTTTTGAGTTAACCAGAGTGTTAAAGTCAAAGTTCTAGCACAGTTCAGCAATTCAGTGTTTTCAAACGCCAGTAAGCGTTGGTCAGCATCCAGCTGGCGTCAAGACAGCGCTAATAGGCATTTTTCTGCAGAAGTGTCCAAGTTATAATAAAAAGGTAAGCTGTGCTAAACAGTGAATGATAGATCACACTAATATTATATCAGTGTAATGAATTATCACTGTATGTGAATAAACTGGATGAATAATAGACAACAATTAATTGTGAAACACCCAATGAAACATATATTAAATATATTCCCATATGCAAAATAAAAATATAAAGTCCTTTAAGACGTGGCGATGATCAATGTTCTCAATCGCAAAAACTTCTCAACAGTGATTGAGAGTCAATATAAAGTCCTTGTAGGTTCAAGACCGATAATTCACTCTTATCACTGGAAGGAGGCCACTAGGTGTACAAACTGCTTACCAGATTAACGCAAATTAAATGCCAAATTCAAGAATAGATGTTCTCAAAATCCACAACAGGACAACCCTCTAGATGGATACTCCTCAGATGGTAAGGAAATCGTGAACCATATACATGTAAAAAATATTGAATCCCATAGCGTGATACTGCATAAATTGCTCAAACTATCAATAATGTGTTTTACACCTTAAGTGCAATCCACTGAAAAAAAAGGGGTGCTCAGGAAAGAAAACCTCCACCAACAATACAGGCTGCTTACCAGACATGCAATAAATGAAGCCAAAAATTGCTATATAGGAGCAATGACCATGATCCTCATACACAATCTGCTTACCAGATGCACAGTAAATGAGTACAAAAATCAAATATCCCAGGTATAGCCAGGAAAGGAGCAGCCTCCCAAGTCCCACCAAACAGCAATCAGAGGAGAGACCACCACCGACACCACAGCTGCTTACCAGATGGAATTTAGTAAAGAGCCAAATGCCACTCATCAGAATCCAGTGGGTTCCAAAGCCAAATATACTCCAACAGAAGTCCCCAACAGACGTCCAGTTATAGAGTTATGTGGAAAAAATAAAACGCCCCATAGCGTAAAACCATAAATATTTTATTAAATAAAAGAAGAGCAACTTACAAACAAACAAGGAGTGAGAGCGTATGATAAGTGTGAGCTGCCGGCCGGTCGGCTCTTCCGCCCGTCCTCAACCTCGTAGTGGGTGACGTCAGCACGCCGCGACCGACGTACGTTTTGTCAAATGTGACGTTTTCAAGGTACCAAGTTATACCTAGTTGAGCCAGAGGAGTATCCCACTCATTCCCTTCTCCCATTCCCAATATAAAATAAACAAAACAAACCAAAGATGCCGGAATGGCCATTGTCTCAAATCTCACACTTGGGTTTTCAACTTAAATGTGTTGGAAGTGATACCGGTAACAATAGCAGACTGACATCAGGCCAAATGCCTGGAAATATTGCTACACTAGTAAAAAAAGTAGTAGACGCGATAACTTTTGCGCAAACTAATCAAAATACACTTATTACGATTTTTTTTTTTTACCAAAAATATGTAGCAGAAAACAAATTGGCCTAAATTGTTAAAAAAAATTCTATTTTTAAATTTTTTGGGGGAATGTTCTATAACAGAATGTGAAAAATATTGTTTTTTTTTTCACAATTGTCGCTCTTTTTTAGTTTATAGTGCAAAAAAAAAAAAAAAATAATCGCACAGGACGTGCAATTTTGAGGTAAGTGTACAGCTTGTATAACAGAGTAAATTTGCTGTCCCTTCAAAATAACTAAAAAACACAGCCATTAAGGTCTAAACCGCAGGCAACAAAAGTGAGTACACCCCTAGATGAAAATGTCCAAATTGGGCCCAATTAAACATTTTCCCTCCCCAGTGTTATGTGACTCGTTAGTATTACAAGATCTCAGGTGTGAATGGGCAGCAGGTGTGTTAAATTTGGTGTTATCGCTCTCACTTTCTCATACTGGTCACTGGATGTTCAACATGGCACCTCATGCCAAAGAACTCTGTGAGGATCTGAGAAAAAGAATTGTTGTTCTACATAAAGATGGCCTAGGCTATAAGAAAATTGCCAAAATCCTGAAACTGAGCTGCAGCCCGGGGGCCAAGACCATACAGCGGTTTAACAAGACAGGTTCCACTCAGAACAGGCCTCGCCATGGTGAACCAAAGGGGTTGAGTGCACGTGCTCAGCATCATATCAAGAGGTTGTCCGGCCTTTTGGCTAAGATCAAGTGAAGAGGTTGTCTTTGGGAAATAAGACGTATAAGTGCTGCAAGCATTGCTGTAGAGGATGAAGGGGTGGGGGTCAGCCTGTCAGTGCTCAGATCATACGCCGCACACTGCATCAAATTGGTCTGCATGGCTGTCATCCCAGAAGGAAGCCTCTTCTAAAGATGATGCACAAGAAAGCCCGCAAACAGTTTGCTGAAGACAAGCAGACTAAGGACATGGATTACTGGAACCATGTCCTGTGGTCTGATGAGACCAAAATAAACTTATTTGGTTCAGATGGTGTCAAGCGTTTGTGGCAGCAGCCAGGTGAGGAGTACAAAGGAGTACAAAGTGTGTCTTGCCTACAGTCAAGCATGGTGGTGGGAGTGTCATTGTTGGGGGTGCATGAGTGCTGCCGACATTGGGGAGCTACAGTTCATTGAGGAAACCATGAATGCCAACATGTACTATGACATACTGAAGCAGAGCATTATCCCTTCCCTTCAGAGACTGGGCCTCAGGGCAGTATTCCAACATGATAATGACTCAAAACACATCTCCAATATGACCACTGCCTTGCTAAAAAAGCTGAGGGTAAAGGTGATCTACTGGCCAAGCATGTCTCCTTACCTAAACTCCATTGAGCATCTGTGGGGCATCCTCAAACTGAAGGTGGAGGAGCGCAACATCCACCAGCTCCATGATGTCATCAGGGAGGAAAGGAAGAGAACTCCAGTGGCAACCTGTGAAGCTCTGGTGAACGCCATGCCCAAGAGGGTTAAGGCATTGCTGGAAAATAATGGTGGCCACACAAAATATTGACACTTTTGGCCCAATTTGCTTATTTTAACTTAGGGTGTACTCACTTTTGTTGCCAGCGGTTTAGACATTAATGACCGTGAGTTGAGTTATTTTGAGGGGATAGCAAATTTACACTGTTATACAAGCTGTACACTCACTACTTTACATTGTAGCAAAGTGTCATTCCTTCAGTGTTGTCACATGAAAAGATAATAAAATATTTACAAAAATGTGAGGGGTGTACTCACTTCTGTGAGATACTATGTGTGTGTATATATATATATATATATATATATATATATATATCACAATGGCTGAATCTGTGTCTGTAGTGCATGTTCAAACCTTAATACCATAAATCATAACGTTATTGGATTTTTACACCAGGAACATATAATGAGTTTGGCAGTTCTAGAGAAATGCTTAACCACTTGCTTCCCGCCCACCGTCAAATGATGGCAGAGCGATGCGGCTCTCGTTCTGGGAGGGAGTCATAAGACGGCGCCCCAGAATAGCCACTTTCGTGCGCCCGCGGAGGCGCACAGCCACGCCATTTTTCTAGGACACGGCGCGATCTTGAGCTTGGGAAAGAGCCAATGACATGGATCTTTACCCATGTGATCGGCTCTGTCCAATCACAGCTGGTCACATGTAAAGGAGGAAGTGCCGTTTATCGGCACTCCCCGCCTCATACTGTCAGAGTGTGTGACGAGGAGAGCCGATCAGCAGCTCCTCCTCAAACGGGAGTCTAGGACAGGTAATCGGGGCACTGATCATCAGTGCCCTGATTACAGTACAGTAAAAAAAGTGCCCATAAGTCACCCCAAACAATGCCCATCAGTGCCCACAATCACTGCCCACAATCAGTGCACATAGTGCCCACAATCAGTGCCCATAGTGCCCACAATCAGTGCCCATCAGTGCCTGCTCATCTGTGTTGCCCATCAGTGATGCCCGTAAGTGTCCATCTTTCCCGCCCGTCAGTGTCCATCTGTACCGCCCATCAGTGCCACCTATCAGTGCCCATCAGTGCCACCTATCAGTGCTCATCAGTGCCACCTATAAGGGCTCATCAGTGCAGCATATTAATGCCTCATCAGTGCCACCTCATCAGTGCCTATAAGTGCCACCTTATCAGTGCCCATTAGTGCAGCCTATTAGTGCCCATCAGTGCCGCCTCATCAGCACACAACAGTGAAGGAGAAAAACTACTTATTTACAAAACTTACTGACAAAAAATAAGAAAAACAACTTTTTTTTTCAGAATTTTGTCTTTTTTCTTTTTTTTTTGTAGTAAAACCCAGCAGTGATTAAATACCACCAAAAGAAACCTCTATTTGTGTGAAAGAAATTATAAAAATTTCATTTGGGTGCAGTGTTGCATGACCGCGCAATTGTCATCTAAAATGTGACAGCGCAGAATGCTGAAAATTGGCCTGGGCAGGAAGGGGGTGAAAGTGGCCTGTATTGAAGTGGTTAAATAATGCATTACAATTTAACGAAACCCATTAGATTTTAGTCTAAAAAAATGTACTGGAGATTTTAGTTGACTATAATATATGGGAGATTTTAGTCAAAACACAACTAAAATGAAAACAATTCAGATGACTAAAATACGACTAAAACTAAAATGGTGTTCCACCAAAAAAAAAAAAAAACTAAAATGGTATTTTAGTCAAAAGACATTCACTAAAACAAAATCGAAATTTGATTTAAAAATGAACACTGCTCCACGTAGATTTCCTTATTTGTTTGATATTATGCTGCACACAACTTTTTCGTATCCTAGCAGGCACTTCAATACTTATATAAGATGCACACAACTTATTCTTATCCTAGCAAGCACTTCCTTTGGGAGATAAATAGCAGTGTGGTTAACACAATACACTTCTGCATCCAGCACTTATGGGTACTCAGGCTAACTTATGTAGGTGGGCTTCAGATTTAGAAACAAGTGAAATGTAATGTGCCTTTAGCTGTCTATGAGATACTTTAAACCTGATTTGAGCTCTTTCTTTTGTTTTACAGTTTGTCAAGGATTTGCTTTAGGATGCTGCTGAGTTTCATCTGGATGCTTCTGGCTTGTCTTTAACTGCTTCTGGGTTGTATCAAACTGCAAATAACAGCCCATGAATATGAACCCTCTAGCTGGTCATACGTGTGTATATTTCTTTCCTTCAGCCTGTGGGGCTGAACAAATTAAATCCAATAGGTTCCTCTATCCACATCAAACAGCATGGGTGAATGAATCTCCCACTGCAGCTGCTGTATTGTATCTGATTGTATAAAGGTGATCAGTCATCAATTATCAGTCAAAGGATGTTGGGTGGACTGCTGCCTACAAGGCTCCTCATTGTTTAAATGAAACCTGCCAAAGCATGATCAGTGCATGGTCATGGTCATGCATGGTTTCTTTTTCCTATGAAAAAGTGTTTCTGCACAGAGGTCAGAAAAAAAGGGAAAGGTTATTTGGTCGGCAAAGTATGAATCAGGCACCTGTAATAAATCATAGCAAAATATTTATTGAATGTGAAGTGAATATTCACTACCATGCAGTATACAAAAAGGTAAAATCAGTATTACACAAAACCAGTATACACAAGAAACAAGACAAACAACATGAAACATAGATAACAGAGTACCGGCCGGTGCACAGAAAATAATTGGATTAGGGGAGAAAAGAGACAATCTCTTGTAGATAGTGTCTTTGTATGACAGTGATGCTGTCAGTAAGGTGTTGTTCCCAAGTGGGTAACTGTCCCTTGATGTATTCCTGTGGGCGTTCGGGCTCTTCCAATATGACTGTGAGGGTCAAGTGTATTACAGGTCAGAAGGTAACGTCTGTTGTCCTTTGGATATAAGTAGTATAAGCAGTCAAGTGGAAGTGGTAATTATTTTGAAGAATCCGGATGGGTATCCTCTATAGTATATGCAATTATGCCTGGATAGGGGTGCTGGGATACAGGTTTGCAGGGATTGCTGCTGGGAGATCGTGGAGCCGATTGTCTGTGCCTTATCTGATGGTGTATGGGGACTTATGCAGAGGTAGAGGTTAAACCTGTGTCTCTGACGGCTGCAGTGCCGCTTCTTCACCCCCTCCTTCTTCTGAGTGATTATGAGGGATTGGTGTCTTTCATGTATGGGGAGATCGTGTTGCTGCGGTCGGTCAGAGTTTAAACGGTTGTGTGTGAAGCATCTAATTTTGGTGGGGACTATGCAGCTTCCACAGCTAATTCCTGTACTAACCGCCCTCACTCTGCATAGTCCCCACCAAAATTAGATGCTTCACACACAACCCTTTAAACTCTAATCGACCGCAGCAACACGATCTCCCCATACATGAAAGACACCAATCCCTCATAATCACTCAGAAGAAGGAGGGGTGAAGAAGCGGCACTGCAGCCGTCATACTATAGAGGATACCCATCCGGATTCTTCAAAATAATTACCACTTCCACTCTGACCTGTAATACACATCAAGGGACAGTTACCCACTTGGGAACATCACTGTCATACAAAGACACTATCTACAATAGATTTTCTCCCCTGATCCAATTATTTTCTGTGCACCGGCCGGTACACTGTTATCTATGTTTCATGTTGTTTGTCTTGTTTCTTGTGTATACTGGTTTTGTGTAATACTGATTTTACCTTTTTGTATACAGCACGGTAGTGAATATTCATGTCACATTCAATAAATATTTTGCTATGATTTACTACAGGTTCCTGATTCATACTTTGCCGACCAAATAACCTTTCCCTTTTTTTCTGACCTCTGTACAGAAACACTTTTCCGTATGCATGTTCTTGGTTAGGTTGGCCATATACTGCATCCATACAGGGACGCACCATAGCACCGCACATATCCACTCCGAAAAAAAAAACACTTTCATACTATGGTTTCTTTTTCCTGCAAAGTTCCTTGCACCACCTCCTATGCAACCAACATTTTGTAAACAAATGAAACTATTTTCTACCCCACAATGAGCACAGAAATAAGTATTTAGCTATGGTTACAGTTGGTGAATAATTTGAATCCTACTAGACTCCTCTCTGTATGTAGGCTCATGCAATACATTGCTACTTTGCAAAATATTTATTTTAATGTATATTATCATCAATATTATTCATGCTGTAAGCAGTTAAAATTCCTGCTTTGCCAGCTAATACCTTTTTCCTTAACCACAGATACAGCTGCACAAAGATAGTACTGTAGTGTTGTATCAAAAGAATGGTCAAGTTTCTTTTCAGTTTGTTTGTGTTTGCTCATTAATTATCCCAATGTTCCTTTAATATAGGTACATGTTATTCAGACTTTTAAGTGTCCTTTTATAATGCATGACCGTTTTCATCCAACTTACTTCTTCTAGAACCCATACCACAATTAGTATCTAAGGTATACCTCCTGGCATGGACTGTGCAGCTGATGTACAGCATTTAACATGAAAGAAATAAATTATAAACACATTGATGCAGAGGACTGCTGAGTGCTCTTGTTAACAAGCAATCGTTCAGCTTCTAGTGATGTGCAAAGGAGCTTCAATGCTCCAATCACTCAACTATCTGAATCTAAGTGGAGAACATTGGGATTTCAATATTCATTGGCCAGCTGGAAAACACATTAGAAAGTGTGATAAGATGGAGTTGGCAACTGCATTTAAGATTGGCTAGTGTTAACACTTTCAAGTACTACTAGAAAGTAAAAGGATTCTCAGTTTGTAAAATTATGATGTTTAACCCACATCTGGCTATTAAAGTGTACCTTTCGTTTTACCTCGACAATCCTACTAGTGATACTTTATCCCCAGTAAAGTTTACTGACACTTTTTGTCTAGAGTTTTTAATCCATGCTAAGCTCAATGAGTGTGTAAACCCACACATTTTTGTGTCATTGGCTCTGTATGGCCCCTGCAGTGGGGGTTAAGCTACAACATATCACCATGACGTCATTGGTAAACAGTGCTGCTGTCTGGCCTACAGTCAACCCACTGTCAACCAATGCTATTTTTTGCGCTAATGCTATTTAAAGGCAGGTGTTGGGCTTCAGTTTATCCAGTGACCTGAAGGTTATTTGTTTCAAGCTAGCAGGAAACCATTGAGTACTAACTTGTACCCTGGTTATGGGCTCCAGGTAGCCATCATGAGGAGAACAGCATATCTATGCAGAAGTCCTTAAATAGGAGTATCTGCATCACCCACAGTGTGGAAGTAAGATAACAAAAGAGCCCTGCTGAATAGGGATAGAATAGGAGTAGCATTAAAAGAGGTGTCACAGTCAGGGGTCAGGCTTGGAGTACAGTAGGTATAGCAGTAGTGAGGATCCTACCAACCAGCAGGATAAGTAAACAAGCAGGTAATCCCGGAGGATGCCGAAGACCCACCTGAAGAATGAGGTCCAAGCTCCAGAGCTGAAGGTGGAGATGGGTTTTGCTGCATGTTAGGACTAGGTTGTGGTCTTCAGGATTGCCCACCAGAAAGTGAGTAAGCCGTGTTCTAGTAGAAGATATAGCAGATCAAGCAGAAGCATAGTCCATAAACAAATTAAAGGTTAGTAGCAAGTGGCTGCAGGTTGGGATCAAATGAGAGTACTCAAAGAAACAGCCAAACATTGTTAATGAGTGGTAGTGAAGCTAAGGATAGCTCCAGGTACACAAAGGTGCAAGAATTTGGTTGAAGAGAGCACAATAATCTGGCAAACAGGAAGTGCAGAGACTTGGCCTAAATCAGGAAGTTCATGGAAGGAGCAAAGAGTTCAAGGTTCACCAGAAACAAGAGACAAGGCAATATTGTCCAAGTGATGAGACAGGGAGCTGTCCAACATCTTAGGTGGCACGGGGAGAAGAGCCAAATCCAAACACTGCAGAGGTTGCAGGTTCAAATCTGGACCCTCACAATAGGTTACCTATTAGAAGGGGTTTCCTTTCAGCTTCTTGGAACAGTCTCCCACTGGCAGCCAGACATCTGTAGGGACATTTAGTAATTGCATTGTGACCAATACCATAGCCCTTCCAAGGAAAGTACCTCTCCAGTATTCTGAGGTCTGTAAAGTGCATGCTATAGGACTATTGCCTTTTTTAACTCTTCTGCCTAAAGATGTGTATGACCTGCAACATAGTGACATTGTGTGCTGTAAACTTCTTAATTCCTGTGCTAATTAATTTTTATAAATATAAACATTGTTTAGGTATCCATGGGTGTTGACTCATTCTCAGGTACACTTGGTAGGCTCTGCCTACACCCTAGCCACCTGATTAGAAAAGTTGATTGATTGGCAGAGGTTCCTCGGGAGAGCCACTGCAGGGTATACTGGAGTATTGTTTCCTGGCTACTGTGCTGTGCTTTGTTTTCTAGCTGGAACATGCAATAGCAATTCTGCAGAGGGTACAATAATCTGGAGATCACTGCTACCATGGACAAGAAAGAAGGAGTCCCTGGCTGGATCAACAGGTATTTTCTTCAAAAGTAAAATTTTGCAAACAAAAAGAAAGATAAATATTTTTAGACACACTTATTGTAAGGTCTTTAATATGGTGTTTGTTCTTGGGTTTACAACCGCTTTAAAGGAAATGATGCATACAAGCAACATACAACATATCTTTGTGACTACCTGCCACACAGAACTAAAAAACCATCTTAAAGTAGTTCTAAAGCCTTAAGGGTTTTTACCTTAATGCATTCTATGCATTAAGGTAAAAACTTCCTGTGTTGCAGGATCCCAGCCCCCTTATACTTATCTGAGCCCATTCTCGGTCCGCAATGTCCATGAGAGCAGTGGCTCTCTCCCTCCTCACTGGGCAGATTGACAGTAGCTACTGTCAATCAAATTCTGTGGTGAGGGAGTGAGGGGATGAGGCAGAGCCACTCTTTCTGGGTCAATGGAGCGGGAGCAAGCCCACAGGAATGTCCCCTGGAAAGCGACAAGTATGTTTTTTTCCATCGCCATGAGTAAGCTCCAGTGGGCAGTGTGAAACATGTTAGTGGCATGGCCTGGTGGAGTTTCAGGCCGAGACTGCCACTTCACTACACACAGCAGGTCTGGTTCCGATGTGCGGCTCCCGGGATCTTCTGCTTTTATCTGTTATTTTCTGGAGCGTGGGCGGGCTCCTTCCCTGCCAGCACTCATAGCAGCAGGGACAGGACTACACTTCCTAGCAGCCTAAGCGGCTCATATACATACCATGTTGGGCTATGTTGGGCACTCAGTGAAAAGGAGGCCCCGGATGCCGGTGGGGGACTCAGTCTACAGTAATCTGTATATGGCGCAGTGGCCAAATATATTCTAGGTCAGCTGCTCAAATTAGGGAGGGGGGAGTATGGACCCCAGTGAATAACATATGACAGGGAATGCCAACTGACTCACTTATCCTTTCGTGCTGGTCCAATCAGACGGGCTGTACCTATCCTCATTTCAAGCATCTCTGGGGTGAGGACTGTTTGATCTGCCTGCGTATTTTACATCCTAGACCCAATGCTTGGCAAGTGTGTGTTTGGATGGTCACAGCATTGTTGCAATCAGTCATTCTGAAACGAAGTTTACAGCTGACTGTTCCCACCCAATGTGCCAAGCAATTGAACTGATTTTTATGTGTGCCTTGTAAAGAAGGATCATTTTCTCGATTTACATGTTTTTTTTACCCAGTGCAATATGTATCTCAAGCCCATTTATATTTTTCAGTGTGGCGATCTGCATAGCAATTCATCCCTCTTTCTGGCTCCTAATCTAGTAGCTCAAACATCCCTGCTCCTTTATTATTAAAGTGGTTGTAAACTCACTTTGTAATTTTCAGGCAATCCCTAGTGTTAGAAAATGCTATGTCTCCAGTGTGTGTTCTATATTAAAAAAAAGCCATTCTATATCTTACTGCAAAGCACTGCTTGGCGCCTTATGTGACTGCCTGCTGTTCCTTCTCCCGATCTAAAAGCTACAGCAAGAGGAGCTTAGAATCCCTGCTGTCGTCAGTACGGAGGAGGGGAGGAGAGCGGCGAGCGGTCACGTGAGCAGTGCTCTGAAATAAGATACGGAACGGCATTTTTTTTAATAAAGCACACACACTGGGGACAAAGCATTATCGAAAAACAGGTGATTGCCTGAAATTTACAAAGTCATTTTTAGCAGCAGGAGTGGGCACTGACACAAGCTGACAGGCAGGAAGGGGGGTAGAGAGGACAGAGGAGAGACAGCAAATGACGGAGGCACATAAACTGACCAAGGTATCAGAGCACTGCAGCCATGATAAACCGTGGTCAGTTGACAGAGGGGAGGGCAGCACCAGGCAGGATCAACCAGGTAATTTAGATGATACAAATGGCCAAATTACACAGCGTAAGCACTGTGTTGATATTCATGCTTTAACCACTTCTGGACCGAGCCCATTTCTGACACATGTTGTTTACAAGTTAAAATCAGTATTTTTTGCTAGAAAATTACTTAGAACCCCAAACATTATATATATATATATATATATATATATATATATACATATATTTTTTAGCAAAGACACTGGAGAATAAAATGGCGGTCCTTGCAATATTTTTTTGTCATGCGGTATTTGCGCAACGGTCTTTCAAATGCCATTTTTAGAAAAAAATGAAAAGATTTTCACTGCATTAAAAAAAAAAACTAAACAGTAAAGTTAGCCCATTTTTGTCTATTGTGAAATATGATGTCACGCCGAATAAATAGATACCTAACATGTTACGGTTTAAAATTGCGCACACCCGCGGAATGGCGACAAACTACCGTCAATAAAAATCTCCATAGGCGACGCTTTAAAAGTTTTTAACGGTTACCAGTTTTGAGTTAGAGTAGCTCTTTTCTTTTTAATTATTGCTCTAAAGCTGGATACACACTATACACCTTTTGTTATCAGATTTCCTTTAGATTTACCTTTTCTATGTAGTATAAGGGCCTGCCTGATTGCATACAAATTGAAAGTGTTTAGGTTTGCTCTCATATTATATGGTTTTGGTAAGTCTGAAGGAAAAAATCTAAAGAAAATTGTATAGTGTGTATGGCCCTTAACTCTGGCAATCGTGGCGATACCCCACATGTGTGGTTTGAACAGCACTTTAATTTGTGGGCACAACTTCGTATACGTTTTCTTTCGTGTGCGAGCTCACTGCGACGGGGGCACTTTAACATTTTTTAATTTTTTTTCCTATTTATTTTATTTAGTTTTTTAATTTTAGCACAGGTTTTAAAAAAAAAAAAATCTGATCACTTTTATAGCTGTCACAAGCAATGTAAAAATCCCTGGTGACAGCAATAAGCAGTGACAGGTACTCTTTATGGAGGGATCGGGGGTCTAAAAGACCCCAGACCCCTCCACTGCACTTCAATGTATTCAAAATGCAGAAAAAGGCATTTTTTAATACTGTCACTTTTCAAATTTGGTGCCTTTATCGGCCGAGTAACCCGGACGTGACGTCATGAACGCCGCTTGCGGGTTACATCATTGGAGACCCGATCGAAGCCGAATCCGGCTTAGTTTGGGACTCCAACCAGCGAGGAGGTTCCGGCTGGATGCTCGGGTCTCCCGGTGTGACAGGAGACCTGGACAGAGCCATGGAAGGCTCGCTGCGGTAATGACCGAGCGACTCCCAAGCCGCATTGGCCATTACCACCTAAAAGCCGACCGCTGGCTAAAAAATGGTACCGAGATGATACCTCTAGCTGCAGGCATCACACCGGTACAACCACTTTTTGCAGCCAATGTAGGGCTACGTCGGTTTGCAGGAAGTGGTTAACCACTTGCCGACCGCCCCACGCAGATTTACTGCAGCAGGGCAGCTCGGTGCATAATCACGTAGATCTACGTGACTAGACACAGCGGGAGCCAGACCGCGGGAGGAGCAGGCACGATCGCCGCCAGCCTCTCGCGATCTTCAGGTTAACTGACAGGAGAGCCGCCTGCCGATGTAAACAAGGCAGGTGGCTCTCCTGTCAGACAGGCACAATGAGATCATGTGTCACAGCTAAGCTGAGACATCGATCTCTGTGTGCCTGTTACATAGCTTCCTTCCCCCCTCCACAGTTAGTAAGCATAATTTAGGAGCAAACTTAACCCCTTGATCACCCCCAGTATTAACCCCTTCCCTGCCAATGCCATTTATACAGTAACAGTGTATATTATTTAGCACTGATCACTGTATTGGTGTCACTGGTCCCCAAAAAATGTCACTTATTGTCAGATTTGTTTGCCGCAATGTCGCAGTCCCACTAAAAATCGCTGATCACCACCATTACTAATAAAAACAACAAAAAAATAAAAAGTCTAAAAATCTATCCCATAGTTTATAGATGCTATAACCTTTGCGCAAACCAATTAATATACGCTTTTTGGGAATTTTTTTTTTACCAATAATATGTAGCAGAATACAAATTGGCCGAAACTGATAAAATAATTTAATTTTTTACATTTTTTATTGGGAATGTTTTATAGCAGAAAGTAAAAAATATTGTTTTTTTTTCCAGAATTGTTGCTCTTTTTTTGTTTATAGCGCAAAATCTAAAAAACGCAGAGGTGATCAATTACCACCAAAAGAAAGCTCTATTTGTGGGAAAAAAAGGACATCAATTGTATTTGGGTACAGCGTTGCATGACCGCGCAATTGTTAGTTAAAACCACGCAGTGCTGAATCGCAAAAAAATGGCCTGGTTATTAAGGGGGTAAAACCTTCCGGGGCTTAAGTGGTTAAAAGAACAGGATCATTTTTTCCAGATCATTCTTTTTTTTTTTTTTTTTTCTTTTTTTTTTCAGATTTTGAGGTTTCTCAATGTCTGCAGGTTTTATCAGCTGCTGGATGCAGTCACCTCTTGCATTTTCACCTAACAGCACTCACATCATGTTTGTTACTTTTGTCCAATCCTTATATGCTCTTTTTGAGCATTGGGTTGCTGTCAGTGGTGATTAAGCATAAGTGACCTGTGTACTGGCTGTGTCCGTACTCTGTTTACATTTAACTGACAATGTTGTCAGTTTTAAGTGGTGGATGGAGATGAAAATTTTCCTTTTTTTGCTATTTGTTTTTTAATATGTTGTAGTCCCTAATAAAGATATTTTTTACAGCGTTATAATCTTGTGGTTGCATTTAGCACCCACTTTTTCTCCTTGGGAGCTCTCCTCCAATTTAGTTTTTTCCACAAAGGAAACTAACTGACCATGAGAAAAAAAAAGAATGATATAGGATAAATAATGATATAAGATAAATAAATGTATACTACAGTATATAAAAATATGATATATATACTGTATGTATGGAGGCTACAATGCAATTGCAGACAGGATGGTATAATCCGCATTGGAGTAAAGCTTACTGGGATATGGCAGTAAATGAATGGGGAAGATGCAAATATTTTTATTATTATTATTATTATACAAGATTTATATAGCGCCAACAATCTGCACTGGGCTTTACCATATAAAGGGAGACAATATATTTACAAATACAATAAATTTCAAGAGGGTTAAAAGGGCCTTGCTCATAAGCACTTACAAACTAATGGGGTGGGGCAAGTGGTACAAAAGATAATAACTAGAGATGAGTCGAACACCCCCCCAATCGCAAAAGTTCATATGAGAATGACGAACCCCATTGAAGTCTGTGCGGCCCAAACCAGAAAAATCGAAAGTCTCCACTTTGAAGACTTATATGCTAGTTATTGGCCATAAAAAGTGTGGATGTTCAAAAATGAATGCCTGATTACATAGGGATCTGGTGAGTGTTTAGTGTGAAGGGAATGGGACCCACGAGGTGTGGTGAAGGTGGAAATAATACCGGAATACTATCCCACTGACTACACTCATTTAGAGACTGTGTTTTCATTCACAACAGTGTACTACATGAGAATATTGTTTACAGACATTGAATCTATATGTACACAGTGGAGAGAGTTACATTGAGGGAGAGCTGGTAATGTTTCAAAGATTTTCTTTGAGATATGTATTTGATCAGAAGAATTGGCCTTGCTATAGAAAATTGAAATTTGATACACCTGTCAAACCGGAGCAGAAAAATTTGCCCTTGGGTGTCAATTGTGCCGATGTAACCTATACAAAAAAATTACTTCAAGATAAAATCAACACCCACAAAGCTAGGCAACCTAGACAGTCTTGCAGAGATTTGAGATCCAAATAAAACTTATTCAGAGACAGTGGCTGCTGCTAATCCAGAATGATTCAATTCAACAAATGTCAGCTGGGAAACAGAGTCTGTGGACAGACACATCTGTCACAAAACCTTTAGCAACACTGAATGCCAGTTGCATACTGGTCAAGTTCTGGCCAGTGGTCTTTTCATGAGAAAAGAAACCCAGTGGATTACCAAGAAACCCAGTGGTTCATCTACTAGAAAGCTCTCCATGTCTGTTTTCGCCCCTAGATAATCTTCCACCATATGATGCAAACGCTGCTGATGGGATCTTGAAGCTGACAGCTCTGGGTGCCGAAGACTAAAAAAATTTTGAAATGCATCACTGATCACTCACAGCTTTAACCAAACTGTAACCTACCAGAATCTGGAAAGGCATTACATAAACTCCTCTTTAAGGTGTCCTCAAGATATTTCATTATCTGCTCCCTCTGCGACGGCAGGATTAGTTCCGAGATTTTCCCCCTTGTAATAGTGGTCAAGGAGGGTTGTCAACCAATAATGATCCTTATCCTTTATGCCCAAAAATCTTGGGTCCTTTTGCAGGCTTTGAAAAATAAGGGTCCTCGGGGTCACTGAGGATTACAGTATCTGGAACTGCCTTCTTCCATCCATGTACTACTCCCAAGGTTCCTTCAGACTGAAAACTATCTCTAAAGGTTTGGCGTATGTCTTCCTCTGCTTATTTACCTCCAAAACTGCCAGAATCCTCCTCCTCCTCCCTCTCCTTTTGTGTGTTCTGTGGCGTCGCAAGAATGGTGTCTGCATACATTCTATGTTTGGAAGATGCAACATTATTAAAATGTGCATACTCCCTAAGTTTCTATATATTTTTTCAAGCCCTTCCTTTCTCACTACTTTAAAAAAGTTGACACCCTGCTAGTAAATTTTTTCTGGGCTCATAAGCGACCCAGGCTATGTAGGAGACTAGTCTCGATTCCTAAACGACTGGATGGATTGGCAGTGCTGGACTGGCAAGCACTATCAGGCTACACAACTGGGGAGACTCATAGACTGTGTCAGGACCCGGACTTGAACCTGGGACCTCCAGTGTGTCTGGCAATGACTCTACTTGCTGAGTCACATGGAATGCTGGACAGCTCCCTGGACACATCCTTGAATGATCCTGCCGTGAATCTTGATTGCCTTGAACCTTGAACTCTTTGCTCCTCCCATGAACTTCCTGATTTAAGCCATGTCTCTGCACTTCCGGGTCGCCAGAATATTGTGCCTTCACCAGCCAATATCTCGCTTGTCTCTCCTGCTGCTGTCCCTATCTTCGCTACCACTCGTTATCGACACTTGGCTTGTTCCTCGACTACGCTTCTGCCTAATCCCGACCTGCAACTACTTGTTACCGACCCTTGGCTATTCCTAGACTATGCTTCTGCTTGATCCTGACCTGCTATATCTGCTACTGGACCCTGGCTTGCTCACCTCCTAGTGGGGCCATCCTGAGGACCGCGACCTGGTACTAACACGTAGCAAAATCCATCTCCACCATCAGGATTGCTGGTGAACACCGGTTAGTACTTAGATTCCGCACCTCAGGTGAGCCTGCATCATCTGCCAGTGTGGCCTGCCTGTGTTCCTATCCAGCTGGTTCCTGTGTAAGCTGCTATAGCTATTGGTCTTCGAACCTGACTCCAGATCGTGACAGACTGGTGTAGCCATGGGGACGCAAAGCTATGGCCCAGACTAGAACAAGTTTAATGCGACATAGCTCTCCATAGAGCTCCATGGTGCCACCATTCATTACCATATTCCATAAAGCACCATCCTCTCATAGGCCCTACGATAAGAACCTGCTCAAAATTGTTCACACAATTCTCACTTTCCACTGATACACTCGCAACTAACACCCAAACCAGTTTACACCGGGCTACCAAGATAAAACATTCAGGACCTTGATGGAATCAGGCTACTTCCAAGCCTCTCATTTCTCAATGACATCCGGCTGGCCCTCCCTCAATGACCTCACGAAAAAACCTCAGGACCCTACTGTCTTGATTTTTGGAGGGCATTATGACTCCATCATTTTTTAAACTCACTGCCGGCTCCCAGTAAGCGTAGCACACAACTTACACCCTTCGAGGAACATTGCTATCAAGAAGGAATACTACCACACGTATTATCCACAACCAAAGCATTACTGATCACACCCCAGGGGACTCACCATCCCCTGTTCCTGGCTAAGTGGGAATGGGACATAGACTGTATCTTTAACCCAGACCAACAAAATCACATCATCCAGTTTTCATTTAAATCATCCATTTGTACGAAGATACAAGAAACCAACTTCAAACTCTCGACAAGGTGGTACCATACTCGTCACGGTTGAGCAGGTTCTTCCCCACACTCGCTTATCACTGCTGGAGATGCCAGGAGGGGCGTGGGAATTTTCGGAATATTTTTTGGTCGTGTCCCAAGCCCGTAGAATTTTGGAAGACAGTACGTGAACTGTCTCAGAGATTTATAGACCCACCTTCTGGCCCAGACTTACAAAAACTCCGTCATTCGTCACCTTCTAAATGCTGCTAAAATGTGCATCCCTCTTAAATGGAAAAACCCACAGGCCCGACCGTTAGCATGTGGCTCAAAAAGGTTGAAGAGATAAACAGAATGGAAAACCTTGTTCTCTCTGCACGTCACCAACATGAACGATATACCAAATCCTGGTCTCTGTGGAATATATTTGTTCTCTCTGATGAAGGCTGCTCATTAATTAATGATAGTGTTTTTAGAAGACCTCATGTTAAGTTCAGAAAAGCTTTGTCAAAATATTCATCTCTCCTTGCCCTCCCTTCTTCCCTCCTCCTCCTTTATTTGTTATCTCCCACCTCTCTTTGTTTCTTTAACTTTCCTCTCATTCCACTATTTACTCGCCCTACTTCTTTCTTCTCTTCCTATACATTATGCGAAACTGGGACAGACAACTTCGGTATTTACTGGTCCTGCATATCTCCTCCCATTAGAGGGAATGTAGAACACCTTTTTATTATACGCCCAATACGGATCGATATGCCTGGAAATTGTCTTTTACACAAATAAAAGAATTGAAAAAAAAAAAAAAGAATGGTGTCTGCATAAAATGAGCCTTTAGAGGAAAGGAAGTCCTTCTCCTCCTCCCGTTGCTGTGCCTCGAGTGCCCTGTTCATAATGCCATGCAGAGTCTGCACCAGCAGAAACACAAGAAGGATTGTGTCACTAATGCATGTATTGTCACGGCTCACCATCCTTGTCGCCTCCTCAAATACTGACAGTTCAGTGCATGCATCCTTTATCAGGAGCCAATTGGCATGGAGAAAAAAGCAGAGGTGCCCTGAGCATGTCCTTGTGCCATACTCAAGTAGGTACTCATTGTGCAGCCACTGCAGCTTTGTCAAAGTTGAGTTCCACCTGGTGGGCATGTCACAAATCAGGTGGTTTACAGGCAGGTGGAGATCCTGCTAAATTTCAGTATGACTGCCTGAAATGACTCTTCTTACCTGATTCAGAAGATCTTACAAACCTGGGTACCCATTTAAGAAATGCTGCACCACCAAATTGAGGACATATGCCAGGCATGGCACATTTGTCAACTTTCTCTGTTGAAAGATGGATAGAAGGTTAGTCCAATTATTGTGCACCACCATTCCTGGCTCAAGCTTCTGTGGGGTGAACCACCTCTGGCCCTGCCCCTGCCCCTGCCCATGTAGAACTGAAAGAATCTCTTCTCCAGTGTGGCTCCTGTTTCCTAGACATACCAGCTGGAGCACAGCATGGAATCTTTTAGCCGGACTTGTTAAATGGCTCCTTAAATGCTTAAGAGGTACTGGTGGTTCATAGTACAATCTTGCAGAGCAGAGGAGGGCATGGAGGAGGAGAAGGAGGAGGAGAGGTGGAGCTGACAGATCTCAATTAATCACCACAAGCTGTATTGAGATGTGGCAGCAAAACAAGCTCCAGCATTGAGCCTTGCCCTGCATCATTTCTAGTTGCCGGCAGAGTTACCCAGACTGCTGTGAATGAAATATATAGTCCCTGACCATGCTTGCTGTACCACGTGTCAGCAGTAATGTGGACCTTGCGGCTTATTGCCTTGCCCAATGATGCCAAAACATTGCCTTCCAGGTGATCGTACAGAGATAGAATGGCCTTATGTGCAAAGAAATAGAGACTGGGAATCTGCCATTGTGGTACAGCACATTCCGCAAATTCACAGAAGGGGGAAAAATCCACCAGATGGAAAGGCAGGAGTTGCAAAGCCAGCAATTTGGACAAGCTGGAATTTAGACACTTGGCACCTGGTGGCAGGGAGTGTATTGTTTTTCATTACAGCAGCTGGGGCAGAGAAATGTGCCTGCTATAATCTACAGCTGGTGGTGTTCTGCTGGCAGACATGTTGCAAGGACCTGTGACACCCTTTGCTATACCATCATACCTGAGATAGCTGGGGTAGACATGAAAGGTGAGGAGTGAGAAGTTGAAGAATTGTGTCCCTTGTGTGTGGCTTTCAGGTGCTCTTGCCAACGGGCTGAGTGGTAGGAGATTAAATGCCTTATCAAGCATGTGGTACTGTAATGTTCCGGTACCTTTGGTACCCTAAATTACACTTTCCACAAGTGTATGCGCCCTACCATTTACTTTTGGAAAGGTGCGCATACACCTTTAAGACTGGAGCTGTCGTCACTCAGCGCCGGACTAGATGGCTATTTAAGGCGTCGGTTCTCACTCACATGTGTTCGTTCAAACACCCTTACTTGGATGCTAACCTTGCTTGAAGCTTCCATGCTTGCAAGCTTACTTCGCTGACGGAACCTCGCTGCGCTGATCCCTTTATCCCGCTACTGGATCATCCGCCTCTCCTGAACCACCCTTCGGCTGTATCGCTAATAGTGCTAAGTACCCCGCAGGGGAATTCTCTATAAACTTATACTAAGCTTACACTATCTAGCTCTGCATAGTAAAGACTGTTTATTACATCTGCATAAAGTAGATTGCTAGCTCTTGAGACTACTGCTACTTTTCTGCACTGGGTTGATCTCTTTTGTATGTCCACCTGCTATTCTATCATCTGCTATCATACAACATTGCTAAACCTTCCTGCATCCATCTGCTACTGTCTCACCTTCAAGTGTCTATCACCTATCACCTCCACTCAACCTATCCCTCAAACTTCATCATTGTGTTACCACATACATAAAGTCATTCTAGGAACCAGCTTGCTAATTGTGTGTATTTACTGGCTGAAATAAGACCTTCCACACATGATAAGTCATTGAGGTTGGGAATGGTATCTCAGCATATCTCTTACATGACTACTGACGTGGAAACTATTTCTGCAGCTGAAAATCCACACCATATAAGAAACGCAGGAGCGTTACAAGTACCCAAATGGCTGTTTTTTTTTCCAAGCTTGAACTTCTTGCGGCAGAGATTGCAAATTGCAACAGTGCGATCCGTTGTACATGTGCTAAAAAAGGCTGAGGTGTGGGAAGTGGGCCAGGAGATAACAGCCCCACAATCTTATGGAATAGGATGGCTGCTCTCTACTCTTCCATTATGCTTGCCTCTGGAGGATATCTTGCCTCTTTGTGGTTGTTTCTCCCCCTCACTTTCCTCTTCTGCTCTATCCGGCACCCAAGCCACATCAGCGACCTCATCATCACCATCCCCTCCATCCTTATCATCACTGGAGCCAACTTGGCAATACGCTGAGGCTTAGGGAACATGAATGCCAATTTGTTGTTTATCAGTGTTCTCCCCTTTTGTAGGCTCATGTTCCTCCCTTCCTCTACCTCAGAACCTACAGCAGAATTATGTAATGTCTCTGTGCAACCTCAAGAAGCAAGTGGCTGATGTTGTGTTCAAATACCTAATTCAGCTGACTCCTCCATGCATGATGCTGGGGCTATGGCAGGAGTAGCTGTGGACAAGTAGTCAGAATAGGTCGCTCTGGCAGCTTCAGTGTATTGCCCACTAGTGTTTGCTTGGGTCATAGAGGATGAGAAGGATGGTTTAGTAAGACAGTCCACCACCTCTTCTACATGCTGTGGCTTGATAGCACAGGCAACATCAATAAACAGAGACAAAGTTCCTTGCCTGAGGATGGACCACGTCCACCTTTGCCTGTGGACACAGGCGCTGCTGACCCCTTAATGGTGGCATAGGAACGTCTGCCTCTCCTTGTTTGCCTCCCAGACATAATGGGGGGTAGGGGGTGCTTATTACCAAAAAACAATAGAAAATGAGAAATGTGTGATTAAATGGACTTTTTTGAATGAAAAGTGGTGTTTGGTGCACTTTAAATTGAGGACTAAAGCTGACAAAAAATTACAAACTATAAAAAAAATGAAATAAATAAAAAAGGGGGAAAATCAGCTTCGCAGTCAGAAAAACTGTCAGACTTCGCAGTCTGACTCCCTGCATCTCCAATCTCGGTAAAGAGCCTACTGACGTAGGCTCTTTACCATGTGGCCAGCTGTGTCCAATCACGGCTGGTCACATAGTAAACAGGAAGAGCCGTTGATCGGCTTTCTTCAGTACGTGCCTGACAGGCACGAGTAAAGGAGCGCCGACCGGCGGCTCCCCTGACAGGGGGGGGGGGGGTCGGCACTGGTAATGAGATCATTGATTACCAGTGCAGACCCTCGGGGGGGGTGCCACTAGAACCACCAGGGATGCCCACCCATGACCCCAGGGATGCCCACCCATGACCCCAGGGATGCCCACTATGGCCACCAGGGATGGCAATCAGGGCTCAGGCCCCCATTGCCCTCTCCATCAGTGCTGCCCACCAGTGCCCTCCCTATCAGTGCTGCCCACCAGTGCCCATCATTGCCATCTATCAGTGCCGCCCACCAGTGACCGTTATTGACTACCAGTGCCGCCTATCAGTGCCCATTAGTGCCCAACACTGCCGCCCATCAGTGCCAATCAGTGCCGCCTATCAGTGCCACCTATCAGTTCCCATCAGTGCCACCTATCAGTGCCCATCAATGCCGCCTATCAGTGCCCAGCAGTGCCGCCTATCAGTGCCCACCAATGCTGCATATCAGTGCTACCTCTCAGTGCCACATATCAGTGCCGCCTATCAGTGCCACCCCATCAGTGCCTCCTCATCAGTGCCTATCAGTGCAGTCTCATCAGTGCTCATCAGTGCAGGAAAAAACTTATTTATTTACAAAATTATATAACATAAACAAAAAAACTTCAGGCTTTTTTTATTTGTTTAGCAAAAAAGAAAAAAACTTGTGGTGATCAAATACCACAAAAAGAAAGCTCTATTTGTGGGGGGAAAATGACATAAATTTGGTTTAGGTACAGTGTTGCATGACCGTGCAATTGTCATTCAAAATGCAACAGCGCTAAAAGGCGAAAATTGGCCTGGGCAGGAAGGGGGTGAAAGTGCCCTGTAATGAAGTGGTTAAACACTACACTCACACACTATACTAATACTACACTTACACTCTACACTCAGTCACAATAAGTGAACATACTAACTCGCTTCTAGCAAACAGAGCCCTGCTCTGTTTATCTCCTCTCCAACACGCTGCAAAAGATTTCTATGGGAAGTTGCCTTTTATAGTGTGGGGTGGAACTATGAGCACTGAACCATGCTTGGAGAAAGTCATCATCACTTTGTCCAATCAAGGCTCTGACAATGCTAATTGGCAAAGCCTTGCACCTAACCAGCATTTAGGTGCAAGGCTTTATTCAGTTAGGGCCCTACAATGCACTGTGAAAAGCACAGTGCATTGTGGGTCGCTCGGTGGGCGAACATCCTGCCCAGCTACCTCCAAATTCGGGTGTTCACTGAACAGGCGATGTTCAGGCTGAACCTTTGCTTGGCTCTAACTGTTTTCCCCATGCTAGTAATAACTGTGAGGGATGAGCTGATTGAAGAATTAAAAGTTCATTTGTAAGATAGAGGTGGGTTGAAGGAAAGAAAATAGACTGATTCCCCGTCAACAAAGTCAATGCTGATGGGGAATCCCTCCCACTGCGCTATTATATTCTGACAGCAGGAGATTTTACAGCCATCAAAACTAAATGATCACTGCTGGCAGCTATAGCAACCGGAAAGTGACTGAATGAAAAAAGAAAATATAGGAACCAATAGGCTCTAAACCCGCGCAAAATCAATAAGCAGAAACAAATAAACTACAATAATGAATGAAAAAAACCTACTGTAACAGGCTGGCTGTACTGAAATCGATCAATGGATCAAAAATATACACAAGCTTAAACGATATTAGAGCATTTACCATAGAGCAATACCAGTGTCATTTATCAATCATACAAAGCTTTGAGATGGGTAAAAATTGGTATTCAAAGCAGCAGCCATTTACCATAGAGCAATAGGAATGTCATTTATCAATCATACACAGCATGGAGATGGGTAAACAGTAAAAAAACAAAAACAAAAAAACAACTCCCTATTTGGGACTTGCAACTTAGTGGGAATAGATAACAGTGTTGATTTCAAATGGGGACAGTAACTTTGCAGAATTTCACAATAAATCATCTGACGGTATTCAGGTTTAGGTCATAAAAATTCACTTCTAACAAACTCTACTCTGCTAAACATTTCAAAACATTATGTGAGAAAGGAACTTACTGGATTTTTTCTCTGAACACCTTGTCCATAGGGGGCTAAATGAAGAGATTGAGATCAACACTGCTATCCAGCTGACAGCCCTGCACATCTTGCTGCTGGACTGGAATCTGGCTCTCTTTCGTGATGAGACCCACACCATTTGGCTTTTCTTACAATAAATGTGTACTATTTACTACACTCAGATCGCACCCTCTGCTTTTTGGATTCACACTAAAATGTATACTAATCTGTATACAGACAGTATAACCATAACATGTTCGGGTATACTATCTTCGTGTCCCAATAGAGGTATTTTTGAGTGAGGAGGGCAGAAGCCCACAAATAGGATACAGGGGCATGGTTTAGAACTATTACCCCTTTATCAGTTTGTTTCTCGGGGGGGGGGGGGGGGGGTGTCAGATCATTTTACCTGCTGGATCAAGCATTTGTTACATCAATTAATTTACCTGATATGAGATTAATCTCATTTCAGTGTTAAAAGTTTTTGCTTATCTTTATTTGTTACCAGCCATTGCTCAGGGGATCTCCTACATTCTGGTACATTTCAGTATATAATTTCACTCCACAAACAGTTTAATTACCTATACCCATTTGGTTTTAGGCTTAGTTCACACTAGTGCAATTTCAGATGCGACTCACAGAATCACACAGAATCGCATGACAAGGAAAATCAAAATTTTTCAATCATCAATGTGACTCAGCATGGAAAGAGTTTGGAAAAGGTTCTTGTACTACTTTGGTGTGTTTCCAGTGCAATTTTGGCCCTATAGAATATACAAACCTCATCAAAGTTGCATCCAAGTAGCACTACATTATCGCACTAAATCGGATCAAAATCATATTGCAGCAGCATTAACCCAGCCTTCCTATAGAATGTTGGACTGCCTGGGTGTCTTTTTGCTTAGTGCTTGGTGTAAACATGTATTCCAGAAAGACTATATATTTCTTTGGTGCACACAACTGCCAATACTCATTTATACACCTCTCAGTGTTAAATGTACTTCATAATAAGATTAGCTTTGCATTCAGCAAAAGGAAGTGGTTTACGAGTCAGTGGGTATGGATGCTTGTATCCACCAGAGAGAGCTGTTGTCTCTGTGGAGGTCCTTTACACGCTGAAGGTATCATTCATTATAAAAAACATCTACTAGAAAAGAGTATATTTTTTCTAAAATAATACCACATCTTTTTTGCATTTGCAAAATGTAGTAATTATTCAAAACCAATAAATATTCATAAAATTTCACTACATTCATAAATCCAGAGCTCAAAAAACGATTGTAACATATGCATTTAGATACTAAGGGGTATATCTAAAATAACGCAGTGAAAGTGGTAATCACCAAACATTCAGGGGTGGATATTAATTTCCTGTAATTTAACCAGTTGTCGGCCACCCGCTGCAGTTTTACTGCGGCAAGGTGGCCTGGCTGCACAAACCGACGTAACTGTACGCTGGTCACGTGCGGGGGTAACGGGCGCGCGCTGTCCCCACAATGTGCTGATTTGGTTCAGAACAGATCAGTCTTCAGGTCCAGGACAATAATTTATTGGCCTGGACCTGGTAATCGGTTCTGACCAATTGCGGAATGTCCTGCGCCTGTGTAATCTTGGTGTGGTCAGATGCTTTAAGGGCAGAGGGGAGATCTAGAGTCGCAAAGCACATCCCTTGACAGGGAAAATATTTGGGACTTTAAATGAGGTGCCAAAGGCACCTTCATCCCTATACTGAATACAAAAAGGAAGAGGTTCAAGACTTTGAATGAGGCGTGTGCCATGACAAATTAAGTAAAAACATTTTTATTGCAGCAGACATAACAAAAAAAATGACAATACATATGCAACAGAGATAACAAAGAAAATATAACAATGCATGTGACAAAAAATAAAAATAAATAACCAGCAGACTTGATGTGTATAAACTGAATGCGTATGACTGAATCGCATGATGACATGACAGGTTCAAACAGTTTGTGTAGAAGAACAGACAATGCAGAATACTGAGATTGCATCAAAGTAGGCCCGACGCGTTTCTGTGGACTGCATTCCACTTCATCAGGGGCAGGTGTATAGTGAATGTCTGTAAGGGATATATATACAGTAAATATATATCAGATATACAGAGATGGTGTATATTGAGAAAAAGGGAGGAAAGTGATTCGACCCTTATCAACGAACAATGAAGCTCATAGCTTTTTAAAAAAGTGTACCTGTCAGAATATTCAGTGTGATAACAATAAAAATGATAAAAGAAAAAAAAAGAAAGGTAAGGAGTCAAAATAAAATAAAAAAGCAAAATAAATATTAATAATAAAAAAACTTCAAGAACCCCTGTCCCCCCATGTTTGCGCGCAAAGGCGAATGCAGGCATCGGTCATATGTAAACAGCAATTGCACAAAGTATGTGAGATATCGCCATCAACGTCAGATCTACTGCAGTAATTCTTGTAGTAGACCTCCTCTGTAAATCTAAAGTGGTAACCTGTAAAGGATTTTAAAGGTTTTAAAAATGTATGTAGTTTGTCACCGCTGCACGGGCGTGCGCAAAGCATGTCGTGTTTGGTATCCATGTACTTGGCATAAGATCATCTTTTATATTTTACCTAACAATTGAGCAATTTATAGTGCATTTGTGCATTCAATTTTAAAAAAGTAATTTTTACCCCCAAAAATTGCGTAAATACTGTGTGATAAAAAATTGCAACACCCTCCATTTTGTTCTGTAGGGCCTCTGCTTTAAAAAAAATATATAATGCTTGGGGGTTCAAAGTAATTTTCTAGTAAAAAAAGTTATTTTTTTCATGTAAACAAAAAGTGTCAGAAAAGGCTTGGTCTTCAAGTGGCTAGAAGAGTGGGTGATGTGTGGCATAAGTTTCTAATATTGGGCATAAAATGCCAGGACAGTTAAAACACCCCCCAAATGACTCATCTTTGGAATGTAGACACCCCAAGCTATTTGCTGAGAGGCCTGTTGAGTCCATGGAATATTTTATATTTTGCCACAAGTTTCGGAAAAATATATATATATATTTTTTTAAACAAAGTTGTCACTAAATGATATATTGCTCAAACATGCCATGGCTATTTGTGAAATGACACCCCAAAATACATTCTGCTGCTTCTCCTGAGTAAGATGATACCACATATTTGAGACTTTTTGGCAGTCTAGCTGCGTACAGGACCCCAAAAACCAGTCACCGCCTTCAGGCTTTCTAAAGGCGTAAATTGTTAATTTCACTCCTCCCTACCTATCACAGTTTCAGAGGCCATGAAATGCTAAGATAGCACAAACCCCACCAAGGTGACCCCTTTTCGGAAAATAGACACCCCAAAGTATCATCTAAGAGGCATGGTGAGTATTTTGCAGCTTTCATTTGTTTTGGGAAATGATAAAAGGAAAGGAAAATATATTTGTTATTTCTTTTTTCAATATTCAAAACTTTGTGACAAAAAGCGAGATCTGCAAAATACTTAACATGTCTCTGAGAAGCAGCAGAATGTATTTTGGGGTGTAATTCCACGTATACCCATGGCATGTGTGAACAATATATCATTTCAATGACAATTTTGTGTAAAAAAAAAAAAATATATATATATATTTCAAACACCTGTGACAAAATAATTTAAATATTCAATGGGATCAACATGCAAGAAAGGAGAGAGCGGCGCCAGCTTAGTATAGTACAAGTTTATTTAACACTGTTAAAATTGGTGACTCACTGTCCGAGGTTGGGTGAGACCGGTACACAAAGACTGTTAGGGTCATCCATCTTCCTCTTCCAGGATAGTGGTCATAGGAGAAGGTGGTGAGGTTCCAGAGGTATAGCCGAGCCGCTGTGGGGCTGCTAGTTGTCACTGGCCGCGGCGGAGCATGCACAACAGGGCTCCGGCTGCCGACTTCTGATCCCTGATGACATCACTTCCTGGCAGGAGAAAAATAGGGGTTGCACGCGTTCAGAGCATCCGTGCTCCTTCGTCAGGCGAAGGAGCACGGATGCTCTGAACGCGTGCAACCCCTATTTTTCTCCTGCCAGGAAGTGATGTCATCAGGGATCAGAAGTCGGCAGCCGGAGCCCTGTTGTGCATGCTCCGCCGCGGCCAGTGACAACTAGCAGCCCCACAGCGGCTCGGCTATACCTCTGGAACCTCACCACCTTCTCCTATGACCACTATCCTGGAAGAGGAAGATGGATGACCCTAACAGTCTTTGTGTACCGGTCTCACCCAACCTCGGACAGTGAGTCACCAATTTTAACAGTGTTAAATAAACTTGTACTATACTAAGCTGGCGCCGCTCTCTCCTTTCTTGCATCTCTCAGGGCTTCTCCACGCTTCAGCCGGCTGCCGCGGACTATAGCTTCCCTACAGTACCAAACTTTGTTCCCCCCCACGCAGCCCCATAACCCCCCCCCCTCCCATCCACCCACATTCCTTGTACCACCTTGGGATATTAGAAGAGCGCCATGACACCCCCCACTTTCATGAATGGGCTCAACATGCCTCTCAGGAATTTTCTCAGAGTGTCTACTTTCCAAAAAGGGGTAATTTGAGTGGGTTTTGTACTTCCCTGCCATTTTAACACTTCAAGAAATGAGATAGGCAGTCAGAAAGTAAAACCTGCGTAATCTCCAGTATACAGTATACACCATAGTTTGTAGACGCTATAACTTTTGTGCAACCCAATAAATACACTCTTATTGAGATTTTTTTTTTTTATCGACATGTAGCTAAATACATTTTGGCCTAAATGTATGACAAAAATTGAGTTTATTGGATATTTTTATAAGAAAAAGTAGAAAATTAAATTTTTTCTCAAAATTTGTGGTCTTTTTTCGATTATATCGCAAAAAATAAAAACCGCAGAGGTGATAAAATAGCACCAAAAGAAAGCTATTTGTGGAAAAAAAGGACATACATTTTGTTTGGGTACAGCATTGCATGTCTGCCCAATTAACAGTTAGTCACACAGTGCCAAATTGCAGAAAATGGTCTGGTCATTAAAGGGGGAAAAGCCTTCCCGGTCCTTAAGTGGTTTAAACATATGCACCAAGAACAATCACCTACAATTAATTTTTATTATGTTGAAATAGACATAAAAAGCTCTTTTTTTTATCCACCGTTGTCAGTCCATATTAGAAGTCTGAAGCATTTCATACAATCATAAGAGATTTGGCATCATACACACAAAGCTTGCAGCTTTTAGGGCTCTTTCAGACGGACAGCAGGGGGCAGAAAGAACAGTCAGGAGTGATGAGGCATGTGCCTCCTGTATGCCTGCCAGCTGCTGCAAAACTGATTCTGTAAAGTGATCCAGCATGGATCATTTTGCAGTGGGAAGCAAGCTTACCACCTGTCTCAAACAAGCCTTGGGTCTCTTTCACGCGAGTGGCAGGCTCTATTACTCCTCTGGAAAGCAATCTCCAGTGGATGGTTTTTCAAAGGCAGCTGATTGTCAGTTTGCAGGCATTCATACTGCCACCTCATGAAAGCTTGTTTTTTATTAATGCCAAGGGGGATTTTACATTGAAATACAGCATTGTACCACTTGCCAAACTTCTGCCCTGTGAAGACCTGAATGGCCACCATATCCAATTGTCGATGGGCAGTGGATAAAAATGCAGATTGACTGCCTTACTGTGGAACATTTGAACTTAGCCTTATGGCGGCCATACACACTTCGATAAGTGTTTTTTTTTATTTCTTCAGATAGGAATAATCCATCTAAAGTCAATATCCCATACAACTGATATGCCATGCATGGGGAAGTGAATTTGAATCAATAGTTAATAAAATTATCGTAAGTTATCAATCACATTTCTGTTTCCACAATGTAACCTCATAATCTAGTCAATCTAAACATGTTTGTATTCATGAACAAAGTATATCAGTGCTGCCAATTAATGAAAACCCTTCGAAAATATGCCGTCCTGTCTAATTGATTCAGTTTGATCGAATCTGATCGAAATGGAGTCTAAAGCAATTGGAAGGGAAGTTCTCAGTATTTAACCAATTGCAGATTTGATCAACTAGCACATCAATCAGATAAAAAAAATCAAAGTGTGTGTGGCCACCACCATTAGACAGCAGAAGGGATGCTATAGATATACCCACTTGCCAACTTTTCCCTTAGCTGGCTGGCTTTCAGATAAAAGTGATCCCAGTGGCACAAGATCACTTTTATAGGCAGCAGGAGAGGTGCCCCTCCTGCTGCTTCCCTGTCGATTCCGAGCTTACTGGGGGCAGCGGTAAGCTCAGAACCAATCCAATGCAGCTGATGGCAATAATTCTAACACAATAACTCCTTTGTAGCCCTAAACAGGTAACTTAAAAATCTCCTTAGGCAATGCTTTAAAATGTTTTACAAGTACTATTGTGTGTCGCCATTCCACGAGCGTGTGCAATTTTAGAGCATTACATGTTAGGTATCTATTTACCTGGAATAACCTCATATTTCACATTACACAAAAAATTTAGCTAACTCTACTGTTTTTTTTTTTTAAATTTATTAAAGTGTATTTTTTCCTAAAAAATTGCGTTTGAAAGGTCGCTGCGCAAATACAGTGTGACATAACATATTACAATGTATATTTAAAAAAGAATAGCAAATGCAAAAGAAATTACTACCAAATCTGAAGACAATCCATAAATAAAAATGGGGATTTGGTCCCACCATATGGCCATATCGTGCTCAAGCCCACTACTGCGTCAAAGTACCCCATTATCAGTGGGTCCTACACTATCCATGAAAAAGAGATGAATCCAGCCCTTCTAACCCTTGGAGATAATCTTTTGGTTCATAGCTGCAGCAGCTTTAGAAATACATGGGTATGCTCCCCCAAATTTTTTGCCTGTTTATTATGTATTCGGTCTGACCAGACTATCGAGGTTGAGCAACCCTCCCCACCCCCCCACACACACCTGTACTCAATCAGTGTCCACCATCAAGTGGATATAGGAGGAGTCCCCTGTAGTGCATTTGCACATCTTTCCCAGCAAGGAGTATTATCTCCAAGGGTTAGAAAGGCTGGATTTATCTCTTTTTCATGGATAGTGTAGGACCCACTGATAATGGGGTACTTTGACGCAGTAGTGGGCTTGAGCACGATATGGCCATATGGTGGGACCAAATCCCCATTTTTATTTATGGATTGTCTTCAGATTTGGTAGTAATTTCTTTTGCATTTGCGCGCTATTCTTTTTTAAATATACATGTCTTTTGGTTCATAGCTGCAGCAGCTTTAGAAATACATGGGTATGCTCCCCCAAATTTTTTGCCTGTATAACATATTACAATGCCCGCCATTTTATTCTCTAGGGTCTTCGCTAAAAATATATATATATATAATAGTTGGGTGTTCTAAGTAATTTTCTAGCAAACAATACAGATGTCAGAAAAAGGCCGGGTCTTAACCATTTAAGCCCCGGAGGATTTGGCTGCTCAAAGACCAGGGGGTATTTTGAGATTCGGCACTGCGTGACTTTAACGGACAATTGCGCGGTCATGCGATGCTGTACACAAATGAAATTGATGTCCTTTTTTTCCCACAAACAGGGCTTTATTTTGGTGGTATTTGATCACCTGTGCGATTTTTACTTTTTGCTCTATAAACAAAAAAAAAGCGACAATTTTGAAAAAATAACAATATTTTTCACTTTTTTTATGAAATTCCCCCCAAAAAATGTATAAATCAAAATTTTTTAACATTTTAGGCCAGTTTTTTTTCTGCTACATGTGTTTGGTAAAAAAAAGTCGCAATAAGCGGTCAGATCGGACCCTTGACTGACATTTTTGACACTTTTGGGGGTACCAGTGACATTACTACAGTAATCAGTGCTATGACACTGGCAGGGAAGGGGTTAACTTTATTGGAGATGCAGGGGTTAAATGTGTCCCTATGGGCGTGCTTCTAACTGTAAAGGGGTGTGGCTTTTCATATAACCACAGAGACATAGGATCCTACATAGCAGGATCGTATAGTCTCTGCAGTTACACCAGGGAGAATGACAGGCGGCTTTGTTTACATCAGCCGTCTGCCTTTCTCCCTCTGCAGCGGACGATCGCGAGTGACCGGCGGACATCGGGTTGTGCAGGAACGAGCGGGGGCAGGAGCACGCCTCCGGCGGCGCTCGCTCGCCCGCTATTGGGTCGCGGGCGAGTGACTTATATATACGTCACTTTGCCCAGGAGGGGCTGACCGCCGCAGTAAATGTACTTGTGGCGGTCGGCAAGTGGTTAAAGTGTTTAAAACCAAATTGAAATAAAGTCCTGAATATTTTATATTTTGAAACATAATGTTTAACCCACATAGTGATTAAGTGTCCCTTTTAGTACAATCAAACCTACCACTGATTATATATCCTCAGTAGGGCGAATGGACATAAGCTGTTTCTGGCTAGAGTTTTAAATGCTGCTAAGGACCAAAACACATTTGCTTTGTTAAGCTCAGTGAATATTCAATGATAATCCACATGCAAGTTTCAAAACATCTCAATTAATTATAAAAACATTTTCAGCCCTATTTATGGCCAGAAAATATTCAGCTCTCAGTTTTCAGTTAAAGTAAAAGTGTTTTGATAGAGTAGAGAGTAGAGATATTAGAACACCTGCCAGGTTTGTATAACTGTCGGTGCCCCTATTAGGGAGATTCGCCCTTTCTTTTTCTGTTTATCATTATCAACGAAAGTGACAGTAAAAGAAAATCTCAAATTTTGGTTAGTCCCCATAACATCAATAGAGAGGAAATCTTCCAAGAAATCTTCACTAGTTCTGGTGACCCTGGTGGCAATCAGAGATTCCTTTACTTGAAAAGGGATTTATTCTCACTTGCTGTTTTGGCCATGGGACAGGACATTAAGGGAAATCTACCCAATGGGACACAGCTGGCAAAAAAAAACCAAAAAACCTAAAGGGCATATAAACCTCCTTACTCTTTTCAAAATGTCTCATTGCCAGTCACACCAAAATGAAAAAAATCTTAAATTTAAGAGAGATTCTGCTAAGTCGATAATCAAAATGACATGGCTGATGTAGAGAAAGCTGCTGTGATATGAAGGTGCATGTCATCATTTCAACCCAACTCACAGTGCGCAGTTCTTGATTCTGGGATTCTGTTTTTCAATCAGGAATTTGTTCAGAAGCACAATGAATATTATTCTGCATAATAATACGTTCTAAGAAGATCCTTTGATATAAGATTCTAGTATCGAAGCAGAAAGAAATGCAGCAAGAGAAATACAAAAATGAGCTAAACTGACAGGTATAAATGCATTAATCAGTAACACTACAAAGAGAGGGAGCACAGAAAAGGGGTACCTTTATTATCGCTCAACCAGAGGGACAAATTGAGCTCACAGCTTCTTCTGCAAATTTCTCAGACAGCACAAGGCATGCTATAGACCAGGGGTATTGAATTCGAATTCAAGGAGGTCTGGTCACTAAGATTTTCTTCCGGCTGATGCCTGAATCTCAAGTCTGTGCCATGAAAGATTGTACACATCTATTTTCCATTTTTTGGCACAGGCTACACTCTCTGGCAGTTATGTTACTGTTTCCTCCACACACTCCGATGATACTCTCTAAATGTAAATGTCCGCAATAGTGTTTCCCCTTACATCAGGTGCCCCTACCAGAGTAATTCAGTTCATTGGGTGCCCCTTATCAGACTACCCCCATAAACCAGTCACCATCAGACTACTCCTTTATATAATGTGTCCCCATCAGAGTGCCACCTTACATCAGGTATTCCTGTCAGAGTGCCCACCTACATCGGGTTTCTGCATCAGAAGGCTCCATTACATCTGGTGACTCCCATCAGTGTGCCCCCTTACATAGTTTTTCCCCATCAGAGTGCCCCTTTACATCAGGCGTTCCCATCACATCAGGTGTGCCCATCAGAGTGCTCCTTTACATCAGGTGTCCGAATCACAGTGCCACTTAACATAATTTATGCCCATTAGAGTGCCCCCCCCAACATAATATGTGCTCATTAGCCTTCCCCCCTAAACATAATATGTGTGCCCATCAGGGTGGCCCTTAACATAAAATGTGCCCATCAGAGTGTCCCTTAACCGCTTGTCGACCGCGTGCCGCAAATATACTGCGGCAGGCTGGCTCCGCTGCGTGAATCGACGTATGGGTACGTCGGTTCGCGGAAGCGGTGCTGAGGCGCCTCGGCCCCTACTAGGCAGCGGGGATGCCGGTCCACTGGGCTGGCACCCGCGATTGCCGCAGTGCACCTGCGATCACTTCCCGCTGAGAGAGAACGGCAGTCAGCTGTTGTAAACACAGCAGACTGTTGTTCTCTCTGAAATGATCACAGAGCTCCTGTGATCCTTCTATATAGGATCACAGGGCTCTGTGGTCATTTCACAAGTCCCTCCCCAATACAGTTAGAAAATACTCCCCTAGGCTCACACTTAACCCTTTGATCACCACTGTGTTAAACCGTTCCCTGCCAGTGTCATTATTACAGAAACAGTATGTAAGGGGTAATGAGGTAGGTGGCGCTGCCTATATGTAAATATAGGTGTGGAATAAAAATGGAGGGGGGGGGGTTTCTCACACCCAAATAATAAATAAATATAATTGAAATATCATAAAATCAATAATAAACAATAATAATACAATAAAATGCGGTCGGTGTAAGTGATGTAAAAGGAATAAATATAAAGTGCCGAAGTGAACAGTAGAGATGTACAGAACTGTTCGCCGGCGAACAGTTCCCGGCGAACTTCGCATGTTTGCGTTCGCCGCTGCGGGCGAACATATGCGATGTTCGGTCAGCCTCCTATACATCAATCATCATTGAGGCAAACTTTGACCCTGAACATCAGTCAGCAGACACATTCCAGGCCAATCAGCATACCTCCCTCCCACACCCTCCCACCTCCTATAAATAAGCAAGGGCAGCATCCATCTTAGATCATTTCTGTGTTACTGAGAGCAGGGAAAGTGCTGGTGCTGCTGCTGCTGTTATAGCTGGGGACAGTTCCCGGTCTTGTTAGCCAGTGTTCTTGGTACACTCCTGCTGTAAGGACAGCACCCTAAAAAGCCCTTCCTAGGGCTGGTATTTGAGGTTTTTTTTGGATATATATATATCTATTGTCCCCAAAAGCCCTTTTGAGGGCTGGTATTTGTGTAATTTTTTTTGTTCTGTGATATATATATATATATATATATATATATATATATATATATATATATATATATTGTCCCCAAAAGCCCCTTTGAGGGCTGGTATTTGAGTATTTTTTTAATATATATATATATATATATATATATATATATATATATATGTAGCATGTCCAGAACCAGAAAAAAAAGATCATATAGGTGTAAAAGGGGTTCCCACCATCCCTGCTCTACTGAAAAATTATCTTTTTTTTTTCTGGTTCTGGACATGCTACAGAGCTGAAACTTCACAAGTACACTTTTTAGACCCCCTAGACACTAAATCACACAAAAAAAGTTCTTAAAAATTGTCATTTTTGATAGAGTGCCAATTATTGGAAAACTTAAAAAAAAAAAAAAACTTAAAAAAAAAAAATTTCTTTGGATTTATTGTCTGGGGGGTCTAAAAAGTGTACCTGTGAAGTTTCAGCTCTGTAGCATGTCCAGAACCAGAAAAAAAAAATAGAATCAGGGTTAGGGTTAGGGTTAGGGCTAGGGTTAGGGTTAGGGCTAGGGTTAGGGTCAGGGCTAAGGTTAGGGTTATTTTTAGTGCTTAGGGTTAGAGTTAGAGGGGTAGGGGTAGGGCTTCTAACTCTAACCCTAAGTATCTCACCGTAACCCTAACCCTAGCCCCTAACACTAAACCTAACCCTAACCCTCTAACCATAACCCTAACCCTCTAACCTTAACCCTAACCCTCCAAGCCTAGCCATAAAAATAACCCTAACCCTAACCCTAGCCCTAGCCCTAGCCCTAGCCCTAACCCTAACCCTAACCCTAACCCTAGCCCTAACCCTAATTCGTATTTTTTTCTGGTTCCGGACATGCTACAGAGCTGAAACTTCACAGGTACAATTTTTAGACCCCCCCAGATGCTAAATCCAAAGAAATTTTTTATTTTTATTTTTTTTTAATTTTTCCAATAATTGGCTCTCTATCAAAAAATTACAATTTTTAAGAACTTTTTTTTGTGTGATCCCTCTCCGGCATGCCACAGTCCAGGTGTTTGTCCCCTTGAAACAACTTTTCCATTACTATTGTGGCCAGAAAGAGTCCCTGTGGGTTTTAAAATTCGCCTGCCTATTAAAGTCTATGGCGGTTCGCAATGTTCGCCGGTTCGCGAACATTCGCCGATGTTCGCGTTCGCCGTTCGCGAACAGCGAATTTTATGTTCGCGACATCACTAGTGAACAGTAGATGTCTGGTTTAAGCTGAGAAAAGCCAGAAACTACATACAAAGGAATTAATATAAGAGATAAAATGAAGAGTGCTTCCGTGCATATGTGCATTTACAAAGTGGTTATAATGATCAATGAGTGATACCGTGTATAACAGGAATAAATAATATAAGTGATAAAGTGAATCTGCATAAATAACAATTTCATGGAAAGTGACAATAAATATATGATCTAAAGTCCATAAAAACGGTGATAAGTTCAAAAAATGCTTCAATAATTCTGCTGGGTGATAATCGAGGTGATCCGGGTGCAGGGTGCCAGGTGAAGGAATGGTGCACCCCTCCAATATATCCCGCACTCACCAGAGTTAGGAACCCCTACAGGGGTAACCAGCCTTTTGATATTAGTGGGTTTCCTCTGTCAGGCCATTCCTGAGTGCTGGGCCCATGGAAAGGATCCCTGGATCCTCTCTTTCATACATACAATATGTATTCAATGGGATTAACACAGCCTCATATATCCAAATTATTACAGTAACAGTACATATTTTTAGCACTGATTACTGTAGTAATGTCACTGGTCCCCCCAAAAGTGTCAAAAATGTCAGTTAGGGTTCTGATCTGTCCGCTGCAATGTCAAAGTCCCACTAAAAATCGCAGATCGCCTCCATTACTTTACTAGTAAAAAAAAAAATAAATAAATAAAAATTACATAAATCTTTCCCCTAGTTTTTAGACGCGATACCTTTTGCGCAAACCAATCAAAATACGCTTATTGAGATTTTTTTTTTTACCAAAAATATGTATCAGAATACAAATTGGCTTAAAAGGATGAACACTTTTGATTTTAAATTTTTATTTTTGGGAATGTTATACAGCAGAATGTAAAAAATATTGTTTTTTTTTCAGAATTATTGCTCTTTTTTTTATTTATAGCGCAAAAAAATAAAAATCGCACAGGTAATCAAATACCACCAAAAGAAAGCTCTATTTGTGGGAAAAAAGGTCATCAATTTTATTTGGGTACAGCGTCGCACGACCGCGCAATTGTCCGTTAAAATAACGCAGTGCAAAAAATGGCCTGGTCATTAAGGGGGCAAATCCTTCCGGTCCAGAAGTGGTTAACATAAAATGTGCCTATCCGCGTGCCCCTTAACATAAAATATACTCATCAGAGTGAACCTTAACATTAAATGTGCCCATCAGCATGCCCCTTATTTTATGTTAAGGGGCATGCTGATGGGCATAATTTATGTTAAGGGGTATGCTGATGGGCACATTTTATGTTAGGGGCACACTGATGGCCACATTTTGTTGTGCCCATCAGAGTACCCCTTAACATAGAATGTGCACATCAGCGTGCCCCTTAACATAAAATATGCCCATCAGAGTGAACCTTAACATAAAATGTGCTCATCAGCATGCCCCTTATTTTATGTTAAGGGGCATGCTGATGGGCATAATTTATGTTAAGGGGCATGCTGATGGGCATAAGTTATGTTAAGGGGTACGCTGATGGGCATATTTTATGTTAACCACTTGCCGACCGGGCCATAGCCAAATGACGGCTTATTCTGGGAGGGCATACAATGACCACAGGACCCGAGCATCACGGATTGTGGTAAAGGGCCAATGACAGCGGCCCTTTACCACGTGATCGCTCCGTCCAATGATGGAGCGATCACTTGTCAACAAACCGGCGCATGTCTGGTTCAGTTCTCTCCTCTCCTCACACGCTGTACACAGTGATCTGTACAGTGTTCGAGGAGAGAGGGGGGACTGCAGCACTGCTCACCCCTGCCTCTTCTATGCCTTAATTATGCTTCAATCCTACCTCAATCGTGCCTCAATCATACCTCAATCATGACTCAATCGTGTCTCAATCATGCCCATCCATGCCTCAATCATGCCCACCTGTGCCTCATTTATGCCCATCCATGCCACATCCATGCCTCATCTGTGCCCACCCATGGCATATCAGTGCTCATCCATGCCACATCCATGCAACGTCAGTCCTCATCTGTGCCCCATCCATGCCCCATCAGTGCTCATTCATACCACATCTATGCCACATCAGTGCTCATCTTTGCTACATCAATGCTTATCCATGGTTTAACCACGCCACATCCATACCACCTCAGCGCTCATCTGTGCCACATTCATGCCACATCAGTGCTCATCCGTGCCATGTCAGTGCTTACCCTTGCCACATCCATGCCACATCAGTGCTCATCCGTGCCACATCCATGCCCCATCAGTGCTCATTCATGCCACATCTATGCCACATCAGTGCTCATCTTTGCTACATCAGTGCTCATCCATGCCTCATCCATGCCACATCTATACCCCGTCAGCGCTCATCTGTGCCACATTTATGCCACATCAGTGCTCATCAGTGCCACATCCATTCCACGTCAGGGCTTATCCATGCCACATCTTTGCCACATCAGTGCTCATCCATGCCACATCAGTGCTCATCCGTGGCTCATCCATGCCACATAAGTGCTCATTCGTGCCACATCCTTGCCATGTCAGTGTTCATCTGTGCCACATCCATACCACATCAGTGCTCATCCATGCCACATCCATGCCACACCAGTGCTCATCCATGCCACATCAGTGCCCATCTGTGCCACATCCATACCACATCAGTGCTCATCCTTGTCACATCAGCGCTCATCTGTGCCACGTCCATGCCGCATCAGTGCTCATCTGGGCTATGCCATCATTCATTTTCATTGCGTATTTAAAGAAAAAAGTGCCCAATCAAGATAGATTACCTATGACACCGCTGTACTCAGATGTGAATGCTGTCTCACTAATGTCTATTCTCCTAACCCAGTAACCCAGTGGATCATTGACTGGAAAGCTCTTTTTTTCGCCCCTAGATAATCTCCCACCATATAATGCAGATGCTGCCGATTGGATCTTGAAGCTAACAGCCCTGGGTGCCAATGACTAAAAACATTTTGAAATGCATCACTGAAGTGGACCTCTTCTCCAACGCTCTTACTTTGAATAATAGAAGCCTCAAACCTAGCTTTTCCATGAGAGTGTAACCTACCAGAGCCTGAAAAGGAATTACATAAACTCCTTTTTAAGGTGTCCTCAACTTTCCTCTTGTAACGGTGGTAAAGGAGGGTTGCCGACCAATGATGATCCTTCTCCTTGATGCCATGATTTCTTGGGTCTTTTTGCAAGCTTTGAAGAATAAGGGAGCCCATGCACCACAAGTTTGCAGAGGTATAAGAAGCAGAGTCTATGTGGTCACTGAGGATTACAGTATCTGGAACTGCCTACTCCCAACTAGGGATGCGCCAAACACCCCCCTGTTCTTCAATATACTTCGGGAAAACTGCACTGAAGCACTACAATATACTGCAGGAAAACTGCACTGACGCACTACAATATATTGCAGTAAAACTGCACTGAAGCATTGCAATTTACATTGCATTCGGAAAGTATTCACAGCGCTTCACTTTTTCCATATTTTGTTATATTACAGCCTTATTCCAAAATGGATTACATCAATTATTTTCCTCAAAATTACAAACAATACCCCATAATGACAACGTGAAAGAAGTTTATTTTAAATCTTTGCAAATTTATTCAAAATAAAAAATGAAAAAATCACATGTACATACTGTAAGTATTCACAGCCTTTGCTCCATACTTTGTTGAAGCACCCTTGGCACCAATTGCAGTCTCAAGTCTTTTTGAGTATGATGCTGGAAGCACACCTATATGTGGGCAGTTACTCCCATTCTTCTTTGCAGGACCTCTCAAGCTCCATCAGGTTGGATAGGGAGCATCGGTGCACAGCCATTTTCAGATCTCTGCAGAGATGTTCAATCAGGTTTAAGTCTGGGCTCTGGCTGGGCCCCTCAAAGACATTCACAGAGTTGTCCCGTAGCCATTTTTTAGTTATCTTGGCTGTGTGCTTCGGGTCATTGTCCTGTTGGAAGATGAACCTTCACCCCAGTCTGAGGTCCAGAGTGCTCTGGAGCAGGTTTTTATCAAGGATGTCTTTGTACATTGCTGCATTTATCTTTCCCTTGATCCTGACTAGTGTCCCAGTTCCTGTCACTGAAAAACATCCCCACAGCATGATGCTGCCACCACCATACTTTACTGTATGGGTGGTATGGGCCAGATGATGAGCCATGCCTGGTTTCCTCCAGACATGATGCTTGCCATTCAGGTCAAAGATTTCAATCTTTGTTTCATCAGACCAGAGAATTTTGTTCCTCATGGTCTGAGTGTCCTTCAGGTGCCTTTTGACAAACTCCAGATGTGCTGTCATATGCCTTTTACTTAGGAGTGGCTTTTGTCTGGCCATTCTACCATACAGCCCTGATAGTTTGAGTGCTGCAGAGATGGTTGTCCTTCTGGAAGGTTCTCCTCTCTCCACAGAGAAATGCTCTAGCTTTGTCAGAGTAACCATCGGGATCTTGGTCAGCTCCCTGACTAAGGCCCTTCTCTGCCGATTGCTCAGTCTGGCCGGGCGGCCCACTCTAGGAAGAGTCCTGGTGGTTCCAAACGTCTTCCATTTATGGATGATGGAGGCCACTGTGCTCATTGCGACCTTCAACGCTGCAGTAATTTTTCTGTACCTTTTCCCAGATCTGTGCCTCGATACAATCCTGTTTTAGAAGTCTACAGACAATTCCTTGGACTTCATGGCTTGGTTTGTGCTCTGGCATGCACTTTTAACTGTGGGACCATATATAGACAGGTGTGTGCCTTTCCAAATCATGTCTAATCAACTGAATTTACCACAGGTAGAATCCAATCAAGTTGTAGAGACATCTCAAGGATGATCCGTGGAAACAGGATGCACCTGAGCTCAATTTTGAGTGTCATGCAAAGGCTGTGAATACCTATGTACATGTGATTTTTTTTTTCATTTTTTCTTTTTAATAAATTTGCAAAGATTTCAAACAAACTTCTTTCACGTTGTCATTATGGGGTATTGTTTGTAGAATTTTGAGGAAAATATTGAATTTAATCCATTTTGGAATAATGCTGCAACAAAACAAAATGAAAAACTGAAGCGCTGTGTATACTTTACGGATGCACTGTACTGCAGTAAAACTGCACTGACGCACTTCAATATACTGCAGTAAAACTGGCCTGACACACTTCACTGACATACTTCAATATACTGCAGTAAAATTGCACGGATGCACTACATTGACACTACAGTAAAACGGCATGGATGCACTGTGCTGCACGCAGTACATTGTGGGGCATTCGGCGGGCCGAACAAACGGTTGAACGCCCTACCAATTTGGGTGTTCACCGAATGGCGAACAGCCAATGTTCGTGCTGAACTTATGCTCACCCTGAACCTTATTTTTACAGCCAAGCTGGGCTCCCCAGTGACAAATGCCTGTTCAATGATTTCTGGAGGCAAGACTCACAGGGGTTGATTTTGCAAGGGGAGTTGCATGTTCACTTTGCAAGGGGAGTTGCATTTTGCAAAGGATTTTTTTCCAGAGCTTACTGAATGAGGTAAAACTTCAATTTGCAAAGAAAACCCATTCATGTTCAAGGAAAATATAAAAAAAGCATTTTTGATTAGATGATGGAACTCAGCAGAGCTTTACCTCATTCACTAAGCTCTGCGGAAAATTCCTTTGCAAAATGCATCTTCCCTTGAAAAGGAATAGGCTATTTGCCTTTAGTAAATCAACCCCACCGTTTTGGTAGTTTCACCTCGAAAGCAAAAAAGGGCAGCCACTAAAATAACTAACACAGGAAAGGTACTTATCGGTCAGACAATACTCTAAGCAACACAAAAATTGCTTAGAGTACAACATTCCCCCAGATCTTGATCTAGCTAGCCAGCATGAAAAAAAAAAATAGGTAAGCTAATTCTAAAACCAGAAGCTTTTGTTTTATTCACTGCTCAAAAAGTAAATGCTTTTTTAATAAGAGCATAGCATCAAGTCAATTAAACTCCTGGGATATTGGTCTAGTCAGTTAGGTAGCAGAGGGGGTTGATAATAGGTTTCAGCTGCTTTGGTGTTAATGAAATTAACAACAGGTGCACTAGATGGGCAACAATGAGACAACCTCCAAAACAGGAATGGGTTTACAGGTGGAGACACTGACATTTTTTTCCCATACTCATCTTTTCTCACTGTTTTTCACTAGTTTTGCATTTGGCTAGGGTCAGTGTCACTTCTGGTAGCATGAAGCGATGCCTGAACCCTGTAGAGGTTGCACAGGCAGTCTGACTCCTCCAGGATGACACATCAATACGTGCCATTGTCAGAAGTTTTGCATGTGTCTCCCAGCACAGTCTTAAGAGCATGGAGGAGATTCCAGGAGACAGGCAATTATTCTAGGGGAGCTGGACAGGGCCATAGAAGGTCCTTAACCCTTCAGCAGGACCGATACCTGCTCCTTTGTGCAAGGAGAAACAGGATAAGCACTGCCAGAGCCCTACAAAATGAACTCCAGCAGGCCACTAATGTGAATGTCTCCACATCAATACGTGCCATTGCCAGAAGGTTTGCTGCGCCTCCCAGCACAGCCTCAAGAGCATGGAGGAGATTCCAGGAGGCAAGCAGTTACTCTGGGAGAGCTGGAAAGGGCTGTAGAAGGTCCTTAACCCATCAGCAGGACCGGTATCTGCTCCTTTGTGCAAGGAGGAACGGGATGAGCACTGCCAGAGCTCTACAAAATGACCTCCAGCAGGCCACTGGTGTAAATGTCTCTGACCAAACAATCAGAAACAGACTTCATGAGGGTGGCCTGAGGGCCCAACGTCCTCTAGTGAGCCCCGTTCTTACTGCCTGGCACTGTGGAGCTCGATTGGCATTTGCCATTGAACACCAGAATTGGCAGGTCCGCCACTGGCACCCTGTGCATATTACAGATGAGAGCAGGTTCAACCTGAGCACATGTGACAGATGTGAAAAAGAGTCTAGAGAAGCCGTGGAGAATGTTACGCTGCCTGTAACATCGTTCAGCATGACCAGTTTCGTGGTGGGTCAGTGATGGTCTGGGGAGGCATATCCATGAAGGATTGCACAGACCTCTAGAGGCTAGACAATGGCACCCTGACTGCCATTAAGCATCAGAATGAAATCGTTGGACCCATTGTCAGACCCTACACTGGTGCAGTGGGTCCTGGGTTCCTCCTGGTGCACGACAATGCCCGGCCTCATGTGGCAAGAGTATGCAGCCAGTTTCTGGAGGATGAAGGAATTGATAATATTAAATGACCCTCACTCTTGCCTGACCTAAATCCAATAGAACACCTCTGAGACATTATGTTATCGGTCCATCTGACGCTGCCAGGGTTGCACCTCAGTCTGTTCAGGAGCTCAGTGATGCCCTGGTCCAGATTATGGTCAGATTTTCTAGGACCACCCACACGCCATATATTTATATAAAAATACTCCCCCTTTGAAATGAAGAATTCTTCCCTTTGAAACATTTTTAAATATTTTTAATAATTTTCTATCTTAAGCGTTATCATATAACTTGTTCCTCCCCTTTTTATACATCAGATTTTTTATATGTCATATTTCTATATATTATTATTTTTTATATTCATTATTTATACATACTATACATATAGGTTGTCTCACATAATTAATTTACCACATACATATGTATCTTTATGTGCATATGACAACCTAGAATTGCTGTCTATGATGGAAATACACCCATGTCCCTCCTTTATTAAATTTATGATGATAAAATTTATGATGATAAAACACATAGATCGTCTAAACAAAATATAAAATAATCATACTGATAAAAAGACGCTGTTAAAATACCTCATTAAACATATATATATTCGTTGCTTTTAAAGAATGAAATTACCCCTATTGGACATCGATCGGCATTATAAATAATAAACCCAAACCGTATCATTTGACCGCCATATAATTTTAATATAATTCACTATCAACTTTATTGCCCCCGGGCTATTATACGGAATGCAGTATATTTTACCTAGTAACTATTGACAATAATTTTAACCTTATTCTGATTGAACACATAAACGATTCTTTAGCACCAATCAGATAATCCGCACACACTCCAATTCTGCCCAGCAACAAGTTACCCCGTTGTTCTCAAGTAGGCTGAGAATGTTTCATCCGGTTGCCTAGTAACTACACTGTTTATATACGGAGCGGGAGTGACGGTAGTTACGCTTCTGAAGACGTCATTTGATGACGAAATGCGTCAAGCGTAACAACGTCACTTCCGCACTGGTGGAGCGCAGATCCGGCGGTTGGTCAGCATAGCGTCCCGGAAACCACCGCCAAAGAGGGTCTTGCGGTCCCTATACATTTCTATGCCTATGTTTGCCAAAAAAATGTGAGTACATTGTTTTTTTATCAATAAAGTGGATTTTATTCAAAACGGTACTTCACTATACGAGCTTTCCTTCCTCTATATGGAACCCTGGACCCACGGCTTATGAGCACGAGGGGCATATAACATACATGGTATATACGGCTACTGAAAAGGGATCAGCCTATGGGACCATCCTGGACCAGGGAACAGATTCAGGTCTTACACGCTGATTACCCCTGTAGGGGTGAAAGCTTCTGGTGAGTGCGGGCAGAGTTGGGACTAAGGGAGCACGGTTTCCACACTCGGCACCCTTATACCTGGAGCACCACGGAAAACACCCACGGAGCCGAATACCGCAATAGCCCACCCTCATTTGCACTTTCATATGGATTTTATATGAACTCAATTTTTATTCACCTAAACGATTGAACTTTTTACCACCAGAGATCTATATACAGTATATTTTTTTACCATATATGTCACACAATTTTTCTTGTCACAGCTAATTTTTATCACTTGCACGGATAATATTTATCACTCTTATATATTTTTTTAAAAATATTTTTTCCCACCAGTTTTTTATACCGTCCATTATTTATTATTTGATACATTTCACTTACTACCGATATTAACTAGCAGCTTATGAATTTTATATCACTTTTACTATTTTTTATTATTGTTTTGAGATATCACTGCTAGCACTATTTGGTGCAACCTATCACTGCTGCACATGCGCACGTATATTTTATGAAAATTATGCGCACTGATTTACTGCACTAAGTCACTTTAATTGTTCTTTGGATTAACTTACTATTTGCATAATTTATTGGTTTATACACTGCACTTTATGTATGTATATATATATATATGAACTAATCCCACATATATGATATATTACCCGTAATTATAATTATAGTTGGGCAGCGCCAGGTACCTCATTATCCCCACATCCGAATTAAATCGTTGGACCCATTGTCAGACCCTACACTGGTGCAGTGGGTCCTGGGTTCCTCCTGGTGCACGACAATGCCCGGCCTCATGTGGCAAGAGTATGCAGCCAGTTTCTGGAGGATGAAGGAATTGATAATATTAAATGACCCTCACTCTTGCCTGACCTAAATCCAATAGAACACCTCTGAGACATTATATTTCGGTCCATCCGACACTGCCAGGGTTGCACCTCAGTCTGTTCAGGAGCTCAGTGATGCCCTGGTCCAGATCTGGGAGGAAATACTCCAGGACATCTGTCGCTTCCATTGTCTCATTAGGAGCATGCCCCAACGTTGTCAGGCATGCATACAGGCATGTAGGGGTCATACAAACTATCCATTTTAAGTTGTTGCAATGAAATTTCAGCAAAATGGACCAGCCTGCTGCATCATTTTTTCACTTTAATTTTGGGGGTGTCTTTGAATTCAGCTCTCTGTAGGTTGATAATGCTGTCCGCATATCCCCAAATCATGTTTTTTTTTTTTTTAGAAGGTACAGTATATTTTGTTTTGTCCTTACACTAATTTTTTATTTTAAAAATTGCGGAAAAAAAGGACCCCAATTTATTTAAAAAAAAATAGCTTAGGTGCTGACAATTGAACAGCTAGCTATCAGTCAGTTGTTATGCACATATATTGGTGCTTAATAACATTTTTGGGTGAACAGATTTGTGCACACAGGAAGGGCACATAAGAAAAAGTACCCCATCCCTTAACCACTTGCCGACCGCTCACGTTGAGCCTACTGCGGCAAAGTGGTTTGTTATCGTCCAGCGATGTAGACCTACGTTGCTGGACTCCTCCCCTTGTGGGCGGTGCTCGCCCGCCGCCGGAGGCTCGCTCCCACTGTATTCAGTCACAGCGGGAGTCGGGCCAGGGGAGGAGCGGCGGTGATCACCGCTGCTCTTCCCCGATCGTCGGGGATCGAGTGTGGAGTTCCGCCCGCTTGTGTAAACAAAGCGGGCGGATCTCCTAAGTGACAGGCAGGGACAGATTGCAGGATTCAGCATAGCTGAACCTGTGATCTGTGCCTGTATCACACAGTCCCCTCCCCCCACACACGTCAGTAAGCACCAGGCATATATTAACCCCTTGATCACCAATAAAAGTTAACCCCTTCCCTGCCAGTGTCATTTTTACAGTAACAGTGCATATTTATAGCACTGATTACTGTAGTAATGTCACTGGTACCCCCAAAAGTGTCAAAAATGTCAGTCAAGGGTCCAATCTGTCCGCTGCAATGTCACAGTATCGCTAAGAAAATCGCAGATCGCCGCCATTGCTAGTTAAAAAAAAAACAATAAAAATGACATAAATTTCCCGTAGTTAGTAGCTGCGATAACTTTTGCGCAAACCAATCAAAATACGCTTATTGCAATTTTTTTTTACCAAAAATATGTAGCAGAATACAAATTGGCCTAAAATGTTAAAAAATTTTGATTTTTACATTTTTTGGGGGGGGGGGGGGAATTTCATATAAAAATATGTGAAAAATATTGTTATTTTTTCAAAATTGTCGCTCTTTTTTTGTTTATAGCGCAAAAAGTAAAAATCGCACAGGTGATCAAATACCACCAAAAGAAAGCTCTATTTGTGGAAAAAAAAGGGACATCAATTTAATTTGGGTACAGCATCGCATGACCGTGCAATTGTCCATTAAAATAACGCAGTGCCGAATCGCAAAATATGGCCTGGTCAGGAATGGGGTAAAATCTTCCGGTCTTAAAGCGCTTAAAAATACGCTCATTGAGAATTTTTTTGTCAGACATGTAGCTAAATACATTTTGGCCTAAATATATGACAAAAATTGAATATATTGGATATTTTTTAACTGTCAAAGTAGAAAAATATTGTTAAACAACAAAGAGTTCCTGCGAGCTACCTTTCAATATTAGATTCTTAAAATGCCGCAAACACTTCACTTCTCATAAAAAGTGTAAAAATCTAAAATATATATATAAAACTGTGTTGCGCAGAATAAAAATCTATTATTTAAATATCCTCAATAAATACCCTAATACAAAAGCAAATGCAATAAAAGGAATCACTACTATCCTCCCTTAATAAAAGTCTGGTGTATAAATAATGATCAGTGTAAAATATACAAAATAATCAGTGAATAAATTAATATCATAAATAATAAATCTGGTATGCTCTCAACCAATTCAATAAAAAATTTTCATATAAGTGAAAAGTGCTTATGCTGTGCAATATACCTCAATATGAACCACAGTGATAAATAAATCCTAATGAAAGACTTTATAAGTTGATCCTATAATGGCGTGCAAAGTCCATAAATAAAACCAATCATTCATATAGTGCCCAATAAAAATAAAAAATCAAGAATGTTAATATAGTGTCCAGAAATAGAGATATAAAATCAAGTCCAACGTGAATCAGTGCAAATAACAAAATCTTGCAGTGCTCAAAGCCACCAGTAGGTGGCAGGTGCTCCCCAGAGTGGTGAGTGACCTGAGTGCCACAGATCCTACAAATACTGTGCACCCCCTTGTGAGTGGGTGCTCACCTTAGAAAAGATTAAACCAGGCTCATCAATCGGGGCTCCTTCACAGGGAAAGCCCTTCTCGGTCCCAGTAATTCCGTGGTCCGTGGCTTAGAAGTATGCCCTTATACCAGAGATTGGGTAAACTACTTTATCCACATCCTCACACTCCAGCACAAAGTGTCACCGTATAATATGTAAAAGAAAAATCATGTCTGTATGATGGGACAGGTATAAGCACTATTGGAGAATTTTCTTTTTTATTGGAGAAGGGCTGTCCCTGTGAAGGAGCCCCGATTGATGAGCCTGGTTTAATCTTTTCTAAGGTGAGCGCCCACTCACAAGGGGGTGCACAGCGTTTGTAGGATCTGTGACACTCAGGTCACTCACCAATCTGGGGAGCACCTGCCACCTACTGGTGGCTTTGAGCACTGCAAGATTTTGTTATTTGCACTGATTCACGTTGGACTTGATTTTTTATCTCTATTTCTGGACACTATATTAACATTCTTGATTTTTTATTTTTATTGGGCACTATATGAATGATTGGTTTTATTTATGGACTTTGCACGCCATTATAGGATCAACTTATAAAGTCTTTCGTTAGGATTTATTTATCACTGTGGTTCATATTGAGGTATATTGCACAGCATAAGCACTTTTCACTTATATGAAAATTTTTTTATTGAATTGGTTGAGAGCATACCAGATTTATTATTTATGATATTAATTTATTCACTGATTATTTTGTATATTTTACACTGATCATTATTTATACACCAGACTTTTATTGAGGGAGGATAGTAGTGATTCCTTTTATTGTATTTGATTTTGTATTAGGGTATTTATTGAGGATATTTAAATAATAGATTTTTATTCTGCGCAACACAGTTTTATATATATATTTACGAAAAATATTGTTATTTTTTTCAAAATTGTCGCTTTTTTTTTTATTAATATCGCAAAAAATGAAAAGCGCAGAGGTGATCAAATACCACCAAAAGAAAGCTCTGTTTGTGGGAAAAAAAGGACGTAAATTTCGTTTGGGTATGGCGTTGCATGACTGTGCAATTGTCAGTTAAAGTCGCACAGTGCCGAATCGCAAAAAGTGGCCTGGATGTAAAGCAGGAAAATCCTCCGGTGGTAAAGTGGTTAAATTTAAGGAACAGAAGCATAGTTTGTTAAATTAGATAATAAACCTATTCACTAAAGTTCCATATACCCACTTCAGTACCGTGCACTTTTACCCCCTTCCTGCCCAAGCCAATTTTCAGCTTTCACCCCTGTCGCAATTTGACCGACAATTGCGCGATTATGCAACACTGTACCCAAAGTAATTTTTTTTTGTTTTTTTCACACAACTAGAATGGTCTTTAATCCACCAATTAATTTTTTATTCTTTTCTAAATAAATGAAAGAATACAGAACATTTTGAAAAAAAAATGCATTGTTCTTTATTTATGTTATAAGATTTTGCAAATAAATAATGCTTCTTCATAAATTTAGGCCAAAATGTATTCTGCTACATTTCTTTGGTGAAAATAAACCAAATTAGTGTATATTATTTAGTCTGTAGCAAAATTATGGTATATATTTGAAAACTAAAAAAATCCTAATGTACTGATGGCCTCATCTGATTTTTTGGGGCCAAATGTCAGGACAGTATAAATATCCCCCAAATGACCACTTTTTGGAAAGTAGACAGTCCAAGGTATTTAGTAAGAGACATGAGGAGTTTTTTTTTTTTAAGTGGTAGTTTTTTGTCATAATATTTTGGAAAATGAAGAAATGTAAAAAAGAAAAGAAATTCACATTTTTTTTTACATACTGTCCCCAGTGCAGTACAGTCATCATATAACTGGTGTGGCAGTGATCAGGGACACTGACTGGTGTAAGTACGGGAAACAAAACCTATTTTAATAATTTTTTTCAATTTTATTTTTATCTTTTTAATTTTTATTAAATTTTTCCTTTTTTTTTATTTTATACAATTTTTTTTAACACACTGTCCAGAGAAATATAATGTTACCATTGTATATAGTGATTTTTTTTTTTTTTTTTACCCTAATATTATTATTGCTTATAGCAGTGAATTTCATTGCTATAAGCAAGCCTATTACTGAATAAAACAGATTCATTCAGTTTGTTTTGTTGTAATCACCTGTGATTGGCCAGAGCTAATTACATTGTACAGATGAGCTATGGGCCCTGTCTGTATCATGTAATCACATTGACCGATCACAGCTAGCAACACAATTTTGCACAATGGATGGCATGAAAGGAAGCCATGCATTGTTTACAACTTTCATGTGATCTGCTGTGATTGGTCACAGGGGTCACATGGTACCAGCAGTAAGCCGGTACACTGTTTAGTCATCAGATGTGTCCGGTGATCACATTGACCAATCACAGCTAGCAACACAATTGTACACAATGGATGGCATGAAAGGAAGCCATCCATTGTATACAACAAATCAAAAATCAAAAAAAACTTGCACTGTATCAATCATAGTTACATAGTTACATAGTTAGTGAGGCCGAAAAAAGACACAAGTCCATCCAGTTCAACCTATGATGTGTGTGTGTGTTTGCTTTTAACCGTACATTGTATACCCCTGTATGTTGTGGTCTTTAAGGTGTCCATCCAATAGTTTTTTGAAACTATCAATGCTCCCCGCTGAGAATTCCACATCCTTACCGCTCTTACAGTGAAGAACCCCTTACACACTTTAAGGTTAAACCGCCTTTCCTCTAGTTTTAGTGAGTGGCCACGTGTCTTATTGTATCTCCTTTCTCTGAATAGTTTGTTCCTTATGCTAGGGTCGCCAGTACAGTATTTGTACTGCAGTACTGCAGTTGCTGCTCAACAAGTGCTAACCATTTTTACAAGATTCTCAAATATTACCACAGCGCGTACAGTACATCTAGTAAAAATATATAAAATATATAGTATAAACGTATATAAACAAATTAATCCAATAAATGTCCCAATTCAAATTCGTTTCATTCCATAATCCTCCATCTTCAAATGGAAAGTGTGCTCAGTAATTCATAAACAAAGTGCTGAAGTGCTTCAAAACCAAAACATGCTGTGAAGTGAAGTGTGGCACACATCCCTCCTGTGCCTCTACTCACCAGAGAAAATAGACCTTCAGCTTTTCCGTCTGGGGGTCAAACTCACATGCATCTGGTGAGGAGGTACCACAGATCTTCTTTGTTTATGTATGCCTCCCGGACATGGGCTTTTAGGAGCAACTATTGCTATGCTTGGTCTATTCTCCAACAGGCTCAATAAAAGGAAAGAGCTTTCATAGTGTAGTATTTCCACATTTATTTAAAATGCAATAATAAAATCACACTTACAGTGTAACAGACAGAGTAATGCTAATCGCAGTGCAGGGCTATTCCAGGTTCGCTACGGCTTGGCGTGTATTCTGCGGATAGGCTGAAGTGACGTAATTGGTTAGGAAACTGAAGATTGCTTCGGTGTGTTTCATCCCTCCCACAGAGCGTTATCATAGACTTGTTTATAACTGTCATGTGATCTGCTGTGAATGGTCACAACAGTCACATGGTACTGACAGTGAGGCGGTACACTGATCAGTCATCAGCTGTGTCAGAAGGACGAAAGACTATGAAAGGCAATAGCAGATTGATGGCTGGTTGGGAAGGTGTTAAGCTTTAACACTTGCCAATTTGTGTCACATGCTTTCCCAAGGGAAAGAAAATAGGCTTCTTTGCCAAGGTACATTTATCAGAAATATTACACTATTGTCACCAAAAACAAAAACGTTTAAAAAAAACTGCAGCCAGCAACAATTTGGAAACATACCCTGTGAAAAAACACATGCAGCCAGTTATGACTGTAGTGCATGTAGAGAAGGACAAGCTGCAAAGAAGCTGCAGGGCATAAGCAGCATTCCCACCCCCCTTTCTCAAATTCCCCAAGAAAGATACACAGTGTTTTGGTGCCTACAGGACATTGAGTAAGGGTTTGCATCTACTTAGGAGATCAGTGCCTACATGCCATTTTCTGTTCTTATGCAATTTATCAGCAGCACTTCCAATACTTTCCCTCTCACAGCTAAACACATTGTCAAAATGACTGCTGGGAATCAAAACATTTATAATAAAGGGTCTGCCTTGTTGACCTTTCTAAACCATTCGACTCAAGGTTAAGGTAAAACCTAGAAAAACATTTTTGGCAGGTGGTTACAGTATCGTGCATTACTTCACTGGAGCCAGGAACCATTAGCAGGCTGGGTTCACCTCACACTCCTGTTAGTCCCCAGACACTTAAATTCCATCCTTATTTTGTATTGTCTGTCTGCCAAAGCTATATTTACACTGTAGAATAAAAATTGTAGTATTTGTGGCTTCGTAATTAAAGACCTCCAGGACATAAAGTACTTTTAAAAATGTGTTGGCAAAGTAAAACAAGGTACAGTGCCTTGCGAAAGTATTCGGCCCCCTTGAACTTTTCGACCTTTTGCCACATTTCCGGCTTCAAACATAAAGATATAAAACTGTTATTTTTTCTGAAGAATTAACAACAAGTGGGACACAATCATGAATTGAAGGCGTGTTCAGTGATAAAGCGGCGATGCAGATGGAGAAGGTGGATTTAAAGCAGCAATGCATCGCCGCTTTATCACTGAACACGCCCCCCTGTGGGCTATATAGACTGCTCCTTCCCTCTATCTGGACACTTGACAAAGGAGTGCGCATGCCCAGGATCGGACTTCCGCGCATGCTCCGAAACGCGTTGTGAGCCCAGACTGCTCACACCTCCCATCCACATTACCGTGACGTCAGACGCCGCCGCCGGCCGCCGCACCAGCCTCAAAACATATTAAAAGCAATCAAATATGCAAAGGAGAAGTGTGCAGATAATAAAATGTAGCAGTCATGAAGTTCCTCAAATATGAACTGTATCAGAAACAGCATTAAGCTTCATGTACACAGGACGTTTTATAACCTCTCCTGAACGCTGGAACTTGACAGCTAGTAACAGATAGTTAACCACTTACAGACTGAACCTTTTTTGTGACACATTTTGTTCACAAGGTAAAATCAGTAACTTTTGCTAGAAAGCTACTTAGAACCCCCAAACATTATATACTGTATATATATATATATATATATATATATATATATATATATATATTTTTTTTTTTTAGCAAAGACTCTGGAGAATAAAATGGCGGTCATTGCAATATTTTTTGTCACGCAGTATTTGTGCAGCGGTCTTTCAAGCGCCATTTTTTTGGAGAAATTACGAAAAATCAGATTTCACTGCATTTTAAAAAAACGATACAGTAAAGTTAGCCCGTTTTTTTGTATATTGTGAAAGAGGATGTCACGCCGAGTAAATAGATACCCAACATGTTACGGTTTAAAATTGCGCACACCTGCGGAATGGCGACAAATAAAAATTACGGTCAATAAAAATATACATAGGCGACGCGTTAAAATTTTTTAACGGTTACCAGTTTAGAGTTAAAGTGTATTTTTTTTTTTAATTATTGCTCTTGCTCTGGCGATCGCGGCGATACCTCACATGCGTGGTTTGAACAGCGATTTCCTTTGCGGTGTGACTTCGTGACAGGTACTTGGATTTGACATCATGCACGCCGCCTCTGGGTTACATCATGAGAGACCCGATCAAAGCCGATCTAAGCTGCTTCCGGCACTGATCGGGACTCCATCCAGCCGGCGGACGCCGGGATGGGAGACCCAGGCAGAGATGCGGAAGGTGGCGGGGGCGTCCCCTCCTGCTCCCCGGGGTAGCGATCGAGCAGCTCACGGGCGCATTGGTCATTACTGCCGGAAAGCAGACCACCGGCTCTAAAAAACAGTACCGGGATGATGCCTCTAGCTAGAGGCATCATCCCGGTACAACCACTTAAAGTCAGCTGACGTGCCGGGATCGGACGGCTTTCTAGAGCCGCCTGGGCTCGTATCTCACGTACCTGGACACCAACCTCCTACTGCTTCTAATCCTTACTCTATTCTTTTCGCTCCCTATCCATTTCTTCTTCTCTCTTTTCTTTCCTCATCTCTCTCTCCTACATGCTCTCTTTTTCTCTTTACCGCAAAGGGATTTATGAAGACGTGGTTCTCTTAGGGTCATTGTTGACCCTTTGTTGCCACCTGCAATGGCCTTTTGCCTTAATTTGACATATAGGTGGCTCTGGTATACCAATGCTGGCGGTGAGGTTTTCCAATGCCGGCGGTGGTATGGTGGACTGGGGGCTGGGTGGCCGCTTCCCCCTTTGGGGTGCAGTGTGTTCCCCTAGGGGCACCGGAGGGGGGAGTGGGACCAGACCCGGATGACATTGCCCCGGTCCATGGAGACTACCGGGTGGTGTTCTTTAGCCATGTATGCCATTGCCATGAGCTCCTCTGTGGACCATGTCGACTGTTTAGCATTGTTATCTTTCATTGCAGATGTTAACTGTAATCATCTTTGTGTATTTTTTCTTTTCTCAGGAAAAATTAATAAACATATTGAAATCTAAAGTCAGCTGACATAGAGCTACGTCGGTTTGCGGTAAGTAGTTAAAAACGTCTGTTTTGTCGCATTTACATGCCACGTTTATGCGTGTTTAGCATTTAGAAGCGTTTTTACATTGTAAAATGGTCAGAAATATATCCCAATTGAAAACACCCATTAACGAAACACTTATAAATGCAAGTTACCGCGTTTGGACTCATTTGCACGCTATTACAAGCATTTGGTGTTTCAAATGCCAATAAACTTCCGTCTGAACGCATTTCATTGCTTTAAAAAAAATGCCACTAAACTCAACTGCCTCTAAACAAGTATAAACATTTCAATGTACATGGATGGATAAGATAACATAGAGGAGAGTTCAGGGGCTGCTGAAAAAACGCCAAACTGCTCCTAAACGTCCTTTTATTAGCAGCAGTGTACATGTTGCCTAAGACTGACATAAAAAAAATATATTAATATAACAAATGTAGCAATGATGGAGTTTCTGAAATATGACACATATCAGGGAAGTCATAAAATAATATATAGATATTGTAATAAATGTAGCCATAAGGAGATCTCAAAAAATATCAAGCCTATCAAAGATGGCAAAAAATATATACAGGAATACTATAATAATATGCAGTAAATGTAGCAGTAAAGAGGTTTTCAAAAATATCAAGCATATCAAAGATGGTATAATATCTACAGTATAAATAATATAATAGATGTAGCGGTAATGATTACAATTTATGATCGATTACTATAAACTTATATACATTTTTTAATTTGCATCCTTCCATTGGGAGTCAAATATCACAATTCAACTATCTCCTTCTTTCTGTCTATCCTCCACACTTGTCTCAATCCTCCCTATTAAAATACAGCTTGCCCACCCCTCGGGGATGCACCTTTCTCCTGTATAGCTATCTGTGTACCAAAGGAGCCCTGGGGATACACCTTTTTTCATCTATCTGCATCCAAAGAAGCCCTGGAGATGCACATTTCTTCATTGTTTTGCATATCTATCTGTGTTCAAAGGAGGACCGGAGATGCATCTTTCTCCATTATCCTTCTGCATATAAAGAAGGATATATGAGGAACTTCCTGACTGCTATATTTTATTATTTCCACACTTCTCCTTTGCATATTTAGTTCCTTTTAATATGTTTTATGTTTTTTGACTGTTTTTTGGGCTGCGTTTTTTTAGTTAAATACCTATTGAACCCTATAATAACTTTTTATCCACAGACACCAATTTTATCACCTTGAACTAAGGAAGTGGCAGTTTAAAGCCACAACATGTGTTTTATATGGTGAATTAAAGCAATTGGATGTTTTACCAAAGTAGACAACTGGTGTGTATCCTTTGAACATCAGGCGCCTCTGCCAGTCGAACTACTTACAGGCTCTTTTTGCGCTGACACTTTCTGCTATTTTGTTCACCCACCTGAGAACCCCCTAAGAGCACCCAAGATGGGAATGCCCGAGGCATAGAGAACCACCATACTGACCCTGTGTGGAGACAGGTTTTTTCCACCTGCATACTAGGAAGGCCACGTGTTCCCCCATAGTTGGGTGACCACAGCCCACAACAGTTGTAAGTCCATTTTGACCTTTTTTCCTTTTATTGTGTAAGCTTCCCATTTAGGGGAGGGTTGTCACCTCATCCCTTTAAACTTGAACACATATTAATTAAATAGGTTCTGTGGCTAATTTAATGCACATAAGGCACTAGGTGAATTTAATTACCACCTTAATCGGCCACAGTACCTGTGTAATTAATATGTGTTTGGGGTTTAAAGGGATAAGGTGGCAACTGTAATGGCAACATACATATGCTGTAGCGTAATATATATACACCCACAGGACCTGTTTAAATCTAAAAAAGTCTGACTGAGAGCAACCTGCCCCATTCTTTTTTTTTCTTCTCAAGACCTACACCTGCAAGATCATGATGTTGCAATAAGTTCCTTCAGTCTCTCCCAAATACAGTCCCACATCTTAGGTTGCTAAATGCACCAACAAGGTGGGGAGTCCCTTCTGGTGGTCTTTTGGGGTTGAAGAGTTAACTAGAAACGTCATAAGAACCTCATGTGGTGCACCTGAGTTGGTGTTTGCTTGCTGGAGTCCATGATACATGTGTTTCTCTGCAAACCTGAACTAGTGTTTGGATGCTGCAGTCCATCATGCATGTGTTTCTCTGCGCACCTAAACTGATGTTTGGATGCTGCAGTCCATGATGCATGCGTTTCTCTTCACACCTGAGCTGGTGTTTGGTTACTGCAGTCCATGATGCATGTGTTTCTCTGCACACACGAGCTGGTATTTTAAAGTTGCAGTCCACGATGCATGCATTTTCCTGCACACCTGAGCTGGTGTTTGGTTACTGCAGTCCATGATGCATGTGTTTTCCTGCACACATGAGCTGGTGTTTTGATGCTGCAGTCCATGATGCATGCATTTTCCTGCACACCTGAGCTGAATCCAAGTGCTAGTGTTAGTGCTGCATTTTCTGTTCTCCCACAGGTATGTGCTATCCATTTTTTTTATGACGTTTTACATAAGTAAGCAGCAAGAAAATTTTACCCTTCTCCAGAGGAAAGTGCCGATTCTGTGGTCAAAAAGAATGCACTTAACGTGTTGCAGTAACACACACTTTACAGCACTGCACCCTACTGCAAATGTATGGATACTACCTTTATGCATTTTGTCAGGAGTGTTTTTCTTTCCAGGGAAGATTTAGTTCGGACCCAGAATCTCAAGGTCACCCATAAATCGCTGAAAGAGCAGATTATAAGTGTTCTTGGTGAGCTTAAGTGCTCAGCGGATTTTGTGGATAAAGTAGCATTTGTTGTTATCAGTGTTCCCTTAAAGCAGTGCTGTATTCAGTGACAGCGAAGGGTGCTTTAAAGCCCAGCCCTTTGTCAACAAGCCCGCCTTCAGGCAGGGTGGTCGTAAGTGCAGTATGATGACCAGAGATGTATAGTAACGAAGTAGAACTACTTAAGTACTGTACTTAAGTACCGAAATGCGGTATCTGTACTTTCCTAGAGTAGAATTTTTTTCTCCTACTTCTACTTTTACTTCACTACATTTTTTCGATGATTTCGATACTTCTACTCAAGTATTTTTTTTTTGTGCTGCATAGTTACTCGTTACTTTTAAAAAAATTACCACTGCCAGAACAGTAGATGGCAGGTTGCATAAAGCTCAAAAAAATGTGTATAATGTCATTTGTAAATCAGCACATACGAAAATAAAGGCTGTGTATAATAAAAGCTGCTATACCAAATCTTTCCAATAAAAAGAAAATATGAAACAAACAAATAAATGGTGCTACAGCGCTTAAAGTGCATCAAGAAACTACTAACAAACACAGGTTAATCATTTGAATAAATCATTTGAAATAATAAAAACAATATGATGTTCAAACTTTTGACTTATTTCTTTAATAACTACATAACACAGTACTTGTACTTCTACTTTCAGTACTTGAGTAGAATTTTTTTTTCAAAACTACTGGTACTTTTTACTTTTAGTACTTAAGTAGCAAATTTTTTGAAAAAACTACTTGCAATACTTAAGTAAAAAAAATGTTGAATACTTTAGTACTTCTACTTAAGTAACTTTTTCTGCGAGCACTTCCACTTCTACTCAAGTAATTTTTTGATCGAGCACTTGTACTTTTACTCAAGTAGAAATTTCGAGTACTTTATACAAGTCTGATGATGACAAATTTTTCCCTCTGACCAGAAGTTTTGACTATTCCAAGAGGCTCGCCGCTGCTCAACCCTGGATGTCCTCAGCTTGCTGTGCTGATGGATGGTGCTCGCAGTCGGCTCTGGATTGCCGTTTAACAGTGTTTAACCACTTGCCTACAGTGCACTTTCACCCCCTTCCTGCCCAGACTGATTTTCAGCTTTCAGCGCTCTCACACTTTGAATGACAATTACTCAGTCATGCAACACTGTACCCATAAAACATTTGTGTCCTTTTTTTCACACAAATAGAGCTTTCTTTTGATGGTATTTAATCACTACTGGGTTTTTTATTTTTTGTGCTATAAATAAAAAAAGACTGAAAATATTGTGAAAAAACGCATTTTTCTTTGTTTCTGTCATAAAATTTAGCAAATGAGTAATTTTTCTTCACAAATTTTGGCCAAAATTTATACTGCTACTTATCTTTGGTAAAAATAACTCAAATAAGTGTATATTATTTGGTCTTTGTGAAAGTTATAGAGTCCACAAGTTATGGTGCTAATCATTGAAAATTGATCACACTTGACCACACCTAATGTACTGAAGGCCTATCTCATTTCTTGAGACGCTAAAAAGTCAGGAAAGTACAAATACCCCCCAAATGACCCCTTTTTGGAAAGTAGACATTCCAATGTATTTAATAAGGGGCATGGTGAGTTTTTTGAAGTTGTAAATTTTTCCCACAACCCTTTGCAAAATGAAGATTTTTTTTTTTTTTACAAATTGAAACATAGACTGTGTCGGCAGATAAGAACTATTTGGCCCATCTAGTCTGCCCAATATATCTGAATCCTATGAATAGTCCCTGGCCCTATCTTATATGAAGGATAGCCTTATGCCTATCCCATGCATGCTTAAACTCCTTCACTGTATTTGCAGCTACCACTTCTGCAGGAAGGTTATTCCATGCATCCACTACTCTCTCAGTAAAGTAATACTTCCTCATATTACTTTTAAACCTTTGCCCCTCTAATTTAAAACTGTGTCCTCTTGTGGTAGTTTTTCTTCTTTTAAATATGCTCTCCTCCTTTACCGAGTTGATTCCCTTTATGTATTTAAAAGTTTCTATCATATCCCCTCTGTCTCTTCTTTCTTCCAAGCTATACATGTTAAGGTTCTTTAACCTTTCCTGGTAAGTTTTTTCCTGCAATCCATGTACTAGTTTAGTAGCTCTTCTCTGAACTCTCTCTAGAGTATCTATATCCTTCTGGAGATATGGCCTCCAGTACTGCGCACAATACTCCAAGTGAGGTCTCACTAGTGTTCTGTACAGCGGCATAAGCACTTCTCTCTTTCTACTGCTTATACCTCTCCCTATACATCCAAGCATTCTGCTGGCATTTCGTGCTGCTCTATTACATTGTCTTCCCACCTTTAAGACTTCTGAAATAATTACTCCTAAATCCCCTTCCTCAGATACTGAGGTCAAGACTGTGTCAAATATTCTATATTCTGCCCTTGGGTTTTTACGCCCCAGGTGCATTATCTTGCACTTATCCACATTAAATTTCAGTTGCCAGAGTTCTGACCATTCTTCTAGTTTTCCTAAATCCTTTTCCATTTGGCGTTTCCCTCCAGGAACATCAACCCTGTTACATATCTTTGTGTCATCAGCAAAAAGACAAACCTTACCATCGAGGCCTTTTGCAATATCACTTATGAAGATATTAAACAAAATTGGTCCCAGTACAGATCCCTGAGGTACCCCACTGGTAACATGACCTTGTTCTGAATGTTCTCCATTGACTACAACCCTCTGTTGTCTGTCACTCAGCCACTGCCTAATCCACTCAACAATATGACTGCAGTTTATTGATAAGTCTTCTATGTGGGACAGTGTCAAAAGCCTTACTAAAATCTAGATATGCAATGTCTACTGCACCTCCACCGTCTATTATTTTAGTCCCCCAGTCAAAAAAATCTATAAAATTTGTTTGACATGATCTCCCTGAAGTAAACCCATGTTGTTTTTCATCTTGCAATCCATGGGATTTAAGATGTTCCACAATCCTATCCTTTAATAGGGTTTCCATTAATTTGCCTACTATTGATGTCAGACTCACTGGTCTATAGTTGCTCGATTCCTCCCTACTACCTTTCTTGTGAATGGGCACGACATTTGCCAATTTTCAATCTTCCGGGACGACTCCTGTTACTAAAGATTGGTTAAATAAATCTGTTAATGGTTTTGCCAGCTCACCACTAAGCTCTTTTAATAATTTTGGGGGTATCTCATCAGGTCCCTGTGACTTATTTGTCTTCACTTTAGACAGCAATCTTAGAACATCTTTCTCTGTAAAGACACATGCATCAAATGATTCATTAGTCATCCTTTCAAGTGGAGGTCCTTCTCCTTCTTTTTCTTCTGTAAAAACTGAACAGAAGTATTCATTAAGGCAGTCGGCTAGCCCTTTATTCTCTTCTACATACCTTCCGTCCTTTGTTTTTAATTTAGTTATTCCTTGTTTTAATTTCCTTTTTTCATTTATATATCTGAAGAATGTCTTATCCCGCTTTTTCATAGACTGAGCTAGTTTTTCTTCTGCCTGCGCTTTAGAAGTTCTTATAACTTGCTTGGCCTCTTTCTGCCTAATCTTGTAGATTTCCTTATCTTCATTGCTCTGGGTTTTTTTTTATAATTACAAAATGCTAGCTTTTTATTTTTAATGATTTGGGCCACTTCTGCTGAGTACCACAGTGGCCTCTTCCTTTTTTTGCTTTTACTGACAAGTCTAATGCAATTTTCTGTTGCCTTCAATAATGCACCTTTTAAGTAGTCCCATTTCTCCTGGACTCCATGTAATCCGTTCCAGTCTGATAAGGACTCATTTATGACTAATTTCATTTTTGAAAAGTCTGTTTTTCTAAAATCTAAAACTTTTGTTTTTGTGTGGTGTGACTCTTTCACAGTTCTTATATTAAACCACACTGACTGGTGATCACTAGATCCCAAGGTTTCACCTACAATGACATCATATACCGAATCCCCATTTGTGAATACCAAATCCAAAATGGCCTCCCTCCGGGTTGGCTCCTCAACCACTTGTTGCAGAGACAACCCCAGTAGGGAATTTAGAATATCTACTCCTGGTAGAACTTGCTATTTTGGTTTTCCAGTTTATATCTGGAAGATTGAAATCTCCCATAATGATAACTTCTCCTTTCATTGTCATTTTAGCTATTTCTTCAACTAGTAGATCATCTAGTTCTTTAACTTGACCAGGTGGTATTAACAGGTTATAACGTATTAACAGGTTATTTCTCTCACACAGCATATGTATACTTGCAACTACACCCCAAAACACATTCTACTACTCCTCCTGAGTATGGCGATACCACATGTGTGAGACTTTTTCACAGCCTGGCCACATACAGAGGCCTAACATCCAAGTAGCACCGTCCGGCATTCTAGGAGCACAAATTACACATATAATTTCCTGACAATCTATCACACTTTGAAGGCCCTGGAGCACCAGGACAATGGAAACCCCCATAAAATGACCCCATTTTGGAAAGCAAACAGCCCAACGTATAATTTTTGAGGCATAATGAGTCTTTTGAATATGTCATTTTTTTCCACAAGTTTTTGGAAAATGTGGAAAGAAAATGAAAACGCATTTTTTTTTACACAAAGCTGTCCATTTATGCAATATTTCTAACACATAGCATGTACATAGCAAAAATTGCACCCCAAAATACATTCTGCTATTCCTCCTGAGTATGGCGATACCACATGTGTAACACTTTTACACAGCCTAGCCACATACAGAGGCCTAACATCCAAGTAGCACTTTTCACAAAGTTGTCCATTTATCCACTTTAAGACTGGGCCTATTTTTGACACTTGGTGTTTACAAGCTAAAATCATTTTTTTTGCTAGAAAACTACTTAGAACCCCCAAACATTATATATTTTTTTTAGCAGAGACCCTAGAGAATAAAATGGAGATTGTTGGAATATTTTTTATCACATCATATTTGCGCAGCAGTCTTCCAAATGCAATTTTTTTGAAAAAAAAATCACTTTTTTTAACTAAAAAATAAGAAAACAGTAAATTTAGCCCAATTTTTTTCCATAATGTGAAAGATAATGTTACGCCGAGTAATTAGATACCCAACATGTCATGCTTCAAAATTGTGCATGCTCACAGAATGGCGCCAAACATTGGTACTTAAAAATCCCCATAGGCAACATTTTAAAAATTTCTGCAGGTTACCAGCTTAGAGTTACAGAGGAGGTCTAGGGCACAAATTATTGCTCTCGCTCTAACGATCGCGGAGATACCTCACATGTATGGTTTGAACACCATTTACATATGTGGGTGGGACTTGCGTATGCGTTTGCTTCTATTTTTTTATTTTTACACAGTTTAAAAAAAAATGTTTTGATCATTTTTATTCCTATTACAAGGAATGTAAACATCCCTTGTAATAGAAATAGGCATGACAGGTCCTCTTTATTGTGAGATCTGGGGTCAAAAAGACCTCACACCTCACAACTACACTAAAAAAGAAAAAAAAAATTGTTGAAAAAGAAAAAAAAAAGCGGCCCTTTAAACCGGTTGCTAGGCAACGACTTTTGACGTAGCTCCGGTCCTCCAAGACCATAGAGTCGAGTGAGGGCCATCTTGCCCTCACTCGACTTCCTGTCTCTGAGGATCCGGGACCAGATAGTTTTCCCCGCTGCCGGTGGGTCCGGTAAGCTTGGAAAACGTCTGGGACGCGGCGGGAGGGGGGGGGGCACCTCTTCCCCTGCACCGTAAGGGTAATTCCACGGCGAATCTGCCACTGGGACCACCCTTATCTGAAAGCCGACCGCCCGCCAGTTAAAAAAATACCGGGGTTATGGCAGCTATCTGCTGCCATAACCCCAGTATTTAGCTTTTAATGGCCGATGCATATAGTCGTTAGGCGGTCGGTAAGTGGTTGCATGTATATGGTAAACAGGTGATGATGACTGATGGGGTGACAGGTGACGATGACTGATGGGGTGACAGGTGACAATGACTGATGGGGTGACAGGTGACGATGACTGATGGGGTGACAGGTGACAATGATTGATGAGGTGACAGATGACGATGATTGATGAGGTGACAAGTGACGATGATTGATGGGGTGACAGATGACCATCACTGACGGGGTGACAAGTGACGATGATTGATGGGGTGACAAGTGATGATCACTGATGGGGTGACAAGTGACGATGATTGATAGGGTGACAGATGACGATGACTGATGGGGTGACAGGTGACGGTGATTGATGGGGTGACAGGTGACGGGCGATGGTCACTGATGGGTGACAGGTGACGGGCGATGGTGCACGGCGGTACTGATGGCAGTCTCTGGTGACCGGTGAACTTTAGGCTATGTCCACATGTGAGCGTAGCAATCGTGGGCAGAATCACTGCGATTCTGCCAGCGATCCGGAAATCATTGCAAATCGCGGGACGCCTGCGCGTTGCCAGTGATTTGCTATAGCACCCCAAATGCTGTGCGATGTTGCCGCGATTTCCGCCTGCCGAATCGAGGTAACATCACGCAAACAACGCATGATGCCCCAAAGAAGTTCTTGTACCTTTTTTGGGCGTCATGCGATGTTTGCGCGCGATGTTACCGCGATTCGGCAGGTGGAAATCGCGGCATCGCACAGCGTTTGGGGTGCTATTGCAAATCACGGGCAACGCACAAGCGTGCCCGCAATTTGCAATGATTTCCGTATCGCGGGCAGAATCGCAGTGATTCTGCCCGCGATCGCTACGCTCACATGTGAACGTAGCCTTATGGGTGTCAATTTCTGGGCACTGATGAGGTGACTGTTGGGTGACAGGTGCAATTGGGGGAGGGGCTGAGGACTGTGTGGGGACATTTATTTGTGTGATTTTACTTTGTGACAGGTACACAGAGCAGTAACTCACTATTTCCAGCTCTGCTCTCCTCACACTGGAAACTGTGTGAGGGTAGAAGAGCTAGTAACAGTGAGTTACTGCTCTTTGTTTACATTTTGTGATCGGCTGTGAATGGATTCACAGCCGATCACTTAGTATACAGTCACTGTCAGTGACTTTTTACTACTGCCGGTGACTAGCTGTGTTACTAGGGAACACAGAGCCACCGACATGACCGCGCTGCGCACTCCCGATCGCGCATGCGCGGTCATCTTCCGGGCTCCTGTATTGTGATCGGCTGTGTCATTGGAACACAGCCGATCACGTGGGAAACAGCCATGCCCATTGGCTGTTTTTTACCCCCTGCCGGTGACGGGGGGTGTCCCGGGGACACGCCGACACCGGCAGTGCAGGGCGGCGCGCACACGATCGCGCGCCTGCCCTGCTGAATGGGATCACGTCATATGACGTCTTCCCAAAACAATTGCCGCACCGGGCGGCAAGTGGTTAACTTTCATAGAGTGGCACACATCCATGGAATGTCGAACACTCTTTATTGTTTGACCCCCATCCGGCTAGTGTGGTGAGAGTCAGGGTGGCTAATTGTGTGCACAGATGTTAAAGCCCATGGGTGCCTTTTACATTAAAACTCTTAGTTTTGGTGCTTCAGACCTCACCATCCAGAACATTTCTTCATCCTGACCACAAAAGCACGTTCCGCTCAGGAGGTGGATGTTCTCTCTGATTACATCAATATTTATATGACTGCAATGGAGAATGATTCAAAGTCCTCCCTCAGAGATTTACAGGCTTTTATTCTCCACTGTGTCTTGTGCAAAGAAGACTGGTGTTGAATTTAAAAAACCGAGTCTTGTGGGAGATGGACATTTTCAGTTTGAGTGTCTTTCTTTCAGGGCTCTCCACCTCACCGATGACCATTTATGGAAGTTCTAATCTCTGTTTAGCCCCTCTGAGGAAACGGGGGGTGCTTCAAATCTATCATTACTTGAATGGTAGTCTACTGTTGGCTCAAAGTCCAGATAACATACTAGATCAGAAAGGGGCCTCTTCTGACCAGCCTGAGAAATTTTGACTGGATAGGAGCTGTCAGTGACAGTTGGAGCAAACCTGGCTAGTCATCAAAGCAGAGGCCCAGTGAGTACTTTTCTCCTCCTTCTTTGAATGACCCAAGCAGTTGTCAGCTTCCCAATGCAGGGGTCTCCTGTAAATGATGATGTCTTGCATCCTTATGCTACTGGGCACACTGGATTCTCTGGATGTCCCAAAGAGTTTCCTTTTTGCAATGCAAACGTGCTTCTCCTCAGAGGCACAGGAGCCTCTGGTGTTGGGTATGCCTACCTTCAAACAGCTTCCCAGTTAAAATCCTGTGGAAGGAACCTACAGCAGAAACTTGTCATCTTGGAGAGTCAAGGTCATACAGAAAACAGTGCGTCCTGGAAAGAGTTTTCAGCAGTGATACAGGCTCATTCAGCTTGGTCCATTTCTACATCTTTAAATTTGTGCAATGGCCTATGGAGACATCTGCAAAGCAGCAGGCTGGTTGGCACAGTACACCTGCCTCAGGCGCTATAGGGAAGATCCAGGGGCTCGTGCGTCAATGGATTGCAATGGTCCAGTCCACAATTCCATGTCCATTGTAATAAAGTTTGGTTATACATTTTAGCCCTCCCTGTTTAGATTCTTATGTATCATATGTATGCTGCCATGTTGACGTCAGGAAAATGGAAAATGATATCAAATACGCCAATACGCCAATTCATGGCAGTATGCTGTACAAACCCTCTCTTTTTTGATTTTGTTATTTTTACAGAGAATGGGGAAGGTTGCTCTCAAGTCAGACTTTTATAGATTTAAACAGGTCCTGTGGGTGGATATAGGGGCGGAGCTATATCATTTGTATACTGCCATGGATTTGTGTCAAGAAAGGAAAATTATGGTATTTGATACAATTTTCCTTTTTTTTTTTTTTTGTGGGGACTCTGAGCTTTACCAGAGACCCCTGGCCAGCCATTCCTTTGGTCCATGATCTACCACAACACCCTAGACCTTATTATGTACTGTATGTTCCATACCTGTGGGATCCCCATTGGAAGCTGAAAATCACTGAAGTAGTCACTAAATAGTATAATAGTGTTGCGCAAATAAAAATCTATAAAGATGTGTAAAAAAAGAAAAATTAAAAGTGTATAAAAGTGTATATAAATCTCAGCCCTCAAGCAAAGAAACCTGAATCTAAAAATATTACACAATATCATTAATAAAATCCAATGCAAAGAGGCAAAAAAAGTGCAAAGTGCAAAACACAATTGAATATTGCAACAAGTCCCAGTGGTAAAAAAATATATATCAGTCCATGCAATATATAAAAAGAAAAAAAAATCTCAATTAATAATGAATTATTACAGCTAATACCAGTGATAAAATATATAAATCAGTCCATGCAATATGAAAAACAAATATCCATGATGATGATCAGTGCAGAGTGGTATAAGAGAATCTTCTATAAGTGCTCAAGCCACCTATATGTGGCAGTGCTTCCCAAACAGAGTGAGTGACCGAGGTGTCACAGCTCAATCCTAACCGTGCACCCCCTTGTGATTGGGCGCTCACCTTAAAATTGATTTAATCAGGCTCAAATGCAGGATATCCTATGGATGACACTTCCAGGTAATCACATCCCAAATATCAGCAGATTTCACCGTAACAGCCAACGTATCATGAAAATAAAAGACTTACTGCTCACTGCTGAAGCTGCAGTTGAGGGTGCACAAGCAGTGGCGCTGGCACTTGTACTTCCTTGCTTTTTCTCAACTCCAGTGTGGTCGCTCCTGAGTCTCTAGCCAGCATTTCCCACCAGCAGTACCCACAGTAGTAGCAGCTTGAGCCAGCAGTACCCACAGTAGTACCAGCCTGAACCAGCAGTACCAGTCAGCAGTACCAGCCTGAGCCAGCAGTACCAGTCAGCAGTACCAGCCAGCAGTACCAGACTGAGCCAGCAGTACTCACAGCAGTACCAGCCAGCATTTCCCACCAGCAGTAACCACCAGCAGTACCAACTAGCAGTACCCACCAGCAGTACCCACCCGCAGTACCCGCCAGCAGTACCTACTAGCAGTACCAGCCAGCTGTACCCACCAGCAGTACCCACCAGCAGTTCTTTTCAAAACTTACCACTGCAAAGAGTCGACTGCACTCCAGACTGACTGACACAAACCTGGAAAACCAGTTGTGAGTAGAAACATCATCAATACCAGCTAACATCACACACCTCACCACAATATATCCTCATCCTTGCCCAGAATTATCCATCCCTTTCCACAATGTATCCCAATCCTCGCCCAGAATTATCCATCCCTCACTACAATGTATCCCCATCCTCGCCCAAAATTATCCATCCCTTTCAACAACAATCCCGATCCCCGCCCAGAATTATCCACCACTCTCCAGGATTCTGGGAAGGGATGGAGATGCAATGTAGAGAGGGATGGATAATTCTGGGCAGGGATTGGAATACATTGTAGAGAGGGATTAATAATTCTGGGTGGGGATGGGGATACATTGTGGAAAGGGAGGGATAATTCTGGACGGGGGTGGGGATACATTGTAGAAAGGCATGGATTATTCTTGGCAGAGATGGAGATACATTGTGGAAAGGAATGGATAATTCTGGGCGGGGATGGGGATACATTGTGGAAAGGGATGGATAATTCTGTGCAGGGATGGGGATTAATACACTCTTCATTTTCATATATTAAGTTTTAAGAGTGTACCAAAAGACTCGGTGGGATGACCAGTGGGCAGATTTGGTGGGAGGGCCAGTGGGCGGACCATGGGGAATGTTGGTGGTCAGGCCCCGGGGTGCCCAGGCCTAAAGCTTTGTAAGGGGCCCCAAAATTTCTGATGGCTGTCCTGAATGAATGCAAGTGTTCTCTGATTGGTTGAGGGGGAGAGGGGGTAGCAACACAATATTCACTGTGTCAAATCAGAGAACACATTCATTGATAAAATGCAGAGTTCTCTGAATGATGCCCGCCCCCAGCAAACAACCTCCTGTGTTCAGTGAGCAGCAAAGCAGCTGCTTAGCATGAGACCTAGAAGCTATCAGTGATCACTGTAGTTGAGGTTCCTACAACAGTAATTTGCAGCTTCTAGGTCTAGGGGTATCCCACAGTTATACAAATACATGCTTATATTGGTGCAAGATGGACTAATGTAACCATATAAAAAATATTATATCTAAACTTCAACTCTAAGTCCATAAAAGGTGTATACCTCATGGACATATCTCTTTTATTTACTAGAAGCTCACCAGAAGCTCTTGCTGCTGTCAGTCAATTCTCAGTGGTCGGTGCAGGGAGCGGGGGAAGGGGGTGTTGCCCACAACCAAGCTGCGCTGTTTGTGTCTATGGATGCACGCAGCCTAACTGTGCCCAACGGGAACATTTCTGTGCAGGTTCCCTCAAAGCACACAGCTTGTTCTGGGAACAGCCACAGGAAGAAGTGGACAGCGCTGGTGGTACCCTAGAAGAGGAGGTAAGAGACCACTCTGTGGTAAGTATATAAAAAAATTAGGCTTTATTATCACTTTAACCTTAACCTGCATATTTTTTAGTTCTGCAATTCCTGGAGTTCTTTAAAATTCATTTGCCTGAAGTATAGAAGCATAGCTGGATATATAAAGATACAGTATTCCTGGCACCACAAAGGGCACTGTATAATAGAGTTAACTCTGGGAAGGATACAGGTAAAAGGAAACTAAAATGCTACATATACTGAAAAGTAGTATTAAATCAATTGGTTTTGATGTACTAGAACTAAATCACATGTAATTGAAATGTTCTCTGTATAGTTGTTTTAAAATGCGCAGGGTCAAGTGCAAGGAATGATGGAATCAGCACCACAGCTGTGGACAGCTCCGCTGAGAATAGTCACTCTATTTGCTTTGGCAGAGAAGATTGAACACACGTTGTTTCCTCGCTTTCTATACACTGTATACATCAGCAGCATAGGGCTGGACATTTATTCTGCACATCATAAGGAGCTCTCCTCTGACAGATAATTCACACTACAGGATTTTTTTTTCTCCAATTGACAAACGAATCACTGCCTACCTCTTGGAAGGCTTATACACTGGGAAGTCTGGGAAGGAAGCTGATCAGTAGTCCTGTTTGCTGTCCTAGGGTGCAACATCTGTGAGCCTGCAAGTGTCACCAGTGAAACCCATCAGCTGTTCTTCAGAATTCTGCTCATCGCTATTACTCTTATCCCTGCACTCTGTGCAGCATCAATAACATACTCTGCTCCAAACTCTGTAAGTAGATCAACAGGTCCCTATTCTGTCCTGCTTTATACCATGGGAAGGGAGAGAATGATGCTAGAAGGAAAAGGATACTTTTACTTGTTATTTGATTTTCTGCTAATTTAATCTCAGAGTATATAGGGAACAATAATCTAACACATTTAAATTGCATTGCTTTTAGATGTAATATCCAAAACATCTAAGTATTTCTTAACAGATCGTTATATAGCACTGTCAATTTATGCACAGCACTTTACATATATTGTACCTTCACATCATTCTCTGCCCTCAAGGAGCTTACAGCTTAAGGTCCCTAACTCATATATGCACTTAGACATACTAGGTCCAATTTAGACAGAAGCCAATTAACCTATCAGCATGTGTTTGGAGTATGTTAGGGAACCCGAGTACCTGGGGAAAACCCAGGCAGGCACAGGGAGAACATGCAAACTTCATACAAGTAGTAGCCTGCAACAAGATTAACATTTTTAGAAAGCTTTTTAAGGACATTTTTATTTTTAGAAAATTCTGGCTAGTAGTAAATAAATAATGCTGTAAATAATCACTGTTTTGTTTGAATGCAATTAATGAAGGTGAAACAGAGTATATTCTATCTATCTATCTATCTATCTATCTATCTATCTATCTATCTATCTATCTATCTATCTATCTATCTATCTATCTATCTATCTATCTATCTATCTATCACATTGTATCCTTCACCACGTCCAGGAGAAAATGTTGTATGGTTTGTTACACCTTTAAAGAGTTAATACACCTTTAAGGACTTCTGCCAAAACTTCACAAAATATTACAGTGACCTCTACATTTTCATATAGTGCTTTGTTTTATAAGAGAAGGATTACTCCTTCAGCTGCTCATTTCATTACCCTCCCCTCTACCATTGTGCCAATGGCAGGATGTACCAAATATTGGATGCGCAGCCTCAGAAACTCACAAACAAGCCCTTCATTCCCAACCCACACATGCACAGTCTGCTCTCTCTCATGGCATTCCAGGAGAGTGAAAGAGAACAGTCTGCAGCTTAAAAATAACAGTTCTTTTACAAAACAAGGCACTTCATGTTAATATACTGAGGATGCTGTGATGCCTGGAGATGTTTCTGGCAAAAGTCAGTGAAGGTGAACTAATCCTTTAATAATTGCTACAACACAGCATATATTCAAACCAAACGGTGCTTACATATTATTTTTTTATTGCAAGGCAGATTAAAAAAAAAAAAAAATAATAATCTTTTATATACAAATGAAAACATACCAATAACGTACCCACATTTTACCAAGACCATACAGACATTCTCACTTTGTTTTATATTTGGATTTGTATTGTTCAATTATACTGGACCCCTTATATAGTACAGAATATAGGGATTCAGGAATGTCAATTTATTTTTCCAGCATAAAGTTCACTTTATATGGCTCCAGTATAAGGCTGAAGTATTGACAAAGCTTCACCACGATCCCTCGTTTATGCTGTAGGTCCACTCACCAGACAATGAGATCCACTCCTGGGTTTTGTCAGCTTCTCCTCAAGAGCATTATTAAACCCATAACCAAAAATATAATAAATTGCAGCTTACCAGTCCTTAGATGTGGTGGCCACATTTGTTGTCTTTTTTTGGGCTTTTTTTCCTCAGTTTTCACCTGATAAACTGGCCAGTAACACACCTCTAGTAATTGAGCGTCCCCATTCTGGATGAAGAAGCACAGGGGCACCTTTAGGCAGAAGCATTTTCAATTTGGGGGAGGGGAGTGTTAGATGTACTAGCAGAATTAAATACATGAACAAACTGAAGCCAAACTCCTGTTTACACTGCAGTTACAGCAAAATGTTATTTTTTGGGGGATAAAGGTTTTACATGAATAAATAAAATCTGGTCATTGTAAGCATCCCTGTCAGTGGTACATGAATTGTCTCAACACTGCTGAAAAACAATAGACTTAGGACCCATTCACACATAAATGGACAACTGCCGCACAGTAACTTGCAGTAGTTTACTGTTCAGCTGCTGTCCATTCTAGCTGCAGTGAGTCAGTGGTAGGGGGTGGCATGGTGTGCGATTCAGAACATTTCACAACTCCCTTTATTTTCTATCGAAGCGACACTTCAAGCATGCAGAGCAGTGCCATGTGATGCTGTACAATGATGTGCAATCCTGTCCAGTGTGCTGCGATAACATGCAGCATGTCTGAATTTTAATGCAGCTCACTGCAGTGCAGCTCCAGGCTTCATTTCAATGTGATTAAGGCACTTATAACAATTGTTTTCTGTATGTCCCATCAGTGCGAAAAAATGCTGGTCAACACACTATATGTAAACTAGCCCTTACTGGCTGGATCACTGGATAAAAAGAAAGGAGATAAAAACAAACAAAAAAAAAAAAAAACACTAGAGCAGCCATCACATCTAGGAATTAATAAACTGTAATATAGTAAATGTTTGCTTTTGCGTTTAATACCGCTTGGATTTTGTATTAGCAGAATAACAGAGAGTAGTCAAGTCACCAAAGCTACACGTCTAAAGGAAATTCAGCTTTAAACAGTCTAACAGCAGTAGCTTTGCAGTTAATGCTGGATTTAAATGTCAAGTCACAAAGGCTAAGCAATGAGCACTGGACAAAGTAATCAAACTGCTGTTGTTATACTGTAAGCACTGAGTATCTGAAGTAACTTTGCAATGGTTTTAGGTACATGATTGTAGCTCAGACACAATAAAAATGTTTGGCCAGCGTTACCAGCTTTCTTTCGGGGTCCTTTTGAAACCTTGAAAAAGCCAGGAATGCCAGTGAACCACTGAGATTGTCTCTTAGCCATGACCATGTGCCCCAGAATGGTACTTCTATAACTATTGTAAAGGTACTTTGGATGCTCAGTATTTACAGCATATAACAGCATCAGCTTGGTTGCTTTGAAAAGTGCTCATTATAAAGCCTTTGTGACTTGACATCTAAATTCAATGTTTACTGCAAAGCTACTGCTACTTGACTACTTGATCCAGCACCTATTTTACAATTGTTGTAGTTTGACTGCATGATTCAGCACTTACTATACAGCTATGACTGCTCTGTTATACTGCTAATACTGAACCAGTTTTACCCAACATTGGTGGAGGGAGGAGTGGTTTGGAGGTGGGGACACATGGTGGAGCTGACAAGACCCAGACGCAGGTCTCACCAGCTGATGAATAGACTCTTCATACAGTACAAACACTCCCCCAAAAAAGGATTGTGGAGAAACTTTGTCATGCAGCCAGCCTCATAGTGGAACTGGATGCTTTAGGATAAAGGCATGAGTGTATGAAGTAGAATGAATGTTGGAATAATAAATTGAAATAAAATGTATAAGCAGCATTCGCAAGGCTGTTTACCTGTTTATGCTAAATGAATATCCCAATATATTTGATAGTGCATTTAAAAAATATATGAAGAAAATAGGAAAGATGAATGTGGGTACATTTTTATAAAGCTTTATTAGGACGTTTTTATTTTTAGAAAATTCTGGCTAGTAGTAAATAAATAATGCTGTAAATAATCACTGTTTTGTTTGAATGCAATTAATGAATGTGAAACAGAGTATATTCTATCTATCTATCTATCTATCTATCTATCTATCTATCTATCTATCTATCTATCTATCTATCTATCTATCTATCTATCTATCTATCTATCTATCTACCTTCCATCTCTTGGGCAATCAATATTATCATGTATTAGAATATTAGCAATGTGAAGAAGAGAGGACAGAGATAAATTACCAGTATTAACTCACTAATTGACTATGATGAAAGCTTGTCACAGTTGCCCAGGTGATTTTGTTTGCCTTCATCTGGACCAGTGGTTTACATCGGGTTTATTGTGTATATATATATATATATATATATATATATATATATATATATATATATATATATATATATATATATATATATATATAAATATATATATATGTTATATACACAGTATATGTACTGTATATCACCATCCTCTCATGTGGCACAATACAAAGTATTAGATATAACAAGACATGAAGGATACTAAAATAAAATGAATAAAAATAATAAATGTGGGATAGCTGTGTAATAGGTCACAGCCCATGTCTTATTAATAAGAAACATAGTCAGTCACTAAATAGAATAACTTAACTCATAATGCATGTTTGTCTAGTTTGTGCAAGATCATTTCTCCTGGATAGAGATTTGACATTGGGCTAATTTATGGTGCAAGAATGTTTCCAATGCATTGCAAATCCACAAAGTGAATTGTGACAGAACGCCTGGTACCCAGCCTAGGTGCTTCTGCCAAGCAGTGCCTCCTGCCATTCAAACCCTTCAAGCAGAGCGAGAGCTAATACTGGCCCTTTTATCCCAAGCATTGTCCACAGACAAGATTTTGAGGTAGAATTAAAGAAATAACTGTTTACTGAACAGAAATACAGGTTTGTGTACACTTCAAAAGTAGGACAGTCACCACATGAACAATAAAATCAAATAGTTACCCAAAACATCACACAATGATTAGATAATGAAGTAGAGTTGAAACAAGGATAATCCCATCATGTAGGAACCTCCAAGAGTTAGCCAAATTATCCAACAGACAGAAACAATAGGGGACTCAATTAACTCATTTAACAATGGGAATTCACACATAGGAAGCACACAAGGGGACAAAGACACACAACAAACAGTGATCCCACCCCACCTCAGACTATTCAGCAACAGTCTACAGCAGTCTAGGAGACAAACTCATACAATGTTCAAGCAGTCTGAAAAGGTGTATTTAATTTATCTTCATAGATTTCTTGAGGGATATTGTTAATAAATATTTCTGTTAAGTGAAGGAGCCTCTCCAACCCAGTCTGCAGTAGGCCACCATATTTCCTCTGACCAATACACTGTACAAGAATAATATTACACCTTTACACCTTTCGATCCACTCCAGAAGGAATGCTTTATTGTCTTTATTCACAGAATAAATCCAAGCCTCAAGCCCCGTACACACGCAACGATTATAGGCCGACCGATCGTCCGACTTTTGTCCAAGTTGTGTTTTGTTGGTTGGAATGTGCCTAGACTGCACACGAATTTTCTCGGCCAACAAAATTCTACTTCAGAAGTGATGTCATGTGTTGGTTTGTTTTCTTTGTGTTTTTTCTTCACTGAGCATGCCCAGACTTGCTCATCAGATTTTTCCCTGTCGAAATCTGTACTGACTGCACGAAAATCGGCCGTTATGACGGCCAACAAAAATGTTATTAATGAAGAGAATGTGACCAGCGCTACGGACTATATGTTGGGAAAGTGATAACAAAATTAGAGGTGTAAGCTGCCCCAATCAAACCTTAATTGTAAGGTGCAAGTGTTAAAAAGAATGTGAAGATTGGTGATGGCGCTACCTATAAAATAAAAGCAACCATATATAGTGCCCCTAGTGAAGTGAAAGGGGGTATAATAGTAGAGTGACCCACAAATAGTGCGATATCATAAATTAAAAAATTAAAATAAATTGTAAATAAAGAGTGGGAACAAAGATTTATTCAAATCAACCAATAAATACAAGAAATAAAGTGAACTGATAACGTGACAGAATACCCACAACCACAAGTATGTGAATAGTTTTCAAATAAACTATAAATGTGCCACATACATGTGTGTAAACATTGGTGAAAAAAAGTGGATGGGTGAAATTCCATGAGTGGCCACTGGGTGGCGTTTGAAAGTTCGTACAACCTGTATGCTGGTATATGGGGAGATTCCTCTTCGTAATAGGCGAGCAGTCAAAAGGTCAGCGGCGGATGCCCTGAATGCTCACATGAAAAGAAGAATGCCCCATGGTGAATGATTGAATCATGCAGTCATACAATAGCGGCGTAGTAAACTCACTCGTTCAGTAGATCAGGATCAGAAGAATCGTGCGCTCCGGGAAGCTTCCGCGTTCCACGGCCGACAACCGGAAGTGACGTTTGACGTCGGAGACTCCGCCCTACGCGTTTCATCACAATGACGTCAACTGGAGCGGCGTCAACATATCGTATGGCTTCCGGAGAGGGAATAGCAAGATGGCGGTGTTGTTCCGTCCCCTCCGTTGCCTGGATACGGGCGGCTATAAATATTCTGGGAGTACGCTATGTTGACGCCGCTCCAGTTGACGTCATTGTGACGAAACGCGTAGGGAGGAGTCTCCGACGTCAAACGTCACTTCCGGTTGTCGGCCGTGGAACGCGGAAGCTTCCCGGCGCGCACGATTCTTCTGATCCTGATCTACTGAACGAGTGAGTTTACTACGCCGCTATTGTATGACTGCATGATTCAATCATTCACCATGGGGCGTTCTTCTTTTCATGTGAGCATTCAGGGCATCCGCCGCTGACCTTTTGACTGCTCGCCTATTACGAAGAGGAATCTCCCCATATACCAGCATACAGGTTGTACGAACTTTCAAACGCCACCCAGTAGCCACTCGTGGAATTTCACCCATCCACTTTTTTTCACCAATGTTTACACACATGTATGTGGCACATTTATAGTTTATTTGAAAACTATTCACATACTTGTGGTTGTGGGTATTCTGTCACGTTATCAGTTCACTTTATTTCTTGTATTTATTGGTTGATTTGAATAAATCTTTGTTCCCACTCTTTATTTACAATTTATTTTAATTTTTTCATTTATGATATCGCACTATTTGTGGGTCACTCTACAATTATACCCCCTTTCACTTCACTAGGGGCACTATATATGGTTGCTTTTATTTTATAGGTAGCGCCATCACCAATCTTCACATTCTTTTTAACAAAAATGTTATAGTCTGCACACCAGATTTTTTTCGGCCGAAAAGTCGGAGTTGGTTGTCGGAAGCATCATACTAACAAGCCGAAAATCGGCAGATCGGACGTTGGCCGAAAATTCCCTGCCAATTTTCGACGCGTGTGTACGGGGCTTCACTCTCAGCGTTCATTAAATTCTTGTCCATCATTGATCTGCTCTCTCCATGGGCCATTTTCAGTGGGTAGGAAGCTTGCCCCTAGTCCTCTCCAAAAGGACCCTTTTACTAGTTTATTCCTGGATATAAATTGGGCTTCCCACCTGTGGGGTATCAAATTAAAGTATGGATCTCTCTTTCATTGATTCACAGGGGCTGCAGAGAAATTTTAGGGGGACGGGGGGCAGGAGGGGGGGGGAACGGGGGTGAGTTATCTTCCCTATGTAATGTCATTGCTCTCAGAAGGAACTGTTTCCTAGCTCCTGCTCTCATAAAGAAATCCAGTAATTCCTTCTAACGCAAGGGACAGAGAACCCCTCTTCAATATATTGCAAGTCTGTTAATAACTGAAAGTCTTCAGTCAGTAAGTAAACTATGTGAGTTCTCTGCTCACTTGTCCCTTTTAAAAATAAAGGTTCAAAGGTTCACTTTAAAAAAGAATACTTTATCAGGTGTGTAATATTTAATCCCACAGCAAGCCCAGAAGTGTCTGTCTCGAGATTTGTAAACATGTTTTAGTTGTTGGTTAAACCATGATGGTGGTGGTGGTGGTGGGGGGGGGGGGGGGGGGTTGGCAAATACCTGGTATCCTCCTCCTCCTGCCAGTAACATCCTGACTAACCAAAGGATGCAAAGTGTCACACAAATGGTGTTTTCACCCACAACTGTATGTCTACATTGTATAAGGCTTTGTATGGTTTTGAAAAAGATAGAGGCTACATTGTTAGCTTCATCGAAAAGCCATTATTGTGCATGAACCAGTTGAGTAGCTATGCGGTACATGTGAAAGGGAGTAAAAGCCAGCCCTCTCTGTACCAATGATGTTTTTCCAAATACAGGACCTAATCATGAAGTCAAATGTTTTAAATGTACTTTTTGGGATATACACTGAGGAATTATTTAGAATGTTTTCACCTGTAATATGAACAAGATGCCACAGGACAAATGTATATTACCTTATAAGCTAAATTCTTATTTACCCTTTAGTTTAAAAAACAAATACTATTTTACTGCTAAAGCCAGAGCTATACGTTTAAAGAAGCAAATTCAGTAAGCATTGACAACATTATCATTGATTAACAACCTGCAAATATCAGTACTAGAGCACAAGATATACATACAGCATGAATATTCACACATATAAATGTTTTCAATGATTTATTGTCAAAAATGCTTCTAGGATAACTGATGTACATTGATTAATGGATGTCATGGGCGCTCCCTTAATAAGCTCATAGATTGATATAAGTAGAGACCAATTTACATTAGTGGAGGTGCTTTAATGTTAGTGAGCTTGCTCTGGTAATTGTGGTGAGGTCACTTACATGATTTACTGCCTATTGTCTCTGAATTAGATTCATGGAAATAACCTTCAGTGGGTAATCCAAACTTGATATGATTTCTATCTGCAAAGATCTCCTAAAGAGAAATTGATTAATGCTGTCTTTATATAGTGATTGAGAGTTATAATCTCACTGGATGGGTATAAGCTTCCGTAACACTCGCTATGAACACACACTGAGCACTTAGTCTAAATTGCAGAAAATCATGGAAATTAGTTGCCCTAAGAAGCTGTATCCTAAGACAATCAGTTAGGTGCTTCTGTAATTCAAATGGTCATCTTTAAGCATATTGTAGGTGAAGTTATTACAAACAATGGCTTTGAAAGGTATAAGGTGTTTTTTAGCTACACAAATGATCTTCAGGTCAGCTTAACAATTCACATATACTATGCACACTGCTGAAATAAAACGAGAGGCAAAATCTCAGTGTTGACTTACATTTTGCTTGAAGCATAATGGCTTTTTTGTTCTCAGGTTACATAGTTACATAGTACATAGTTACATAGTTTGTGAGATCGAAAAAAGACACCAGTCCATCCAGTTCAACCTATGATGTGTGTGCATATTTGCTGTTAACCATATATTGTATACCCCTGTATGTTGTGGTCTTTAAGGTGCCCATTTAATAGTTTTTTGAAACTATCGATGCTCCCTGCTGATATGACTGCTTGTGGAAGAGAATTCCACATCCTTACCGCTCTGACAGTGAAGAACCCCTTACGTATTTTAAGGTTAAACCATTTTAGTGAGTGGCCACGTGTCTTATTGTATTCCCTTTCTCTGAAAAGTTTGTTCCTTATGCTAGGGTCGCCAGCACAGTATTTGTACATTGATATCATATCACCCCTCAATCGTCTCTTCTCTAGAGAGAATAAGTGCAGTGCTTGTAGTCTTTCCTCATAGCCCCCATTCCCCTAATTATTTTTGTTGCTTTTCTCTGGACTCTCTCCAGTTCCAGCACATCCTTCCTGAGGACCGGTGCCCAGAACTGGACAGCAAACTCCAGATGTGGCTGGACCAGAGTCTTGTAGAGTGGGAGAATAATCTCTTTATTTCTGGAGTGAATCCCCTTTTTTATACATGCCAGTATTCTGTTGGCTTTGCTTGCAGCGGCTTGGTATTGCATTCCACTGCCAAGCCTGTTGTCTACCAGTACCCCCAGATCCTTTTCCATCCTAGACTCACCCAGAGGTCCCCCCCCCCCCCCCCAGTGAGTAGCTTGCTTTCGTGATTCTGACGCCCAAGTGCATTACTTTACATTTTTCAACATTAAACCTAATCTGCCATGTAGTTGCCCACCCCATTATTTTGTTCAGATCCACTTGTAAAGTTTACACATCCTGCATAGACGATATTGGTATGCTTAGTTTAGTATCATCTGCAAATACTGAGATTGTACTAGATATCCCCTCCTCTAGATCATTTATGAATAAATTAAACAGGATTGGCCCCAGGACAGAACCTTGGGGGACCCCACTTTCCACACCTGCCCAATCCGAGTACTCCCCATTAATCACCACCCTTTGCACTCTCTCCTGGAGCCAGTTCTCTATCCAGGTACTCACCCCCTATGGTCCATACCTACCTTCCTTAGTTTGTACAGTAAGCGTTTGTGGGGAACAGTGTCAAAGGCCTTTGCAAAGTCCAGATACACCACATCCACAGGCTTAACTTTATCTAGGTGGCAGCTCAATTCATCATAGAAGGTTAATAGATTGGTTTGGCAAGAACGATTTTTCATGAATCCATGCTGATTACTACTAATAATACCATTTTCATTACTAAAGTCTTGTATGTGGTCCCTTGAGGGGGTGGGGTTTTTCTCTAGGTGGGTTTTTAGTAGGTTTTGCCTCTGTCCCTTATATATAGAAAAAATGTTTTTTTTTGGTGTCTCAGGCCAATGTGGTGGGACTTTGTGGGCAAGTGATATACACCAATAGTTATAAGAGAGTTGGATTTATTCCATTAATCATATATTATACATATATACATATCAAAAAGTGAAATTTGTGCTTGGGTTGAGAGCCCAAGAGTGAAGAAGAAGTAGAAAAGAGATTCGAGGGAATCTGTGACATATGTGGGTATAGTGACAAAGATGTGGATGTTGTCTCTGTGTTCCCTGTAAGTGTTCCAGGAAATGGTGGTTCACAGAGTTCATCCAGCTACTGACGCGTTTCGGCTGTTATAAAGCCTTTTTCAAAGATTTGTCACCCAGTCTGTAATGTATAGACAATAATAACAATTCAGTTATTGAAGATATATGCAGTATTGAGTCACAAAAAGTGACAATAAGTATTTGTAAATACATAGGTTTTGCCTTTGTTTCTGAAAACTTTTTTCTGTGTCCTTATGTAACTGCAGCGGGAACCGTTATGCACTTGGCCTGGAATGGTATATATATATATATATATATATATATATATATATATATATATATACACACACAAGTAAAGCATGGTAATAGGTGGTATTGATTTAAATATTGCACAGTAAGTCTGGAGTGTTCAAATCACTTACAATTGTTTGAGCATGAGTTGATGTATCGGTAGCCAGGAGTATTGAACACTATCCTGTGCCGATTGGTTCTATTGTGGAGAAGTCATATTAGTGTCTGAGTCTTTTTTGTGCTTTTACATCAAAATAGGTGATATATACAATGTTGTGACTTCCAATGTTAATGGATCAAAGATCCATTACAACTTACATTTGCCAGATGTATTGGTGAAGAAAGCGTGGTTTTCCAAGTGCCACAGTCTAGGTCTGTCCTGTTCCCTCTCCTCGAGGGAAGTGAGGAAAGACGCCGGCTCCCCGGTCTTTTGAAGCCCTTCGCGCATGCGCACTCGGCGCCGCACGTAGGCCGGCTTCTACGTCGGTGACGTGGCTTCTCTGTACTGCGCCTGTGCCTGGGTGATGCACGCGCAGTATGAGCCAGTCCGACTTCGGCCGCCGACACGGAAAGGAGGACCTTTGTCACCTTACCGCAGTCAGGGGGAGGAAAGTGTTATAACCCTTACAGGTCCGATTCAAGCCCTTGTGTTCACAAGGGCTTACCGTGCCGGGTGCAGTATTCAAAGGGCATATATGTTTGCATTTAGAAACAAAAAGTAAATAATGTGAACATATACATAGAATTAATTATATAAACATCATTCTCGAATAGGTAGATAGTAACATGAAATATTTGCAGTTTTAACAGCAGTCATAAATATGATGGCAGCCACGGATGTATGACATCTAGGGAGATGCTTTAGGTGTATCCTGTTTGCTCGGACATGTCAGGAATTTCTATCAGGGATTGATGGGCAATTCGAGGTGCACCATAAGGTGAACCCTTATTTTAACTGGGTCTTCTTGGTAGATACTAGATAATGACCAAGATATTTTATGAATGGATGGGATATCTCCTGATCTGTGTTTTTTGATCTGGTGATATGGGTGCCCTTGCAAGCTTATTCGAGGTGCACCGTAAGGTGAACCCTTATTTTAACTGGGTCTTCTTAGTGGATACTAGATAGTGACCAAGATATTTTATGAATGGATGGGATATCTCCTGATCGGTGTTTTTTGATCTGGTGATATGGGTGCCTTTGCAAGCTTATTGTTTATTTGCAATAGCCATGGGTTGATTCATTTTTAATCTGTTTTACCGGAAGAGAAGCCTTCTAGGAATGGTCGGAAACTCTCAGTTTCATTTAGACCTGGTAATTTTGTTGCCTGCAGGCGCCTGATCCATCTCCTTTCCATTTGCAATAGCCTTTTGTTCCAGTCGCCTCCTCGGTGTGGTATATGCATTCTTTCTAGGGCAATAAATGTAACTTTGGGCATTTTATTGTTATGAACATATTTCACATGTCTGCCCAAGGGTAGATGGAAGTTGCATATCTCCATACTATGGATGTGTTTGTTCACTCTTTTGTTCATTTCTTGCTTCGTTTTTCCCACATAGTAGGATCCACACTCACACCTCATAAGGTATACCACTCCTCTTGTCTTACAGTTCACAAAGTGTAGAGGTTTAAAATTTTCTCCATTCGGGAGTATGGTGTTTGTGCATCTTTTTATAACACTGCACTGTGCGCAGTTACCGCATGGGAACGTGCCCTTGTCTTTACATGGGTCCTTCCTTCGTTCCTTATATTCACTATGGGTTAAATTTTGCTTAAGAGAGCCTGCTTTTCTGTAGGTGACTTGTGGGTTATCTGATACAAAGTTCTTGACAGTGGGGTCCTCATTTAGAATTGACCAATGTTTTTGGAGGATTTGTTTAATTTTATGGTGTTCATTTGTAAATCTCATAATGATACGAGTTTTTTCTCCTTGTTCCTTTAGTTTCTGGGTATCTTTGGTATTGAATAGAATTTCATGTCTTTCTCTCTTTTTGACCTTATTGTACGCCTTCCTGAGGGTAGTTTTTGTGTACCCTCTTTCGCTTAATCTTTCTGTAAGGAGATTGGCTTCTTTCTGAAAGTCTTCTTCGCTTCCTTTTTAATGTTAAAGCGGTAGTATCCCGCTTTTTGACACTTTTACCTACAGGTAAGCCTATAATAAGGCTTACCTGTAGGTACAAATAATATCTCCTAAACCAGCATGGTTTAGGAGATATTTACAGTGCATGCAGCCGCTCTCGCGAGCGGCGCATGCGCTCTGAAGGTCCGGGGGGACCTTCAATTAATTTGCCGGGAGCTTGCCGGAAAATCACTCCCGCGCGCATGCGCGGGAGTGACGTCATCGCGGCTCCGGCCAATCACCGCGCCGGAGCCGCCGAACCCGGAAGAGACGGCGAGGGATCATGGCAGCGCCCGCTGCGATGTCCGGGGGTCCGTGTGGGGGCTTCGTTCTAAGGTAAGTTACACATAATGGGCTAGTATGCGATGCATACTAGCCCATTATGCCTTTGTCTTGCAGGTTTTTTTTTTTTTTCTTCCTAGGGTTTACAACCGCTTTAAGTACTGGCTGTACGGGATCGCCTTTTTGAGAGATGTCAGGTGGAAACTCGATGCGTGTAGTATCGTGTTTCCCGCTGTTTCTTTTCTATAAAGTGTTGTTTTAATTGAACCATCACTGTCTTTGAGTATCCATGTATCCAGGAACGCAATTTTGTTTTTGTCATAGTTTAGTGTGAAGAACACTGGTGAGTATCTTTGCGACTGGTAAGTATCTTGCGACTGGTGAGTATCTTTGCGACTGGTGAGTATCTTTGCGACTGGTGAGTATCTTGTGACTGGTGAGTATCTTTGCGACTGGTAAGTATCTTGCGACTGGTGAGTATCTTTGCGACTGGTGAGTACCTTTGCGACTGGTGAGTATCTTGCGACTGGTGAGTATCCCTGCGACTGGTGAGTATCTTTGCGACTGGTGAGTATCTTGCGACTGGTGAGTATCTTTGCGACTGGTGAGTATCTTTGCGTCTGTTGGATCTTTGCGACTGGTGAGTATCTTAGTGACTGGTGAGTATCTTAGCGACTGGTGAGGACCCCAGGTTTAGTACCAGGGGAGACAGAGGTAGTGTAGGTAAGGAAGAGCAGGTCGTTAATATATCCCCATAGAGTAGTGGGTAATAATGTCCGACAGGATTGCGGATGCCACTCAGTGCACTTCTTGCTGCATGTATGCGTTCCTTGATGAACCAATCGAGGGCGAATACTGCTGTGCAAGATGTGAGTGACTTGTTGCTCTGGTAGACCAGATCCTGGACCTACAGAACACAGTGGCAACACTGCGTGGCATCAACAACCTGGAAAGGAACTTGGACATTACCTATCAGGCGCTGGCAGGGGCCAGCATAGAGGAGGTCAAATGGAGGAGACGCAAGCAGCAGAGGTACGCAGCTGGGTGACTGTTAGGAAGGGTAGAGGGAGGAGTGCCAGGGAGGCCAATCCTGAGTTGATAGACCCTAACAAATTTGCCGAGTTGCAGGTTGAGGGGGATATCAAATCAGGGGTGGCAGAGCTGGAGCATGCACCCTCCCCCAGCTGCCAGGGGAGGGACGGCTCCAGGAAGAAGGGGGGCCGTAACTCAGGAAAGGTTAGAAAGGTTGTGGTAGTTGGGGACTCAATTATCAAGAGGACAGAGAGGGCAATCTGTAAAAAAGATCTCGTGAACCGAACAGTTTGTTGTTTACCGGGCGCCCGCGTTCGGCACATCGCAGATCTGGCAGACAGATTGATGTGGGGGGCTGGGGATGACCCAGCGGTCATGGTGCATGTGGGCACTAATGACAAAGTTAAAGGTAGGTGGAGGATCCTTAAGAACGATTTCAGGGACTTAGGTAATAGATTGAGGAAAAGGACCTCCAAGGTGGTTTTCTCTGAAATACTGCCTGTACCTCGAGCCACACAGGAGAGGCAGAAGGAGATTAGGGAAGTTAACAAGTGGCTGAGGAATTGGTGTAGGAAGGAGGGGTTTGGGTTCCTGGAGAACTGGGCTGACTTCTCAGTCGACTACCGGCTCTTTAGTAAGGATGGGCTGCACCTTAATGGGGATGGTACAGCTCTTTTGGGGAGAAAGATGGCCACCAAGTTGGAGGGGCTTTTAAACTAGGAGACGGGGGGAGGGCTCAGAAGTAGATTCAGTCAGGAGGGAGCAGAGGACTGAAGGCGGTTGTAGGGTCAGCAGCGACAGTAGGTCCACAACGACAATCGGTAGGTCTGTGCGGGAAAACCTCAGACCAAACAGGAATAAACATAACCACCAATTGCGCTCAACTTCCGTAAAACTAAGAGGGGTATATGCTAATGCCAGGAGCCTAGCTAATAAAATGGATGAGTTGGAAATATTAGTACATGAGGAGGACATAGACCTTGTGGGAATAACAGAGACTTGGTTCGATCCCTCACATGACTGGCTGGCCAATATCCAAGGGTATTCGGTGTACCGGAAGGACAGGGTAGGAAAAAGAGGGGGAGGGGTATGTCTCTATGTCAAGAACAATATAAAGGTGATAGAAAGGAGTGACATTACGGAAGGGATGAGTATGGAGTTAGAATCTGTGTGGGTTGAACTCCATAGGGAAGGAGAAAAGGGGAAAGTAATTGTGGGGGTTTGCTATAGGCCACCTAACCAAGGGGAGGAGGTAGAGCTGGAATCCTTAGCACTAATGAGTAAAGTGGCAAAATTGGGATCAGTCATCATATTGGGGGACTTCAATTATCCCGACATTGACTGGGAAGAGGGGACTGCACACTCACAGAAGGCCCGCCTATTCACAGAAACCATACTGGATAATTACATGTCACAGTTGGTGGATTCTCCGACTAGAGAAAATGCAGTCCTGGATCTATTGATCACTAATGACCCAGACATAATCTCGGAGGTAGGAGTTCAGGACAACCTGGGCTCTAGCGATCACAGGATAATCACATTTAGTATAAATAACAATATAACAAGGCAAGTGGGGAACATAAGAACCCTAAACTTCAGAAGGGCAAACTTTCCAAAATTGTACTCATTGATGGAAAGGGTAAACTGGGACCAAACCCTGGGATCCCTGACCACAGAGGAAAAATGGGAATGCTTTAGGAACATATTAGGCAAAGGCATCTTGCAGTGCATTCCTATGGGAAATAAATTTAGAAGAGACAAAGCCAAACCTGGCTGGTTAAACCGTAGCGTTAAAAAACTTATTAGGGGAAAAAAATTGGCCTTCAAGAAATATAAATAAGAGGGCACTGTATTGGCTTTCGAGCAATACAAGGAGGCAAATTAGAAAAGTAAACACGAAATCAAAATGGCTAAAATCAACTTTGAGAGACAAATAGCGGAGGATAGTAAAAAAAACCCAAAGAAATTCTTTAAATATATCAACAGCAAAAAAACTAGGGCAGAGCATATTGCACACATAATTAGCGATGATGGGGGGATGGTTATAGAGGACACTGAAAAAGCAACCGTGCTGAATGCTTTTTTCTCGTCAGTCTTTACACAGGAAACGGAGGGGTACACTGACCATGACTGTATGGTTAGTAGTAATACACAGGACTTGCCACTATGGCTAACAGAGGGTGAAATCAGGGAAAGGCTGGATAAACTTAACACAAACAAATCACCAGGCCCGGATGGCGTACATCCGAGAGTACTCAAGGAACTCAGTAAGGTTATATCCAGACCACTGTTCCTGATCTTTGCTGACAGTATTAGGACAGGAGATGTACCAGGGGATTGGAAGAAAGCTAACGTGATTCCGATATTCAAAAAGGGCCAGAGGCATATCCCGGGAAATTATAGGCCTGTCAGTTTGACATCAATAGTATGTAAACTTCTGGAGGGGATGATAAGGGACTATATCGTAGAGTTTGCTAAAGACAACAACATCATCAGCAGTAATCAGCACGGGTTTACAAATGGGCGTTCTTGTCAAACCAATCTCTTAGCATTCTACGAGGAGGTAAGCTGTGAGCTAGATAGGGGGAGACCAGTGGATGTGGTGTACTTGGATTTCGCTAAGGCGTTTAAAACAGTTCCCCACAAGCGCTTAATTTATAAAATAAGGTCTGCAGGTATCGACAGCAGAGTTTGCTCTTGGATACGGAATTGGCTTAAAGGGCGTGTCCAAAGGGTGGTAATAAACAGCGCATACTCAGACTGGTCTGAGGTTGTAAGCGGGGTGCCCCAGGGCTCAGTCCTGGGACCAACCTTGTTCAATTTATTCATAAACAGCATTGAGGACGGGATCAGTAGTGCGTTATCAGTTTTTGCAGATGACACAAAATTGGCCAGGGCAATAACTGCACAGCATGAAGCAGATATCCTACAGAATGACCTGGACAAAATTACAGAGTGGGCAACGACATGGCAAATGAGGTTTAACGTGGAGAAGTGCAAGGTTTTGCACTTGGGGACTAAAAACATTAAAGCACAATACACGTTAGGAGGGGAACCCTTGGGGGAATCAAAAATGGAGAAGGATCTGGGAGTCTTGGTTGATGATAGATTAGGCAACAGCATGCAATGTCAAGCGGCAGCTGCCAAAGCCAGCAGAATATTAGCATGCACAAAGAAAGGGATGTATTCCAGAGATAAGACTATAATCCTTCCACTTTATATAACTCTGGTCCGACCGCATCTGGAGTATTCTGTCCAGTTCTGGTCGCCAGTCCTCAGGAGGGATGTGTTGGAGCTGGAGAGAGTCCAGAGAAGGGCAACTAAACTAATTAGGGGATTGGAGGACCTTGACTATGAAGAGCGTCTACAATCGCTCGATTTATTCTCCCTGGAGAAGAGATGTCTGAGGGGGGACATGATAGCAATTTTTAAATATCTTAAGAAAAGATTAGAAAAAAAGCTGTTCATTCGAAAGGGATTGCATGAGGACTCGAGGGCATACAATGCGATTAGAGGAGAAGCGTTTTAACCACAGGCAACGTGGGGGGTTCTTTACTGTTAGGGCTACAAGATTGTGGAATTCTCTACCACAAGAGGTGGTTTCTGCGGGTAGTATGGTGGCTTTCAAAAGACTCCGCGACTTACATCTCAAGGATCAGAACATTCAGGGGTATGTGAGATGAGTACAGCCACACACACCTACACAGGTTGAACTGGATGGACTATTGTCTTTATTCAACCTCACTTACTATGTAACTATGTAACTATGTAACATATTGTAATTGTTCATATTCATCGTTTTTAGACAATCTTTTATTTGGTTCTCAGGCCCTGTCCAGATGATGAAGATGTCATCTAGGAATCGTTGCCATAGTAAGATGTTGTTTACATAGATACTGTTTTTTTCTTCTGCCAGGAATTCCAGCTCCCATGCTCCCAAGTAAATATTAGCGTACGATGGTGCACAACTAGTGCCCATCGCCACCCCGCATGTTTGTAAGTAATAGGAACCGTTAAAGGTGAAAACGTTGTGGTTGAGGATGAACTCGAGCATTGTTATTATAAACTCATTGAATTTGTTGTCGTGTTCACTCTGTTGTTTCAATGTTTGCTTGATTATTTCTATTCCTTTTTTGTGCGGCATATTATTATAGAGTGACTCTACATCGATTGTAATGAGGAGAGCGTCTTCTGGTATGGTTAGGCCGTATAACATTTGGAGGAGGTGTACAGTGTCCTTTAGATATGATGGAAGTTTTGTGACGTGAGGTCTAAGGTATGCGTCAATCACTTTGCTTGTTGTCTCCGTTAGGTTCCCATTTCCCGAGATAATTGGCCTCCCCGGGGGGTTGTCTTTGTCCTTATGTATCAAAGGTAGGGGTCCTGGCATGTTTTGTCCTCGTGTAAGTCCATAAGGATTCTGAGATCGTGCCTTCATTGAATGCTCGATCGATTTTTTTGTAAAAATCTTCTTTAAAAGATTCTAAGATCACAGGTAGTATCTTCCTATAGCACTTGCTGTTGTCTAAGATTTTTTGACACATCATCTTATACTTTTCATTGTCCATAAGCACAATATTCCCCCCTTTATCAGAGGGTTTAATTGTTATTTCCTCATTGTTCTGTAGTTCCCTTAGGGCCATTTTTTGTGTTTTGGTTAGATTCTGCATTTTATTGTTGTCTTTGAGTTGGTTAATATCCTTTGTGGTTTCCCTCACAAATAGGGCGATCGCGGGGTTTGTATCCAGGGGCGGGAAGATATGCAATTTTTTCTTAAACTCAACGGGTTGTGTTTTCTTTGGGGAGTCTTCTTCTTGATCATCTTCCTCATTATCTATTAGGGTATCCTCATCCATCCAATCCTCTATACCTCCTTCTTCAAGTAACAGGTTTAGGTCCCGGATGGCCCTAAATTCTGCTGCGGATAAATTCATTTGGGGTTCCTCAGTTATTGGTTTGCGATTGTACATTACTTTTAGGAGTAAATTTCTGGCAAAAAGATTAATGTCTTTAATTACTTCAAACCTGTCCGTTGTCCTGTTTGGACAGAAAGACAGACCTAGAGCTAGGACTTCTGCTTGGTCAGTTGTCAGTGTATGTTTTGAGAAGTTTATAATGGTCAATTCTCTAGTCCCGTTTATCTCGTGGACTGGGGTGGTTTGTTCTTTTGTTTTCCTAAAAAAACCTTTTGTTGTTTGGGGTCGCTTTCTTTTGTTCCTCGTGACCTTGTAAATATTTGATGATGTTTTATGGGAGCTGCGCTCTCTTCTTCATTTGGTATATTTGTCTCTGAGGTACTAGGTTCCTCCCTGTCTAGTGGGTTGTCCTCTCTGTCCTCCAAGTCTGATTGTTGGTCTTGGGGGGGTTTTCTAACACCCCGTCTTCTTCCTTGTTGTTCAGTGCCAGAGGCATAGGATGAAGAATCCGATGAATAATAGGGTCCAGTATTTCGGCCTGATTTGGTATTGTAGGCTGTTCTTCTTGTTGGTCTGTTTTTTGGACCATCTATACGCTCGATTTTGACTAAACGCATTCTTGTCCCTCTAGTACTTGCATTCCTTTTTCTTTAAAATTTCCTTGCTGTGTTCTTCCAGGTGCTCTTTTAATTTTTTCTCCTATTCGCTGTACAGGAATACGTTTTTAAGGGGGCTTAGTTGGTCATAAATGGTTTTTATGTCGTTGTCCAGACATTTCATTTGTCGAGTGTATTCGTCCTGCAATAATACCATCAATTTCTTTGAACACTCATTTAACACTGTTTCCCACTCCTTTTTCATGTGTGTAGTAATGTTATCCATGGTTGGGAAAATCTGTATTCTAAGGCCTACTGGATTTACAGTATGTTCTCTTTTATGTATCTTTCAAATGACTTTATATGCCAAAATAGAGCCGATTTTCTTTCCAGGTGTTTTTTTAGGGTACCAAAGAGAGCCATAATATCCGAGTCTTGCTGTTCTTGTCCCTGGAAATTTTTCTGGATGTCCTGCATGAGGCTGTTCCATCCATCTCCCATCAGGTCTCCTGTGGGTGCATCTTCTATTGTAGGAAATTAAATTAATCTCAGCTTTGTTAGTTGAGAAGAGGTTTGGGTTGTAAAGATCCCCTTACTTATTGTGGCAATTGTCACAAAAAAGGGGGAAGAAATTTTTGTACCCCAAACTTTTATAGAATTTTTACAAATGATAGGGTCCTGCTGATCGACCTTATACACATATATTATTTAGAGTAGTTTACACTTTTGTCCTCCTGGAGATCAGTGAGAGCTTGGATGTATTATCCATCTGTTTTTTTCTGAAGAGGGGGTGGGGTTTTGATCTCGAGGTGGGTTTTTAGTAGGTTTTGCCTCTGTCCCTTATATATAGAAAAAAGGTTTTTTTTTGGTGCCTCAGGCCAATGTGGTGGGACTTTGTGGGCAAGTGATGATATACACCAATAGGTAAAATAGAGTTGGATTTATTCCATTAAGCAACTTCCATCTACCCCTGGGCAGACATGTGAAATATGTTCATAAAAATAAAATGCCCAAAGTTACATTTATTGCACTAGAAAGAATGCATATACCACACCGAGGAGGCGACTGGAACAAAAGGCTATTGCAAATGGAAATGAGATGGATCAGGCGCATGCAGGCAACAAAATTACCAGGTCTAAATGAAACTGAGAGTTTCCGACCATTCCTAGAAGGCTTCTCTTCTGGTAAAACAGATTAAAAATGAATCAACCCATGGCTATTGCAAATAAACAATAAGCTTGCAAAGGCACCCATATCACCAGATCAAAAAACACAGATCAGGAGATATCCCATCCATTCATAAAATATCTTGGTCATTATCTAGTATCCACCAAGAAGACCCAGTTAAAATAAGGGTTCACCTTACGGTGCACCTCGAATGGCCCATCAATCCCTGATAGAAATTCCTGACATGTCCGAGCAAACAGGATACACCTAAAGCATCTCCCTAAATGTCATACATCCGTGGCTGCCATCATATTTATGACTACTGTTAAAACTGCAAATATTTCATGTTACTATCTACCTATTCGAGAATGATGTTTATATAATTAATTCTATGTATATGGTCACATTATTTACTTTTTGTTTCTAAATGCAAACATCTATGCCCTTTGAATACTGCACCCGGCACGGTAAGCCCTTGTGAACACAAGGGCTTGAATCGGACCTGTAAGGGTTATAACACTCTCCTCCCCCTGACTGCGGTCAGGTGACAAAGGTCCTCCTTTCCGTGTCGGTGGCCGAAGTCGGACTGGCTCATACTGCACGTGCATCGCCCAGGCGCAGGCGCAGTACAGAGAAGCCACATCACCGACGTAAAAGCCGGCCTACGTGCGGCGCCGAGTGCGCATGCGCGAAGGGCTTCAAAAGCCCGGGGAGCTGGCGTCTCTCCTCACTTCCCTCGAGGAGAGGGAACAGGACAGACCTAGACTGTGGCACTTGGAAAACCACCCTTTCTTCACCAATACATCTGGCAAATGTAAGTTGTAATGGATCTTTGATCCATTAACATTGGAAGTCACAACATTGTATATATCACCTATTTTGATGTAAAAGCACAAAAAAGACTCAGACACTAATATGACTTCTCCACAATAGATCGGCACAAGATAGTGTTCAATACTCCTGGCTACCGATACATCAACTCATGCTCAAACAATTGTAAGTGATTTGAACACTCCAGACTTACTGTGCAATATTTAAATCAATACCACCTATTACCATGCTTTACTTGTGTGTATATATATATATACTTGTGTGTATATATATATATATATATATATATATATATATATACCATTCCAGGCCAAGTGCATTACGGTTCCCGCTGCAGTTACATAAGGACACAGAAAAAAGTTTGCAGAAACAAAGGCAAAACCTATGTATGTACAAATACTTATTGTCACTTTTTGTGGCTCAATACTGCATATATCTTAAATAACTGAATTGTTATTGTCTATACATTACAGACTGGGTGACAAATCTTTGAAAAAGGCTTTATAACAGCCGAAATGCGTCAGTAGCTGGATGAACTCTGTGAACCACCATTTCCTGGAACACTTACAGGAAACACAGAGACAACATCCACATCTTTGTCACTATACCCACATATGTCACAGATTCCCTCTAATCTCTTTTCTACTTCTTCTTCACTCTTGGGCTCTCAACCCAAGCACAATTTTTACTTTTTGATATGTATATATATATATAATATATGATTAATGGAATAAATCCAACTCTCTTTTGTTAGACTGACTGGTCTATAGTTACCCGGGATATATCTCAGCCCTTTTTAAATATTGGTACCACGTTGGCTTTTTTCCAATCAGCTGGCACCATACCCGTCTGTAGACTATCCTTAAAGATCAAGAATAATGGTCTGGCAATCACCTGGCTTAGCTCTTTAAGAACCATCGTGTGCAAACCATCCGGTCCTGGTGATTTATTTATGTTAAGTTTCTCTAGTTTAGTTCTCAGTCTATTCTCTGTTAGCCATGGAGGTACTCCCTGAGGTGTGTTATTTAGTTTAGCCTTACAAGCTGGGTTAGTGTAGCCCTCCGATTCTTTTGTGAAGACTGAAGAGAAGAAATTATTTAACACTTCCGCCTTTTCTCTGTCCTCTGTGGCCATATTTCCTTTGTCGTCTTTTATGGGGCCAATGTGTTCTGGCCTCGCTTTCTTACTGTTTATATTCTTAAAGAATTTCTTGGGGTTCTTTTTACTCTCTTTTGCTATATGTCTCTCGTGTTCTATTTTAGCCGCCTTGATTTTGTCTTTACATTTCTTATTACACTCTTTGTAATGCTTGAATGCTGCCAATGACCCCTCAGTCTTGTATTTTTTGAAGGCCTTTTCTTTAGTATTAATATGCATTTTTATGTTGGAGTTTAGCCACCCAGGGTTTAGTTCTTCTCTTTTAAATTTATTTTCCTTTGGAATGCACTTTGTTTAGTATGCTCTTGAAGCACTCCCATTTTTCCTCTGTGTTCTTTGTTCCCAGGGTTCTGTCCCATTTGATATTTTCTAGCGCAGTTTTGGGAAATTGGCTCTTTTGAAATTCAATGTCCTTATATTACCCTTGTGTTTCCTATTTCTATGATTAATACGGAAACGAATTGACCTATGATCACTATTTCCTAAGTTGCCCCATATTTCTATATCCGTGATCAGGTCTGTATTGTTGGTAATCAGTAGGTCAAGTACCGCATTGTTTCTTGTCGGTGCGTTCACCATCTGACCCATAAAGTTGTCCTGCAAAACATTTAGGAACTGCCGAGCCTTGGCTGAATGTGCGGTTCCTTTTGCCCAGTCTATATCTATAGTCCCCCATTATAATGACATTTCCCATCCTATCTGTAAAAGGAGGTCCGCTTCCCCCTCCTCCCTCTGGTTGGGGGGCCCATAGCACCTGCCCAATATTACCTTCCCTATAGTGCCTTCCCTTTTAAGTTCTACCCATTGTGATTCTGCCTCGTCCATAGCTCCATTATTAATATCATCCCTCATATTTACTTGTACACTGTTCTTAATATACAGACATACCCCTCCCCCTTTTTACCTTCTCTATCCCTGTGATAAAGGGAATACCCCTGAATGGTTGCCATCCAATCATGAGAGCTGTCGAACCAAGTCTCTGTTATCCCCACAAAATCTAAGTCCTCCTCAAACCTCAGTAGCTCTAGCTCTCCCATCTTGTTGGCCAGGCTTCTGGCATTGGTATACAAACCTCGTAATTTTGACTGGTTGCATATATCCTCTGATGTTGTTTTTAGGCTGCTCTTGTGATTTTTCCCCATACCCACCTTGGGTTTTAGGAGCTCTTAACACCCTACCGCTAATGTCCCCAATTTTGCCCTCTAAATCTTGCTCCCCGCTGGCTAATTCTACATCTGTACCCTCCCCCCCATCACCTAGTTTAAAAGCCCCTCTAACTTTATGGCCATCCTCCCGCCTAGTACGGCTGCACTCTCCCCATTTAGGTGCAATCCATCCCCACCAAAGAGACAGTGACCGACTGAGAAGTCAGCCCAGCTCTCCAGGAACCCAAAACCCTCCTTACTACACCAGCTCCTCAGCCACTTGTTAACTTCCCTAATCTCCCGCTGCCTCTCTGGTGTGGCTCGAGGTACAGGTAGTGTTTCTGAAAATACTACCTTGGAGGTCCTACTCCTCAACTTAGCGCCTAAGTCCCTGAAATCATTTAGGACTCTCCATCTTCCTCTGCCTATGTCATTAGTACCCATGTGTACCATGACAGCTGGGTCTTCCCCAGCCCCAACCAATAATCTGTCCACCCGATCCGTGATGTGCCGAACCCGAGCGCCCGGTAAAAAACAGGCTGTTCGGCGCTCACGGTCTTTGTGACAGATTGCACTGTCTGTCCTTCTAATGATTGAGTCCCCTACCACCAGCAACTGTCTTTCCTTTCCCTTTCTCCCGGCCTTACTGGAGGAGTTCTTCCCCTGGCAGCTAGGGGCGCTGCTCTGCTCCAGCAATGCTGGTCCCTGACTGGTTTCCCCAACATCACGCAACGGGGCGTATTTATTGGGGTGCTCCAGCCAAGGATCGGCCTCCTTGCCTTTTCACCTTCTACCCTTCCTAACCGTCACCCATCTACTCTGCTCTGATGCCTGTACCTCCGTTTCTTCACCCACCTCTGTGCAGGCCCCAGCCTGTCCCTGTCGGGTACGATCCCAGCTCTCCTTCAGTATGGACATTCGTCTCAGCGTTGCTAGACATTCGTCTCAGTGTCCCTAGATTCAGGACCTGAGCTTCCAGGGAAGCAACGTGCTTACATTTTGTGCATTTTTGTATTCGCCCTCGATCGCATGATCAAGGAACGTATACTGTTATATTCTCTGTGTTGTGAGAGACACAGGACTCTGATCTGGAACAACGGATGTTTATTCAGGACTCACTGTACACTCCAGCATGCATTACAGGACAGCTCAGTATATCAATGCATCTCTTACATGTCTCTAAGATGGCCACTCTGCCCCTTGACCCTTGTCATCACTCCTGGGTGGAGCCAGCTTTAAAGTAACAGTACATGTGAAACCCTTCAGGTATAACACCTTCCATCCATCCCTAAAAAAAAAAAAAAAAACACAACAAAACGAGAACAGGCATAAAGCAGTAACTAACAATTGTCCAATACAGTCCTCCAACTCAGGAGATTTACACGGCTTCTTCCGCGTCCGGATGTGAGAACAACTTCCAGGGATGCTACGGGGAGAAAATGGCAGCGGATCACTTTCGGCGGGCAAGTCGAAAGTCTCGTAACTGCTCTTGCAGCTGAAACCGGTCAGGAGGGCGACAGTGTCGTTGAGGACGGGCACCCAGCGACTCGGGGCCGGAGGAAGCAGGGCTGGCCTGAATGGACACCGGCGGGGCCAAGAGGGGATCCCCTAGCTCAGAGGGTGAACAGACCTCTGGACCAGGGCTGGAGGGCCCTGTTGGAGCTGAGTTCAAAAGTTCAGAGTCCCCCCAAGCATCAGTCTCAATGCCTCCTAAACCGGTAGGAGCAGATCCTTGAGACACTGGAGGTGCAGACGATGTCAGGGATTCGGGCAGGTGAGAACGAGGACGCAATTGGTCCACATGCCATCTGCAAATGGAACCATCTTCCAGGCAGACCCTATACATTTTGGGTCCCAAAGTCTCTGCGACGATAGCAGAAAGCCAACGAGTGTTGGAAGCGCCATAAGATCGAGCCCATACCTTTTGCTGGGCTGTAAACCAGGGAATCTCGTCGTGTTCGACCCTCTTGTCTTGAGACTACCGTACATGTTCCTGGACCGTATGAGGGCGGAGCATGTCCAAAACAGTCCATGGCTGCCGACCCAAAAGAAGTTCAGCTGGAGTTTTCCCAGTGGTTGCATGTGGTGTGTTTCTGTAAGCAGAAAGGAAGGAGTCCAGCTGCTGGGGTGACAGAGACTGTTGTTTACTTGTAGCCACAGTAGCTTTGAAATAGCATTTGAAGGTCTGTACAAACCTTTCTACTTTACTATTTGTAGCCGGGTGGTAAGGTGCGGTCAACTTGTGTTTGATGTTGTGGGCAGTCAGGAAACTCTGAAACTCCTGGCTTGTGAATTGTGCACCGTTGTCTGTGACAATTTCTCTGGGGTATCCAAACGTAGCAGCGAGATGTAACAGTATGGAAATCGTCGCCTTAGTCGTCGGCTGGGTAACAGGGATGACCTCAGGCCACTTTGAATGGGCATCAATAATGATCAAAAAGGTGTGTCCTCTGATCGGACCTGCAAAGTCCAAGTGTAGGCTAAACCAGGGAACCGTGGGCCAAGTCCAGGGCTGGACGCACCCTCGAGGAGGTTCTCTTGCAGTTTGTGCACATCCAGCACACGCATTCACGTATGTCGTGATATCTGAGTCTAGGTTCGGCCACCACACATAGCCTCGGGCCTTTTGTTTCATACGTGTGCCCCCGGGATGACCAGTATGTAGCAAGAGCCTCTTTGTCAATGTGAGAGTAATTGCTTTCTGCTTTTGTCAAGGACCTGGAGGCGAATGCCACTGGTTTCTCTGACCCATCTGGTAAAACCTGAGATAGCACAGCCCCTAGACCATAGGGTGAGGCATCACAAGCCAAGGTGAGAGGCATTTGGAGGTCATAGTGCACGAGCATGTGTGACGCCAACAGCTTTCGCTTAGAAACTTCAAAAGCACGTTGGCATACAGCCGACCAGTTCCATCAGGAGTGTTTCTCCAAAAGCTTGTTCAATGGAAACAAAGTGTGTGCTAGATCTGGCAGGAATTTGTGGTAATAGTTCAGCAAGCCCAGGTATGATCGCATCTGTTGGACGTTGGTTGGGGCTGGAGCTTTTACTAAAGCATCAACTTTGGCTTCCGTGTTGTGTATACCCTCTGCATCCAAAAGGTGGCCACAAAACTCCAATTTAGGTACCATGAATTGGCATTTCGCCAAGTTCACTTTTAGACCCTGCTCTTGGAGTCTCGCCAACACAAGCTCCACGTTACACTTGTGTTCCTGGTCCGTCAGGCCCGTGATGAGCATGTCATCTAACAGGCACTGTGTGAAAGGAATGTCCGCCAAAATCTCATCCATTTTGCGTTGCCAAATGGCGGGGACGGAGGCTACACCAAACACCATTTGATCATATTCATACAGTCCCTTGTGAGTGTTGATGGTTAGAAACTTGCGGGATGAAGGGTGGACCTCAAACTGTAAATAAGCTTGCCTGAGATCAAGCTTTTGACCTCCTGCAAGAGAGGCAAAAATGTCATCTACTCTGGGTAGGGGATACTGGTCTATCTCCAGTTGAGAATTTAGTGCCATGCGGAAATCGCCACAAATGCGTAAGTCCCCATTCGCTTTCTTTACTGGTACAACTGGTGATGCCCACTCGCTGTGCTCTACCTTTACAATGACACCTTGTTCCTCCAGCCGGCTTAGTTCAGCTTCCACACCTGCTCGGAGTGCGAAAGGTACCGTCCGAGCTTTGAAGAACCTAGGCTGGGCGTTGGGTTTCAGCCTGAGTCTCACACAGTCATGCTTTATTTTCCCCAAATGGTTATCAAAGACTTGTGGGAATCGCTGTTTCAGGGATTCCACCCATCCCTCTTTATCTCCTGATGGGATGGTTACGGTGTTGCAGGGGTTTATGGCGATGTCTGGCATGCCAAAGTGAGTAATCCAATCTCTCCCAAAGAGAGGGGGTCTCCCATGTTCTAGGATATATAATGGCATTCTCTTCGTCTGAGCCTTGTAGGATACCTGTACTTTCACGTACCCCAGTGGGTGGAGTATCTGCTTTGAGTATGTCTGCAGTTTGATTGGTGTTGGACGGACATTTTTTTGGATCAGAAGTTTTCTCCATTGTTTCTGGGTGATAACTGAAACTGCTGCTCCTGTGTCTTGAGTTTCTTTCCTTCCACGGTTACCTCTACAGTCATTGCTGAGGGTGCTGAATGCATATGATGTATGACCTATCTGTGGAGCACTTCCTCATCCTCTGATTCCGATGACGATGTATATCTTCCCACCATATATGCCTTTGTCCTGGTGTTCAGAGGTTGTTTATTTCGCACCATCTTACTACGGCAGACTCGTTTCAGATGGCCTGCCTTACCACAATTATGACAGAGCTGATCCTTAAACCGGCAGACTTTGTGATCATGGTCTGTATTCCCACAATGGTAGCAAGCTGACTCCCGCCTTGGTGAGGGTCTATAGTTTGCTGCTGTTGGCTTGACAACTGTTCTGTCAGTTCTGTTCTGTTCTGAAAACTTCCTCTTTAACCTCTTCCCTTCTGCTCTGGGGGTTCAATGCCTCTGTATCTTTCACAGCCATTTCCATCACTGAAGCTATCTCAATTGCCTTTGTAAGGGTAAGGTCTTTCTCTGTTAACAGTCTCTTTTGGCTAGACTCACTATTTAGTCCCATGACAAACTTATCCCTCAGTGCAGTCGGTAAGTACTCCCCAAAAGAACAGGTTGAGGCTAGTCTGCGAAGGGCGAGCACATAAGCCTTAATATCTTCACCCGGCTGCTGCTGCCGCTGATAGAACCTGAATCTCTCTGCAATCTTTAGTGGTTTAGGCTGGAAGTGATTCCCTAACAGTGTCAGGAGCTCTGCCAAAGTCTTAGTTGCTGGTTTTTCAGGGAAAAGGAGATCCCTAAGAGTGTCATATGTCCTAGCACCAACCACTGTCAGAAATAATGCTACTTGCCTGTCGCCTGGGATGGCATTTGCACAAAAATACTGTTCCAGTCTCTCAATCCAGGTACTCCAGGTTGTCTGTTCTCCATCAAATTCACTTAATGTCCCGATCAATGACATTTTCCTGCTGGGCTCTGTGGGTGTTTGTATCCAGGTGACAATCCAGAGTTTTTTTCTTCTTTTCTCACACGGATAGTAACCTTTTAAATCCCATCCTCGTCGCCACTGTTATATTCTCCGTGTTGTGAGAGACACAGGACTCTGATCTGGAACAACGGATGTTTATTCAGGACTCACTGTACACTCCAGCATTCGTTACAGGACAGCTAAGTATATCAATGCATCTCTTACATGTCTCTAAGATGGCCACTCTGCCCCTTGACCCTTGTCATCACTCCTGGGTGGAGCCAGCCTTAAAGTAACAGTACATGTGAAACCCTTCAGGTATAACATATATATACCACAAGATGTACACCGAATAGCATCTCCACACCCGCCGGGCAGTGTACCTACTAATCTAATCTAATGGGGATTCAGTAATTTAAGTCTATCCTGTGTGGATGTTTTCTAGTTTCCTAACTCTGCTTTCTCTCCCTCTGGTACACCGCTACACTCACTTGCACTCCCAGACACTCAGGTACTCACAGGTACTCCCAGACACTCACAGGTACTCCCAGACACTCAGGTACTCAGATACTCCCAGACACTCACAGTTGCAGAGCACGGTCAGTCGCAGAGCACAGTCAGTCGCAGAGCACAGTCAGTTGCAGAGCACAGTCAGTCGCAGTCCATCGCAGAGCACACAGAGCACAGTCAGTGGCAGAGCACAGTCAGTTGCAGTCAGTCGCAGAGCCCACAGATCACGGTCAGTCACAGGGCACAGTCAGTCGCAGCGCACGGTCAGTCGCAGAGCACAGTCAATCGCAGGTAACAGTCAGTCGCAGGTCACAGTCAGGTCACAGTCAGTCACCTACAGTCCCTAGCTATTCCCCTCTGGTCCCCCCCCTCCAGCTGCCGAACAGATGATTGGTCACCTACTCACATCCCTGCTGCTGTTCCAGCTCACTCCCAGTTCTTCAGCCCTCCTGACCATCCACCGCCGCTGCCGCCGCCACCGTTCGGTACTTTACTACCAGTGGTCACAGGCTTCCCCCGGAGGTCTCCAACACGTTCCCCAGCAGCACCTTCTCCTCACTCACTCACCGCACACGCTGCACGCGCACACACTCAGCACACACACAGCTTCCGGCTTCCAGTTTCTCGGCTCCTCACACCGCCTCCGCCTCCTCCGCCTCCTCACAGCGCCTCCCAAACAGTCGTTGAGGTTGAATAAACACAATAGTAATCATCTCTCATACCCCTGAATGTTCTGATCCTTGAGATGTACGTCCAAGAGTCTTTTGAAAGCCACCATACTTCCCGCAGAAACCACCTCCTGTGGTAGAGAATTCCACAATCCTGTAGCCCTAACAGTAAAGATCCCCCTGCGTTGCCTGAGGTTAAAACGCTTCTCCTCTAATTGTATTGTATGCCCTTGAGTCCTCATGCAATCCTTTCAACTGAATAGCTTTTTTTCTATGCTGAGATCACCATTGAGGTATTTATAAATTGCTATCATGTCCCCTCTCAGGCGTCTCTTCTCCAGGGAAAATAAATCAAACTATTGCAGATGCTCTTCATAATTAAGGTCCTCCAATCCCCTAATTAGTTTAGTTGCCCTTCTCTAGACTCTCTCCAGCTCAATCACATTTCTCCTTAGGACTGGCGACCAGAACTGGACAGAATACTCCAGATGTGGTCGGACCAGAGTTTTATAAAGTGGTAGGATTATAGTTTTATCTCTGGAATACATCCCTTTCTTTCTGCATGCTAATATTCTACCGGCTTTGGCAGCTGCCGCTTGACATTGCATGCTATTGCTTAGTCTATCCTCTACCAAGACTCCCAGATCTTTCTCCATTTTTGATTCTCCCAAAGGCCCCCCCCTACAGTGTATTGTGCTTTTATGTTTTTAGTCCCCTTACACTTCTCCACATTAAACCTCATTTGCCATGTCGTTGCCCACTCTGTTATTTTGTCCAGGTCATTCTGTAGGATATCTGCTTCATGCCGTGCAGTTATTGCCCTGCCCAATTTTGTGTCATCTGCAAAAACTGATATAGAACTACTGATCCCGTCCTCAATGCTGTTTATGAATAAATTGAACAGGGTTGGTCCCAGGACTGAGCCTTGGGGGACCCCACTTACCGCCTCAGAGCAGTCTGAGTGTGCGCTATTTACTACCACCCTTTGGACACGCCCTTTTAGCCAGTTCCGTATCCAAGAGCAAACCTTGCGGTCGATGCCTGCAGACCTTATTTTATAAATTAAGCGCATGTGGGGAACTGTATCAAACGCCTTAGCGAAATCCAGGTACACCACATCCACTGGTCTTCCCCTATCTAGCTCACAGATCACCTCCTAGTAGAATGTTAAGAGATTGGTTTGACAAGAATGCCCATTTGTAAACCCGTTTTGATTACTGCTGATGATGTTGTTGTCTTTAGCAAACTCTACGATTTAGTCCCTTATCATCCCCTCCAGAAGTTTACATACTATCGATGTCAGACTGACAGGCCTATAATTTCCCGGGACATGCCTCTGCCCTTTTTTGAATATCGGTATCACGTTAGCTTTCCTCCAATTCCCTGGTACATTTCCTGTCATAATACTGTCAGCAAAGATCAGGAACAGTGGTCTAGATATAGTCTTACTAAGTTCTTTGAGTACTCTCGGATGTATGCCATCCGGGCCTTGTGATTTATTTGTGTTAATTTTATCCAGCCTTTCCCTGATTTCACCCTCTGTTAGCCATAGCGGCAAGTCCTGTGTATTACTACTAATCATACAGGCATGGTCAGTGTACCCCTCCTTTTCCTGTGTAAAGACTGAGGAGAAAAAAGCGTTCAGCACGGTTGCTTTTTCAGTGTCCTCTGTAACCATCCTCCCATCATCGTTAATTATGTGTGCAATATGCTCTGCCCTAGTTTTTTTTGCTGTTGATATATTTAAATAATTTCTTTCGGTTCTTTTTATTATGCTCTGCTATTTGTCTCTCAAAGTTGATTTTAGCCATTTTGATTTCGTATTTACTTTTCTTATTTGCCTCCCTGCATTGCTTGAAAGCCAATACTGTGCCCTCTGATTTATATTTCTTGAAGGCCATTTTTTTACCCTAATAAGTTTTTTAACATTACGGTTTAGCCAGCCAGGTTTGGCTTTGTCTCTTCTAAATGTATTTCCCATAGGAATGCACTGCGAGATGCATTTGTTTAATATGTTCCTAAAGCATTCCCATTTTTCCTCCGTGGTCAGTGTTCCTAGGGTTAGGTCCCAGTTTACCCTTTCCATCATTGAGCACAATTTGGGAAAGTTTGCCCTTCTGAAGTTTAGGGTTCTTATGTTCCCCTCTTGCCTTGTTATATTGTTATTTACGCTAAATGTGATCATCCTGTGATCGCTAGAGCCCAGGTTGTCCTGGACTCCTACCTCCGAGATTAGATCTGGGTCATTAGTGATCAATAGATCAAATACTGCATTTTCTCTAGTAGGAGAATCCACCAACATAGACATATAGTTGTCCTGTAAGGTTTCCATGAAGAGACGGGCCTTCTGTGAGTGCGTTGTCCCCTCTTCCCAGTCAATGTCAGGATAATTGAAGTTCCCCAATATGATGACTGATCCCAGTTTTGCCACTTTACTCAACAGTGATTTAAATTCCAGCTCTACCTCCTCCCTTTGGTTGGGTGGCCTATGGCAAACCCCCACAATTACTTTTCCCTTTACTTCTTCCCTATGGAGTTCTACCCACACTGATTCTAACTCCATACTCATCCCTTCCATAATATCACTCCTCTCTATCACCCTTACATTATTCTTGACATAGAGACATACCCCTCCCCCTCTTTTTCCTACCCTGTCCTTCTGGTACACCGAATACCCTTGGATGTTGGCCAGCCAGTCATGTGAGGGGTCAAACCAAGTTTCTGTTTTTCCCACAAGGTCTATGTCCTCCTCATGTACTAACATTTCCAACTCATCAATTTTATTAGCTAGGCTCCTGGCATTTGCATATACCCCTCTTAGTTTTGTGGAACTTGATAGTGAATGGTGATTATTTTTATTCCTGTTTGGTCTGAGGTTTTCCCGCACAGACCCCCAATTGACGTTATAGAACTACTGTCGCTGCGGACTCTAATACTGCCTTCTGTTCTTTACTCCCTCCTGACTGACTCTACTTTTGAGCCCTCCCCCCGTCTCCTAGTTTAAAAGCCCCTCCAACTTGGTGGCCATCTTTCTCTCCAAAAGAGCTGTACCATCCCAATTAAGGTGCAACCCATCCTTACTAAAGAGCCGGTAGCCGACTGAGAAATCAGCCCAGTTCTCCAGGAACCCGAACCCCTCCTTCCTACACCAGTTCCTCAGCCACTTGTTAAGTTTCCTAATCTCCTTCTGCCTATCTGGTGTGGCTCGAGGTACCGGCAGTATTTTTTTTATTTATTTATTTTATTATTTTCAGTATACAAAACAGAATTCATTTCAAATATAAAACAGTACATCACCCAATTGTTTACTTACCCCCCTCCCTCCTAATTTTCCCCTTCCCGCCCTCCCCCCAACTACTCCCTTAACTCCATTTTTCTTTTTCCCTATTCCACAATCCACTTTGTATATCCCCTTGTTTTCTTAAAGTCCGTCCAATCCTCCCAGATGTCGTCCCAGTCTATGATCTCATCTTCCTCCCACTCTTTTAAGTATTCCAATGTTCTTTTTTTTTTCTACTCTTCTCACCCAATCACCTAATGTCGGTGCCTCATTTTTCTGCCAAAATAACGGGATCAAACCCTTTGCAGCGTTCATCAAATGGGGGATTAATGTTGCCTTATATTGTTTAATTGAGCTTTTTGTACCATGGAATAGACAGAACCAAGGGTCTTCTGTAATCTCCATTTTCGAAAATTTTTTAATTTGAGCTAAAACCTTCTTCCAGAATTTTTTTATTTTTGGGCATTCCCACCATAGATGGGCCATTGTGCCAGCTTCTATACAACACCTCCAACAATGTTTTGATTTCTCTTTTTGGTAGTTGTGAATTCTACTGAAGAGCTGTGTATTAATCTAAGACTTTTTTCTAAGTGAAATTCCTTATTCCGTGTTCCTAATTCCCTTTCACATTTTTCAATGTATGGCGGTACTCTCGGGCCTGCCATGTCCACCAGTATTTTATATATGTTCAAAATACTGTTCTTATGTTTTTCTGATGATCAAATTTGCTCAAATGGAAGCAACTCGTCTCCCGATCTTAACGGTTTTGGTAGGGTGGACACGAAGTGTTTTAGCTGCCAATACCACCATTCATTAATCTTCCAGTTTTTTTGCTTTAAATGATTTATTGTGCAAATCTGCCCTTTATCTACAACATCCCTCAAACGTGCATCCTCATTTCTGATCCAGCTTCCTCCCATCCTTTTTTGTCCTGGTGGGAAAAAGCTGGTATCTCTTAAAGGAATTAATGGTGAATTGTGTTTCCATTTATTTTTTTGGTGAGTTGTATCCCAAGTTTTTATTGCGTGATATGTAATCAAATGTGTATTAGTGTTCAGTTTCCTATATTGTGCAGGTATCCATATAATTTTCCCTAATTGGGTGCAACTCATAGTGCATTCTATTTTTACCCAACTTTTTTCACTTTTTAGTTTCCCCCATTCCATCACTCGTGAAGGTAGTGTTGTATCATAATATTTTTTGAAGTCTGGAACCGCTAGGCCCCCTTGGTTCTTACCCTTACGTATATTGTATTCTGGGTTTACTCTTTTTCCATATAAATCTAGAAACTAAAGATTTCAGAATTTTAAAATATACTTGAGGAATCGGTATTGGTAACATTTGATATTTATAGGCTATTTTCGGTAATATTGCCAATTTTAATTATGTTAATTCTTCCTATCCAAGATAACGGTCTATGTGAGATCCTATTTAATTCCGTTTTAATTTAAATTAACAATGGTATATAATTTTCTTTATATAAATTTTCGGGTTCTGTTGTTAATATAATCCCTAGATATTTTAGACCTGAATTTTTCCAAGAGAAGGGGAATTCCACTCTTAATTTTTCTTCTTCTTTTTTTTTATGTTAATATTTAGTATCTCTGATTTTAACAGGTTAATTTTTAAGTTAGAGAGTTCTCTGTATTTTCTTAGAATTTCAATCAAATTTGGAATTCTTGGTTATTCTTGGGTTGGAGATGTAAAGCAAAACGTTGTCTGCAAATGTGGCTACTTTATGTTCCACATCTCCGACCACTACTCCCATAACATCTGGGCACCTCCTTATTGTTGCCAGTAGGGGTTCCAGAGAGAGTACAAACAACAGTGGGGATAAGGGGCATCCCTGTCTTGTTCCATTAGACATTCCAAATGGCTCTGAGTGGATCCCATTTACCCTCACCTTAGCTGTAGGGTGGCTATACAACGTTTTTATCCATGCCATAATTTTTACTCCAATCCCCAATTCCTCCAGGGTTTTAGTCATAAATTCCCAACTTACCCTGTCAAATGCTTTTTCCGCATCTATTGATAGTATTAGTCCCTGGGATCCACTCCTAACCATTTGTTGCATCAATAGAAGTGTTCTCACACCATTGTCTCTTCCCTGTCTCCCCGGTATAAAACCCACTTGATCGCTATGGACCCATTTCATCATCAAGCTTTTCAGCCTGGTTGCCAACACTTTTGCAAAAAGTTTTATAACTATATTTAGTAACGAGATGGGTCTATAGCTAGAACATGTTGTAGCGTCTTTTCCTTCCTTCGGGATAACTGTGATTGAAGCTAGGAGGGCTTCTTTGCTCATTTCGTATACTTGACCTAGACTGTTAAAATAGTCTTTTAATTTGGGTATCAGTAGATCTTTATACTTTTTATAATAGTTCACTGTAAACCCATCTGGTCCAGGGCTTTTTCCTGAGTTTGTAGTATTAAGGGCTATTCTTATTTCTTCCTCTGTGATTGGGGCCTCTAACTGATCTAATTTATTTTGTTGTATTTTGGGAAGTTTCTACTCTCTTAGATATTGTTGTATTTTACTTGTTTTATTCAGGCCCTTCTCGTCTATTGACTCTTTAATATTATATAGTTTCCCGTAATATTCCTGAAACACCTTTGCTATATCAGCAGTTGAATATACTATTTCCCCCTTTCCATCTCTTTTTCTCTCTATATAGTTCATTGTTTTCCTTCTTTTTATAACCCTCGCCAGATTTTTCCCGATCTTATTGTTCCATTGGTAGTTCTCTTTTATGATTTTATTATTACCCTGTCTAATTTCTTGTAATAATAATTATTTTAATTCATAGTTACATAGTTACATAGTTACATAGTTAGTGAGGTTGAAAAAAGACATCAGTCCATCCAGTATGATGTGTGTGTGTGTCCGCTTTTAACCGTACATTGTATACCCCTGTATGTTGTGGTCTTTAAGGTGTCCATCTAATAGTTTTTTGAAACTATCAATGCTCCCTGCTGATACGACTGCTTGTGGAAGAGAATTCCACATCCTTATCGCTCTTACATTGAAGAACCCCTTACGCACTTTAAGGTTAAACCGCCTTTCTTCAAGTTTTAGTGAGTGGCCACGTGTCTTATTGTATCTCCTTTCTCTGAATAGTTTGTTCCTTATGTTCGGGTCACCAGTACAGTATTTGTACATTGATATCATATCTAGAGATGTATAGAACTGTTCGCCGGCGAACAGTTCCAGGCGAACTTAGCATGTTCGCGTTCGCCGCTGCCGGCGAACATATGCGATGTTCGGTCCGCCCCCCATAAGACATCATTGAGGCAAACTTTGACCCTGAACTTTACAGTCAGCAGACACATTTCCAGCCAATCAGCGTACCTCCCTCCCACACCCTCCCACCTCCTATAAATAAGCAAGGGCAGCATCCATCTTAGATCATTCTGAAGCAGTGTGTGTAGTGAGAGTAGGGAGAGCTGCTGCTGCTGCTGCTGCTGTTAAGCTAGGGACAGTTAGTCAGTGTTCCTGGTCTTGCAGTGTTCTTGGTCCACTACTGCTGTAATATCAGCACCCCAAAAAGCCCTTCTAAGGGCTGGTATTTGTGTTTTTTTTTTTTTTTTATATATATATATATATATATATACCTAGCGTCCCCAAAAGCCCTTTTAAGGGCTGGTAATTGAGTTGTTTCTTCATATATATATATATATATCTATATCTATCTAGTGTCCCCAAAAGCCCTTTTAAGGGCTGGTAATTGAGGATTTTTTTATTTATATATATATACATATATATATATATATATATATATATATATAGTGTCCCCAAAAGCCCTTTCAAGGGCTGGTAAGGTAATAGATTTTTTTCTTTATATATATATATATATATATATATATATATATCTATTGTACACTGCAGTTGCCTGCCCGCTGTGTGTGAGAGGCCACAGACCTACCACAGACTGTACTGTGTGCACACCACACTCATTTCGGGTGGCACAGGCACAGTACCTGGCATTTTAAAAAATATTTTTTTTTTCTCTGTCATAATTGCAGTGAGTGCTGTGTCAGGTCCACAGAGTGCACTGTACCCACTGCAGTGCACTGCCCACCACTGATATATATACGTTGGCACAGCATCTTGTTGCAATAAATTGAAAAAAAAAATATTTTTTATTATTGCAGTTGCCTGGGCTGCCAGTGACTGTCAGGTCCACAGAGTGTACTGTGCCCACTGCAGTGCCACTGTGTGCCCACCCACCACTGATATATAAGGTGGCACAGCAGCTTGCAAAGTAAAAAAAAATATATATTTTTTTAAATTGCAGTTGCCTGGGTGCCAGTGACTGCTGTCAGGTCCACAGAGAGTGTACTGTGCCACTGCCCACCCACCACTGATATATAAGGTGGCACAGCAGCTTGCAAAGTAAAAAAAATATATATATTTTTTTAAATTGCAGTTGCCTGGGTGCCAGTGACTGCTGTCAGGTCCACAGAGAGTGTACTGTGCCACTGCCCACCCACCACTGATATATAAGGTGGCACAGCAGCTTGCAAAGTAAAAAATATATATATATTTTTTTAAATTGCAGTTGTCTGGGTGCCAGTGACTGCTGTCAGGTCCACAGAGAGTGTACTGTGCCACTGCCCACCCACCACTGATATATAAGGTGGCACAGCAGCTTGCAAAGTAAAAAAAAATATATATATTTTTTAAATTGCAGTTGCCTGGGTGCCAGTGACTGCTGTCAGGTCCACAGAGAGTGTACTGTGCCACTGCCCACCCACCACTGATATATAAGGTGGCACAGCAGCTTGCACTCATAGTACAACAGTAACAACACATTAAAAAAAAAATGACAGGCAGAGGCAGGCCACCCCGCAAGGGCCGTCGTGGTCGTGGTGCTGTGATTTCCTTAGGCTCTAGAATAATGCCCAGTGTTCAGAGGCCACCACAGCCCCTGAACTCAAAAAATTCTGAGGCCATAGTTGACTGGCTTACACAGGACACCCAATCGTCTACAGCTTCCGCTCGGAACCTTAATGCACCATCCTCCTCCAGCTCAGCTTCGGGCACCTCTCAATTTACCACTCGCCAGCCCGCCGGCACCACCACCAACACTAGCACCACAGCCGCTTCACTTGATCTGTCAGAGGAGTTATTTTCACATCAGTTTGAAGAAATAAGTGATGCGCAACTATTAGTGCCAGAGGATGTAGATAACGGGGATATGTCTCAGTCAGGCAGCATTATACACATGGACGTACATTGTGATGATGATGATGTTGTACCTGCTGCTGCTGCCTTTGCTGAGTTGTCAAGTGAAGCGGCTGATGATGACGATGTGTCTGTGGATGTCACCTGGGTGCCTGCTCGAAGAGCAGAAGAAGAGGGGGAAAGTTCAGATGGGGAGACAGAGAGGAGGAGGAGACGAGTTGGAAGCAGGGGGAGGAGGTCATCGCAAGGAGCTAGTGGCGCAGTCAGACAGCATGTAGATTCGGCACCCGGGGTCAGCCAGACAGCACGCCAATCAACGCAAGCTGTTGCCACCACCAGAATGCCGTCCTTGCAAAGCTCAGCAGTGTGGCATTTTTTTTGTGTGTCTGCCTCTGATATCAGCGATGCCATTTGTAACCTGTGCCAAAAGAAACTGAGTCGTGGGAAGTCCAACACCCACCTAGGTACAACTGCTTTGCGAAGGCACATGATCTCACATCACAAACGCCTATGGGATCAACACATGAGTAAAAGCAGCACACAAACTGAAAGCCACCATCCTCCTCCTGGTCCAGCATCTTCAGCCACGTCAACCACTGCTGTCCTCCATGCCCCCTATCAACAACCCGCCCCTCCGCCTCTCACCTTCAGCAGTTCCTGCTCGTCACCTGCCCACAGTCAGGTGTCTGTGAAGGAAATGTTTGAGCGCAAAAAGCCAATCTCGCAGAGTCACCCCCTTGCCCGGCGTCTGACAGCTGGCTTGTCGGAACTCTTAGCCCTCCAGCTTTTACCATACAAGCTGGTGGAGTCTGAGGCCTTCAAAAAATTTGTCGCTATTGGGACACCGCAGTGGAAGGTACCCGGCCGAAATTATTTTTCACAAAAGGCAATCCCCAACCTGTACTCTATTGTGGAAAAGGAAATCATGTCACGTCTGGCACACAGTGTTGGGGCAAGGGTCCATCTGACCACTGATAGCTGGTCTGCAAAGCACGGTCAGGGCAGGTATATAACGTACACTGCGCATTGGGTAAACCTGCTGGCGGCTGCCAAGCATGGAATGCGTGGCTCTGCTGCAGAGGAGTTGGTGACACCGCCACGACTTGCAGGCAGGCCTGCTGCCACCTCCTCTACTCCTCCTACTCCATCCTCTTTGCTAACCTCCTTGGCTGAGTCCTCTTCTGCTGTTGCGTCTTGCTCCACACCAACTGCACCCCCCCAGCTCCCCAGGGGCTATTCCACATGCCGGATACGACAGTGTCACGCTGTCTTGGGGTTGACTTGCCTGAAAGCAGAGAGTCACACCGGACCAGCACTACTGTCCGCCCTGAATGCACAGGTGGATCAGTGGCTGACCCCGCACCAACTGGAGATCGGCAAAGTGGTGTGTGACAACGGGAGCAATTTGTTGGCGGCATTGAATTTGGGCAAGTTGACACATGTGCCGTGCATGGCACATGTGTTGAATCTGATTGTGCAACATTTGTGCAGAAGTACCCAGGCTTACAGGACGTCCTCAAGCAGGCCAGGAAGGTGTGTGGCCATTTCAGGCGTTCCTACACGGCCATGGCGCACTTTGCAGATATTCAGCGGCGAAACAACATGCCAGTGAGGCGCTTGATTTGCGACAGCCCGACACGTTGGAATTCAACACTGCTAATGTTCGACCGCCTGCTCCAACAAGAAAAAGCGGTCAACGAGTATTTGTATGACCGGGGTGCTAGGACAGCCTCTGCGGAGCTGGGTATTTTTTTGCCACGCTACTGGACGCTCATGCGCAATGCCTGTAGGCTCATGCGTCCTTTTGAGGAGGTGACAAACCTAGTGAGTCGCACTGAAGGCACCATCAGCGACATCATCCCATATGTTTTTTTCCTGGAGCGTGCCCTGCGAAGAGTGCTGGATCAGGCCGTAGATGAGCGTGAAGAGGAAGAGGAAGAGTTGTGGTCACCATCACCACCACCAGAAACAGCCTTACCATCGATTGCTGGACCTGCGGCAACACTGGAAGAGGAGTGTGAGGAAGAGGAGTCAGAGGAGGAATGTGGCTTTGAGGAGGAGGAACACCAACCACAGCAGGCATCCCAGGGTGCTCGTTGTCACCTATCTGGTACCCGTGGTGTTGTACGTGGCTGGGGGGAAGAACACACCTTCAATGACATCAGTGAGGACGAGGAATTGGACATGAGTAGCTCGGCATCCAACCTTGTGCAAATGGGGTCTTTCATGCTGTCATGCCTGTTGAGAGACCCTCGTATAAAAAGGCTGAAGGAGAACGACCTGTACTGGGTGGCCACGCTACTAGACCCCCGGTATAAGCAGAAAGTCTGTGACATGTTACCCAATTACCGGCAGTCGCAAAGGATGCAGCAGCTACAAAATAAGTTAAAAACTATGCTCTACACAGCGTATAAGGGTGATGTCACAGCACAACGGGAATCCAACAGGGGAAGAGGTGAAAGTAATCCTCCTCCTACCACCACAACCACGCCGGCAAGGACAGGACGCTTTACAGACGTCTTGTTGATGGAGGACATGCGGAGCTTTTTTAGTCCTATGCATCGCCACAGCCCTTCGGGGTCCACCCTCAGAGAACGACTCGACCGACAGGTAGCAGACTACCTTGCCTTAACTGCAGATATCGACACTCTGAGGAGCGATGAACCCCTTGACTACTGGGTGTGCAGGCTTGACCTGTGGCCTGAGCTATCCCAGTTTGCCATTGAACTTCTGGCCTGCCCCGCTTCAAGTGTGCTGTCAGAAAGGACCTTCAGCGCAGCAGGAGGTATTGTCACTGAGAAGAGAAGTCGCCTAGGTCAAAAAAGTCTTGATTACCTCACGTTTATTAAGATGAATGAGGCATGGATCCCGAAGGGACTGACAGTGGGGGATGCATTTGACTAAAAAAGGCCTGGTGATGACTGAGATGCCTTGGCCTAAAAATGGTCCACACGCTGCTGTATATAATCATTCTCTGCATGCCGGATGACTTACGTGACGTCTCCACCACCAACTACGGTTCAAGCAGCAATGTTTTAGTGCACTTTCTGCCTTAAAACCTCAATTTTTCAGGCCGCTGCTACAGCAGCGGCTGCAACAATACCTGCTTTTTCATGCATGTGTACATGCCTAATTTTTCTGGCCTCTGGTGCTACACTGTGGCTGCAAAAAAACAAAAAACAAAAAAAAAGGCACATACATGTGTCAATTCCCCTTCGTGATCGTTACCTTGTCGTGGTGAAGGGGCTTGCGTATCACAATGAAGCGATCACCTCTAGGATTGTGTTGGCACACCCCAGATGATAAGGTCGTTGCTTCATTGTGTACAGACCAAAAGCGATCCGCAGGATAATTTTTCATAAAAAAAAACATTCATTTTCTTTCATTCTTTCTGCGGAGCTGGGTATTTTTTGGCCGCGTTACTGAATGCTCATGAACAATGGCTGTAGGCTCATGCGTCCTTTTGCGGAGATGACAACCCTGGTGGTCAGTCGAACCCAAGGCAACATCATCGACCTCATCCCATATGCGTTTTTTCTGGAGCGTGCCCTGCGAAGAGTACTGGATCAGGCTGTAGATGAGCATGAAGAGGAAGAGTTGTGGTCCTCATCACCACCAGAAGCAGCCTTGTCGTTGTCAATTGCTGGACCTGTGGCAACGCAGAGAGAGGAGTCTGAAGAAGAGAAGTCAGAGGAGGAAGGTGGCTTTGAGGAGGTGGAATACCAGCCACAGCAGGCGTCCCAGGGGGCTTGTTCTCACCTTTCGGGGACCCTTGGTGTTGTATGTGGCTGGGTGGAGGAAGAGACCTTCAATGATGTCAGTGAGGACAAGGAACGGGACATGGCTAGCTTGGTATCCAACCTTGTGCAAATTGGGAGTTTGCGGTTGTGCAAATGGACTGACTGACTGTTAAACGGGGAGTTTGGTCTGTCAGAGTTTGGTCTGTCACTGTGAAGCGGGCGACGGGCGTAACCCTTACACTACTTGACCGATAAAACATCATACCTGATCGTATTCACACACTGGATGTTTTAGTGCTGGTTTACACTGCCGCTACCACTAAAGTAGCGTCGCTTCCAGTGCGACTTTGGCGCGACTTAGCGCGACTTTGGCGCGACCTCATTGCGAGGTGACTTTTTATTTGGCCAATCACAATATCATGTTTTGTGACCGTCACCTAATTTCCTTTTCCTGTTTTTTGTTTTACATATTTCCCCATGTGTGCAGTGTTGTCTGTGTCATAGCTCAACTGATAGGCATGTTTGCCTTGGCATATCATATTTCAGCTTGCCAGAAAGAAAAAAAGACAGCTGGAAAGACACTGCATTAGTTTTCTACTAAAAATCATAAGAAAAATGCTGTTTTTTTTGGGTTGTGGACTACTACAGAGCTGAAACTTGACAGGTACACTTTTTAGACCCCCCAGACACTAAATACAAAAAATGACATGCCTGCCTAAAAAAATGCCCGATAAATGCCTGCAAGAGAAAAAGACAGCCGCAGAGAAGCCGTATTCCTGAAAATATAAGAAAAATGCTGTTTTTTAGGGGTTCTGGACATGCTACAGAGCTGAAACTTGACAGGTACACTTTTGTGACCCCCCAGACACTAAATACAAAAAATGACATGCCTGCCTAAAAAAATGCCCGATAAATGCCTGCAAGAGAAAAAGACAGCCGCAGAGAAGCTGTATTCCTGAAAATATAAGAAAAATGCTGTTTTTTAGGGGTTCTGGACATGCTACAGAGCTGAAACTTGACAGGTACACTTTTGTGACCCCCCAGACACTAAATACAAAAAATGACATGCCTGCCTAAAAAAATGCCCGATAAATGCCTGCAAGAGAAAAAGACAGCCGCAGAGAAGCCGTATTCCTGAAAATATAAGAAAAATGCTGTTTTTTAGGGGTTCTGGACATGCTACAGAGCTGAAACTTGACAGGTACACTTTTGTGACCCCCCAGACACTAAATACAAAAAATGACATGCCTGCCTAAAAAAATGCCCGATAAATGCCTGCAAGAGAAAAAGACAGCCGCAGAGAAGCCGTATTCCTGAAAATATAAGAAAAATGCTGTTTTTTAGGGGTTCTGGACATGCTACAGAGCTGAAACTTGACAGGTACACTTTTGTGACCCCCCAGACACTAAATACAAAAAATGACATGCCTGCCTAAAAAAATGCCCGATAAATGCCTGCAAGAGAAAAAGCCAGCCGCAGAGAAGCCGTATTCCTGAAAATATAAGAAAAATGCTGTTTTTTAGGGGTTCTGGACATGCTACAGAGCTGAAACTTGACAGGTACACTTTTGTGACCCCCCAGACACTAAATACAAAAAATGACATGCCTGCCTAAAAAAATGCCCGCTAAATGCCTGCAAGAGAAAAAGCCAGCCGCAGAGAAGCCATATTCCTGAAAATATAAGAAAAATGCTGTTTTTTAGGGGTTCTGGACATGCTACAGAGCTGAAAATTGACAGGTACACTTTTTAGACCCCCCAGACACTAAATACAAAAAATGACATGCCTGCCTAAAAAAATGCCCGCTAAATGCCTGCAAGAGAAAAAGCCAGCCGCAGAGAAGCCATATTCCTGAAAATATAAGAAAAATGCTGTTTTTTAGGGGTTCTGGACATGCTACAGAGCTGAAACTTCACAGGTACACTTTTTAGACCCCCCAGATGCTAAATCCAAAGAAATTTTTTATTTTTATTTTTTTTTAATTTTTCCAATAATTGGCTCTCTATCAAAAAATTATAATTTTTAAGAACTTTTTTTGCGTGATCCCTCTCCGGCATGCCACAGTCCAGGTGTTAGTCCCCTTGAAACAACTTTTCCATCACTATTGTGGCCAGAAAGAGTCCCTGTGTGTTTTAAAATTCGCCTGCCTATTGAAGTCTATGGCGGTTCGCCGGGTTCGCCGGTTCGCGAACATTTGCCGATGTTCACGTTCGCCGTTCGCGAACCGCGAATTTTAGGTTCGCGACATCACTAATCATATCCCCCCTCAATCGTCTCTTCTCCAGAGAGAATAGGTTCAGTGCTTGTAGTCTTTCCTCATAGCTGATGTCCTCCATTCCCCTAATTATTTTTGTTGCCCTTCTCTGGACTTTCACCAGTTCCAGCACATCCTTCCTGAGGACCGGTGCCCAGAACTGGACAGCATACTCCAGATGTGGCCGGACCAGAGTCTTGTAGAGGGGGAGAATAATCTCTTTATTTCTGGAGTGAATCCCCTTTTTTATACATCCCAGTATTCTGTTGGCTTTGCTTGCGGCGGCTTGGCATTGCATGCCACTGCCAAGCTTGTTGTCTACCAGTACCCCCAAGTCCTTTTCCATCCTAGACTCACCCAGAGGTTCCCCCCTTAGTGAGTAGCTTGCTTTCTGGTTTCTGGCCCCCAAGTGCATTACTTTACTACTTTACTTCTTATTTCTAATTGATGTTGAATCTCTATATTCTGTGTGTTTTTATGTCGTTGTTCTAACTCGTAGATGTCATTTATCAGTCTATCTTTTTTTTCTATACTCTTTTTTCCTGCTGGCCCCTTTAGAGATTAGAATCCCCCTCATATAAGCTTTTTGAGCTTCCCAGAGTATATTTTTTTGGTGTTTCTTCCTTTTCATTTATTTGGAAATATAGTTCTATTTCTTTTCTAATTTCTTCTCCCCATTTCTTGTCTCTTAGTAGTTCCTCATTTAGTCTCCAGATGTTTATTTTAGTCTGTCCCCCTGCTATTTTCAGCTTCATCTTAACTGGGGCCTGATCTGACCATGTCTTAATCCCAATTTTTATCTCTGTCACCGCCTCTATTCCTCTTTGTTCAATCAGTATATAATCAATCCTCAAATTAATCTTATGTACCGAGGAGTAGAACGTATAATCCCGTTCTTTTGGGTGTAACACTCTCCATGTATCCAAGAGTTTGTGTTGAAATAACTTCTTTTTGATCATTTTCAAATGTGAAGTTCTACACCTCCGTACATTCGATGTATTGTCCGCCTCAGGGTCTAAACAAAAATTAAAGTCTCCGGCCATTATCAGCATGGTTAATGGTTTTAAATAAATTTTCCAAAACAATCTGACAAAAGAAAAACCGTCAATCTCGCTTTGCCTTTGCCCCCCCAGGCCACCTCCCCTACAATGGCATACATTTCTACACAATAGTCCACCCGAATATCCTCCACATAGTCAACAGGTGTCCCACAGATGAAATTCTCAGATCAGTCTGTATCTCTTAGAGTTAATAGTTTTGTTTTTACAATTATATTTTATATTCAGAAAACGACCTCCTCAACCATGGCAGCAGTCCACTTTTTCACCAGTTTTAAGCCTGGTTAATAAGTATTTCCCCAAATGAGGTATCTAGAGCAATCTGAGTTCATCAAAATTCATCCAAAACAGAATTCATCTAAATTAATGATCTTTCTCCTGTGTCAGTTCCACTACCCAGCCTCTCCAGTTATAGTAGCGTTTTTCATTCAGAAATTTAGCCAAGTTAGCAATTTTGTTATTGCTTCATTGTCAATGTTTTCTTGTATATGCTTTCTGTGCATCCTTTTTCTAAACTTAACAAAGGGGGGGGGGTATTACCCCTCTCACCTCACCCTCTCACCGACGGGTTGCTGGGGCCACTCCTCCACTTGTCACTGCTTTTCGTCCAGCCAGAGCGATCTTCCATGTGGCTCAGGGAGATCTCCTCCGCCTGAGCTCCCTGCACACCGGGCACACGTGACCTCCCGGCGTCCGCGGTGTCTCTTCCCTCTCAGAGAAAACCACCTTAGAGGTCCTATTCCTCAATCTATTCCCTAAGTCCCTGAAATCATTCTTTAGGATCCTCCACCTTCCTCTTACTTGGTTATTAATGCCCACATGCACCATGACCGCTGGGCCATCCCCAGCCCCGCCCAATAATCTGTCTACCCGATCCGCGATGTGCCGAACTCGAGTGCCCGGTAAACAACATACTGTTCGGCTACCGCAATCGTTTCGACAGATTGCCCTCTCTGTCCTCTTGATTGAGTCCCCCACTACCACAACCTGACTAACCTTTCCTGAGTCTCGGCCCCCCTCCTTCCTGGAGCTGCCACTCCCCTGGCAGCTTGGGGAGGGCGCCTGCTCCAATACTGCCACCCCTGAGCTGATATCCCCATCAACATGCAACTTGGCAAATTTGTTAGGGTGTACCAACTCAGGACTGGCCTCCCTAGCGCTCTTCCCTCTACCCTTCCTAACGGTCACCCAACTGCCTACCTCTGATGCCTGCGTCTCCTCTACTCCTCCCTCCTCAATGCCGGCCCCTGCCAGCGCCTGATGGATAATGTCCAAGCTTCTTTCCAGGTTGTTGATGCTATGCAGTGTTGCCACTTTGTTCTCCAGATCCAGGATCTGGGCTTCCAGAGAAACAAGTCGCACACATCTTGCACAGCAGTATTCGCCCTCAATTGGTTCATCAAGGAACGCATACATGCAGCAAGAAGTGCACTGAGTGGCATCCCCAATCCTGTTGGACATTATTACCCTCTACTCTATGGGGATAATTAGTAACGACCTGCTATTCCTTACCTACTCTACCTCTATCTTCCCTGGTACTAACCCTAAGGTGCTCACTAGTCACTAAGATACTCACCAGTCACTAAGATACTTACCAGTCCTCCCAGGTACTCAGTCGCAGAGCACAGTCAGTCGCGGAGAACAGTCAGTCACAGTCAGTCACAGAGCACAGTCAGTCGCGGTCAGTCACAGTCAGTTGCAGAGCACAGTCAGTCGCAGAGCACGGTCAGTCACAGAGCATGGTCAGTCACAGTGAGTCGCAGAGCACAGTCAGTCACAGAGCACAGTAAGTCGCAGAGCACGGTCAGTCACAGTCAGTCGCAGAGCATGGTCAGTCGCAGAGCACGGTCAGTTGAAGTCAGTCACAGAGCACAGTCAGTCGCAGTCAGTCACAGTCCGTCACAGAGCAGTCAGTCAGTCGCAGAGCACAGTCTGCCGCAGGTCACAGTCAGTCGCAGGTAACGGTCAGTCGCAGAGCACGGTCAATTGCAGAGCACGGTCAGTTGCAGAGCATGATCAGTCGCAGGTCATAGTCAGTCGCAGGTCACGGTCAGTCGCAGAGCATGGTCAGTCGCTGAGCACGGTCAGTCGCAGGTCACAGTCAGACGCTGAGCACGGTCAGTCACAGAGCGCGGTCAGTCACAGTCAGTCGCAGAGCACGGTCAGTCACAGAGCACGGTCAGTTGAAGTCAGTCGCAGAGCACAGTCAGTCGCAGTCAGTCACAGTCAGTCACAGAGCAGTCAGTCGCAGAGCACAGTCTGCCGCAGGTCACAGTCAGTCGCAGGTAACGGTCAGTCGCAGAGCAAGGTCAATTGCAGAGCACGGTCAGTTGCAGAGCATGATCAGTCGCAGGTCATATTCAGTTGCAGGTCACGGTCAGTCGCAGAGCATGGTCAGTCGCTGAGCATGGTCAGTCGCAGGTCATGGTCAGTCGCAGGTCACGGTCAGACACTGAGCACGGTCAGTTGCAGGTCACAGTCAGTCACAGGTCAAAGTCAGTCGCAGGTCAGTCAGTCACAGGTCAGTCACAGGTTCTTCCTAAAAGATTGCATATACACACACACATGACAAGGTGGAGAATTAGTTCCAAGCACAAAGACAAACAATGGGTCACTATAGAAAACGACCTATCCCCCATCCCTCTGACTTCCCTACCACAAATCCCACCAGACTTATGTCATCGATCCTCAGTCTCCCCCATCAGTATTCCTCCCTTCTTTGAGGCCTGGGACTTCATTCCCAAGTAACAGCATTTGTCCTCTTATGGTAATTCAATGACCCTTGTTCTTAGTAGACATGTGCAGAACGGAAACATTTGTTTTGTTTCGTATCGGATAGATTTATTGTTACTAATTTCAATTCGTTTTGGAATTTGTTTAGTTTAGTTTTGGAATTCATTTAGTTTTGTTTCATTTTTGTTAAATTTTGTATTGTTTAATTATTTACAACCACGTAAACACTGGGTCACTATAGAAAACAACCTATCCCCCATCCCTCTGACTTCCCTACCACAAATCCCACCTGACTTATCTCATCGATCCTATGTCTCCCCCATCAGTATTCCTCCCTACTTTGAGGCCTAAGACTTCATTCCCAAGTAACAGAATTTGTTTTCTTATGGTAATTCAATGACCCTTGTTCTTAGTAGACATGTGCAGAACGGAAAAAAATTGTTTTGTTTCGTATCGGATAGATTTATTGTTACTAATTTCAATTCATTTTGGAATTTGTTTAGTTTAGTCTTGGAAATAATTTAGTTTTGTTTCATTTTTGTTAAATTTTGCATTGTTTAATTGTTTTCCAACTACATAATTCCAAATTTTTGGAACTATTTGATTTTGGATCGGTCCAAAAATGATTAACCAATTCAAATTCTGTGTGAAGAATAGCTGGTTCTTAGGCAGCGGGCCGGAAAGTCGGCCGCCGCATTCTTAACAACCAATGACTCATCAGCTGTCAGTTGGCTTCCCCAATGACAGCTGAAATGTAAACAAAACAATGCCACCAATAGAAAATTCTGAGAAAAAAAAAGGTCTGGTATGGATTCACAGGAGAACCCCATGCCAAAATTAAAAAAAAAACCCCCAAAAAAATGGTGCCCGGCAGGCCAGGAAAGGGGGGGGAACGAGAGAGCACCCCCCTTCTGAACCATACTATGCCACATGTCCCCAACATGGGGGGAGCTTTGGGGCAGGGGGGCCCTGCCCCCCACCCCAAATCCCCTTGCCCCAATGTTGATAGGTACAAGAGCCTCTTCTCCAAAACCCTGGTCTGTGCTTTTGGGGGTCTGTGGATGGGGGGCTTATCAGAATCTAGAAGCCCCTTTTAACAAGGGGTCCCCAGATCTGGCTCCCCCCCATGTGAATGAGTATGGGGTTTTTGGACTTTGCCACATACTATTTTGATATATGTATGTCCAATAAACTATACTTTTCATTGAATTGGTAGCCTTTGCAGGTGCATATTCATTTGTAGTTTATAGATGGTAATTTTGGAAGCACCTTCTCTTATGATTTAGGGCAGGGATTCCCATACTACGGCCCTCCGGTTGTTTAGGAACTACAATTCCTATCATGCCTAGTCATGTATGTTAATGTCAGAGTTTTACAATGCCTCATGGGATGTGTAGTTCTGCAACAGCTGCAGGGCCGTAGTTTGGGAATCCCTGTTTTAGGGTATAGGCACTGTTTCATACCACTCCCAGGATTCAAACATATGGTGGTTTTTGATACATAATACCCCTACCCATTCACTAAAAAAGTGTAAAAATGGAATAAAGACAGTTACGTTTTTGACATTGTTGAGATGCATTACTGTTGGTATTAGTATATATCTATGTGATACTAATTACTGTAGATTCTTATTGTGGGTGACCTTAAGGATCCTGCGGAAAGGGAGAGAAATGAAAAATTAGATTATTAAAGATAATATATGAACATGAATTATAATACTTTCTTATATCAGTTGGTAAAATTGGATTTTTTGCTAAGGTATAATTTATATAGTATACAATAGGTTTAGGGGATATATGGCTATACAGTGAGGGGGGGGGGGAGAGATTTGATGTGTGCCTAATGTACCAAGTGTGAACCAGTAAGTTCAAATGGTTATAGAATAGATTTGATTTCTAGATCCTCACTGAGGCCTCCTGGCGACATAGTATCAAATGTGTATATCCAGTAGATCTCCGGAAATGTTCCGCTCGAGGGAGATCTTTGGATATAGATTCTATAACCCAGACTCTGAGTGTTGCAGTAGATTTTGGGTGAAATTACTTGAAATGTCTGGATACACTGAATTTGTCTGTCTCTAGTTCTAACGCCCGCCTGTGTTCTCCAAATCTTTTGCGTAATGTTCTTATGGCGCATCCCACAAAGAGGAGACCACAAGGAGAAGACAGACAGCGGACAACGAATTCCGATGAGCAGGTGTAGAAGTCATTGATTATAAAGGTTCTATTTTTTGTAGTAAATTGTTTGAGCCCGTATTGTACCTGCTTGCAGGTGAGGCATTTTAGTTTTCAACATTGGTACATTCTCTGCATATTGGAGAAGGAGGGCAGGGGATGGTGGTGGTCTTAGTTGATTTAGTTTTGCTAGGGGGGCTATCATACTTTTTATTTTCTGTGCCTTTCTATATGTAATCTTAGGGGCATCTGAGATGGATTCTTTTAGATGGTGGTCTTCGCGAAGTATTCCCCCAATGTCTTCGAAAGATATATTCCATCTTCTTGTATTGGCTGTGGAATTTCGTGATGAACCTAACTGGTTGAGATTGGGTGTTGTTGGGATTTTTATTGATAGGTTCTTTTGTCAGTAAGGTATTTTGGACCAGGGAAGCTAGGTATCCGTTTTCGTCAAATTTGTTTTGTAGTAGGTGTCCTTATGATATGTAGTCCTCTTTGTGCGTACAGTTGTGTCAAAGGCGACATAACAGATTTTTTGGGATATTTGAGATGCACCGGGGATGATGGCAGCTTTGAAAATGAAGAAAGAAGTAGGCGGTTAAGTCTCCCGAGTCTCGGCATTTTATATCCCATATGCATAATTTGATCCTGGACTCGTTCTTGGACACAATACCTTTTTATGTCAGAGAATGGGAGAGAGAGCTAGGTTTAAAATTCTCCCTGCCACAACTAATTAAAATTATGCAATTAACTCATGTCTCATCTATTAGTACTAGGGTTCAGGAGTCCTCCTATAAATTCTTATCACGCTGGTATAGGACCCCCTCCAAACTGGCACAGATGTTCCCCACGGTTGATCCACATTGTTGGCGAGGATGTGGCCAGGTGGGTTCGTTCCTTCATATCTGGTGGGAATGCCCACTTATTCAATCTTATTGGGACTTATCCATGACTGGACACAGAAGCTGGCTGTGGCCCCGTTGGTTGGACCGCACTCCCCTCCAATACCTCTTCCATGATACATGTTCCTCTGTGAAGAGATAAAAGCGGAGTATTATTACGTTTTTGTTGAATGCTGTCTGATTCCCAGACGCTGGAAGCAATCTACAATTCCCAATTTGGGAGAATGGAAACGAAAGGTTAATAGGATTATGGAGGTGGAGAGGAGGGTGTCGGACTCCTGGGGTCAGCAGTCTCCTTTTCAAGAGATCTGGGCGGGCTGGAGGTATCATTCAGAGGAAATTTCTGACCTATAGAGTGGGTGGGGTTAGATTATGGAACTGGAGGTGGCGTGGTTTATATCCTATAACTTGCTCCTCAGGGGTATGAGTATGAGATCATTGTCATGTTGAAATATGAGTTCTGGGAGATTAATATTTGATTGATCGATAGGCATAAAACCCCCCCCCCCCCTTTTTTTTATTGTGTGAATCATGTAATTATGGCGAAGGAAGGTTCTGGGAGAATTCTCCCCTTATTGTTTAATATAAAGAATTAATCACGTAGGAGTGCAAATCAAGATAATATGACGGAGGAGGGAGGGAGATTCCTCCCCTTATGGATTGCTATAATAATAATTATTATTAATGGTTATCACGGGGAGTGTATGAGGTGGGGTTTTTTAAATTTTCTCACAAAATTGGAACAAGAGGTTTTTAGTGTTAGCACCCCTTCCCCCCCCCCTTTTTTTTCCTCACAAAATTGGAACAAGAGGTTTTTAGTGTTGGCACCCCTTCCGCCTTTATTTTCTCTCACAAAATTGGAACAAGAGGTTAATTGGTGTTAGCACCCCTTCCTCCCCTTTTTTTTTTCTTCTTCACAAAATTGGAACAAGAGGTTTTTAGTGTTAGCACCCCTTTCCCCCTTTTTTTTTACCTCACAAAATTGTAATAAGAGGTTTTTAGTGCTAGCACCCCCCCCCCTTTTTTTTCTCTTCTCCTTCTTGGGGCGAGGAATAGGCAAGGTTTTATAGATTTGTATGTATAAATGTAAATCTTTATTTGTTCTTTTTTATGTATTTTGTTTATATGTATTTTGGAAAATTCAATAAAAACATAATAAAAAAAAAGGAAGGAGTACCCCGCAGTTGGCTTGACATCATTTTTGGCAAATATGTTGATTTCTGTGTGGCATAATTCCAAATCAAGAAATGCAAGATGGTTGGGGTCACAGACAGATGTAAAGGATAGGTCAAGAGTAGTGTTGAGCGAACACGGACTGTATTATTCGTGTTCATACCGAATAATTGGATTTTTTTTACCCGAACACGGACACGGACACTTTACTGTATGTTCGGGTAAAAATCCGTGTTCGGTCGTTTTATTTCCGGGTTTTGCATGCTTTGGCGCTCTTTTCATGGCGGGCTTTCAACAGCCAATCAAAAATCGTTTAACTGGTGTGCCTTAAGCCATCCCAGCCATGCCTGCAAATGTCTGAGTAGCTGTGATTGGCCGTCTGAAGCATGTGACCAAGTCTTTATAAGTTCCAGGCAGCCGCAGCGTCTTCATTCTGCTGCTTAGATCAGGGACAGAGCACACATCAACGTGCTGGCTGCTGATTAGGGAAAGACAGGTAGGAAAAAAACATTTGTGTCTGGATAGAATTGAGGGACAGGTCGGAGTGTTTAGGCAGGGCGAGTTGTAGGCATTTTAGGGATAGAGTCTGCTAAATTATAGGGTCAGTGTCTTCTACAAAGTACAATCGATATTGCTGTGTGGGGGGTGGGGTGACTCTGCACTCAATCCTGATCTACGATCTCTTCTCAATCCTGTTAGGGAGAGGCTGCTGCTGCTGAATTTTAGGGAAACTGTGTTCTACAAACTACAATCGATATTGCTGTGTGGTGTGGGATAGGAGATAGGCAGGTGTCAGTGATCCACATCCATTTTTCTGTGTGTGAGCTGCAGTGAACACAATCTTTTTGGGCTGCAGTGAACACAATCTTGTTGGGGTGCAGTGAACAACGTCCTTTTTGGGGTGCAGTGAACAAAATCTTTTTGGGGTGCAGTGAACAAAATCCTTTTTGGGGTGCAGTGAACAACATCCTTTTTGGGGTGCAGTGAACACAATCTTTTTGGGGTGCAGTGAACAAAATCCTTTGTGGGGTGCAGTGAACACAATCTTTGTGGGGTGCAGTGAACACAATCTTTTTGGGGTGCAGTGAACAACATCCTTTTTGGGGTGCAGTGAACACAATCTTTGTGGGGTGCAGTGAACACAATCTTTTTGGGGTGCAGTGAACAAAATCCTTTTTGGGGTGCAGTGAACACAATCTTTGTGGGGTGCAGTGAACACAATCTTTTTGGGGTGGAGTGAACAAAATCCTTTTTGGGGTGCAGTGAACAACATCCTTTTTGGGGTGCAGTGAACAAAATCCTTTTTGGGGTGCAGTGAACACAATCTTTTTGGGGTGCAGTGAACAAAATCCTTTGTGGGGTGCAGTGAACACAATCTTTGTGGGGTGCAGTGAACACAATCTTTGTGGGGTGCAGTGAACAACATCCTTTTTGGGGTGCAGTGAACAAAATCCTTTTTGGGGTGCAGTGAACACAATCTTTTTTGGGGTACAGTGAACAAAATCCTTTGTGGGGTGCAGTGAACACAATCTTTGTGGGGTACAGTGAACAGAATCTTTGTGGGGTGCAGTGAACACAATCTTTGGGGGGTACAGTGAACACAATCTTTTTGGGGTGCAGTGAACAAAATCCTTTGTGGGGTGCAGTGAACACAATCTTTGGGGGGTGCAGTGAACACAATCTTTTTGGGGTGCAGTGAACAAAATCCTTTTTGGGGTGCAGTGAACAACATCCTTTTTGGGGTGCAGTGAACACAATCTTTTTGGGGTGCAGTGAACAAAATCCTTTGTGGGGTGCAGTGAACACAATCTTTGTGGGGTACAGGGAACAGAATCTTTGTAGGGTGCAGTGAACACAATCTTTGGGGGGTACAGTGAACACAATCTTTTTGGGGTGCAGTGAACAAAATCCTTTTAGGGTGCAGTGAACACAATCTTTGTGGGGTGCAGTGAACAAAATCCTTTTTGAGGTGCAGTGAACACAATCTTTGTGGGGTGCAGTGAACACAATCTTTGTGGGGTACAGTGAACACAATCTCATACTTCTGAAGATTTGAGGGTGCTGCCTGTTCCATACTCCTCCTCCTACTGCTCAACCATCCTTTTAGGGGTACAAACAATAGTAATTGGGGCCTAGTGTGGTGGTGTACGTGTGAGATACATACACTTTCTTTTTGATCATATTTTCTATTCCGCTATTCAATTAAAACCTTTGGGGATCAATTAAATTGCGTGATAGTCTGTGTCGGTACGTGTGAGATCCACCTTTCCAAGTTTTTGGGGTTCATCTCATACTTCTGAAGATTTGAGGGTGCTGCCTGTTCCATACTCCTCCTCCTACTGCTCAACCATCCTTTTAGGGGTACAAACAATAGTAATTGGGGCCTAGTGTGGTGGTGTACGTGTGAGATACATACACTTTCTTTTTGATCATATTTTCTATTCCGCAATTCAATTAAATCCTTTGGGGATCAATTAAATTGCGTGATAGTCTGTGTCGGTACGTGTGAGATCCACCTTTCCAAGTTTTTGGGGTTCATCTCATACTTCTGAAGATTTGAGGGTGCTGCCTGTTCCATACTCCTCCTCCTACTGCTCAACCATCCTTTTAGGGGTACAAACAATAGTAATTGGGGCCTAGTGTGGTGGTGTACGTGTGAGATACATACACTTTCTTTTTGATCATATTTTCTATTCCGCTATTCAATTAAAACCTTTGGGGATCAATTAAATAGCGTGATAGTCTGTGTCGGTACGTGTGAGATCCACCTTTCCAAGTTTTTGGGGTTCATCTCATACTTCTGAAGATTTGAGGGTGCTGCCTGTTCCATACTCCTCCTCCTACTCCTCAACCATCCTTTTAGGGGTACAAACAATAGTAATTGGGGCCTAGTGTGGTGGTGTACGTGTGAGATACATACACTTTCTTTTTGATCATATTTTCTATTCCGCTATTCAATTAAAACCTTTGGGGATCAATTAAATTGCGTGATAGTCTGTGTCGGTGCGTGTGAGTTCCACCTTTACAAGTTTTTGGGGTTCATCTCATACTTCTGAAGATTTGAGGGTGCTGCCTGTTCCATACTCCTCCTCCTACTCCTCAACCATCCTTTTAGGGGTACAAACAATAGTAATTGGGGCCTAGTGTGGTGGTGTACGTGTGAGATACATACACTTTCTTTTTGATTATATTTTCTATTCCGCTATTCAATAAAAACCTTTGAGGATCAATTGAATTGCAGGATAGTCTGTGTCGGTACGTGTGAGATCCACCTTTCCAAGTTTTTGAGGTTCATCTCATACTTCTGAAGATTTGAGGGTGCTGTCTGTTCCATACTCCTCCTACTCCTCATCCATCCTTTTAGGGGTAGAAACAATAGTAATTGGGGCCTAGTGTGGTTTTGTACGTGCGAGATACATACACTTTTTTGGATCATATTTCCTATTCCGCTATTCAATAAAAACCTTTCTAGGGCAAGATCTTAAATTACAGAAATATGAGGAGACCGTCAAATAAGGGCCGTGGCCTGGGTCGTGGTGCTGCTGGTAGAGCTCCTGTTGCAAGGAGAGGACGTGGTCGATCTGTGCCAGCTACACGCACAAGTGAAACACCTTCCTCAAGTGTGAGTAGGCGACATAACCTGCATCAGTATTTGGTAGGGCATCATACGCCCCTAGAAGTGATGAGGCCAGAACAAGTGGAGGCGATAGTAGATTGGTTTGCTGCTGACAGTGCCTCCAGTTCCTTTACATTGTCTCCCACCCAGTCTACTGCAGAAAGGTCACAGTTGGCACCTGCAGCCGATGTCCAACCGTCTTTCACCTCACCCCCTTGCAAATCAGGCAAGCAGTATGAGCCCCAGGCCATACAGCAGTCTCTTCTTCTTTTTGATGACTCTGTCAGCAGGGTTTCCCAGGGCCATCCACCTAGCCCTGCCCCAGAAGTGGAAGAGATTGAGTGCAGCGATGCCCAACCACTTATTTCTCAAGATGAGTACATGCAAGGATCATCGCAGCACGTCTCCGATGATGACGAAACGCAGGTGCCAACTGCTGCGGCGTTCAGCATTGTGGAGACCGACAAGGAGGGCAGGGGTGAAGACTGGGTGGAAGATGATGTGGAGGACGATGAGGTCCTCGACCCCACATGGAATGAACATCATGCAGGTGACCTGAGTAGTTTGGAGGAAGAGGCGGTGGTCGCACAGAGCCACCAGCACAGCAGAAGAGGGAGCAGGGTGCAGAAGCGGAGCGGCCGTGCCCTAGACACTACGCCCGCTACTGCCCAACGCAGCAAGGGAACGAGCGCACCAAAGTCAGCTCAAAGGAGTTCTCTAGCGTGGAAGTTCTTTAGAAAATGTGCTGATGACAGGACACGAGTGGTTTGCACCCTGTGCAATCAGAGCTTGAAGCGAGGCATAAACCTTCTCAACCTGAGCACAACCTGCATGATCAGGCATCTAAGTGCAAAGCACGAGCTGCAGTGGAGTACACACCTTCAAAACCAAGAAACGTCTCTGGCTCATCCTGCTTCCTCTTCTGCTGCAGTCTCGGCCACTCCAGCCACATCTGTAGTAATACCGGCACCTGCCACCCCGCAAACAGACGATCTGTCAGCAACACCACCACCTGGGTCACCAACAACCATCTCCACAATGTCCCGTGGAAGCGTTCAGCTTTCCATCTCCCAAACACTTGAGAGGAAGAGGAAGTACCCCCCTACCCACCCGCGATCCCTGGCCCTGAATGCCAGCATTTCAAAATTATTGGCCTTTGAAATGCTGTCATTCCGTCTGGTGGAGACGCACAGATTTAAAAACCTTATGTCGGTGGCTGTCCCACAGTACGTCGTGCCCAGCCGCCACTACTTTTCCAGGCAAGCCATCCCTTCCCTGCACAACCAAGTGGGGGAAAAAATCAGGTGTGCACTGCGCAATGCCATCTGTGCCAAGGTCCACCTAACTACCGATACGTGGACCAGTAAGCACGGTCAGGGGCGTTATATCTCCCTAACGGCACACTGGGTAAATGCAGTGGCGGATGGGCCTGAGGCGGATAGCAATTTGGCGCATGTCCTTCCACCACCGAGGATTGCAGGGCGCTTCAGTTTGCCTCCTGTTCCTAACTCCTCCTACTCCGCTTCCTCATCCTCTACCGCCTCCTCATCCGGACAGCGTAACACCTTCACCACCAACTTCAGCACGGCCAGGGGTAAACGACAGCAGGCAGTTTTACAACTTGCCTGTTTGGGGGACAAACCACACACCACGCAGGAGTTGTGGAGGAGCATGGAACAGCAGACAAATGAGTGGTTGCTGCCAGCGAGCCTCAAGCCCGGCCTGGTGGTGTGCGATAACGGGCGAAATCTCATAGCAGCTCTGGGCCTAGCCGGTTTGACGCACATCCCTTGCCTGGCGCATGTGCTGAATTTGGTGGTGCAGAGGTTCCTTAAAAACTACCCCGATATGTCAGAGCTGCTGCAGAAAGTGCGGGCCGTTTGTGCGCACTTTCGGCGTTCTCACCCTGCTGCTGCTCGCCTGGCAGCGCTGCAGCGTAACTTCGGCCTTCCCGCTCACCGCCTCATATGTGACGTGCCCACAAGGTGAAACTCCACCTTGCACATGCTGGAAAGACTGTGCGAGCAGCAGCAGGCCATAGTGGAGTTTCAGCTGCAGCACGCACGCGTGAGTCGCTCTGCGGAAGAGCACCACTTCACCACCAATAACTGGGCCTCCATGCGAGACCTGTGTGCCTTGTTGCGCTGTTTTGAGTACTCCACCAACATGGCCAGTGGCAATGACGCCGTTCTCAGCGTAACTATCCCACTTCTATGCCTCCTTGAAAAAACAATTCGGGCGATGATGGAAGAGGATGTGGCACAGGATGAGGAGGAGGAGGAGGATGAAGAGGTAACATTTCCAAGGCTTTCAGGGCAGTAATTCGCAAGGGGCTCCGAGGGTGGGTTCCTGCACACACAAACGCCAGGGACACAATTGTCCAGCAGGGCACAGTTCTGGAGGATGAGGAGGATGAGGAGGAGGAGGAGCTGGAGGAGGAGATGGAACCATGTTCACAGCAGGGTGGCACCCAGGCCAGCTCATGGCCATCACTGGTGCGTGGCTGGGGGGATACAGAGGACACGGACGATACACCTCCCACAGAGGACAGCCTTTCGTTGCCTCTGGGCAGCCTGGCACACATGAGCGATTACATGCTGCAGTGTCTCCACAACGACCGCCGAGTTGCCCACATTCTAACTTGTGCTGATTACTGGGCGGCCACGCTGCTGGATCTCCGTTACAAGGACAACGTACCGTCCTTAATTCACTCACTGGAGCGCAATCGCAAGATGCGCGAGTACAAGCGCACGCTGGTAGACGCCATGCTGCTGGTATTCCCATCTGACAGCGGGGCCGCAGTGGAAGCACAAGGCAGAGGAGGAGGAGGAGGAGGAGGTCGCCAACGCAACCAGGGCACCGCCAGCACCTCAGAAGGCAGGGTTAGCATGGCCGAAATGTGGAAAAGCTTTGTCAGCACGCCACAACAAACAGCAGCACCAGCAGCTCAGATGGAACGTCTTAGCAGGAGGCAGCATTTTACCAACATGGTGGAGCAGTATGTGTGCACACGCCTACATGTAGTGAATGAGGGGTCTGCCCCCTTCAACTTCTGGGTCTCCAAACTGGGCACATGGCCTGAGCTTGCCCTTTACGCCTTGGAGGTGCTGGCGTGCCCTGCAGCCAGTGTATTATCTGAACGGGTATTTAGCACGGCTGGGGGCGTTATAACAGACAAGCGCAGCCGCCTGTCCAGAGACAATGTGGACAAGCTCACGTTCATTAAAATGAACCAGGCATGGATCCCACGGGACTTTTCCGTACCTTGTGCAGAATAGCAATGGATACCGACCTTACCCACCCATTGTTCCATTTTTGCTCTTTCTCACTCTTTTGGGGTGTACCCTCATTTAAAATTTGTGAAAAGAAGCAGTGTTGGCTACCTCGTCCTCCTCCTCAGGGCCAGATTAACGTAGGGGCTATTGGAGCTGCAGCTCCAGGCCCCTACCTTTTATATAGGCCCCGGGTTGGCCATATTCACTGTTACCGCTCTTCTGTCACTTGTAAACACAGAAGTCTGGCTTCTATGCTCGCTTCCCCAGGCAGCACCCTCAGAACCTCCCCACAAAGCGGGAAGGCCGGACAAGGAGGGACAGTTGCCGATGCATGGATGTGTTTATGGGCTTCAGAGACAGCATCCCATGTTGAATTAGGCATGCATGGCTGCACCCTTCCTCCTCTGGGTGCATGGCAAGGCACGGCCCTTAAGGCCCTTCAAAATCCTCAGCACCAAGCCCATGATGCTCTTAATCCGGCCCTGCTCCTCCTCCACTGCCGCTTCCACCTACACCGCCCATAGGTGTGCGCAGCCTATTGCATTAAGGTGTGCACCCCAAAGTTGAAATACACATGCATGTGTTTGCCAGCAGGGAGAGTAATGTATCGGGGCCATGTACCTGTAGGCAAAGAGAAATAGAGCAGAGCAGGTCCGAGGGAGATCTTTCCCATCTCCTCACTGGCAATGCTATGTGCCCTAGGTGATTAGGGTGTGCCCAGGCACACCCGGCACACCCTGTGCGCATGCCTATGTCACCGCCACATCCACCACCACCTCAACCTCCCTCCTACTCCATATGGGCCTCGTCCTTCAGAGATGAAGAAGAACATTGTTTTATTTTTCTGTTTTTTTTTGTTGTTTTAAGTTATTTCCCTATCCACATTTGTTTGCAGAGCACTTGCCATGCTCTTAATTACGTTTTGCTGCCATTTGCAGCACTCTAGCCCTTTCCTTTGGTGTTTTAGAGCCATTTTAGTGCCTTAAAGTTCGGGTCCCCATTGACTTCAATGGGGTTCGGTGTCCAGGAAAAGTTCGGTAAAAGTCCGGGACACGGACCCGGACTTTTTTTTAAAGTTCGGCCGAACCCGTCGAACACGGACATCTAGGTGTCCGCTCAACCCTAGTCAAGAGTATTGGAATTGCAGTAGGCACCAAAGTCATCTACCAGTGTGCACAGGCCATCCCAGATGACAAAAATGTCATTGATGTACCTGCCAAAGTACACCAAGTTTCTGGAAAATGGATTGTTGTGCCAAATGGACTAATGTTCTTATAGCCCCATGGTTAAGTTAGCATAGTGGGGGCACAATTTTCCCCCATAGCTGTGCCCTCAATCTGCAGATAGTCATGGTCATCAAAAAGAAAGTAATTGTGATTGAGGCAGAAATGTGTGGCATCAAGTATGAACTGGGCCTGTCGAAGATTGATGAGTGGATCTTGGATGAGGAAGTGTTGTACTGCCCGCAGGCCTACTTTGTCGGTGATAGAGGTATAAAGTGAGTTGACATCCAGGGATACCCATATGTAAGTGGGTTCCCAATTGAACTTCTTCAGGGTGTCTAGAAGATGTATACCATCCTGTATATTTGCTGGTAACTGCTGGGCTGGGCGTTGGAGAAGTGGTACATAGTACATAGAAAAGAAGTTAGTGACGCTCTCCATAGCTACCACGATGGAGCGTCGTCAAGGCTTTTATGGGTCTTGGACAAATGATAGAAGTAGGGAGTGCAGTAGTAATATCTGTAAAGAAAGAAGGCCTCTGTTTTATTGATGATTCCGTAAGCTAAGGCGTGGGTAACCAATGACCTTGCTTTTTTGCTGAATTGGGGTAGAGGATCCTTAGGTAGTTAGTATCTGATAATAGTCTATAGGATTCTTTCAGATATTGATCCTTGTCTTGTACTATGAGTCCTCTGCCCTTATCAGCTGGTTTTATGATGATGTTGGAAATGTTGGAAAGTTTATTGAGATCTGCTTTTTCAGGTGAGGTTAGAATCTATAGGGAGGTGGCTAAGAGTGGGTTTGCTCATGCGTTGGATCTCTGCATAAATGACCTGATAAAAACGTTGTATATATGGGCCTTTGACGTGGGTGGGGTTAAATACAGATTTGTACTGGTGACATCCAAGGTGGCCTGGGTCTTTTTGGCCTCTTTGATGCTGAAATATAATTTGACTGGGAGATTTCTAACAAACTTGTTCAGGTCTACAAAGAGGGTAAAGGGGTTGGGATGGGCTGAGGAGGGGGGGGGGGGGAATTTAGGCCTTTTCTGAGTAGTGACATATCTTCTGTAGATAAGTCGTGGGTGGATAGATTTAATATTTTTACAGTCTCTGTATTTTGCCTTTTTTTGTTATGTCTGTTTCTTCAACCTCTTCTGCCTCTTCTTCTAGTTTTCTTTTTTGGGCAGTTAGGGCAATGGCTAAAAAAAGAAGAATCATCAGAGTGGATGGCAATATGGAGGATGTGGGGTGCGGATTTAGACGTTCGGTTAGGAGTATGGACTCTAATATTAATTGGGAGCAGGATAATAGAGGAGGATGTGGTTAGTGGATCCATGGCAGTAATGGGAGTATGATCAGGAGGATGGGGATCAGTAGGAAGGGGATGTGGTCGATAATTTGTTCTCTGCGGTTTGTGAGGGGCCTCAATGGTTGGTGGTACTGAGCTGGGGTCCAGTAGAGTCTTCATGGTCAAGGCACGTTGACGATTACAACAAATGCAGAGAATATGATTTGAAAAGGAATATACCCCCTCACCCTACCCCATCACCTCTTATGTCCCGTAGACTACCATCTCTCCATCGGACCACACACCAGACAGGGGTCACTAGACTCAAGAAACGCCCAGCTAATACAGCCACCCAACAAAGACCTAGGAACCCACCACCTAAAACCAACACAAATCCCTCGGGGACCAGAGGAAAAACAAAGAAAAGGAAGAATACACAAGATAAGTCTCTGATAAAAATTACGGAACCAACCATGAAGACTCTACTGGACCCCAGTTCTGTACCACCAACCATTGAGGCCCTTCAGAAATCACAGAGAACAAGTTATCTACCACAGCCCCTTCCTGACGATCCTCATCCTCCTGATCATACTCCCAATACTACCATAGATCCACTAACCACACCCTCCCCTATTGTTCAGCCCCCAATCACTAATACCATCCATATTCCTAATCGAACCTCTAAATCCCCACCCCAAATCCTCCATCCTGCCACCCACTCTAATGATTCTTCTTTTTTAGCCATTGCCCTCCTAACTGCCCAAAAAAGAAAACTAGAATAGGCAGAACAGGGGGAAGAAACAGACATAACCTAAATAAAAGGAAAAATAGTGAGACTGTAAAAATATTCAATCTATCCACCCACGACTTATCTACAGAAGATATGACACTACTCAGCAAAGGCCTAAACTTCGCCCCCTCGGCCCGTCCCAACCCCTTTACACTGTTTGTAGACCTGAAGTTTGTTAGAAATCTCACAGTCAAACGATTTTTCAGCATCAAAGAGGCCAAAGAAACCCAGGACATCTTGGATGTCACCAGCATGAACATATCCAGCCTCATAAATGACACCATGGACTCCATAGCCCTGGACCTCTTGAAAGAAATGTACTTAGTGTCAAGGTTCCATGAAACCAGACCACACGGAGATACAGGTAAAATTAGGCAGTTTATTGGAGCAATAAATGCACAGCAAGAGAAAAAAGCAAGATCAGAAAGAGCCAGGGTCAAGTCCAGAAGCGGGTGGTCATCCAAGCCGGGGTCGAGTCCAGAAGTGGGTAGTCATCCAAGCTGGGGTCGAGTCCAGAAGCAGGTAGTCTGCCGATGCCTGGTCGTATGCCCATGCGGGGTCGAGAGCCAGGAGAGTCATCGGCCAAGCCTGGTCAGACACAGGGGAACACAGAGAACAGAAGACTGCTAGCAGTGATGCACCTTGGAGCACAAACTCAAAGGCAAGAACTGCAACCCATCAGGTGATTGATATAGTCAGGTGTGCAGCATCATCACTGTGTAACACCCAAGCAGCATGCAAGTGATGATGCAATCAGAGTTTATAAGAGGCAGCAGTCTGCACATGTCCAAAATGGCTGCCAACAGGAGGGCAAGGTAAGATCTTGACACTTGGATGATGACGACACATATGCTATCCTACTCACGCAACACCTACCCACCTCCCTCCCAGTGCAACATACTCAATTTAATTCCAAATCTGCATTTAACCCCATCCACATCAAGGGTTTTTATCAGGTCACTTATGCAGAGATCAAACGCATGTGCAAACCCACGTCTAGCCAAATCCCTAAATGTCCTAACCTCATCATATAAGAAAAAGCAGCCCTCAAACTTTCCAACAATTCCAACATCATCATAAAACCCACCGATAAGGGCAGAGGAATCATAGTACAAGACAAGGATCTATATCTGAAAGAAGCCTAAAGACTATTATCAGATACTAACACCTATTCACGACTACCTAAGCATCCTCTACCCCAATTCAGCAAAGAAGCAAGGTAATTGGTTACCCACACCTTAGCTGACAGAATCATCAATAAATCAGAGGCCTCCTTTCTTTGCAGAGATTACTAGTGCACGCCTTACTTCTATCATTTGCCCAAGATCCAAAAAGCCTCCTGGACGCCCCATTGTGGTGGCCATTGAGAGCGTCACTAACTTCTTTTCTTTGCACATGGATCACTTTCTCCAACCCCCAGCCCAGCAGTTACCGGCATATATACCGGATGGTATACATCTTTTGACACCCTGAAGAAGTACACTTGGGAACCCACTTACCTATGGGTATTCCTGGATGTCAACTCACTGTATACCTCTATCACCCACAAAGTAGGCCTGCGGGCAGTAAAACACTTCCTCATCCAAGATCCACTCATCAATCTTTAACAGGCCCAGTTCATACTTGATACCACACATTTCTGGCTCAATCACAATTACCTTCTTTTTGATGACCATTAATATCTCCAGAAAAAGGGCACAGCTAGGGGGGAAAATTGTGCCCCCAGCTTTTCTAACTTAACCATGGGGCTATGGGAACATCAGTCAATTTGGCACAACCATTCATTTTCCAGAAACTTGGTGTACTTTGGCAGGTACATCGATGACATTTTTGTCATCTGGGATGGCCTGGGCACACTGGTTGATTATATGTTGCCTACTGCAATTCCAACACTCTTGGCCTATTCTTTACATCTGTCTGTGACCCCAACCATCTTGCATTTTTGGATTTGGAATTATGCCACACAGAATCCAACATATTTGCCAAAAATTATATCAAGCCAACTGCGGGGAAACTCCTTTCTTAATTTTCACAGCTGCCATCCTCCCCGGTGTATCACAAATATACAGAAAAGTCAGTTCGATCACCTTAGACACAACTGTGTGCACAATAAGGACTACATATCACAAGGACACCTACTACAAAATACATTTGACGAAAAAGGATACCTAGCTTTCTTGGTTGAAAATGCCTTCTCTACCTTCCTAACAGAAAAACCTATCAATAAAAATCCCAACAATACCCAATCTCAACCAGTTAGGTTCATCACAAAATCCCACAGCCAATACAAAAATTTGAATTTGGCTATACGGCACACCAGAGAATCTGACGGAGGCTTGGAGACTGTTCCTTAGGGTCTGGTAAACCAGCGTGGAGGTTATAGTTACATAATTAGTGAGGTTGAAAAAAGACATCAGTCCATCCAGTTCAACCTATGATGAGTGTGTGTGTGTCTACTGTTAACCACACATTGCATACCCCTGTATGTTGTGGTCTTTAAGGTGCCCATCTAATAGTTTTTTGAAACTATCAATGCTCCCTGCTGCTACGACTGTTTGCGGAAGAGAATTCCACATCCTTACTGCTCTTACAGTGAAGAACCCCCTGCGTATTTTAAGGTTAAACCGCCTTTCCTCTAGTTTTAGTGAGTGGCCACGCGTCTTATTATATTTCCTTTCTCTGAATAGGTTTTTCCATATCCTAGGGTTTCCAGTACAATATTTGTACATTTATATCATATCCCCCCTCAATCATCTCTTCTCCAGAGAGAATAAGTTCAGTGCTTGTAGTTTTTCCTCATAGCTGATGTCCTCCATTCCCCTAATTATTTTTGTTGCCCTTCTCTGGACTTTCTCCAGTTCCAGCACATCCTTCCCGAGGACCGGTGCCCAGAACTGGACAGCATATTCCAGATGTGGCCGGACCAGAGTCTTGTAGAGTGGAAGAATAATCTATTTATTTCTGGAGTGAATCCCCTTTTTTATACATCCCAGTATTCTGTTGGCTTTGCTTGCAGCGGCTTGGCATTGCATGCCACTGCCAAGCCTGTTGTCTACCAGTACCCCCAGGTCCTTTTCCATCCTAGACTCACCCACAGGTCCCCCCCCCCTCAGTGAGTAGCTTGCTTTCTGGTTTCTGGCACCCAGGTGCATTACTTTACATTTTTCAACATTGAACCTCATCTGCCATGTAGTTGCCCACCCCATAATTTTGTTCAGGTCCGCTTGTAAGGTTTCCACATCCTGCCCAGAAGATATTGGCATGCTTAGTTTAGTATCATCCGCAAATACTGAGATTTTGCTCGATATCCCCTCCTCTAGATCATTTATGAATAAATTAAACAGGATTGGCCCCAGGACAGAACCCTGGGGGACCCCGCTTTTCACACCCGCCCAATCTGAGTACTCCCCATTAATCACCACCCTTTGCAACCTCCCCTGGAGCCAGTTCTCTATCCAGGTACTCACCTTATGGTCCATACCTACCTTCCTTAGTTTGAACAGTAAGCATTTGTGGGGAACCGTGTCAAAGGCCTTTGCGAAGTCCAGGTACACCACATCCACAGGCTTACCTTTATCTAGGTGGCAGCTCACTTCATCATAGAAGGTTAATAGATTGGTTTGGCAAGAACGATTTTTCATGAATCCATGCTGATTACTACTAATAATACCGTTTTCATTACTAAAGTCTTCTATGTGGTCCCTTAACATCCCTTCCAAAATCTTGCAGACTACTGATGTTAGGCTGACCGGCTTATAGTTACCTGGGATATATCTTGGCCCCTTTTTAAATATTGGTACCACTTTGGCTTTTTTCCAATCAGCTGGCACCATACCCGTCTGTAAACTATCCTTAAAGATCAAGAATAATGGTCTGGCAATCACCTGGCTGAGCTCTTTAAGAACCCTCGGGTGCAAGCCATCCGGTCCCGGTGATTTATTTATGTTAAGTTTCTCTAGTTTAGTTCTATGTCTATCTTCTGTTAGCCATGGCGGTATTTCCTGAGGTGTGTTGTTTAGTTTGGCCTTACAAGCTAGGTTAGTGTAGCCCCCCGATTCTTTTGTGAAGACTGAAGAGAAGAAATCATTTAACACTACCGCCTTTTCCCTGTCCTCTGTGGCCAAAACTCCCTTATCGTCTTTTATGGGGCCAATGTGAGGACTAGGGGAATGCTCTAGACCCCCTAAGTAATTTTTATGCGCCTTGCATTTTAACATCTTGTGAGTGCAATATATGTGGGATTTTTACTTTTAATAAATTGATATTCAGACAATATCACACTAGTGGAGCTTTCTCTTTTTATGGTTGACATTGTCGGGCTATTTGAGAGAAGAAAGGCGTTGAATGATGTTGATCTAAAGACGATCATTTTACTAGATTTCCCACTGCACATGATCCCTTACAATGAGAAAGGGGGACAACAATTTTTGGTGAGTTGCCAGCTGATGGGAGTGGTTGTCACATTGGTGGTAGATTCATGGTGACCCAATTATCCTTATTCACGGGACTCTCATTACTTGATACTTCACCATCTATTTCTTCACAAGAACTGTGCAATATTCAGGGATCTGTTGGACTGTTTTCTTTGAAGACTTTTTTTGAGTATTGCTGATATTATAATATTGCAATTTCACTAATAATATTTAGTTTTATGTGATTTCTTAATTTACACATGCACTTATTCAATGCACAGCTTGGTGTTTTTAGTTCAATTTTCTAATAGGGATCACCTAGTTTATTTAGTTCTTTGATTGAAAGCTGCTGCAATACATTTGTATTTACCTATCTTAGTTTTTTGTGCACCTACTAGAAATAGTAGTCACGACATATCATTTTAGCGCTAGAGCTTACATATTTATTTATTTACTATATAAATCATAGCTTTTCACTTAGAAAAAACTCCCATTTTACCAACTGATATAAGAAAATATTATAATTCATGTACATATATTATTTCTAATAATCCAATTCTTCTTAATTTCTCTCTCATTTCGCAGGACCCTTAAGGTCACCCACGCTAACAATCTTATTCTTTTTAATTCTTTTAATTCATACATTTTTTTAATTCATAAGAATATTATGAATTACCATATATTTACTTAGACTTGCTCATATCATTGCACAATGCATTTACATATAGCCGTAGTAGTTACCCTTCTTTTCTTTACCCTGCTATTGCTGTCAGCTGTGTGGTACGAGTTAGGAGGTGAGTGGCGTTGGCCCACTGAGCCTTGTGATCCGCAGACTCCGCCGTCCATACTTAGCCACAGCTATGATGGCCGCCTGGGAGGCCTGAGGAAGGAGCACATATGCTCCGAACGTGCACCATTCTGACCATGCTCACCACTGCCTCTGTGTTCACCTGGTGACACCAGGCTGATCATTTTACCCCGGAGCCCCAGACACCACTGGAACGACCGACAACGTGGATCTCTGTGGACGACAGCCCCCACCTGGACCCTAGAAGACAATGTGGGCTAATGTTTACAAGCCTTTTTACCTCTTCCACCATGTGAGTGAATCTCAATAAATACATGCATTTTTACTTCTTTACTGCACTGCTTGTTTTTCTTTCTATGATCAAAGCAAAACTTTTTGGGACAGATCCTGTCAAAACAATAAAAAAATTAGGGGGATTCCGGAGTCTATCCAAGCACAACTACCTCATTTTGTCCGTGATCTATTCAAAACAGTAGTACCCAACCTTGCGTCAGCAGATCTCATTATTCATAGAGTGCACCGTATCCCAAAGCTGCCATTCCTACCACCAGAGGTACCGAGGGATGTCCTGTTATGCGTACATTTCTTCCAAGTTGAAGAAAAAATACTGGAGGCCTTCCGCCATGTGAATCAACTACCAGTGCAAGCCACTAACCTGCAAGTTTTACAGGACTTTTATCAATTCACCTTGCACCTTCAGCGCAGGCAACACTATCACCAAAACTCTAAGAAAAAACAACAATTTGGTCTATAAGTGGAAGTACCCAGCCAAATACAGCATAACCTATAAAGGCTAATCACATCTAGTCACCTACATAGAAGAAGGCCTGAAACTATTTTCATCATGGGGAATCATCCCTAAAACACAGTCTTTACCTCGACCACCTCCTAGACAGGCACCCAAGCTTGCTCCCGAAGCACGTCAACTTTCTAACTGCAGAGGTTGTCATCCCCTGACATTGGAGTTGTCCATGACATGCGTATTTACTTCTCATGTTTGGGAGTATGTCTTTGGGGTTTTTAATACATTTCAATGGTGTTAAAGGTAATGCACTAGGCATTTGCACCCTCCTCTTTTTCTTTGTTTGTGATGCAACTATCTACAACCTAGCCCTGTTCTCAAAGCAAAATCAGGAGCAAATAGGAGTACCCTCCAGCCTCCACCTCCAACTCTTGCTTCATTATGCGGCAGGAGCTGCATCTGTTGGTTCCTTTGAACGTTTTTTTTTTTTTACCTAAGCTCCAGCATTAATCGGAGACTGGCAGGTCCATTTTCACAAGAGTGCAACATGTTTTGCATTACCAGAATACATGCTTTTGCCGGATGTTTCTGGACACAGTTTGTTCTTCCTTGCTTTCTGTTCTTCACCACACTTTTCCTCAAGACTTACCTGCATCTTCAAGAATGACGACATTGCTCGTCTACTTAACCTACTGCCTACAAGACATTCATCTGCTTCAGCTTCATGTATAGCTCACTGCTCCTGTTCTTTCTCATTACCAGCAATTGCTATCTGATCCAGTATTTCATCAACCCATCACACATCAATCAACTCTCCCCTACTGGGACCTAAGATAATGTCTCTGAATATCCGGGGTCTAAATCACCAACCAAACGTCGTTCACTCTGGAGAGATGCTTTTTCATTCTAAATCTGACCTGATTGACTTACAAGAGACCCATTTTGACAGTAGATCTCCACTTAAATGTTTTCACAAATTTTTTCCTCTAGTCTTTTTGTCCTCCCTCCCAGTGAAAAAGAGGGGAGTGATACTTGCCATAAAAGACTCTGTATCCTTTCTGCTTATAACCTCTGTACTTGATCCGAACGTCAGATATATTATACTTGTTTGCGCTGTTAATAATTGTGTGTACACTGTGGTAAATGTCTATGACCTCAACTCACACCATTTCAGATTTAAGGACAAGCTTTTTGTCAGGATCTCAAAGATGCGACAGGATCATTTGGTATGTGTGGTGACTTTAATCTTGTAGCTGACCCATCCATGAACATCTCTCCTCCCCCAAAAAGGCGTTCTCCTTCCCTAAATGGGCTCATGCACAAGGAGGATGTTCACGATGTATGGAGATGCCTTCATGCGAACAACGGGACTTTACATTCTATTCCACATGGCATAGTTCTTACTCACGCATAGATATGTTCTTAGTTGACAAATAGCTGTTGAGTAAGGTGGTCTCCTCCACGATCACTGATATCTCATGGTCCGACCATACAGCTATCTTTAAAGCGATAGAGGAGAAGGACTTCTTTCCAAATATGTTTGTATGGCGATGTAATAATTCCATACTAGAAAGCCCTGAGAATCGCTTAAAGCTGACTACCCACAATGACCTTCCTGAGACCAATGTATATATTTTGTGAAATGCCCATAAGGCTTACGTCCGAGGCCTCCTCATTTACTTAGGCTCAAGAGCCAAACAGTGATATTCAGCCAAACTGGACACTCTCCTACGTGAGATTCTTGTGCAGGAGAACAAAACTAACTTTCACCATCAGCCGATAACGCAGCTGCTTTGCTGAAATTGAGAGCCAATCTAAGGAGATTGTTGTGTGAATGTCACAATTCTTATCTTAAACATCTGAAATTGCAATTCTACACTCATTTAACTACTTTAGGACCGTAAGGATTTGCGCCCTTCCTGACCAGGCCCTATTTTGCGATTCTACACTGCGTTACTTTAATGGACAATTGCGCGGTTGTGCAAAGCTGTACCCAAATAAAATTGATTTTATTCCCCACAAACAGAACTTTCTTTTGGTGGTATTTGATCACCTGTATGATTTTTATTTTTTGTGCTATAAACAAAAAAAGAGCGACAATTTTGAAAAAAAAAAAAAAACAACATTTTTCACATTCTGCTATATGACATTCTCAAAAAAAAAAAAAAAAAGTGTGTTTACAACAGCTGCCCATCCTTCTCTCTTAGTGGGGAGCGCCAATTGGAGCCGCCTGACCCGTGCTCGTCCCCTAGCTTCCCGTGCGCCCCCGATTTAGGTTTGTGCAGGAGAGCCACCCTGCGTCAGTAAAAAGCCGGCAGGTGGTCAGGAAATGGATAATAAGGTGGGAAAGTTCCTGGTGAGTAGACTGAAAGTCCAGAGAGCTAAAATGAGGATCCCCTATTTCTATCACCCACAATCCAAAGAACGACTTCAACATCTGCAAAACATAGCAGACACATTTGCAGACTAATATGATTCCCTGTAAAATTTTAAAAAATACACTTCTCAACTATCAGAATCTGACATGCAAGCTTTTCTGCAACACCTAAATCTCCCTACTGTGATGGATTCGCAATTAGAACCCCTTAATGCATCAATCACTTCTTTGGAAATATTCAAAAATATTGACTCCTTGCCATTAGGCAAATCCCCCAGTCCCGAGGTCTTATTAATAAATATTATAAAACGTTTAAAGAAGTTCTCTCTCACCATCTACAAACGGTCTACACTAAGGCTTCAGCTACTAATTTTCCTTCCGAAATGCTGGCTGCTCATATGGTCACCCTTCCCAAACCAGGGAGAGAAACTACAACCCCTACAAATTTACACCCAATCTCCTTACTGAACTCAGATATTAAGATCTATGCCATCTTGCTTGAAAAACGCCTTTTAGTTAGCTTACCACATTAAATCAAATCTGACCAGTTTGGCTTTATGAAAGAAGGCAGGCTACAGATGCTACTTGAAGAATAATTGATGTTATTCATCATGCAGAGATGAGTCGACTGCATTCAACCGTGTTCATTGGGACTACGTGTCAGTGGTACTGTCCAAGTTTGGCTTTAGAGGTACTATTTTATCAGAAATCTTATCACTCTACTCTATACCCTCTGCCCATGTGTTCAAATCACAAATACTCTATAGACCATTCCAAATTTCCAATGGTAGATGTCATGGGTGCCCCCTTTCCCCGTTGATATTTAACCTAATGATAGAACCCCTAGCTGAAACTGTCTGCTCCCATCCACAAATCTCTGGGTTCCACTAGAAACAAAACTATCACGATATAAACCTCTTAGCTGATGATATGATCCTTATCAATACCAAAACCCTTATTTCACGCCCCCTCGCCCAGCAAGTGCTTCAATCCTTCAGGGCCATCTCCTATTACAAGGTTAACTGATTTGGATCTAGGCGTTCAATGGGAAATATGCAAACACCTTTGCTTCAAATTCCCCTTCACCTGGGTGAAACATAACATCCCCTAATTAGGTATTCTACTGACAGCCTCTGTGTCCCAGCTGACGGAAACCAACTACAAGCCTCTTATCTCGGACATTCGCCAGGAACTCCAATGTTTTTTTAAAGTAGAATTGTCATGGATAGGAATATTAGCGACATTCAAAATGCAAACCCTTTAGAAAATCCTGTACACGTTTCAAACTCTACCAATACCAGTACCGCCTACGTACCTCTCCATATCGATATCCCAATTGAGATCCTTCCTTTGGAATGGTAAACAGTCACGAGGCACATACCAAAATATTAATAAGCACAGACGGGTAGGGAGTATAGGCCTCCCTGATATTGAGGACTATTTTCAGGCTTCCCAACTTGCCCACCTTAGACATTGGTTACCAAATGACACACAATGGGTGGACACTCAGTCCTCGCTATCTCAAACCACTAGCCTCCACCTTCTCTTATTAGCAGATTCTTGAAGACCCATCAATTTGAACCTACTTCCCCTCACTACATGCACATCAATTATGGCGTGGAGAACATTATTATTTCAGAAACCCCAGGGGCCTAATTTATGTCTTATTGTGTACCCACTAGAGACTCTTCAAATTCTCATTCCCTACTTTTCTCTCAGACAGTGGATAGATGACAGTGTACATTGGGTAGATGAAATATTCCTCAACAAAAGTATTATAGATATAGAGTGTTTGGTCTCGACATATAACACCTAAATCCACTAGCTTCCTCCACATGAGATTATTGAGCTTCTTAAATAAACACCCTCCTCCTAACATAGAGATCCCAATAAATATATGGCAGTTCCTGCAGTGTCCACACTCTACAGAAATGGGGCATCTTTCTATTTTACAGCACTCTACAACATAAGTAAAAAAAAAAATGGGGAACCTCAATCAATCATTTACCACAGAGCAAAGGTCCTCAGCACTGAGATGTACTTCTCATTGCATCCCCCACTGGGAAAAAGTGCAAAAATGATTCACTCACTGGTATCTGACACCCTATTAGCTTTAAAAATTCTCTGCATCCCATTCCCCCCTTTGCTGGAGGGGATGTGGACATATTGGTAATCTTGTCCACATCTTCTAGACATGCAAGAGCCTCACTGGATCACTGGAGTCCTGATCAAACCAATTGCTGCACTGACTAATCTCCATTTGGGTATTGATAGGTCCCATGGTACTTTTAGAACAGTAATACTTCATATCCTCATTGCAGTGAAAACAGTGATAGCAAGGCATTGAACAATAACCTAGCACCCAACCCCTCTGAAGTTCTAGATCTGGTAAATATTCAGGACTCATTTGAGAAAACTTTCTCACATAAGAACACTACATGGGGCACATTTGATAAGCAATTGAAGTTCTGGGTAAAGAGCAATTTTCTATCTTGATGTCTATACCTGAAGTCGATGTTCTATTGTTGTATGATGCACATAATCTTTGTTCATAGGTTCATTTTTTCTGTTAGAAACCTTCTCTTTTGTAAATGTTGAGATGCACAGTCTCTTTATAACAGTTCAGCATGTCACATGTGATGCTATTCTTACTTGTATTTTCAAAGTTTCAATAAAAATAATTATTGTTAACAAAAAAAGAAAAGGGGGGGGGGGTAACGTGGCGACGTAGATGGCGGCATTTTGCTGAGCAGCAGGGAAACCACAGGATGCCTCGCCGCCATAAAGAGCCACCGATGCCTCACCAGCTGGCCAGGTTCTTTCAACATTTAGGCTTGCGGGCTACAGCGAAATGTCGGCAGGTAAGGACCGTGGCAGCAACATAAAGTAGCACCTGTTGCTAGACAGAGCCCAGGCAACCAGCATAATGGCCCCCCAGATAGTGGGGGTTCTTCATGTTGCTCCTCACCATCCACCAGCAGCCCAGTAAAGCCAAAACCCTGCAGGGAGATTCCTCAAAGGCCTCCCCAGGACCCAAGCATGGAGGTGAGGGCTGCACAAGCTTCATAGGCAGTAGCCTCTACATCCAGCATAGACCCCATAGCATCCTTCCAACACCGGGAAACCTGTCTTTGATATCACACTAAAGGAGATGCTCCTGTCCTTGCGGTCCTCTCTGCAATCTGATATGCTGTCTTGTGTCCACCAGTTCAAGGCTGTGTTACAAGAACTGGGAGACAGGGTTGACTGAGTGGAATCATCTATGAGAGAGTACACTTTATCCTTTAATACAATGGTTGATGCCCATGCGGCCCATTCTGAAAAAATCCAATGGCTGAGAGTTAAAGTAGCAGATCTGGAGGACAAGTCTAGGAGAAATACCATTAAAATTAGAGATGTTCTAGAGTCAGTACCTGCTACCCAGTTACAGCATAATGCTCAAGATATTTTTCAGGCACAACTCTCCACTGTCCTCCTATTGGGCCAGACGTGCCAGCCTCTCCACCATTGTGGTTGAATACACCAGCTATGCTTCTGTCTATCGTTCTCCAGGCTACCCTCTGCTGTAATGCCATTGAAATGTATATCCCTTAATGTGAGGGGTTTAAACCATCCCACTAAGTGCTTCTCCCTGTGGAAGGAAGCCTTCAGAGTCAAGGCAGACATTGTCTGTGTCCAGGAGATGCATTTTCCTAGAGAAGCGACCCCAAGTGCACACAAGGACTATCCTAACATCTTCTTGGCCAGTTCTTCGGAACAGAAAAGGGGAGTCCTCATTGCCAATGGCAAATTGGTTTCCTTCCAACTTAAATTTTCACACTTGGATACCAATGGTTGCTTTATTATCTTCACGGATGATATTAACTCCAAGCCGTATTCTCTGTTATCAGTTTATGCCCCTAACTCCCATCAGCTGAGGTTTTTCCACAGGTTCTTCAAGGTCATTTCCCCCTTTAGATATGGACAACTGTTGATGTGTGGAGACTTTAAGCTGACACTTGACCCATCTATGGATTCTACCTCTTCTATTAGGGGCCGATCTCACTGAGAGATCTATTGCATGTGGAAGGAGTCTATGATGTCTGGAGGTGTGAGCATGCTAGCGAGAGGAATTATACGTTCTTCTACTTCAGACATCATATTACAGTACTCCCGAATAGACCTTTTTGTGTCAGACAAGTGGCTTCTCCAGAAAATCTCCTCCTTCTGTATTCAGGATATTACGTGGTCTGATCATCCTGTAATCTCTGTCACGATAGAGGATCAGGAAAGCCATAACAGCTCTTCTTTATAGTGATGCAATGTCAAAATTTTGCAGGATGATGTTGCATCCAGGGCTATTTTTCAGCATTTCCTGGATTTTTTCTCCACAAATGAAAACTCACTTGCAGACCCTTTTGCCATATGGAATGCCCATAAAGTTTTTTCGGGGGCTCAACAAGGTGCCAGGGCAAAGAATAATATAACGCAAAACAAACCAATTTGTTGTCAGAGATCCATAATTTAGAAACATGCAACAAAACTAACCCATTTCACTCTATCCCTGATTCTCTCCTTAAACTTAGAGGGGAGCTCAGGTTGCTTCTCAACGAGCAATATGACAAGCACGCTGCCAGATGCCTTAAGCTCACTTTCTATGCAGGTGCTAACAAATCTGGGAAATACCTGGTGAATAGATTTGAAAGACACTCAAGTGAAGTCTAGGATCTCCCATCTTATTCACCCTACCCTTAAATGAAAAACATCTAACCCACAAGAGATAGCAGATGAGTTTGCAAACTACTATGGACCACTATACAACCTCCGCGATCACCCTAATATCCCACAACCATCCTCTTCTGACATACAAAACTTTTTAGCCACCCTGAATGCCCCAATCTCTGACCTAGAAATTGTCAAAACAATAGCTTCCTTGCCCAAAGACTAATCCCCAGGACTGAACGGTCTTCCTAATGAATAATACAAGATTTATTGCCCCATTCTTGCCCCTCATCTGATTACTGTCTTTACTAAGGTGACACAGAAATCTTCCTTCTCCCTGGAGATGCTGAGTGCAGGTGGTCACACTACTTGTGCAGGTGGTCAAACCTGTTGAGGATCCTGTCACCCCTGCTAATTCGCCCAATATCGTTATTAAACACGGATGTCAAAAGTTATGCAAAGCTTCTGGCTAAGCGTCCGATGCATGTCCTTCCCTCTCTAATTAAAAAGAATCAAATGGGATTTATATCTGGAAGGCAGGCAACAGATGCGACCAGGTGTGTTTTTAACATTATTGATTATGCTGAAAGAACGTGAACACTTTCTGTGTTATTGTCGATTGGTGTGGAGTACACTAGCTCTCTATGTCCCTGGTTTAACAGAAATCTGGCTTCCACAGCCACATATTGTCTACCCCCTTGCTTTGTACTCTACCCCCTCAGCACAAATTAACGCCACTGGTCTGTTATCAACATAATTTGGTATTTCTAAGGGCACCCGACAAGGAAGCACACTATCGCCCTTGATTTTTTAATCTGATGATAGAGCCACTGGCTGAAAAAATCTCACTCAGCTATAACTGGATTCGCGGTCAGAGATTCCACCCACAAAATTAACCTGATTGCAGACTATATCATCCTCTTCTTAAACCAGAATCCTCCCTACCATTCCACCCTACCATTGTCTTTCCAAGTCTTGAACCAATTTAGTCATACTTCGTACTATACAGTAAAATAAATGCTGCTAAACAGTGTTGCTCATCTTACTTTAAAAAAGTAATTAGTTACAGTTACAAATTACTTCTCCCAAAAAGTAATTGAGTTACTAACTCAGTTACCACATTGAAAAAGTAATTAGTTACTCAGCAAAGTAACTGCGACTTTTTTTACTATTCTATAATGCAATTACGTTCTATGAGATCTTTAATAGTGGTGGCGGTGTGGCACACTGTGGGGGTCTAAGTCCTGAGTCCTCCTGACTGTGAGTAACTGTATTTTGTTTTGTTTTTTGGTACCTGCTGCCTGAAATGGTGGTGGCAGTGTGGTGGCGGTGTGGCACACTGGTGGTGGCGGTGTGGCACACTGGTGGTGGTGGTGGCGGTGTGGCACACTGGTGGTGGTGGTGGCTGTGTGGCACACTGGTGGTAGCGGTGTGGTACACTGGTACTGGGACAGTAGAGCAGGGTCCCCATAGATCCCACTTTAGAGCAGACCAGGGTCATCATCAATCCCCCTTTAGAGCAGGGTCCCCATAAATCCCCCTTTAGAGCAGGGTCCCCCAAAGATCCCCTTTAGAGCAGGCCATGCTCCCCATAGATCCCCCTTTAGGGAGAGGTCCCCATAGATCCCCGTTTAGAGCAGGGTCTCCATAGATCTATGGGGACCCTTCTCTAAAGGGGGATTTATGAGGACCCTTTTCTAAGGGTGGATCTATGGTGACCCTTTTCTAAAGGGGGATCTACGGGGACCCTGCTCTAAAGGGGGATTTATGAGGACCCTGCTCTAAAGGGGGATATATGAGGAACCCTTTATAAGGGGGATCTATGGGAACCCTTCTCTAAAGGGGGATCTATGGGGACCCTGCTCTAAAGGGGGATCTATGGGGACCCTGCTCTAAAGGGGGATCTATGAGGACCCTGCTCTAAAGGGGGATTTATGAGGACCCTGCTCTAAAGTGGGATCTATAGGGCCCCAGGGCCTGTTCTAAAGGGGATCTAGGGGGGCCGAGTTCTAAAGGGGATCTATAAGGGACCCTGCTCTAAAGGGGGATCGATGGCACAGATCCCTCTTTAGAACAGGGTCGCCATAGATCCATCTTTAGAGCAGGCCAGCGTCCCCAAAGCTCCCGCTTTAGAGCAGGCCAGGCAGGGTCCCCCATATATCCCACTTTAGAGCAGGCAAGGCAGGGTCCCCCATATATACCACTTTAGAGCAGGCCAGGCAGGGTCCCCCATATATCCCACTTTAGAGCAGGCCAGGCAGGGTCCCCCATATATACCACTTTAGAGCAGGCCAGGCAGGGTCCCCCATATATACCACTTTAGAGCAGGCCAGGCAGGGTCCCCCATATATTCACACACAGTGCAGAACGAATGAAGATTTGACTTACATCTCTCATGAGAAGCTGGGACCTGGGCGGGCTGGACACACTGTGCAATGCTGACGGCGGCGGGCATGGCAGGCACCTTGAAAGTTGTTTCCTTTCTTCCTTCAGAGCGGAGGACTCAGAGCCTGGGGGGCAGGGCAACCAATGCGCAAGGTGCAACTTGAGCAGTAGTGCACCTGATTGGCTAGGATACCGGCCATAGGGAATCTCACTATTTTATAATATTCTCCAAGATAAAACCAACTTTTGCAAAACCAGCGCTATGCTTAAATGGAAAATGGAACTTTACACGGTCTACTCCTTTTGCAAATGGCAAACTGCCTTCGGATCAATTTCCCAGGCCAGCCATTGTACCAGCCATGTGGAATTGATGCTAAAGATTACCAACAGGTGAAGGCTCGGTAACCCTGATAAGGTAACAGGAGGTATAAGAGCCTGGAGTGCCTTGCAGTTCTGGTGATGGCGGTTGCAGATAAGAGGTCTGTGCGCATCTGGATGCAATGTAAACAGGAAGGTATGAACGCACTCCAGTGGATAGAGGATAAAATGCATCTCTTTATTGCTGGTATAAATCGGACATAACACGACAGATGAGACACAAACAGTTTCACAATTCAAGATCGCTTAATCATAACGGACCTTGGATGCAAGCTGGATCGTGACACAGGGCAGCAGGTGCAACAGGTTGGAAGACAGTCAGCAGGCACTTTTCAGGTCACGGGCAGCAAGCATTCGGCAGGCCGCCAGGTGGTGGGCAGAAGGTACTTGGCAGGCTGCTTGGGTAAGGAAGGCCTCCACAGCCTGGACACAGAGCAGAGTCAGGCAAGTTGGGTCAGTAACTAGCAGGCACGTCAGGTATAGTGCATGCAGGCAGAAGATTAGTCAGGTTGAGGCAGGAGTGAGCAATGGTAAGTAGATAGGCAGAAGGATCAGGCAGGGACGTGGTCAAAGAACAAACCAGGGATCGGTGCAGGCAGAGTTCAAGTGTGGTAAGATGAATAGCAGAACAGCAACAGGAGATCAAGCACAGGAACAGGTAGCAGAACGTTGTAGACCATAAGGCAAGGCCCTAGGTGCTTAAATAGCCACTTGGCACCAATCTAAGTGAGTGCATGCCAACGTGCACACGCATTCACATTTGCACAAGTGCAGCTCTAGCAAATAGCAATTTGCCATTCCTGCATATTTATGCTTTTTAAGAGAATACAATCAGCGCAAACAGAATAAAAATAATAAAATCCTAAACTATGCAAGCTGAACACTAAAGATAAATCACTATTATCCAGACATGGGAGTAAGTCACACATGTGCAAGTCCCAAGCAAGTCTCCAGTCTTAACCTTCAAGTCTCAAGCAAGTCCCAAGTTACTGTGGCAAAAAGCAAGCAAGTCAAGTCAAGTCCCTGCTAGAAGTCAAGCAAGTCAAGTCAAGTCATTTATTTTGGTCAAGTCACAAATCAAGTCAAAATACTGATCTACCCCAATTTTCACCTTTAAATCAGTTAAAAGTCAGTGGTCAGGAAAGGTTTGTTTTATTTTCAACATTAACAAAACTGCTTAGTGCTTTTTTCTTGGCATATTAAAGAAACACTTTGAATGCCCAAACAGCTCAAAATCCTTCATGTTTCAAAACCACTAAAAACATGTTAGGTATTTCCATTGTTAAACAGCCAGTGTCCTAATAATCAGAACACACTGAGGTGTTTTAAGTGACTGTGGTGTCAGAAACATAACAGACACATTCATTTTGCTTTAACACATCTTGAGAAAATGCAAATATTTAATAACTTAAAAAAGTAAAGTCATTTCGAGTCATATGTCTCAAGTCAAAGTCAAGTTTCAAGTCATGAATACCAAGTCAAAGTCAAGTTGAGTCTTTTATTGATTTTAGTCAAGCAAGTCTCAAGTCCTCAAACTGGTGACTTAAGTCTGACTCAAGCCAAGTCATGTGACTCGAGTCTCCCACCTCTGGTTTTTATGGACTTGACATTAGTTAATTTGGTGATATGCGAGTCTCTTTTCGGCCTAGTAGCGGGAATGTTAATGGGAGCCTTAGCGGATATAGAGGACGTGAGCCTAATCTCTTATCCTTTGGGGTTATTACTTTTGTTTTTGGTATATGTTCTCTTATTACAAGAGTAGGATGCTCTGTGCTGCTGTAACTTGGCTCCCCAAATCATCACTGACTGTGGAAACTTCACACTGGACCTCATGCAACTTGGATTCTGTGCCTCTTTACTCTTCCTCCATACTCTGGGACCTTGATTTCCAAATGAAATGCAAATTGTTCCACAGTCAGTAATGATTCGGGGAGCCATGACATCTGCTAATGTTGGTCCACTGTGTTTAATCAACTCCAAAGTCAGCCTTCTACCAGGAAATTCTAGATCAATTCATGCTTCCCTCTGCTGAACAGCTTTATGGAGATGCTGATTTCATTTTCCAGCAGGACCTGGCACCTGCCCACACAGCCAAAAGTACCAATACCTGGTTTAATGATCATGGTATTACTGTGCTTAATTGGCAAGAAAACTCGTCTGACCTAAATCTGTGGGGTATTGTCAGGAGGAAGATGAGACACCAGACCCAACAATCCATACAAGCTAAGGGCCACTATCAAAGCAACCTGGGCTTTCATAACACCTCAGCAGGGCTACAGGTTGATCGACTCCATGCCACGCTGCATTGATGCAGTAATTCATGCAAAAGGAGCCCCCACAAAGTATTGAGTGCATACTATACTATACATGGACATAGTTTTCAGTAAGCCAACATTTCTGTATTTAAAATCCTTTTTTTTTTATTGGTCTTATATAATACTCAAATTTTCTGAGATACTGAATTTGGGTTTTTTACTAGCTTTAAGCCATAATCATCAAAATTTAAAATGTAAACTTTCATTTGGTTTTTAAATTCACAAATTCCAACAATATTAATTACAGTTATTATGTTGATGCTTATCACATTGCATAGGTCTAAATTCAACAAACAATTAAGAACATATAGAAAAATTACAAGGATACAGAGTAATAGCCATAAATTGATAACCTTTAGCCGCTTTACGCTGAGTGGGAGCTAACTCTAAGCAGAGCTTGGTTACCAAGGACTTAAAATTACCAGGGAAAAGGCAGGGAATCCATATGACATTTACATTTGGGGAGTGTGACAGGAAGTCAGGTAAATCTGGGGATGTAGTCACAGAGAGGAGACACATTCCCACCTGGTTTGGAAAGTTCACCAATTACTATAGGGTGTCGCCTGCCAAAGGCAGCAGGAAGGTGTAAAGAAGTTGAAAGGCCTTCAGCGGTTCGGAATGAGGAAATGAAGGCCTCTATAATTTGTCCAGAGGAAGTCTATGGATTGCTGCCTCCTGTCGCCGTGTGGGCTGGGAGAGGAGGACAGACAGATGTGTGCCTCCCGACGCTGAGGAAGCCTGGGAGAAGGACTGCTGCCTCCTGTCGCCGTGTGGGCTGGGAGAGGAGGACAGACAGACGTGTGCCCCCTGAAAGCTGTGTGAGCATGGGGAAGACCTCCTAAAGCGATGTGAAGCTGAGGAGGGTAACAAGGGTGAAGACTACTTGAAGTGAGGTCTTGGATCGTTTCTAGGTGAAAAGAAACCAATGGACATTTCCTGTGTGAAGGGGAAATTAACCAGTTGTGAAGACTTCTCAAAGGTGAGAAAACAAACTATTTCTATGTGGAAGAAATAAAGGAATGTTTGCCATGTGAAGAGTGTGAAGAGTAAAGGGACCTATTAAATGAACATGTGCTGTGTGAAGAGATAAAACATGGACTGTTGAGTATCCGCTGTAGGATAAGAAAGTCTGCCCAACAGTAGGTTGGGGACAGACTCTTAGGTAGGTTCCAGTGTGAGAAGGTAGCCGCCCACAGAGGCAAGGATTTATTTTGTCTTTTATTTTATTTTGCTGGTTTTGATGCTCGCAGTCTGGTGAAGAAAAAATGCATTAATAAACCAAACTGTTGTTTGCAACCAATTCTCAGCTATCTTCTTGTGAAAACGCACCCCCCAAGGGGTCATCCACGCCCGCCACCGAGCTAATCCCTTACATATGGTGGAGGTATGCAGTGGGCAGAAGCAGAGATCCCTGCAAAGAAGTGCATATGTTTGATGAACTTTGTCTGGTGCATGAGATTGCACAATCTATGTGTGCAGGAGAGAAGATCCTGAAAGAGAGAGAAAAACGTGTTTTAAAGGGACAGTGGTCTCAAAATTTTTTGCTGGACTGTGAAAAATTTGTTTGTGGAGTTATTGAAGATGGGGCGATCGAAACGCCTGAAAAATGCAAAGATAGATGAAATGAGAGACCGGATTCTATGGATGGAGGGGATGTTACCGTCTGAACGAGCCCCATCCATGCCTAAAGAGAGTCTACTAAAGAGGAAGGTTGTTGTCCCTAGCAACACTGATGAAACTGCTATGGAGACGCAGTGTGCTCAGATGAAAAGTAAACTCAAAATGGGGGAGATGCTGAAACAGCGGAGCTTTGCAGCTCAACAAAAGGCTCACCAAGAGAGCATGGCAGGCTGGAAACAGAGACGCCAGCAGCCAATGGAGGCCATCGGTTTGGAGGAAACCGAGTATGTGTGCAGGGCTGAGTTGGATGCCTTGCAATGGAAAATGGAAGAAAAGGAACGAGCCCTGGAGTTGCTTAGGATGGAGCATAGAAACGTGCAGGCTCAGGTGTTCCAGTGGGAAGAATCCACTGCTCTTCTTTTGTCCGAGTTGCACAAACGCAGAGAGACTATAATGGAGAAAGATACCATCCTTATGGAAAAGGAAATTGAAATTCAGACTTTGCAGAAGCAAAGTATGTGTGAAATGTTGGAGTTGCGTAATCAGCTGGAAAAAAGTCTTCAGTCTTTGGAAGCTACCAAAATAGACCTGCAGGGGGCGCAGGAACAGAATGTCGCTCTGAAAACGACATTGTCTCTCAGCGACAAGGAGAAAAGTGAAAGAGAGGCTAAATTACTGAGTACTGTGTATGAGCTCACTACTTTGAGCAATGTGGTAGATGAATTGCGTGCGGACTGTGAAAGTTGGAAAGATGAAGCCCAACGTGTCCAGCAGCAGTTAAAGGAGAAAGAAGCCTGTGTGGCAGAATTACAGTCTCATTCCCAGAAACTAGCCAATGAGGTGAAGGCTCTTCTGCAGGGAAAAGGAGATTCTGAACACAAGAGAAAAAAAGTAGAGGCACAGCTGCAGGAATCGCAAGTCAAGATGTCAGAAGGTGACCGAGTGTGTGCTAAGCTGTCAGAGAAGGCAAACCGACTGCAGGTTGAGCTGGTTAATGTTACAAATCAACTTTCTCAAGCAGACAGAAAATCTAGAGAAATTGCGGAAGATTTTTCTATCTTGGAATCGCAGCTGCAAGACACGCAGGAACTCTTACAGGAAGAGAGGTGTCAAAGGCTGAGTTTTAGCACAAAGCTCAAACAAATGGAAGATGTGAAAAATGGCTTCCTGGAACAATTAAAAGAGGAGGAGGAAGCAAAGAAAAACCTATCAGAGCAAGTCACAACATTGCAAGCTCAGATAGCGGATATAAAAAAACGCATGGAAGAAAGTGTTGGTTCATTAGAGTGTGTTGAAGATGTGAAAAAGAAGTTTGATCAGATGCTTGGTTAGGAGAAGACTGTATCTGCAAAATATGCAGAAGAACGCGACCGTGCAAAAACGGAGGCGAGTGATAACGAGAGCAAAGCCCTGTTCTTGGCTCGCTCCTTGGAGGAAGCTCTAGAGTGTAAGGTTGAACTAGAAAGAGTTAACCAACAGCTGTGTACAGAAATGGAAGATTTGGTCAGCTCCAAGGATGATGTTGTGAAAAGCGTTCAGGAGCTAGAAAAGTCTAAGCGAGCCTTAGAACAGCAAGTAGAAGAGATGAAGATTCTGTTGCAGGAACTGGAAGAGGAATTACAGGCAACAGAGGATCTGTCCCAAAGAGGGGATAGTGTGCCTGATGCAGTTTTTAAAAGGATCGGTGTTTTGGGGTCTGTCCTGAGTGAGCCTCAGAAATGTGATCACATGTGGCTTGAATCACCCCTTTGGAATAAACCGTTTCTTCAAAAACTTCAAGCATTGGAAAATGTATCATTAGAACTTCAGCAAACAAAGGAGCTGTGTGAGAAATGTGATGATTTCTCAGTTCAGGCTGAAAACCTAGTGGAGAAAACAAAAGCAGAGAAAACTAAAGCAAGTGATATAAATCTGGGAGAAAAAAGCAAACGCCACCTAGTGGAGAAAACTAAGGCTGTTGATGAAAACGTGAAGCAAATGAATTTCAAGTGCCTTTCAGGGAATATTTCCAAAATGGAACTGGTGAAAGACAGGTGGCAGAAGTTTGATCGTGATCTTGAGATACATTCCATGTGGAATTCAGATAGAGAAAAGGAACTAGGTGACCTTGAGCAGTCAAATAGTTCAGCAGAAAGTGCATTGAAGAAACCTGTAAAATAATGTGTTGCAGTTCCATGCTTCTTCACTGATGCAGAGAGGAGGTCTATAATGGATACCACCCAGATCGCTGGGTTCAACTGTGTTGTTGCCTTTGACCCATATGTTGGTGGAAGGAAAGTTGATGATGTCTCTGGAAAAATGAACAGGGGTCACTTTGAAGAAATGTGTGACAGCCTGTTGTGGCAAATGGAAGGCCCTCTGCACAGCATCTTAGAGCAAACTAAGCTCAAGAAACAAAGAGTCAATGATTGTGTACTACAGCTGTATGGAGAGGCAACTCAAGTCACAGAGGGACGTCAAGAGTCCCTACTTGGAACAAAGCTTAGTGAAGCAGAGGTTCTCAAAGTTTTGTGGAAAACATTTATGGATTGCAGAGAGAGGCGGCTCAAGAATGTTGAAGACATTAAGACTAGCCCAATTGAGTTGCCTATGGATCACGGTCCTCCATCGCGGATAGGACAAACTTGTATGCAAGAGAAACTTGAGAAGAAGCGAAATGATGCCAAAAATGCAGTGGAAGAATGTGTATATGAGATGAGAGACAAACTGTGTGACATTTATGAGAAATCTGTCAATGAAGATGACAGAAACAGTTTCATCAGGAAGCTTGAGGATACTAGGAGGCTTATCAGCGAGAGTCAAGAGAAGTGCCTGACACATACGTGCCTGGAAATCTGTGTCCCAACCCTAGGGTTGAAACAAGAGGGGGGGGGGGGGGTATGTGACAGGAAGTCAGGTAAATCTGGGGATGTAGTCACAGAGAGGAGACACATTCCCACCTGGTTTGGAAAGTTCACCAATTACTATAGGGTGTCGCCTGCCAAAGGCAGCAGGAAGGTGTAAAGAAGTTGAAAGGCCTTCAGCGGTTCGGAATGAGGAAATGAAGGCCTCTATAATTTGTCCAGAGGAAGTCTATGGATTGCTGCCTCCTGTCGCCGTGTGGGCTGGGAGAGGAGGACAGACAGATGTGTGCCTCCCGACGCTGAGGAAGCCTGGGAGAAGGACTGCTGCCTCCTGTCGCCGTGTGGGCTGGGAGAGGAGGACAGACAGACGTGTGCCCCCTGAAAGCTGTGTGAGCATGGGGAAGACCTCCTAAAGCGATGTGAAGCTGAGGAGGGTAACAAGGGTGAAGACTACTTGAAGTGAGGTCTTGGATCGTTTCTAGGTGAAAAGAAACCAATGGACATTTCCTGTGTGAAGGGGAAATTAACCAGTTGTGAAGACTTCTCAAAGGTGAGAAAACAAACTATTTCTATGTGGAAGAAATAAAGGAATGTTTGCCATGTGAAGAGTGTGAAGAGTAAAGGGACCTATTAAATGAACATGTGCTGTGTGAAGAGATAAAACATGGACTGTTGAGTATCCGCTGTAGGATAAGAAAGTCTGCCCAACAGTAGGTTGGGGACAGACTCTTAGGTAGGTTCCAGTGTGAGAAGGTAGCCGCCCACAGAGGCAAGGATTTATTTTGTCTTTTATTTTATTTTGCTGGTTTTGACGCTCGCAGTCTGGTGAAGAAAAAATGCATTAATAAACCAAACTGTTGTTTGCAACCAATTCTCGGCTATCTTCTTGTGAAAACGCACCCCCCAAGGGGTCATCCATGCCCGCCACCGAGCTAATCCCTTACAGGAGGTTCATATATCACAGTTCTTTAAGGAATTAGAAGCTCGTAATCATCAAAATTAAAAGAAAGAAAAGAGATATATCACTCTCTGTGTAATGCATCTAGATAAAATATATGAGTTTCACTTTTTGAATTAAGTTACTGAAATAAATCAAGTTTTTAATGATATTCAAATTTTTTGAGATGCATCTGTACATTGCAAGGATTTTAGCAAACATTGTTGCAGATTCCTAAGTGTTTCTGCTCTGAAGAAAAAGCTGTGCAACTTTGTCTTTTGGGTATTGATTCTGGATTGGAGTGACTAATTAACTTTAATCATCTGGTGTACTTTAATGGTTCTGATGAGAAAAGTTGCAGTCTTAGGTTCCCTTTAGAGGTGAATAACCCTTTGAGAGTTTCTCACCAAAATGACTTTTTTTGTTGATGGGGATGCCTAAAATGACATCTCTGGGACATTCTGTACACCATTGATGTGCAGAACATCTCCAGGTTGCTGGGCTGCAGATTGAAAAGGAACTGTTTTTGTTTTATTACATAAGGACTTGAGTAGCAATTGTATACGATATTTATATATATTTTTGTTCATTTGATATTTTCTTTCCAAGAAAAAGGAGTTACCCTTTAAGCTCTGAGTGAAGTTCCTGGGTGCCCATTGGAGGGTATCCCTGGTTGCATGTGAGCTGCCTAACCAGAGCCAGTGAGCTTTTGAAAAGATTGTTGTTCTTCTCTTTACTATTCTGTATAAATCATTTTTGAAGTCCCAATGCCTCTTGTAGTTATGCCCTTGAACCTTTGTGTTAATGCAATTGATAGATGAATGCCCCGTACACATGTTCAGATAATCAGACAACAAAACTCGCTTTTGACCTGATCGCACGATAATCTGATCGTTAGTACACAGCTTTCGACAGCCGATCATGACAGTTGGTCCAACAAAATCCGAAGGGACAAACAGGAAAACTTCTGTCGTACGACAGCCGTGTGAACGACAATCGTTTGATCAGTACACTATGCGTCCACTAAAAATTGATCGACAAAGACCACGCATGCTCAGAAACACTAAAATAGCTCCTAAAAAGCCTGGCTGCCATTGTCTTTGTTTTGCACCATCTGATACATAGCTAAGCAACCAGGAAGCTTTTCCAGAATCGTACGACAAAAATCATACGGTTTGTACGCATTGTTGAATTCGATGTTAGTATCATGCAACAAAATGCGAATGATAAGTCGTCCGATTATCTGAACGTGTGTACGGGGCATAAGTCATATATGTGATTTTTGATTTTGCCTTTAGTTACAATTTAACTACTTTTTCTTCATTCAGGAGGATTCAAAAAAATCCTTCACAAATACTGCTTTCTTTATCCTAAATGAGTTTATAGGAAAGATTACCTACATAGAAAATAATTCTAAACTGGAAACCAACTGTTTCTGCTGTTTGATCCATCCAGGCTGTATTATCTCCAGGGAGTCTCTCTGCACTGATTACTTTTTAAATCCTTCTAAATTAATACTGCAATTATTAACATTTACGGATCATAAAAATATCCTGTTTTCAGCCTAAACAGTTATGATTTCCTGTGAATCATTAGCTTATAATAAAAACTAAACTGGGTCAATTAAATTATCTATATAAGCATACACAAAAGTAGGTGCAACAAATCCAGCTTTGCTCTATATTTTAACTCACCTTTCCCATATATTTTAGCTTTATTTTTCACTCATACAGTCATTGCTTGGCTAACTGTCATGTGTGCAAATATGTGACCACTGATAGAGTACTTTGTTAACATGAGTCACATTTGAACCACTAAGCAAAATATATTAATTTTGCTTTTTGTTTTATATGTTCACTAAACAATAATTTCCAGTTTGTTCCATAACACAGTGCAAAGAGCAATGATCAGGTAATGCAGTAATCCATGGCAACCAATCCAAAATCATCTTTCACTTACAGTATCTGAGTGAATTCTAATTGATTTGCAGTGGTTACTACAATGGCCATGTTGAACTTTCAGTCACCAGTATGAGAGAGTGAGAGCGATAACACCAAATTTAGCACACCTGCTCCCCATTCACACCAGAGACCTTGAAACACTAACGAGTCCATGAGGGAAAATGGCTAATTAAGCCCAATTTGGACATTTTCACTTAGGGGTGTACTCACTTTTGTTGCCAGGGGTTTAGACATTAATGGCTGTATGTTGAGTTATTTTGAGGGGACAGCAAATTTACACTGTTATACAAGCTGTACATTCACTACTTTACATTGTAGCAAAGTGACATTTCTTCAGTGTTGTCACATGAAAAGATATAATAAAATATTTACAAAAATGTGAGGGGTGTACTCACTTTTGTGAGATACTGTATATACACTATGACTTGTGCCACTATTCTTAAAGTGGAACTTTACTGCATCTGAGCACTAAAAACCAAAAACACAATCAAAATTTTCTGTTTCAATCATTTTTATTAATGGTTTTGAGAAGAGCAAAGAGTAAAATATCGCTTGGCAGAGTAGGTAACAATACTCGTATGCTCTGTACATGTAACATGGGCAACAATATGGTTATTTTTCATGTCCTCTCTGATGGCGTGCAGCTGCTCTATGATTTCTAGCATAGCTTTCACGTGGTCACACATTTGCTGGCCTTCTTCTAGTCTTATCTTACACAGCTTTCTTAGCAGAAGCAGCTTGCTGTTTAGGCTTAAAAGCTCATGCAGTTTTTGTAATGAAGACCCCATACCTTTGGTCATTTTTTCTGCTCTTATGTGGATAAGCTGGTCATCTTCCAGTATCAAGTTCATAGTTTATTTTGCCTCTCTCTCTTTCCTGTCCCATTCCTCCATCTCTCAGTTTGTGGGTCTGTCTGTATTCAGAACTTACCACAAGTTGTTGTTGCTGAGAAGCATTCCTAGCTTGAACGTCCACAGCCGGTAATTGGCATTATTCAGCTTTGAGATTTTAAACTTCACATCTGAACTGCTTGCCATCTTTTAGCAGCTTGTATACAGTACTCACTGACTTGTAGTATTCTCTCCAATGCCTGGGCCCATAACCTGCTGGCTGAGTATTGAAATGTGCAATGGAAGCTTGTTGAATGCAGAGAATAACTTTACTTAGATTGCAATGCATGTCTTTACATCATGGAAACAGGAACTGAGAGAAGCACTTCCTCTCATATACAATAGAGCTACAATACAATTGTGATTCACATGTACATTACATTATAATACTACAGCACCACCTGCTGCATAGATAGGTATAATGCATAAAGTATATAGTCACAGTATATAAGCAACTTTACTGTTGTTCTTCCAACAATCGGGCACTCGGCAGGAATGCCCGTTATCCCCTAGCCATTTAAACCCTAGGAATAGCGATACGCTAAATGTGCTTTATTCACAGATGACCTTCTGCTGTTCATCACCTCCCCCAAAACTACTCTGCCAAATCTATTGTCTCTCCTGCAACGTTTTGGGAAAATGTCATGCCTCCTAGTTAACCATGATAAATTGTGCTGAATGTCAATTTGTCAACTTCAACATTACAGAGTATCCAGACTCAATATCCTTTCCAGTGGTAGCAGACATCCATATTTGGGAATCTGACTCATCCCCAACTTTCCTCTCTCTATAAAGCCAGCTACCTGACTTTGTTCGCTAAGCTATTGGAGGATGTAACACCATAGTCTGATGTGAACTTTTCATGGATGGGCAGAATTGCCTTTGAGAAAATGACCATCCTACTTAGGTTACTATTTTTTTTTTGCCTTGAACTTTGCCTATCCAGGTCCCTGTTAACACCATGCGGCAGTTTCAATCAAAAATGATCCATTTTATCTGGGGTAGCACAGGCCACAATGTATGCTCCTAAAGATATGGGCAGAATAGGCGTGCCTGACTTTAGGAAATATTACCTGGCAGCACAGATTACCCAACTATGCCAACTCCACAGCTGACATTATCGACCAGATTGGGTTTAATAGAAGGCCAGGAATGTTCCCCACTGGCAATGGACCTCATCCTTTGGATCCCCTGAAACATTGCAAAGCCATACTGAGCCCTATGCTCTCCCACTGCATGTGTAGGATATGAGCTGCAGGAGATGGCCTCTGCGTTCTGCAGATATTCCAGTGCCTCCCCTTTTTTGCTACCCTACCAGGCAATTATTTTGACCATAGAGGTATAAGTCCCTCCTCACATTTTCCCAGAAAGCTTGGAGATGCCCCCCACAGAGAGCTTCCACTTACAACAAATGTATCACTTTCTTAAATCTCTACAGAAGGACAGCTCTGACCATATTCAAAAACAGGTGCATGCGAGATGTTGCTCCGCAGGGACTCTATGATATAGTATACAAATTGTTTATCGATCCTACTGCTAAATTATCCTACCAGGTAGTGTGGGAAAGGGATCTGGCCATAGCCCCTGAGGTGGAGGGCTGGCATAAATGGAGCTTACAAACTCATAAAGGTATCCTTCATGTTACCTTGATTGAAGCAGGCTATAAAGTTCATGCTAGATGGTATCTAGTGTGCAAGCATCTGTCAAAAATGTATCCGGGTTTCTCAGCCTCCTGCTTTAGGGGTTGTGGCCAGATAGGCTCACCAATGCATGTGTGTGGTGGACGTGTCCTTATGGTTCATTGCTTTCGGATGAGGGTCCATTCATTTATTTTCTCAGTCAAGAGGGTTAATATCACTAAAGATGCATGTATCGCCCTACTAAATAAGCTCATTGAAAATGTCCCATGACACATCCAGGCCCTTATTTACTTTATGTTCCTAGCGGCCAAAATTGTTATTGCGACAGCGTGGAAAAGCCCTTTTATAGACATAACATTAATGAAACTTAAACTCACATGGATCATGTTGAATAAAAAAAATCATGAGTGTCCTACAAGATACACAATCCATCTTCGACAAAATATGGTCCCCCTAGCTTGCTTATTCACAGGTCCCGGATGTACGGAACTGAGTTTACAGGTGGTCGACGGGGGATCCCCGGACGTATTCACATGTTTTTCCTTCTACTTCTCTTACCTTTTCATTCATTCCCCTGATTCTTGCCAGCCTTACCATCTTTTCTCTTTTCTTAACTTAGTCACTTATGTTTACATTTGGGGGAATGGGTTATGTTTTTTGGCAATAGGAAATACTTTAGAAAGGATAAACTACAGGACAGCGATTACGCTTTAGTGAGGTCTCGACCTCAAGGTCCTTACATTTTTTCATATTTCATATTTCTATTAACTAGTCATCTGATTGGCTACCTCCCAGTGTTCACAGTGTTATTGATTCCTCATATTCAGTTTATAAAAATTTGCAAAAAACAATGGAAGACAGCGCTCACAAAATAGTGTAAAAATATTACCCCATAAAATATGATTATATATGATGTATGAAATAATTTGTTCACTACAAACCAAGAGTGCTAAAATAGCATAAAATAATACGTATGATTACTAAATAAATTTGACACCAATTGTGCTCATAAATAGTATAAACAATACGTACAAAGGTGACTGTGCACAACGTGAATGGAACATTAACTACTTGCCGACCGCCACACGACTATTTACTGCGGCGGTCAGCCGCTCCTGGGCAAACCGACGTAGGGCTACGTCGCTCGCCCAGGAGCCTTTAGGGGGCAAGCGCGCGCCGCCAAAGGCGCGCTCCTGCCCCACGCTCGTTCGCAGTGATCCCCGCGCGTTTGACCGACGGCTCCGATATCCGCCGGTCACTTCTCCCTGAAGTAAGTGCAGAGACTATACGGATCCTGCTATGTAGGATCGTATGTCTCTGTGGCTACATCACAAGCCACGCCCCCCCACAGTTAAAATCACGCCCCTAGGGATACATTTAAACCACTGATCACCAATAAATTTAACCCCTTCCCTGCCAGTGTCATTTTTACAGTAACAGTGCATATGTATAGCACTGATTACTGTAGTAATGTCACTGGTACTCCCAAAAGTGTCAAAAATGTCAGTCAGGGGTCCGACCCGTTCCGCCGCAATGTCGCAAAAAAAAAATGTCGCAAAAAAAAAATTGGCACTTCGTGACTTTAACTGATAATTGCTCGGTCATGCAATGCTGTACCTAAACAAAATTTACGTCCTTTTTTCCCCACAAACAGAGCTTTCTTTTGGTGGTATTTGATCGCCTCTGCGCTTTTTATTTTTTGCGATATTAATAAAAAAAGAGCGAAAATTTTGCAAAAAAATTACATTTTCAACTTTGTCTTTTAAAAAATATCCAATATACTCAATTTATGTCATTTTTTTTTTTTGCCAAAATATATTTAGCTACATGTCTTTGACAAAAAAAATCAATGAGCGTATTTTTATTGGTTTGCGCAAAAGTTATAGCGTCTACAAACTATGGTGTAAATAGTGAAATTTACGCAGCTTTAATTTCTGACTGCCTATCTCATTTCATGAAGTGCTAAAATGGCGGGGCAGTACAAAACCCCCCCAAACTACCACTTTTTGGAAAGTAGACATCCTAAGGAATGTCCTGACAGGCATGTTGAGCTCATTGAATATTTCATTTTTTGTCACAGGTGTTTGAAAAATGACTTAAAAAAATTTTTTTTTTTTTTTTACACAAAGTTGTCATTGAAATGATATATTGCTCACACATGCCATAGGTATATGTGTAATTACACCCCAAAATATATTCTGCTGCTTCTCCTGAGTACAGGGATACCACATATGTGGGACTTTTTGGGAGCCTAGCTGTGTAGGGGTCCCCAAAAACAAATCACCACCATCAGAATTTCAAAGGGCGTACATTTTTCATTGCATTTTCTCACTACCTCTAACGGTTTAGGAGGCCCTGAAATGTCAAGATACCACAAAACCCCCCCAAATGACCCCATTTTGGAAAGTAGACACCCCAAGCTGTTTGCTGAGAGGCATGGTGAGTCCATGGAATATTTTATATTTTGCCACAAGTTTTGGGAAAATTACAATTTTTTTTAAATTTTTTTTTAAATTTTTTTTTTTTACACAACGTTGTCACTAAAAGATAAATTTCTCACACATGACATGGGTATATGTGGAATGACACCCCAAAATACATTCTGCTGCTTCTCCTGAGTATGGGGATACCCCATGTGTGAGACTTTTTGGGAGCCTAGCTGTGTACAGGACCCCAAAAGCCAATCAACACTCTCAGGTTTTCTAATGGCGTAAATTGTTCATGTCATCTCTGCACTACCTGTCACAGTTTCGGAGGCCCTAAAATTCCAAGATAGCACAAAACACCCCCAAATGACCCCATTTTGGAAAGTAGTCACCCCAAGCTATTTGCTGAGAAGCATGGTGAATCCATGGAATATTTTATATTTTGCCACAAGTTCCGGGAAATATATATATATATATATATATATATATATATTTTTTTTTTCACAAAGTTGTCAGTAAATGATATATTGCTTACACATGCCATGGGTATATGTGAAATGACACCCCAAAATACATTCTGCTGCTTCTCCTGAGTACAGGGATACCCCATGTGTGAGACGTTTTTGCAGTCTAGCCGAGTACAGGTCCCCGAAAACCAGTCCCCGCTTTCAGGCTTTCCAAGGGCGTAAATTGTTGATTTCACTCCTGACTACCTATCACAGTTTCGGAGGCCCTAAAATTCCAAGATAGCACAAAACCCCCCCAAATGACCCCATTTTGGAAAGTAGACACCCCAAGCTATTTGCTGAGAGGCATGGTGAGTCCATGGAATATTTTATATTTTGCCACAAGTTCCGGGAAATATATATATATATATATATATATATATTTTTTTTACACAAAGTTGTCAGTAAATGATATATTGCTCACACATGCCATGGGTATATGTGAACTGACACCCCAAAATACATTCTGCTGCTTCTCCTGAGTACAGGGATACCCCATGTGTGAGACTTTTTTGCAGTCTAGCCGAGTACAGGACCCCGAAAACCAGTCCCCACTTTCAGGCTTTCCAAGGGCGTAAATTGTTGATTTCACTCCTGACTACCTATCACAGTTTTGGAGGCCATGAAATGCCAAGACAGCACAACCCCCCCCCCCCCCAAATGACCCCTTTTCGGAAAGTAGACACCCTGAGCTATTTGTAGAGAGGCATGTTGAGTATTTTGCAGATCTCACTTTTTGTCACAAAGCTTTGGAAATTGATAAAAGAGGAAAAAAAATGCATTTTCCTGTTTTTTCTTCATTTTCCAAAAAAAATGAGAGCTGCAAAATACTCACCATGCCTCTCAGCAAATAGATTGGAGTGTCTACTTTGCAAAATGGGGTAATTTGGGGGGGTTTTGTGCCATCTTGGCTTTTTATGGACTTCAAAAGTGTGATAGGTAGTAAGGAGTGAGATCAACAATTTATGCCCTTGGAAAGCCAAAAGGTGCGCATTGGTTTTCCGGGTCCTGTACGCGGCTAGACTGGCAAAAAGTCTCACACATGGGGTATCATTGTACTCAGGAGAAGCAGCAGAATGTATTTTAGGGTGTCATTTCACATATACCCATGGCATGTGTGAGCAATATATCATTTATTGACAACTTTGTGTAAAAAAAAAATAAAAAAATAAAAAAAAATGTTTTTCCCGAAACTTGTGGCAAAATATAAACTATTCCATGGACTCACCATGCTTCTCAGCCAGTAGCTTGGAGTGTCTACTTTGCAAAATGGGGTCATTTGGGGGGGTTTTGTGCTATCTTGAAATTTCAGGGCCTCTGAAACTGTGACAGGTAGTCAGGGGTAAAATCAGCAATTTACGCCATTAGAAAACCTGAAGATGTGGACTGGTTGTCGGGGTCGCGTACACAGCTAGGCTCCCAAAAAGTCTCACACATGTGGTATCCCTGTACTCAGGAGAAGCAAAAGAATGTATTTTGGGGTGTCATTTCACATATTCCCATGGCATGCATGAGCAATATATCATTTAGTGACAACTTTCTGTAAAAAAACAACAAAAAAAAAAAAAATAATAATTTTCCCGAAACTTGTGGCAAAATATAAAATACTCCATGGACTCACCATGCCTCTCAGAAAAAAGCTTTGGGTGTCTACTTTTCAAAAAGGGGTAATTTTGGGGGTGTTTGAACTGTCCCGGCATTTTATGCTCAATCTTAGCCACACATCCCCCACTCTTCTAACCACTTGAAAACCAAGCCTTTTCTGTGCCTTTTTGTTTACATGAAAAAATATTTTTTTTTTACTAGAAAATTACTTTGAACCCCCAAACATTATATATTTTTTTAAAGCAGAGGCCCTATAGAATAAAATGGTGGATGTTGCAAATTTTTTTGTCACACGGTATTTGCGCACAGATTTTCCAAACGCAATGTTTGCGAAAAAAATAATTTTTTAAATTTATTGCACAAATACACTATATAATTCCAATTTTTTTGGTAAAATTTAAAAGATGATCTTATGCCGAGTTCATAGACACCTAACATGACATGCTTTAAAAATTGCGCATGCCTGCGCAGCGGCAAAAACATACGTACATTTTTAAAAACCTTTAAAAGTCTCTACAGGTTACCACTTTAGACTTACAGAGGAGGTCTACTGCAAGAATTACTGCACTCGATCTGGCGATTGCGGCGATACCTCACATGCATGCTGCAATTGCGGTTTACATATGACACTAGACCACCGCTTGCGTGCGCCATTGCGCGCAAGCATCGGGGGAAAGGGGGGGCTCAATTTTTTTTTTTTCTTTTGCTTTTTTATGTTATTTTGACACCTTTCCTTTAATTTTTTTTTTTTTAAATCATTTTTATTGTTATCACAGTGAATTTAAATATCCCCTATGATAGCAATCTGTGGTGACAGGTACTCTTTTTTAAAAAAATTGGGGTCTTTTAGACTCTAGATCTCTCCTCTGACCTTAACGCATCTGACCACACCAAAATTGGTGTGATAAAATACTTTCCCAATTTCCCAATGGCCCTGCTTATTTCTGGCGAAACAGAAGTCATGGAATGCTCGTAGCCTCCGGCATCTTAGGCCATAGAGATGATTGGAGCCATTCTCATCTCCAATTACCTCTATGGTTAGACAATTGAACCACCGGCTGCACTCTCGGGTTAACCGGTGGGACAGGAGAGCCCCAGAAAAACCACGGAAGGCTGCGGAAGGCGGCGGTGGGGGGGGGGGAGGCCCCTCCCACTGCATGTAAAAGCAGTCTAGCGGCCAATCACCTGCTAGGATTGCTTTTACATGTAAGCCGACTGCTGGCTGTAAAAAACGATACCAAGATGATGCCTAAATCTGCAGGCATCATCCTTGTATAACCACTCAAAGTCCAGCAACGTACCAGTACATTGCTGGTCCTTGTTTGGCATATAGGTTTTTTTTTTTTCATGCAGCCTGTGGGCTGAACGGAAAAAAAGACAACCTATCAGAAATCAGCACAGGAATAATGCGTAGTATTACTCATCATTAACCGCCCAAACAACCACCCACTGAATTTAATGATGGGTATACACGACACTATCCACGTATACCAAAATAGGATTTTAACTGCAGTGCTGAAATCAGAAAATCACCACAGCTGCTATCAGCAAAGGTATCCATATATGCTGAGCGCAAACGCTGTTTGTGTCAGAATATATAAAATCAATGCGTGGTAGCCGACGAGTACCTACAAGAGAAACAGGTCACAAAAGAATGAAAAAACAAACAAAGGACATTAAAAAAAAAGTACAGTAGGAAGAGTAGGACATATAAAATGACTGACACAACAAAAGTTTTTGGATCCTCATCATTAACCGCCCAAACAACCACCCACTGAACTTAATGATGGGTATACACGGCACTATCCACGTATACCAAAATAGGATTTTAACTGCAGTGCTGAAATCAGAAAATCACCACAGCTGCTATCAGCAAAGGTATCCATATATGCTGAGCACAAACACTGTTTGTGTCAGAATATATAAAATCAATGCGTGGTAGCCGACGAGTACCTGCAAGAGAAACAGGTCACAAAAGAATGAAAAAACAAACAAAGGACATTGAAAAAAGTAGAGTAGGAAGGAGTAGAAGGACATATAAAATTACTGACACAACAACAGTTTTTGGATCCTTTTATTTTTCTTTCTAACTGTTTCTTGATGTCTTGATTTGGGACTGCGATCTTCCAGCTTGGGTCTCTCAAAATGTCGATGGACATCCAACATCCTTCGAGACCCTGTGTTTGTGTGCCCTACACTGTGTCGTGCTGTACCCTACGCTAATACTCCACTAGTGTATGGTAGCGCTCAAAACATTCCCCGATGCAGAGACCAGGTTGGTCAGGACATTTGGGACAATAATAACGGGTGTCACGCCTACATCCGCGCCTGCTACAGACACGACATCTTTTTTGGGGGTATCTTTGGGTAGGGGTACTCGGGAGGACATAAGAAAAATGCCTCTCATGCAGCCGGCTCACTGCATCTGGAAGGGGAAGTTGGGCAGGCATGCCTCCTGGGTACAGGTAGGCAAGGATGATCTCTTCCTGGAATTCCCGGAAAGATCCAGTTCGTCCTGACGCCCTGTATAGGACAAAGGCGCTCAGCATAGCCAATTGGTAAAGGTAAACAGACACTTTTTTGTACCAGCGTCTGGCTTTACGGGCAACTAAATACGGCGCCAAAAGCTGGTCGTTAAGGTCCACCCCTCCCATGTTAAGGTTATATTCGTGGACACAGAGGGGTTTCTCCACAACGCCAGTTGCCGTAGTGATTTGGATCGTCGTGTCTGCGTGAAGGGAGGACAGAACATAAACATCCCATGTATCCTTCCACTTCACCGCAAGCAATTTGTCAGTTTTCAAGCAGGCTCTCGCCCCCCGACTAAGACGGTAATTTACAAGCCGTTGGGGGAAGCCCCGGGGATTAGGTCGCACGGTGCCACATGCGCCAATTTGTAAATTGAGAAGAAGGTGACTAAATAGTGGCACGCTTGTATAAAAGTTGTCCACGTACAAATGGTACCCCTTTCCGGATAAGGGTGACACCAAGTCCCAAACAATCTTACCGCTGCTCCCTATGTAGTCTGGGCAGTTCGGAGGCTCCACACAGCTATCTTTTCCCTCATAGACCCGGAAACTAACTGTATAGCCTGTGGCCCTGTCACAGAGCTTGTGTCACAATAGATCTGTAAAGATCTTCCGTGAAGAACAGCTCATAAAAGTTCAGGGGTGTAAAACCAGCTGTCTCCACGTGGATTCCAGGTTGGGCGGTGAATGGGGGAAGTACTGGCGCTGTAGAATCAGTGGGTTGCCAATTGGGATATGCCAGCGCATCAGGGAGGGCACTATGGGCTCTACAGGCCTGTCTACGAATACGCGGTGGCTGCGGGCCACTACTTGTGCTAGCCACCGCACCAGCTTCAACTGCACTTAGGGGACTCGCCACGTCACCAGGTGTTACTGCAGTGCTGGTTGTACTAGGTCCAGGGTGTACACCAATATGACACCAATACAAAATAAAGTAAAAACAGTATATTATGTGTGTATTAGTGCTAATGTGACAGAGGGTGTAGGGGTTAACGGGATGTGATCAGGGGGGGATCAGGGGGTTAAATCTTTATTGGAAGGGGCTGGCGGGTATCCTAAGGATAAACGGTGGCAAGCACTAAACCTGGTCACAAGTCACACTTATACGGGTATATAGAAAATGCTATATACTGTATACAGTGTGCGTTGTGGCAGGGGGTGTAGGGGTGATCAGGGGGGGGATCAGGGGGTTAAATCTTTATTGGGCAGGTGGCGGGGACCCTAAACCTTCTTGGGACACAAACTTAGTCGCCTGCGCTAATTCTGATCACAATGACACTAATACAAAAATACAAAAACACTGTATATTACGTTTGTATTAGTGCTGATGTGACAGAGGGTGTAGGGGTTAACTAGCGGTGATCAGGGGGGGGGGGCAGGGGGGATCAGGGGCTTAAATCTTTATTAGGGGGGGTGGCGGGTAATTCAAGTGGAAAAAGGGGGGTCGCAAGCGCTACACCTGACCACAAATCACACTTATACGGATATATAGCAAAATGCTATATACTGTATATGGTGTGTGTTATGGCAGGGGGTGTAGGGGTGATCAGGGGGGGGTCAGGGGGTTAAATCTTTATTGGGCGGGTGGCGGGGACCCTAAACCTTCTTGGGACAGAAACTTAGTCGCCTGCGCTAATTCTGATCACAATGACACTAATACAAAAATACAAAAACACTGTATATTACGTTTGTATTAGTGCTGATGTGACAGAGGGTGTAGGGGTTAACTAGCGGTGATCAGGGGGGGGGTCAGGGGGGATCAGGGGCTCAAATCTTTATTAGGGGGGGGTGGCGGGTAATTCAAGTGGAAAAGGGGGGGTCGCAAGTGCTACACCTGTTCACAAATCACACTTATACAGGTATATAGGTAACTGCTATATGCTGTATATAGTGTGTGTTGTGTCAGGTGCTGTAGGGGTTAATCGGGGGGGCGATTGGGGGGTAAATGTGCCTATCTAGCTGTGTGTGACTGTGTTTGGTGCAGTACTTACAGTTAGAAGTGCTCTCCTCTCGAGATGAATCCAAAAAGGATCATGGGAGAGGAGGGCACGTCTTTTCTGAGTCTGTGTTTACATTTCACAGACTCAGAACAAGATCTGATTGGGCAGGACCGATCTACAGGTCCAGGCCAAAAATCATTGGCCTGGACCTGATGACTGATGATTTCGGTTCTGAACCCAATCGAGCCATCGGTGTCGGCGGGCACGCGCGGGAGCGCGCACAGGACCGGCGGCAAGTAGCGACGTAGACCTACGTCACTCTGCCTGGCCGGGGCTGACTGCCGCAGTAAATATACTGTGCGCAGTCGGCAAGTGGTTAAAGAAAAAAAACAATAAAAATGACATAAATCTTTCCGTAGTTAGTAAACGCAATAACTTTTGCGCAAACCAATCCAAAAACATGTAGCAAAAAACTAATTGGCCTAAAATGTTAAACAATTTTGATTTTTACATTTTTTTGAGAATTTCATATAAAAAAAGTGAAAAATATTGTTATTTTTTCAAAATTTCAAAATTGTCGCTCTTTTTTTGTTTATAGCGCAAAAAATAAAAATCGCACAGGTGATCAAATACCACAAAATGAAAGCTCTGTTTGTGGGAAAAAAAGGATGTCAATTTCATTTGGGTACAGCATCTCACGACCGCGCAATTGCCTGTTAAAATCATGCAGTGCCGAATTGCAAAATAGGGCCTGGTCTTTGAGCAGCCAAATCCTCCGGGTCTTAAGTGGTTAAATACTTTGTGCAGATAACAATAGTCCTTTGTGCAAACAACAATATTCAGTAGCAGTGGCGGCTGGTGCTCAAAATTTTTTGGGGGGGGGGGGGGGCGCAAAAAGAAAAATGTAATAGGTATTGCTTTGCGGCAAAAAACGCAGTAAAAAAATTGCATGACTTTGAGGTCATGGTGCAGGCATGGCACAGGTGATGATATAGGCATGGCATATGTGATGGTATAGGCATGGCACAGGTGATGGCATAGGCATGGCACAGGTGATGGCACAGGTGATGGCATAGGCATGGCACAGGTGATGGCATAGGCATGGCACAGGTGATGGCACAGGTGATGGCATAGGCATGGCACAGGTGATGGCATAGGCATTGCACAGGTGATGGCATAGGCATGGCACAGGTGATGGCACAGGCATGGCACAGGTGAGGGCACAGGTCGGCTTCAATCACTTACCTTCTGATGGCGGCGGGATGGCGGGATTCCGGGAACCGAGACGAGCAGCGACGTGGACGTTCTCCTCTTCAGTCTTCTGTCTTCCAGTCCGGGCGGCAGGAAGGAGATCGGGCGGTGACGGTGCATGACTGACGCACGCACCGGCACCGCCCCCATTGCGAGTCAGCGATGTCCTGGATGATGATTGGTCCAGGCTGGAGACTGGACCAATCACAGCCAGGATATCACGAAGGTGGGGGTGGCTCAGCGCTTTTTCCTGCGCCCAGGTTACGCCCCCAGAAGGCAGCCAATCGGCGCCTCTTCTGGGTCGTAACCCCCCCCCCCCCATAGCCACCAGGCCCAGCGCATAGGCCTGCGAACACGATTTTTTTTTTTTACAAAACTTTATTTGTTCTTTTTGTCATTTTTTTCTATTTTTTTTTTCTCTTTTATAGGGGGGGCGGCGCTCTGGCGCCCCCTATGCACGGGCCGCCACTGTTCAGTAGCAAGTCTATAAAGTGAATCGTACTTTCAAAGTGTCAATAATTCTGAAATAATCCAAAAGGTGCCTTTGTGCTTATTAAACAAGTTTAGGCTCCAGTGGGAATTTGATACGTGAATATCCTCCACCGTATATGCAGCCCACTTAGCAGATGACCCCTTGGGGTCTAGCGTAGGTAAGTGGTCCCAGTAGGCAACTTTCAGAGGTCCCTCTATATGGCACAGTACATCAGGGGGTCTTCCTCTGGATCAAGTAATCTCCTACACACCAGTACTGCTGTACTAAGTCTCCTCATTGCCTGCAACAATCAGTGTGGAAAGAACTGAAAACTGCTGTTCACAAACGCTCTCCATCCAACCTCACTGAGCTCGAGCTGTTTTGCAAGGAGGAATGGGCAAAAATTTCAGTTTCTCGATGTGCAAAACTGATAGAGACATGCCCCAAGCGGGGGGCTGAATAATTTTGCACGCCCAATTTTTCAGTTTTTTTATTTGTTAAAAAAGTTTGAAATATCCAATAAATTTTGTTCCACTTCATGATTGTGTCCCACTTGTTGTTGATTCTTTACAAAAAATTACAGTTTTATATCTTTATGTTTGAAGCCTGAAATGTGGCAAAAGGTTGCAAAGTTCAAGGGGGCCGAATACTTTCGCAAGGCACTGTATATACTGCACTATCCTATATATCCTGCAATAGCTGATATATGTATATATACTGCACTATCAGATATATCCTGCAATAGATGATATATGTATATATACTGCACTATCTGATATATCCTGCAACAGCTGATATATGTACAGTATCTCACAAAAGTGAGTACACCCCTCACATTTTTGTAAATATTTTATTATATCTTTTCATGTGACAACACTGAAGAAATGACACTTTGTAAAGTAGTGAGTGTACAGCTTGCATAACAGTGAAAACTTTTAGATTGTAAGCTCTAACGAGCAGGGCCCTCTAATTCCTCTTGTTCCAAATTGTATTGTAACTGTAATGTCTGGCTTAATTTTGTTAAGCGCTGCGCAAACTGTTGGCGCTATATAAATCCTGTATAATAATAAAATAATAATAATAAATTTGCTGTCCCCTCATAATAACTCAATACACAGCCATTAATGTCTAAATGGCTGGCAACAAAATTGAGTACACTCCTGAGTCAACCTGTCCAAATTGGGGGCAACTGGGCATTTTCCCTCCTCGGTATTATGTGACTTGTTAGTGTTAGAAGGTCTCAAGTGTGAATGGGGAGCAGGTGTGTTAAATTTGGTGTTATTGCTCTCCATCTCTCATACTGGTCACTGGAAGTTCAACATGGCACCTCATGGCAAAGAACTCTCTGAGGATCTGAAAAAAAAAATTGTTGCTCTACATAAAGATGGCCTAGGCTATATGAAGATTGCCAAGACCCTAAAACGGAGCTGCAGCATGGTGGCCAAGACCAAACAGCAGTTTAACAGGACAGGTTCCACTCAGAACTGGTCTGGCCATGGTCAACCAAAGAAGTTGAGTGCACGTGCTCAGCGTCATATCCAGAGGTTGTCTTTGGGAAATAGACGTATGAGTGCTGCCAGCATTGCTAAAGAGGTTAAAGGGGTGGGGGGTCAGCCTGTCAGTGCTCAGACCATATGCTGCTCACTGCATCAAATTGCTCTGCATGGCCGTCGTCCAGGGCCGGACTGGGAATAAAATACAGCCCTGGAAATAATTTCATACCAGCCCCATAGCATTATTATACCAGCCCAACAGCATAACGTCATTATTTTCTTGTTCATAAAAGGAAAAATCATGCATTTTAAAGCACATTTGAAGAATGTATTATAGAGAAGACAGATATGAAAGCATATAGGGTGATAGATAGATAGATAGATAGATAGATAGATAGATAGATAGATAGATAGATAGATAGATAGATAGATAGATAGATAGATAGATAGATAGATAGATAGATATAAGCAAATTCCAGGTAAAAGCTGTAAAAGTGCTAACATGGTACAGGAGGTGGTCATAGGCTTTGTGGGCATGGTACAGGAGATTTCAGAGGCTGCGGACATGGTACAGGAGATGCAGAGGCTGCGGGCATGATACAGGAGATGCAGAGGCTGTGGGAATGGCACAGGAGATGCAGAGGCTGCGGGCATGGTACAGGAGGACATGCCAGAGGCTGCAGACACGGTGCAGGAGATGAAGGGGCTGTGGGCATGGTACAGGAGATGCAGGGGCTGCAGGCATGGTACAGGAGATGCAGGGGCTGCGGGCATGGTGCAGCAGATGCAGGGGCTGCGGGCATGGTGCAGCAGATGCAGGGGCTGCAGACAAGGTACAAGAGATGTAGAGGCTGCAGACACGGTACAGGAGATGCAGGGGCTGCGGACATGGTATAGGAGATGCAGGGGCTGCGGACATGGTATAGGAGATGCAGGGGCTGCAGACATGGTACAGGAGATGCAGGGGCTGCAGACGTAGTACAGGAGATGCAGGGGCTGCAGACGTAGTACAGGAGATGCAGGGGCTGCAGACGTAGTACAGAGGATGCAGGGGCTGCAGACGTAGTACAGGAGATGCAGGGGCTGCAGACATAGTACAGGAGATGCAGAGGCTGCGGGCATGGTACAGGAGATGCAGGGGCTGCAGACATGGTACAGGAGATGCAGGGGCTGCAGACATGGTACAGGAGATGCAGGGGCTGCAGACATGGTACAGGAGAGAAAGAAGCTGCAGGCACGGTGCAAGAGATGCAGAGGCTGCGGACATGGTGCAGGAGATGCAGGGGCTGCGGACATGGTACAAGAGATGTAGAGGCTGCGGACATGGTACAGGAAATGCAGGGGCTGCGGACACGGTACAGGAGATGCAGGGGCTGCAGACATGGTACAGGAGATGCAGGGGCTGCAGACATGGTACAGGAGATGCAGGGGCTGCAGACATGGTACAGGAGATGCAGGGGCTGCAGACATGGTACAGGAGATGCAGGGGCTGCAGACATGGTACAGGAGATGCAGGGGCTGCAGACGTAGTACAGGAGATGCAGGGGCTGCAGACGTAGTACAGGAGATGCAGGGGCTGCAGACATGGTACAGGAGATGCAGGGGCTGCAGACGTAGTACAGGAGATGCAGGGGCTGCAGACGTAGTACAGGAGATGCAGGGGCTGCAGACGTAGTACAGAGGATGCAGGGGCTGCAGACGTAGTACAGGAGATGCAGGGGCTGCAGACATAGTACAGGAGATGCAGAGGCTGCGGGCATGGTACAGGAGATGCAGGGGCTGCAGACATGGTACAGGAGATGCAGGGGCTGCAGACATGGTACAGGAGAGAAAGAAGCTGCAGGCACGGTGCAAGAGATGCAGAGGCTGCGGACATGGTGCAGGAGATGCAGGGGCTGCGGACATGGTACAAGAGATGTAGAGGCTGCGGACATGGTACAGGAAATGCAGGGGCTGCGGACACGGTACAGGAGATGCAGGGGCTGCAGACATGGTACAGGAGATGCAGGGGCTGCAGACATGGTACAGGAGATGCAGGGGCTGCAGACATGGTACAGGAGATGCAGGGGCTGCAGACATGGTACAGGAGATGCAGGGGCTGCGGGCATGGTACAGGAGAGAAAGAAGCTGCAGGCACGGTGCAAGAGATGCAGAGGCTGCGGACATGGTGCAGGAGATGCAGGGGCTGCGGACATGGTGCAGGAGATGCAGGGGCTGTGGGCATGGTGCAGGAGATGCAGGGCTTATTTTAGAGGGAATTCCTCTCACTTTCATTTGTGTCCAATAGATAGGAAATTATTCAAATGGCTTGATTGGGACATGGATGGCAAAAAAAAAAAAATCCCTACTCTATTCAAAACTAAAAAAAACAAACAAAAAAAAAAAAACGTTTTGGCTTCATGTATACTGAAGTTACATGAACTATTTTGGGAGATAAGTGCATTGTGTTAATTCCAGGGACAGAATGTAGATTGTCCATGGAGTCATTTAGCTGACATTACTGCTGCATTTCTGTAACAGTTTTACCTTGAAAAAGACAGCATGCAGGTATGTGTAACGAATAACACCTTACACTCACTGTACTTCAAGCTGTCTTCTTCCAAGCTAATTCATGGATAAAATAAATATGAGCTGTAAACCTTTCCAGAATATTGTAGGGAAAACTGGGGGCTTCCCAGTCTGGAGATGCTTGTAACACATGTATGGAAAGTGTTTTTGGATCATCTTTTTAGTATGTCCAGATAGCTGCCACCTATCAGTTATGGAGAGAAATGGCTCTACACTTGAAAAATCTCCATGTTCTCTGCCTAAAGTTGCAGTGAACTAGCATGGATCCAAAGAGATTACCAGCTACATACACTGTACACACACGTACCTGCTGCTGGAGTGGCGTCTGTGTCTGTGGGGGGGGGAAATCGGCGCCGTGACCGTCTTGCTTCAGCCAGATGATCCACAGCCGCTCCCGCCGGATGTGACGTCATGCCGCTCATAGCAGCTGACGTAGGATTGGAAAGAATGTATCTGTCCGTCATTGGAGCACAGCGGGAGCCGGGGCTGCAGCGGCCAATGCTTAAAGCGGCCGGGCGGCCCCAATTCTTAAAGCGGCCGCATCAAACGGCCCCAGGGCTGGCGGCCCACCGGGAAATTTCCCGCTATCCCGGTAGGCCAGTCCGGCCCTGCCGTCGTCCCAGAAGGAAGCCTCTTCTAAAGATGATGCACAAGAAAGCCTGCAAACAGTTTGTTGAAGACAAGCAGACTAAGGACATGGATTAATGGAACCATGTCTTGTGGTCTGATGAGACAAAGATAAACTTATTTGGTTTAAATGGTGTCAAGCTTGTGTGGCGGCAACCAGGTGAGGAGTACAAAGACAAGTGTGTCTTGCTTACAGTCAAGCATAGTGATGGGAGGGTCATGGTCTGGGGCTGCATATGTGTTGCCGGCACTCGGGAGCTACAGTTTATTGAGGGAACCATGAATGCCAACATGTACTGTGACATACTGAAGCAGAGCATGATCCCCTCCCTTTGGAGACTGGGCCGCAGGGCAGAATTCCAACATGATAAGGACCCAAAACACATCTCCAAGACGACCACTGCTTTGCTAAAGAAGCTGAGGGTAAAGGTGATGAACTGGCCAACCATGTCCCCAGACCTAAACCCTATTGAGCATCTGTGGGGAATCCTCAAATGGAAGGTGGAGGAGCACAAGGTCTCTAACATCCACCAGCTCCCTGATGTTGTCATGGAGGAGTGAAGAGGACCTCAGTGGGAACCTGTGAAGCTCTGGTGAACTCCATGCCCAAGAGGATTAAGGCAGTGATGGAAAATAATGGTGGCCAATTTGGAGATTTCCACTTAGGGGTGTACTCACTTTTGTTGCCAGCGGTTTAGACATTAACCACTTAAGCCCTGGAAGATTTTACCCCCTTCCTGACCAGGGGGTATTTTGCGATTCGGCACTGCGTGACTTTAACGGACAATTGCACGGTCGTGCGACGCTGTACCTAAACAAATTCCCACAATTTTGTTCCCACAAACAGAGCTTTCTTTTGGTGGTATTTGATCACCTGTGCGATTTTTTGATCATGCGCTATAAACAAAAAAAGAGCATAAATTTTGCAAAAATAACAATATTTTTCAAATTTTTTTATATGAAATTCCCCAAAAAAATGTAAAAATCAAAATTTCTTAACATTTTCGGCCAATTTGTTTTATGCTACATATGTTTGGTAAAAAAAATTGCAAAAAGCGTATTTTGATTGGTTTGCGCAAAAGTTATTGCGTTTACTACCAAAGGGAAAGATTTTTGTCATTTTTGTTGTTTTTTTTTAACACGTAATGGCGGCGATCTGCAATTTTTTTGCGGTACTGCGATATTGTGGCGGACAGATTGGACCCTTGACTGACATTTTTGACACTTTTGGGGTTACCAGTGACATTTCTACAGTAATCAGTGCTATACATATACACTGTTACTGTAAAATTACACTGCCAGTGAAGGGGTTAACTTTATTTGAGAGGGAGGGGTGGTGTGTGTCCCTAGGGGCGTGATTCTAACTGTGATTGGCTGTGGCTTGAGCTGTAGGAACAATGATCAACGGTACTACATAGTAGAACCGTATGATCATTGTACGGGGGAGAATGACAGGCGGCTTGTTTACACTAGCCGCCTGCCTTTCTCCCTCTCCACCGACGATCGCCGAGTGACCGGCGGACATCGGGTCCGCCGGTCACACGCGCTGGGGGGTCTGTGACTCCGGCGGCGCGCGCTCGCTCCCCAGAGCCTCACAGGCTAGTGACGTATATATACGTCACTTTGCCTGTGAGGGGCTGACCGCCGCAGTATATGTACTTGCGGCGGTCGGCAAGTGGTTAATGGTTGTGTGTTAAGTTAATTTGAGGGCACAGTAAATTTACACTGTTATACAAGCTGTACACTCACTACTTTACGTTGTAGCAACGTGTCATTTCTTCGGTGTTGTCACATGAAAAGATATAATGAAAGATTTACAAAAATGTGAGGGGTGTACTCACTTTTGTGAGATACTGTATATATACTGTATATTCAGGGCCGGTGCAAGGATTCTTGTCTACACAGGGGAAGGTGCATTTTGGTGCCCCCCCCCACCCCCACTGTCTACAGCCTCGCTGGTACCTCCTTTATGTTGTGCCCATAATGTGATGGAGCGAAGCGTGAATGACATTACACAGCATTAAAAATATGGGGAAGCTGGCAGGTGAGGCAAACTAAAATCTCCAAGCTGAGCCCAATAGGAGAGAGGGCGCAGCTTTAGGTAATGCATACCTCCCAACACAGAGTGCAAGGGACAGGAATATTACGCACAGAATACAGGGGGCAGGAGTGTAATTCCCAAAATGCAGGGGGCAGGAGTGTAATGCCCAGAATGCAGGGGGCAGGAGTGCAATGCCCAAAATGCAGGGGGCAGGAGTGTAATGCCCAGAATGCAGGAGGCAGGGGTGTAATGCCCAGAAAGCAGGGAACAGGAGTGCAATGCATAGAATGAAGGGAACAGGAGTGTAATGAACAGAATGCAGGAGGCAGGGTGTTATGCAAAGAATGCAGGGGACAGGAGTGTAATGCACAGAATTCATGGGACAGTGTAGTGGTAAGGAGAGTATAAAATCCCCCCCCCCCCACCCCAAAAAAAAGAAAACTTTACCTTTTCAGCAAAAATCCCCACTCCATCCCCTTCAAAAAGAATAAAAATAAAATCCAGCACTAATTTGTACACTCCCCCCTTCTCCAGCCTTCCCAATCCCTAGCCCAGGCCAATACCCTCTTCTTCTAATTTCCCCTTCCTCTTAGCACTCATCCCCACACCCTTACCAGAACCAATCCTCTTCCCCTTCCAGCACAAATCCTCCTTCCCTCCCCTATACCCCTCTCAGAATAAACCCTCTTCCACCCCTCCAATGCTCCCTCCTAGCAAAACCCCCCATTCCATTACAAATTCTCTCCCACCCTTCCCAGCACAACAAATCCCCTCGATTTTCTTATCCCAGCATAACAATCCCCTAATACTTCTTCTAGCACAGATCTTCCTCCATTGTAAATCTTTTCCCCATTTCTAGCACAAATTCACTCCCCTATATCCAATTTCCTAGCACACATTTTTTCCACCCCCTAAATACCCCCTCCCAACACAAATCCACATCCCAGCACAAATACACCACCCCAAATCCCCTCCAAGTCAAAATCCGCTTTCCCTCCCAATTACCCACGCCAGTACAACTCTGTTGCTTAGTTCAATCATAAATCCCACCCAAAACCCCTTCCCAGTACAAAACCTCCCCCCAAACACAAGAGGATACTGTATGTCCTAGGGGTGCTTTGGGAGGAGAGAGGACTTGTGCTGGGGGGTTGGTCAGATTTCATATCCATTCTCCCCTCCTAGCACAAGTTCTCTCCCCTACTGAAACACTCCCTAAGACTTACAGTATTCTCTTAGCACCCCCCTCCCCCTCCCCTCCTTATCACTCTTTTCCAGCTGGTCTCCTTCACCCTCCTTCCTATACTTCCCTCTCCCAATTCCTCCCGCAAGTCTCAATTACATTGTAATAATCACAGACCTCAGATCAGGGGGGATTCTCAAGAAGTAAAGCAGACCCCTGTCTCTAATCCAGGAATCGTTACCTCATGTCAATGACATTATAACCGGATTTGAACAAGAAGGGGATTTTAATCAGATAGTTCGAAAGCTGAAACAAAATTTAAAAAAAAAATTTAGATGAAAGAGCTAGGGAACAGTAGCTACTATCTGGGAAACCAAATAGAGAGAGAAGAAGATGGAAGTTATCTTCTCAACCAATCTCTGAAAATCTCAGAAATCTTGTAACAATTCCTAATGCAAGATACAAAAATTGAAAACTCCTATGGAACCAGGCTACCAGCAATGAAGCAGAAAACTTGCTACCCAACAATTACCTGTATCGCAGGGCAATTGAAAGCTACTATATGTTGCCACTGTGACAAGACCAGACATAACTGCAGCAGTGGGCATACTATGCAGGAAAGACTCAGCTCCCTGTCAATGTGACTGGAATGCAGTAAAAAGAGTGGTGCAGTACCTCAAAGGAACAATTCAGATGAAGTTACGGTTACCAGCAACATCATGTCCAAAACTGGTCTGATTTGTGGATGCTGATTGGGCCGGGGACTGCACAGACCGCAAATACACTAGTAGATTAATGTTCCAGTATGCAGAAGGAACCATAAGTTGGTCTAGTCGAAAGCAAGTAACTGTCACTCTATCTCCAAATGAAGCAGAGTACACTGCAGCAGCACACGGGTGTCAAGAAGTGAAATGAATTTGTCAACTTTTTTTTTTGGACATCAGGATAGACATGTCAAAATCAATTCCCATTTTTGAAGACAGCCAGGGATGTATAAAGCTTACGCAATCAGAAAGGGTCAATCCTAAGACAAAACAAATCGAAGTCAAGTATCCCCTACTGAGGGATAATCAAGAGCAAGGTGTTATTGACATTCAATTCTGCCCATCAGAGGAGATGACTGCTGATGCCCTCACCAAGCCTTTGTTGAAGGAACGTCATAGTTATTTGCAGAAGAAGCTGAATTTAAGTTGACAAAGCACATGCTGTTGAGAAGGGGAGTTGAAAAAACAACAGCAAAGTTGCTTATATACTGTGACTATATACTGTATGCATTATACCTATCTATAGTTGTAGTATTTTAGTGTAATGTACATATGATTCTCTATTGTATTGTAGCTCTATTGTACAAGAGATATGAGAGGAATATGAGAGGAAGTGCTTCTTTCAGTATGCTCAGTTCCTGTTTCCATGATGTAAAGACATGCATTGCAATCCTCCATTCTCATTCAACAAGCTTCCAGCTTATCATTTTAATACTCAGCTAACAATGATGAGATGGATATCAGGTCCGATCTTTGGCCTTGCAGAACTAATTGGGCTGTGGGTGAGCTATATAATGAGTGCAACAAGGCCAAGAACTTGGGACCTAAGTTTCTATCTTGCCAACACCCGGAAATGGAAGAGCCACGAGAGAGAATCTAATGCTTTGCGGATATCAATGGACAGCAGCAACCCAGACCTATTCGTTCCGCTGTCCCAGAAGGAATGAAGTATAGAAATGAGATCAATTGCTCTGCAGACCTGGTCGACAGCTTGTCTATATGGCAAAAAGCCCCCCCTGGTCAGAGTGCATCTAGCCAGCCAGAAACGTCAACAGCCTATTTGCCAGAACTTTGGTGAATAATTTCAGGTCAGTATTAATTAAGGATATAGGACAGTAGTTAGCTATATCACTATGATCTTTGTAGGGCTTGGGGATAAAAGTAATAAATGCTCTATTAGAGTCTAAATCTACTGTATTGGACAGCCCATTTGTATTGATTTAAAGAATTGTGTTAAGGAGGGGGGCAATAAAGGAGCACATTTTTTGTAGTATAGGGTGGTAAACCCGCCCAGACCCGGGTGCTTTGACCAATCGGGCCTGTTTGATGGCCGCCAGTACTTCCTCTACTGTAATGTCTTTATCTAAAAGGTCTTTTTGCTCATCTGTTAGGATTGGGAACTGGAAATGGTCAACAAAATCAGCAAACTCTAGATGATCAGTAACATTCCTGTCATCATATAAATTCTTATAATAAACTTAAAATTGCTGTAAGATCAATTTAGGGTTTTGGGCTAAGGTGCCATCAGGATTCCTGAACTTGGGAACAAGAGGAAGGGGGTGTCTAGGGACTAACCTCATCGCCAAAAGTTTACCCAGTTTGTCCACTTGGGTCCAGTGCAATTGTTTTTTTAGTAGTAAGACAAACATTTAATTCCAAACGAGCAGCCTTAATTTGACTACTTAAGTCTAATTTGGGGTTACGTTTGTGCTCTTTGAGTAGAGCAGCTAAGTCATCCTCTTTTTGTTTCAACAAAGCATTATAGTTTCTCTTATACCTAGAGACTGTCTGAATCAAAATATCATGGCCTTATGAGCGGGCCAAGTACACATTGGAGAGGAATGTGCTGGAACATTCAGGGAGAAGTACTCTATCAATGCAATTTCAATATCAAGGCAAGTGGCCAGATTGCTAAGGTGGGATTTATTCAGGCACCAGGTATAGGAGGCCATAGGGCTTCGCAAAGAAGAGAGGAGGACAACTACCAGGGAATAATCAGACCAGGGGATCTCTAGGATCTTAGAAGAAATACAGAGAGGTAAAGATGTGGCAAATGTGAAAACATGATCTATCTGTGAGTATATCGAGTGGATGTAGGCGTAATAAGTATAGTCACATTTGGTAGTATTGAATTTCCTCCAAATGTCCACTAAATAATTTTCATGCAGCAATATTCGCAGATTTAGTACCCAGTTTTGTAGGCTTTAAAATTTGAAATCCCGGTGGGTGAGTCTTCTCTACAGATGAGTCCAAGGTGATATTAAAGTCCCAGCCCATTAAGAGTGTGCCCTCAAAGAGGGGGGACGGTTACTGGGGCAGACAACTTAACCTTGTTTGGTGCCTAGTAGATAAGACGTGTCATCAGGGTGCCTTCTAGATCCCCTTTAACCAGAAGAAAATGGCCATTCGGGTCAGTGATTATCTGTGAAGGAGAGAAAGCTAGGCTCTTAGCAACAAATATTGCCACGCCCCTCATCTTATCTGGTGTGTTTGCAAGAAAGAAGGTTGGGTAGTGCTTGTGAATATAATTGGGTTTGTAAGAGGGTGAAAATTGGGTTTGGAGGAATACTATCTCAACCTCAAGGTATGGAAATACAGGTAAATTGAAGCCCTGCAAATTGTGCAATACGAGTTTGATTGGCTTCTGTGTATGTGGGCTAGCCATGGCGTGCAGTGCGGTAAAGATCTCTTACTTTCCATCCAGGACAATACCAATTACACAATCCCTTGAAGGCTGACCTTTGAGGATACCTGGACAGATCACAGATAGTAGAAAGAAAAAGCCAAAAAAAAGGCGGTTAGGTGCCCAAAGGAGGGCAAGGGCCCGAGAGAAGGACAAAAAAAGAGAGATCTTTTATAGATATTAATATCAAACACATTACAAAATTGACTTGTCCAAGGTATCAAATAAGCAACAAATGGTAGAAGGCCACAGATAGGGGCCTAGGCACTGCCTCATAAACAATTATACAGGAGGAAGAGGAGTTCTAATTAGTGCAAGGCGCATGACTCACCTAGCCAACCTGACTATCAGCTATAATACTGATGTTGAACGAATGCCTAATGTGTGGTAATGTTAATTTTATGTCCATACCAATTCTGAAAAAAAAAAAAAAAATGCTGCAAAAAGAACACAAATTAGGAACACAGTTATCTGCACATGCATCAGTGGTACTCTGAAGCCCTATAGTGGAAGGCGCATGAACAGCAGCTTTGTGAAATTGTAACCTAATCAATTTATGAACCTTGAGTCATAGCCCAAAAAAAAAAACATTGGAACAAAAAGTGGGTTCAACAGTTATTTTCAAAGGACCCAGGAGAAGGGAAACTGAAAAACGTCTCTGGAGAATGAAATAATGGTATCATCTCAGCAAACTTTCAGGGTGGTCTGGACTGGCGATGTGTACGACTCCTGGTGCTTCTAGTAGATTGCCACAAAAGTGAAACTGGACGGCCTTTATAACCTCGACCTCGTCCAGATGTAGAAGAGGTGTGGCGATGCTAGAGGCAAAGTGGAAATAAAGCCCAGGTGTTTAAGCAATGCTTTTCCATCCAAGAAGATGGAAAATGAATAAGACTTGCCCTGGTAAGGAAATGTAAGGGAAACCACAAGCAGTACCTAATGCTCTTTTGCTGTAAAGACTGAAGCAGAAGTTTGAAGGACCTGTATTTTTGGACAATGGCAGGGAAGATGTCTGCAAATATTTGCACTTTATGGCCAAGTAGCTGGATTGAAGATAGCTTGCAGGCTTTTTACATGACACTCCCTTTCACCCTATTAATGTGGGGTTTCACAATGATGTCCCTAGGGTGACCCTAGGGACGCAGGGCCGTGAGAGCCCTATGAGCTCGGTCTAGGTCCAGTTTATAAGCAAACATATCTGGGAGCAATGAGGTTAGCAGTGCAATGGTAGCTTCAGGGGCATGTGTTATTGATTCTGGTAACCCTCGGATGCGGAAATTGTATCTACAGGACCTATTCTCTAAGTCATCAATTTTTGCCAGTGCCTCTTCCAAGCATGCTTTAAGGTCACAGATACGGTCTGTGTTTTGATTTGTTCTGCCCACAGCAAGATCAAGCTTGCTTTCAATAACATTAATTCTTGTCCCCAAATCCTGGAATTCCTGCTTCAGATCACCTGTCATTTTTTTTACTGGCTTTTTACCCTGTTCCAGCAAGGCTGAGAATATTGCCAGGATAATGGGGTCGTCCAAGTAAGCAGACTGATGGGCTATGGGCTCAGAAGTTCCTGAGAGGCCTGCAAGCTATTCTGAAAGGTGTTTATTTAAAATTTTTTTGCATAACAGTAACAAAAAGAAAACACAAGGGCAACATTGCCCATAAAACAAGTGTAAGGCAAGCATGTAAATTACACAAGGGTATCAGAAGACATCTTAACCTAACACCACAGAAGGGGGGGGAAGGGGGGGGGAATAGAGAGGGGCCTAACGGCCCAAAACAAGGGGGGGAAGGGGAAGAAATGGGATGCGTACCACAAAGAGCCAGGAGGGCCAAGCAACTGCGAGGCTATACTCCCAACCGGTTGTCACATAGATGGGGGGGGGGGGAAGGAGAAAGGAACATACCAACAAGACTTACCATACCATACACACCCACACATCCACAATCACACACCATCCCCTACCTCCAGGTACCCACCCCCCAAGATAAGGGGGGGGGGGTATAGAACAAACAACTCATGTAATAAAACAAATATAAACCGCATAACATCCGGGGCTACTCAGACTCAGTCGAGAGATAAGCTGGAGGGCAAAGGGGCATCTGCCCAATACGAGTCTTCCACATCAAGCCAGGGCTGCCAGACATTAGTGAACTTTTTAGGACACCCTCTACTCTTATAAATTAGCTTATAAAGCGGAACATCACTGCGCACCAAAATATAGAACTCCTGTATGTTAGGCGGTTCAGCCCTCCTCCAATGTAACAAAATAAGTTTCCTGGCATAGAACAGTAAGATGCGGAGCAGGATCCTAGGGCGTACACGATGTACAATGTCATTCAACACACCCAGCAGGCCTACCTCAGGAGTAAGAGGGACCGACAGGTGCAGTTTATTAGTAAAAAAGGCAAAAATAGATGTCCAGTAACCTTTAACATGGGGACAGGACCAGAACATGTGGAGCAAGTCCGCAGCAGGACAGCCGCACCTGGGGCAAGCGGCTCCCGGGGCTACCCCCATACGGACCAACTTCTGGGGTGTATAATGCAGATGATGGATAAATTTAAACTGTATTAACCTATTATTCGAACTAATAAGATCCTGAAAACAAACCTCCGTGGCCTCCTCCCATGTCTCCTCTGTCAGGTCGGGCAAGAGCGCGACCCACCGGCCCATGGCCGTTTTAAACGGGTCAGCACCCGCCGCCTGCAGCCTCATATAAAACGTAGTGACCATTTTATTAATCCCTTCAATAGACAATAACAGCTCCATCGGGGATTCCCCGAGCTCCAGGGTCAGTCCCGCAAACTGTGCACGGGCGGCGTGGCGTAATAACAGGTATTTAAAGAAAAAACGGTTGCTCACACCATGGTGGGCCTTCAGGTCATCAAAGGAAACAAAATGAGACGACCGAAAGACGTGAGAGACATGGGTCACCCCAAGTCCAGACCACCAGCCCGAATCCGGATGACCATAGAGCTCGGGGAAGTTGTGATTATCCCATAATGGGGCATTGGGAGACACAGCAGGCGTCTCCACTAACAACTTATTACCAGCATGCCAGGCCAACCACCCTACCTCCATAGGAGAGTTACGGGAGCAGCGTCTAGGGACAGATCTGTGCAGGGCATCCGTAGCCTGTGCCCGTGAGCCATGCATGGCCAATACGAGAATGGTGGAGGAGTTACCCGGAGAATCGCCGAGGCCATCATACAAGTACGTAAGCTGGGACGCAAGGAAGTACTTATAAAGGTCTGGACACGCCAGGCCCCCCTGGAATTTGGAGGCCTGGAGAGAGGACCTGGCTATGCGAGGGCGGGAGCCCTGCCAAAAAAAGGAGGTAAGGGCAGAGTCAATTTTGTTGAACAACCGCCTAGGTAGAAAAACTGGGGAAGCCCGAAAAACATAAAGGAATTTAGGTAAGTAAATCATCTTAAAAATGTTAATCCTGCCAATGAGATTCAGTGGCAGGGAAGACCAGGTACGCAACCGAACCTCCATGTGGGCGATAATAGGCTGTACATTCAAAGAGCTATAGACCTGGAGATCCGTGTGTACCTGTATTCCTAAGTATTTAAACGCTGTAGAGAGGGAAACGCCAAAACGCTGCAAAAAACTATAATCCGCGGGTGGGCCAAGCGGAAAAGCCACCGATTTATCCCATCCCACTCTAAGGCCGGACACCCCGCCGAACTCCTCCACCACTCCCAGCAAGGCTTCAAAGGAGGACTCGGTGCCATCCAGATATATGAGGGCATCATCCGCGTACAGCGAAATTTTCTCCTCCAGGCCACCACAAAGGATACCACCCACCGTCACCGTCTGTCGCACCGCCAGAGCCAACGGCTCAATGGCAAGGGCAAACAGTAGCGGCGACAGAGGGCAGCCCTGCCTAGTACCACGGTGGAGGGAAAAGGTCGCAGACACATCCTTATTCGTACAAATTCTGGCTAGCGGCCGTGAGTAGAGCAGACGCACCCATCTGATAAACTGGAGGCCAAACCCCATCTTCGACATAACCTGCCAAAGGAAGTCCCATCTCACAGTATCAAAGGCCTTCCGAATATCAAGAGACAACACCAGGCCACTCCTCGCCTCCTTAGTTGCAGTGTATTGGTGTATATGGAGCCTGCGAATATTATCATACGTGCTCTTCCCAGGCATGAACCCATTCTGATCGGGATGGATAAGGGTAGTTATAGCTTTAGCGAGGCGGGTAGCCAAAAGTTTTGCAAGAATCTTCACATCACTGTTAAGCAGCGAAATGGGTCGATATGAGTCACACAGTAAGCCGTCCTTGTCCGGTTTGGGCAGTACCACGATGAGTGCCTCCCGCATAGACGCCGGGAGTTCACCCTCATCCAGGGCCACCTTATAAAGGTCCCGCAATCTACTGGCAAGATCCCCGGGGTACTCCTGGTACCATTCCGCGGGCAAGCCATCGAGTCCTGGTGTCTTATTAGATGGCAGGGAGCCAATAGCCGTCTCGATCTCCTTAGTTGTCAAAGCAGCGTCCAACATCAGCCTGTGGGCATCGGACAACACCGGAAAGACCAACGAGTCCAAAAACCCCACAAGCTCGGTCTCGTCAACCGCCCCCCGCTCCGAATATAAATCAGAGTAAAAGGAGCGGAATGTCTCATTAATTCGCAGTGGGTCCGCCACTACCGAACCATCAGTCGTTCTAATCTGGGCAATCGATCGGTCCACGTAATCCGCCCGGGAGAGAAAGGCCAGAAGTTTACCATTCTTCCCACTATGTTCATGCAGTCTAGCAGCAAGATACAGTTGCTGTTTACGAGTCATGTCAATCAAGTGTAGTTTAAGGGCCGTATGAGCCCCAACCAGGGCATCCCGGAGCACCGGAGTAGGGTCGGCAGCGTAACGAGCACGCGCAGTAGCCAGGGAGTCTTCCAGCTCACGCAAAGCAGCCCGGCTGGAACAGCGATGGGCCGCAATGCGGGAGATGTAGGCGCCCCGAGTAGAGGCCTTAAAGGCATCCCAGCGGGACCCCGCGGTAGAGGAGTGAGCATTAAATTCCCAGTAGGAATTCATATCCTGGAGGACCAGGTCCCGCAGTTCAGGCGCAGAGACCCATAAAGGGCTGAGCCTCCACGTCCGAAAAGCGACCCTGTGGCCCAGCATCAATTCAACCGTAAGTATAGAATGGTCCGAAAGCGTCTGAGCAACGTAGTCCACAGAGTGAACCAAAGGTGTCATGTCAGAGGAAGTCAGGGCATAGTCAAGCCTGGAAAGAGCATTGTACGTTCTAGATTGGCAAGAATAAACCCTCGCCACCGGGTGGCGCAGGCGCCAGACATCAACATAGTTACACGAGGCACACCACTGACTGAACAGCCTAGACTCATGTTGGAGGGGCCGCAAGCGGTCCAGGATAGGGTCCAGGACCGAATTAAAGTCCCCCAACAGGAGAGTAGGAACACAGGGAAAGTCAGCCAACCCCACACTCAGGTCCGAGAAGAAGGCAGCCGTAACAGGAGGAGACACGTACACCACCACCAGGAGGAGCTGTACCGCATGTATTTGGCAATGTAAAAATATGTAGCGGCCAAACGGGTCCGTGAGCACCCTGGAACACACGAAGGGCAACCCCTTACGGATCAGTATGGAGACCCCCCTAGCGTAATTAGAGTAAGTGGAGTGGTAGGAACTAGAGACCCAATATTTGTGTAGCGCACGGGTGCGAGAGCCAGTCAGGTGCGTCTCCTGCAAACACAGGACATGCGGCTTATGGCTCTTCAGGAAATCAAACAACATGGCCCTCTTAAATTTTGAGTTCAGACCCCTCACGTTCCAGGAGACACACGTGACCCGTGACATAGATAAATCATCAAATAAGCAATGAAGGGCTGTAAAACCCAACAAACCAAATCCCCAGGTACTGCAGCGTGATCCCGGAGGCAGAGGAAGGCCACAGAAAAACAGTCACACACATACACCTCATACACACAAACACACACCCAACCAAACAGAAAAGACATAAGACAAGAGGGGGGACAGGGCTCACAAAAAGAACAGCCCCAGCCCCTCAGCACACAAACAATCAGGGAGAAAAAAGGAGGGGGGAGGGGGGAAAAAACAAAATAACCCCTCAGAATCCCCTGCCCGGACGCCCAAAAGAAAAAGAACAAAAAAAAAAACAAACTAGGCGCGGGCTTTATCCCAAAAACTTGTACTGGAAGCGAGAGAACGTGGCCAGCCAGGGTCAGTCGGCTAAGACCAACCTGGGCAGTGTCCCCAGCATGTAACCAAAGGAAAGTACACAACTGTAGTGTTCAACAAGTCAAGGGGAAAAAAAAAAAAAATGTAGAACAAAGGGGAATCAAAAACATGGCAGCCCCTAGCTCTAGGAGGGGGAGCTCCCCTCACCAGAAGGGCTGTAAGGCATCCTAACACTCCCAAAAAAAGGGTCCAAGTGGTCCTGGGCGGGAGACGGCCATCACCAAACTGAACCAAAACAGCATCCGAGAAGACAGATCAGGTATCAGGGGCTCGGTGTCCAGACCCCCGGTCTTGGCGAGGCAGGGACTCCAACCAGGAAACAACAGCAGCAGGAGACTGGAAAAAATGTGCTTTATCTTGATAGGTGACTCGAAGGGTAGCAGGGAACATCATGGAGTATTGCATAGCCCTTTCCCGGAGCATCTGCTTGGCTTGTTGATACTTAGCCCGCAGAGTGCGGACCACAGGAGAGTAATCCGGGTAAAGAGAGACCACCGCATTGTTAATCTTCAGGTTCCCTTTAATCCTGGCAGAACGAAGGACAGAGTCCCTGTCCCTGTAGTTCAAGAAGCGAATTATCACTGTGCGGGGGGGGGCTGCCCACAGGGAGAGGCCTACCTGGTACCCTGTGAGCCCGCTCAATCACAAAGCATGCGGACAGGGAATTTTGGCCAAATTCCTCCTGGAACCAGCTTTCCAGGAAGGACACAGGGTCAGACCCCTCAACCCGCTCTGGCAGCCCCACCAGCCGTACGTTATTACGGCGTAAACGGTTTTCCAAATCGTCCATCTTGTCCTCCACACTTTTAAGCCTCTTCCCGCACTGTCTCAAATCAGGGACCAGGGGGTGTACAGTGTCCTCCAAGTCACTAATGCGACGTTCCGTTTCAGTAACCCGGTCCCGGACCTTGCTCATATCCTGGCGCATGATAGTAATGTCCAGCTTGAGCTCTGCCACCTTCCCCATAAGATCGGAATGATTTACCTTGAGGGCCTGCAGAACGTCCTTCAGGGTGGGTTCCTGCACCGGATCGTCATCCATCCCATCCGCGCTGGGGGACGTCTGGGAGAGAAGCTCCGGAGGAGCCGAGGCACCCGGTGAATGCGGTGGAGAGGCTCCGGATGCCTCCCCAAACAGATCCGGAGTGGAGGCCGGGGAAGGCAGAGGCATGGTGGAGCGGCGGCCATCTTGGCAGGACCGGGTGGTAACGCTCATCCTGGCCGGAGGCTGCTTTTTCCTCTTGCCCATGCACCGAAATGGCAACCGGAGGCACCCAGAACACTGCACCGAACTCCCGCAGCAAGAAAAAACGAAAAAGGAGCGTAGGATTCCAAGGATGGAGCAGGATTACAGCGAGGAGAGCTCAGAGCCGCCAAAAGCACGTCCGCTCACATGTCCCGCTAGCCACGCCCCCCCCTGCAAGCTATTCTGGGTAGTAATGATGTTCCCCCATGGCCTGGGCTAGAGTGGATCTTGACGAAAATGGGGACTCACCGCCAGAGAAGTCACCTTCCTGAGGAGTAGGGAGGACAGCTGGGGTTGCAGTGCAGTCCTCTATGCCCATGGATTTCTCAGAAGCCTGATCCCCCTGGAGATGGTCTGCCTAGAGAGAGGGCTTGTGTGCAGGCAGCTCCGCCATATTGCCAGATCCAGCTGACGAAATCTCGACCTCCTGCAGCTGCCCCAAGGTCATTTTCGGCTTCCCTTTAGCCATGCATAGGTAGCCAGGTAGTGGATGAAGGGCTCTGGTTCTTGGGCCCTCGGATCGGCAGGAAGCAGCTGGATTGTGTAGGGTCACGGTGGAGCCGAATCAAGCCATATCCACTATGATCAGCTGCATGCATGCGCCGTAACGCAATTTAATTTTTAACATGCAAAGCAAACTTGCTTATCCATTCATGTTTCCATGCTTTATTATACATAGAAATTACTGTGAAAAAACACCCCCCTAGCTTTTCTGGTTGTGGCCATCTTAAGTAAGGGAGGATGATTTTTATAGCAGTTAATTCCTGGTAGACATAGGCCAAACATCCCCTTGTTCAGTTTGCGGCAGAACCTTTGAACATCACAAAAGTTCGGAACCGAATAACGAACCCCATTACAGTCTATGGGACCCGAACTGGAAAACTCAAAAGTGTCCATTTTGAAGGCTTTAATGCAAGTAATTGGACATACAATGGCTATAAGTGGCCCAGGTACTGAAAGCCCTGAATGCATGACTAAAAACCTGGCGGAAGGAAGGATTTGGGTTTTTAGAGCACTGGACTGATTTTTTTTTGGGGTACAACCTATATGCTAAAGATGGTTTGCACCTAAATGGAAGGGGGTCTGTTGTGCTGGTGGAGAGGTTTATGGGAAGGCTGGAGGAGTGTTTAAACTAGGATTGAGGGGAGGGTAAATTAGATTATAATGGGGCCGGCAGGTCAGACTGGGGCCAGCCCCTGTTGGTGGCAGGAATGGGGAAAGATGGGGTGAGGACTATGGCAGGTGATATGAAGGTTCCCATGTTAGTACTTGTACCAAAATAAAAACATTTGCAAAATAAGTGTGTATATTGTGACAATGAATTAAAGTGTTTGTTCACCAATGCCAGAAGTCTGCCAAGCAAAACAGTTGAGTTGGAAGCTTTGGTGCATGAAGAGAACAATGATTTATTTGGTATTGTTGAATCTTGGCTTCATTCTTCACATGACTGGGCTGTTAATATTGCTGGCTATGCTCTTTTTCAGAAAGACAGGATAAATCGGTGGAGTGGTTTTGTCTGTCTCTATGTGAGCAGTGACCTCAAAGTGAGTGTGAAAGAAGACCTAGTTGATGAAGAGTGTGATGAATCTAAAGCATTATGCATGGAACTGTACATGGGTGTGCATGCATACTACAAAGGCTATCATTGGAGTTTGTTATAGACCTCCCAGTGTTAATGAGGAGGTGGAGACTCAACTCCTTGCACAGATAGAAAGGGCTGCAAGGGCTGGGACAGTGATAATATTGGGACTTTTTAACTACCAAGAAATTGACTCGAGTAATGGCACTGGTGGGACAGTTAAAAGGCAACAATGTATAAACCTATTACAGGACCATTTTATGGTCCAGTTTATTGAGGCCCCCACTAGGAATGACGCTCTACCGGACCTGGTAATCTCAAACCATGCAGAACTTATTAACAATGGTTATATAAAAGAACATCTGGGTAGCAGTGACCATAACATGATTTCATTCTGGCTCGGTTTCCACTAGTGCGACTTGCTGTGCGACTTGACACATGTCAAGTCGCACAGCAAGTCAAAAGCCATTGTTTTCAATTCGGCCCGTTTCCACTGCCGCGACTTGAGTTGCGGCGACTTCAAAAGTAGTTTGTGCACTACTTTTGAGCCGGCTTCAGTGCGACTTCCCTCTATAATGAGGGACAAGTCTCACTGAAAGCCGCAAACAACTTTAGCTACGAAGTCGCGCTAGAAGTAGCACGACTTCGTAGCCGCGGTAGTGGAAACCGAGCCTTAATGTTAGCTGTAAGCAACAAGCACATACTGGAAATATAAATACACCTAACTTTAAGAGAGCAAATTTTCCAAGGATGAGGGCTGCTCTCCAAGACTTAGACTGGAAGGGAATATTGGCATCGATGAACATAGAACAGAAATGGGAATTATTCAAAAAGACTGTATGTGAACTCACTGCAAAGTATATTCCCAAGGGCAATATGTTTAAAAAGGCTAGAAATAAAACCTATGTGGCTCACGGCCAAAGTTAAAAAAACTATAAATAATAAGAAAGGAGCAACAAAAATGATGGAACACTATCATCATTGAAATATTACAAAGAATATTACAGAATATGTAAAAAAGAAATCAAGGACACAAAAACGACAGATTGCAAAGGATAGCAGGACAAACCCCCAAAAATTCTTCAAATGTATTAATAGTAAAAAGGCCAGGTCTGAGCATGAAAGCCCTTTACAACATAATTCAGAGTGGGTGAAAAAAGAGAAGGCAAATGTATTAAATAATTTCTTCAGCTCTGTGTATAAAAAGGAGCATGGGGGAGCTCATGTCCGAAGTGGGGATGGTGTTGGCACAGCCCCAATTGATCTACAATGGCTCAAAAGTGATATGTTCCAGAAATATTTAGACAGAATAAAGGTGAATAATGCACCTGGACCAGATGCCATATACCCACAGATCCTAAAATAATTGAGCTCTGTCATTTCAAAGCCATTGTTCCTAATTTTTAGGGACTCTTTTGTGCCTATATTTAAAAAGGGAAGTCTTTACCAAGTAACGATAGACCTGTTAGTTTAACTTATATAGCCAGGAAGATATTGGATAGTTTAATAACCACATAGATCAGTTCTTGCCGGAAAAAAAAAACATTTTAAGCAACAGACAGCATGGATTAATGAAAGACAGAAGTTATCAAACAAACCTGATTTCTTTTTATGAGGAAGTAAGTAAAACCTTAGACAAAGGGGTGCTGTGGACGTGGTGCATACTTGGATTTTGCAAAAGCATTTGACCCAGCTCCCCAGACACGGCTAATGTGTAAGGTGAAGTCTACAGGCTTGGAAAGATCAGTTTGTAAATAGATAGAAAACTTGCTAAAAGACAGGATTCATAGCATAGTGGACCACAGTTTAATGGTCTCTGTCTAGGTCTTGATTAAGGCAGCTGGTCCTAGATTTCAGTAAGTGTGGATGTCTCCATGTCAGGAAGCAACTGGGATAATGGCTGCTTATCCCTGAACCTTGGATACAAATGTTTGCTCTGTAAAGGACACTTACCTTAAAACAAGGACTATATCTGACTACGGACACAGTAAGGCTCAGCAAAGCAGTAGTTTACCTTTGTTTGTTTTATGACAAGGAACCTGTTTCTTTTGTTATATTTTTCTGTGGATTAAACATGAAGTTTTTTCTAAAGAAACTGTGAGCGTGTCCCTGCACAGAGTCTGATCTCCTACAATCGGTGGCTTGGAGCGGGCACAAGACCCAGAAACTATACCTCTTGCAGTGGCATTATTTAAATAGCCAGCACTCTTAAAGGGACAGTACACCAAAATGTTGTTTTTACCGGTGCCAGTAAAGAGTGGGGATAATGGAAGAACTAATTAAACAGCTGGTGCAAGCACGCACCGAGCAACAGGAAACTAACCGTTTGTTTGTTGCAGCTACCCAAGTGGCCATGCAAAAAGAGTTCAATAAGCTCATACAGAGTCAGATACAGTCCCTGACTGACAAGGCTCTAAGCATGGACAATGTTGCAGATATACACAAGCGAGTGCTGCACTACAAAAAACGATGGCCGAGGATGATGTGGAGGCTTTCCTCACAGTTTTTGAGAGGGTGGTAGAGCGAGAAGGGCTTCCCCAGGACCTGTGGGAGGAAATCCTTGCCCCCTTTTTGACCGGAGATCCCCAGAAGGCCTATTTTGAGTGCTGCTGAGGCCCACAAATACCAAATCCATAAAAGAGAGTTTCTGGCCCGCCTTGGGGTAACAATGGCCTTGAGGGCCCAGCGCATTCATGCTTGTCAGTTCAAGGTGGACCAACCTGCAAGGTCCCAGATGTATGACCTCATTTACCTCACACGGATGTGGTTACAAGCAGAGGACACTGATGTGCAAGATGTGAAGAGGCCCAATCGCCAAAGGGAGACCCAACAAGACCGGGGACCAATAGTTTGCTGGCATTGCCAAGAACCAGGTCACCTGGTCGCCAGTTGTCCGCTAACCCAGGAACCTATGGAAAATGACCTGTTATACAGAGTGGATGAAATACAGGGAGAGAGACTGGAATAGTTGGTAGTACCTCAACCTCATAGACGCATGGTACTAGATTTTGCGCATTCTCATGTTCTAGGGGGACATCAGGGTGTGGATAAAACTAAAGAGAGAGTATTGCAATGGTTCTATTGACCAGGCTTAAAACAAAGATGTCAGATTGTATTGTGAGTCATGCCCAGATTGTCAGCTCTCTGCTCCAGTCTCACATTTCCGGAGTCCACTAGTACCCTTAACCATCATTGAGGTGCCCTTTGACAGGATTGCCATGGATATCATAGATACCTTGGTTAAGTCCGCTAGGGGGCATCAGTGTATCTTGGTTATCTTGAACTATGCTACCAAGTCCCAGAGGAAGTCCTGTTGAGGAACCCCTCAGCTAAGAGTATTGCTAAAGAGCTTTTTCTTATATTTTCACATGTCAGTATTCCCCGGGAGCTGTTAACTGAGCAGGGCACTCCCTTCATTTCAAAGGTTACCAAAGAATTGTGTAAATTGTTTAAAATTAATCACTTACACACTTCTGTGTGCCACCTGCAAACAGATGGTATAGTGGAAAGGTTTAAAAAAAACCTTTAAAGGAATGTTAAAGCGAGTGGTAGCAGCAGATGGTAGGGACTTGGACTGCCTCTTGCCCTACCTCATGTTTGCTGTACAGGAGGTACTGCAAGCCTCCACTGGCTTTCCCCCTTTTGAGTTGCTATATAGCTGACATCCTGAGGGGCCTAATAGATATAGGGTAGTGGAGCATATTGCTCAAATGCAAGACCGGATTGAAAGAGTCATGCCCATTGTTAAATTCCACTTGCAAGGCTCAGCAGGTTCTGGCTAGAGTCTATAACTTTTCAGCCAAGATCCGAACCTTTAACCCTGGTGACAGAGTTCTTGTGTTGGTGAAATTGCAAGGGCCATACCAGTTGTAGAACGGTTGGAGGAAGTTAACTATAGAGTACACCAGCCTGGCAAAAGGAAGCCTTACCATCTCTACCATTTTAATTTATTGAAGCTCTGGAAATCAAAGAATTCCTTATGGTCCAAGCACCCTTGACCATGACTACCACAGGTCCTTCTATGGTGCCTGAGGTAGAGATCACTGAGGCTCTGTCAGTAAGGCAAAAACAAGAGACCAAGAGATTGCTGCTAAGAAATAGGGAGTTCTTTTCTGATCTTCCAGGGGTAGCTTTAATGCTAAAGCATGATATTGTGACCGGGCCCAGGATGAAAATTAACTTAAAAACCTACCGTATCCCAGAAGCTCAGTACCAAGTAGTCTCGGAGGAAATAAGGAGGATGTTGGATCTTGAGGTAATAGAAGAATACCGTAGTGAGTGGTGTAGTCCAATCGTCCTTATTCCCAAGCCGTGGGGCAGCATCCAATTTTTGTAATGATTTCCGAAAGCTAAATGAGGTGGCAAAATTTGAAGCTTATCCAATGCTCAGGGTAGATGAGCTAATTGAGCATTTGGAACATGCTCGATATATCACCAACCTGGATCTTACGAAGGGGTATCGGCAAATACCACTTACAGATCATGCTAAAGAGAAGACAGCTTTTTCTGATCCTAAGGGGCACTCACAGTATAAGAGGATGCCATTTGTCCTACATGGGGCACCAGCCACTTTTCAGCAGATGATGGATCGAGTCCTTAAACCCCACCAAGCCTATGCCTCTGCATATTTAGATGACGTGGTAATTTTTATTGCAGACTGGGAGAGCCACTTACCTAAAGTGCAGGCTGTTGTTAATGCCCTCCATGGTGAGGGTTTGACTGCAAATCCTAAGAAGGGTGCTGTGGGATTAGAGGAGGTCCGATATTTGGGGTACATTATTGGCCGGGGTATAGTAAAATCCCAGGTCAGAAATATACATGCCATCCAAAGTTGGCCAAGACCCCTCAATAAAAAACAGGTGAGGGCATTTTTGGGGCTAATAGGCTATTATAGAAGGTTTGTCCCCAATTTTGCTACCTCGGCAGCTCCCCTTACAGATCTTACCAAGGGTGGGAAATCTTTGGCGGTAACTTGGACCCCAGAAGGTGAGAAAACTTTCCAGGACCTAAATACAGCCCTGTGTAATAGCCCTGTCTTAATTACCCCGGATCTTACATGGGAATCTATAGTGCAGACGGATGCATCAGAAGTTGGATTAGGAGCAGTGTTGTCCCAAGTGGTGAATGGGGAGGAACACCCCATAGTATTCCTAAGCAGAAAATCGAGCCCTGCTGAAAAAAGATACGCTATTGTAGAATGGGAATGTCTTGATATCAAAGGGGCTCTGGAGAGTTTAAAACACTATCTGTTAGGGCGACAGTTTAGGCTCTTAACTGACCATGCCCCTCTCAAATGGATGGCCTAAAAATAAGGAGAAAAATGCAAGGATTACTAGATGGTTCTTGGCTCTACAGAATTTCAAATTTATAGTAGAACATAGACCAGGTAGCAAAAGAATTTAGGGTAAAGAGAGAGAGTTCTTTACCCTTTATTAGTTAAGTATGTTTCGGGGCTGGTTTTACCGGGAGTCTGATAGAGCTCTGGGTGGGACAGATTCCCAATTTTGCGGACCACAGTTTATTGGTCTCTGTCTAGGTCTTGATTAAGGCAGCTAGTCCTAGATCTCAGTGAGAGCGTGGATGTCTCCATGTAAGGAAGCAACTGGGATAATGGCTGCTTATCCCTGAACCTTGGATACAAATGTTTGCTCTTTAAAGGACACTTACCTTAGAACAAGGACTTTATCGGACTATGAACAAAGTAAGGCTCAGCAGAGCAGTAGTTTACTTTTGTTTGTTTAATGGCAAGGAGCCTGTTTCTTTTGTTTTGAATTTTTCTGTGGATTAAACATGAAGCTTTTTCTAAAGAAACTGTGAGCGTGTCCCTACATAGTCTAATCCCCTACAAAGGATATATGTTATAAATGTACCTCACAACAGTCCTTTATTGTGTGGGACAGTCTATAAACATACCTTATGCCCACATTATTCTCAGCAAGCCTTGCAGACAGTCATGTCTTCATTTCCCAGTGACTTGAAGTGCCCCAGGTAAATACCTCAACCTTAGCAATGCCCTGGTTCTTTGAAATTGGACTTAAGTGTTGAGAATGTGTATTGGAACACAGCAGCAGCTTCAGCTTCAGCTTATCATGGCGAGTCTGTACTGCATATAGTAGGCGATGCTGAAGCAATTATCAAAATCATTATCAAACATCATCAACTGCTAGTTTAGTTCCTGATACTGCTGCATAACTGTTCCTGTTTTTATCACATTTTTTGGTTGACCTGATCTAAAAATCTACCGCGTCGTTACAGTTATGTTTGTGCTGCAATGTTAAAGTAACATTCTCCCATAATGTCTCACAAAGTCACGCTGTATGAATGGAAACCAGATTCTGCGACAAGATTTACTTAATACTAGGGAATTGCTGGAGGCCTATATTTTATAAGATGACAGCCAATGGGTTCTCTTTAGTACAAAGACATGGATGGCCTTTAATCTCACATAGAGAACCAAAAGTACATGATTGACTTTAAAAGGAATCTCAGCAAACAGAATGTTGAAATTATTTCTATTCAGAGGTAAAATAAATCACAATTGCCAGAGCAGCAACTGCCATCAGCTTCATATACAGAAATGCTAAAGTCAATTGCTAAAATCATGCAATTATCTATTACCCATAGCAAGATGTGCTACAAAAGAAATATTAAGGCAGTCTTACATTGATTTAACACTGTTAATGCTGTTTATCCTAAGGATAGTATATTGTACTAACAATGTGCTAGAAGAATCATTACTGTTACAGGTGAGGTTTATTATAAGCGACACTCCTGCAATTTCTGGAGAAGACATTTTTTTCCCCCTGAAATAACTTAACAAATATACTTGATTCTACAGAATTTAGATTAGGCTAAAGTTGGACAAGGTTGATATTTGTGACCTATGGCACATCAAAAATTTTCATTCAGCATTTTAAGTACAAGCACTGAAATATTTTTTTATATAATAATCAAGTATTTTTTAAAGTTTTAACAAAACATACAAGACAATAAAAAGATGTGCAAATCGAAATAGAATTTAGAATTACAGATATAACTTGAGTACAAAACAATTAAAGCAGCACCAACACTTTTTTATATATTGTTAAAGAAAGTTTATGCGAACATACAATACATTACACCCTAATAGCACACAATTTCAGGACAAAATCTGAACTATGCCTGAGAGTATACTCAGCATATCTTTCAAAAACAAGCACTATCACAATATAATCCCCAGTGGGTAAATACAAAGCAGATGAAAACTTTAAGTTTGGAATAATCTCAAAATACTGTGCAGATTAAAACTTTAGTGTATCTTTAGATCAAGTAGAGATTGTCGGAAAAGGACCAAAGGAAGAATCCACTAAAGTAGAGGATAACCAAGAAAACCATACCTAAATCATATGTAACACTGTGTAATGTTACTGTGAAACAGATTCATATTTGACGACAAGATGGCAGTGCTTGGCATCCCTGCTCATCATAGTCCCAATACTGGAGTACAGAGACTGCTGGGATTTTTGTGCTGAAAGCAGAACTTTGCCACACAGTGAAGCAGAAATTAAAATACATAATCCAGAGGCAATCGCCAGGGGCAGTAGCAGATAAAAGCAAAAGCCCGAGAACATAAAGGGGAATTGGAGAGAAAATTGACTGGTGTGAGGAGGTGTGTATGAAAGCTGTGTAGAGCCATGTGGGCCTAGACTGAACTGGGTTAGGCTGGGAAGCCGCAACTGACTCATAGGAGCCAGGAGACCTGTGAAAGGCAGACTGATGGAGACCTGTTCGCTGCAGGTTCTCAGAAGTCATCATCACAGATGGATCCTCAAATAACAAGGTGCCTCCCAGCTGGATGTTAATTGCTTTGCTCTACATTACACGGGATCAGGTGAGAGGGTTCCTGACCCACCTAACGTTACTCTTGTTGCAAACATTGCTATACAAGTTCTTACAAGTTTATGGATATTCCGCCACATAGGCCTTTGAAAGTGCCACATGTGCCAGAGCCCTTTGAGTGCTGCAGTCTGCCTCTCCTTACTGCTTACAAATACAGCCTGCAGGTTACCTGACTGAGGTAACCCCCTGCTAGGCAGACTTGTGTAGCTATTATAAATAGGGATAGACCGATATGGTTTTTTCAGGGCCGATACCGATATTTTGGTCACAGCGTATCAGTAGCGGCCGATATGGGCCGATATTTTGTACATTTAAAGTTTTGAAAAATAAAGACAATTTTTGACACAAATCTGGTACTGAATATATTAATTTTTGTTTAATGCTTGATAGCTGGCTTGCTGGCACCCTGTGGTGGGTGGCTTGCTGGCACCCTGTGGTGGGTGGCTGGCTGTCTGGCACCATGTTGTGGGTGGCTGGCTTCCTGGCACCCTGTGGTGGGTGGCTGGCTGGGACCCTGTGGTGGTTTGGTGGCTGGCTGGCACCCTGTGGTAGGTGGGTGGCTGGCACAGGGGCTGTGGGTGGCTGGCTGGTACAGTGCCTGTGGGTGGCTGGCTGTCTGGCACCATGTCTGTGGGTGGCTGCCTGTCTGGCACCCTGTGGTGGGTGGCTGGCTGTCTGGCACCCTGCGGTGGATGGCTGGCTGGCTAGCACCCTGTTGTGGGTGACTTGCTGGCACAGGGGCTGTGGGTGGCTGGCTGGTACAGGGCCTTTGGGTGGCTGGTACAGTGCCTGTGGGTGGCCTGTGGATGGTTGGCTGGCTGGTACAGGGCCTGTGGGTGGCTGGTACAGGGCCTGTGGATGTGGGTGGCTGGCTGCTGTGGGTGGGTGTATGGCTGTGATACACTCCCGCGAGACTAGACCCGACTCCAAAGGAGGCTGTCCAAGGAGAGGGAGGTGGCCTAAGAAGATGTCACAAAAATATTGGCAATATCGGCCAGTTCCAGGGCCGATACCGATATATCGGGGAAAGTGCATATTGGCCGCCGATATATCGGCCTATCCCTAATTATAACCCTAATTCAAGCCATATAAGGAAAGTATTTGTCGCCGAAGTCTAACATTATTATTGAAAGGGAAATACACCTTACATCCTTTCTTTCCCCCCTCTCTTAAAGTCTCCAATCCCCATATCTTAAAGTGAACCTCTCCCATCTGCAAATGACTTAGCTGCCAGAAAACATTTTAGGCTGGGTTCGCATTTGTGCGAATTGGATGCGCTTTTTAGATAGTTAGTCAGCTTGAAAAAAGACACAAAGTCCATCTAGTTCAACCAATGAAAAAAAAAAGAAAAAAGAAAACCCAACCATACAATCCCATATACACAATCCTTTACCCACAGTTGATCCAGAGGAAGGCGAAAAACCTAAGCAAAGCATGATCCAATTAGCTACAGCGGGGGGAAAAAATTCTGGATATTCCATGGATCAACTTTACCTATACATGTTAGTACCCAGTTATATTATGTACACATAGGAAAGAATACAGGCCTTTTTTAAAGCAATCTACTGAGCTGGCCAGAACCATCTCTGGAGGGAGTCTATTCCACATTTTCACAGCTCTTACTGTGAAGAAACCTTTCTGTATTTGGAGACGAAACCTCTTTTCCTCTAGACATAAAGAGTGCCCCCTTTTCCTCTGCGATGACCTTAAAGTGAATAACTCAAAACCAAGTTCACTATTTGGACCCCTTATGTATTTGTACATGTAGATCATATCCCCCTTAATCTCCTCTTTTCAAGAGAGAATAAATTCAGTTCCTCTAATCTTTCCTCACAGCTAAGCTCCTCCATGCCTCTCATCAGTTTGGTTTCCCTTCTCTTCACTTTCTCTAGTTCCCCGATAACCTTTTTTGAGAACTGGGGCTCAAAACTGAACTGCATAATCCAGATGAGGTCTTACTAATGATTTGTACAGGGGCAAAATGATATCTCTCTCTCTGCAGTCCATGCCTCTGTAAATACAAGAAAAGACTTTGCTTGCTTTGGAAACCGCAGCTTGGCATTGCATGCTATTATTAAGCTTATCCACCAGAACACACAAATCCTTCTCCAATATGGATTCCCCCAGTTGTACTCCCCCCAGTATGTATGATGTATGCATATTCTTAGCCCCCAAGTGCATAACTTTTACATTTATCAACAATAAACCTCATTTGCCACATAGTTTCCCAATAAAGGTCATTGAGATCGACTTGTAAGTTGGAGACATCCTGTAAGGAAGTTATTCCATTGCATAGCTTGGTGTTATCTGCAAAGACTGAAATGGTACTTTTAATCCCAGACCCTATATAATTTATAAATATCTTTTCTTCGCATCCAATTCGCATGACATGTGAGTGTGATCGGCTCTCCATGGAGCCGATTCACACATGTCCGGGGTGGCCCCAGTGTGAATTCCAAAAGGGTCTTGTGTGTTTTTGGGTCCGGCTCAGGTGCAAATTCAGGGAAAAATTTGAGCCTGGATCACACCTGAACTAGTGAACGGGAGCGCACCGGACCCCAGGCTGGAAACCGCGGCCGCACATATGTGAACTCAGCCTGAAAGGGACATTTCACTGCGTGCCAACTTGAGGACTACAACACAGGCGGCAGAAGAAGCCACTTGACAGTTTATTAGTGCATAGGAGATTTGACAAACCTCCTATTATGTACTCCTCGACCCTTCTGACTGAAGGCCTACAAGTGAGTTAGCCTTACTTTCTTGTTTGCCCTCTTTTTTTATTACTTGGAGAGTATCTCATGGGGGTGGTGCTCTGGGGCAGGGGGGATAGGGACAAGGGCCTCTTCCAGCAACCCTGGGCTGTAGTTGTCGGGGTCTGTGGGTGGGAGGCTTATCTGAATCTGGAAGCCCCCTTTAACAAGGGGGGCCTCACGATCCTGCCCCCCCCCATGTGAATGGGTATCAAGTAAATAATACCCCTATCCATTCACCAAAAGAGTATGCAAAAAAAAATAAAATACACTAGACTCGAGACAGTTTTTGACAAGTCCTTTATTTCAAACTAAAAAAATAGTGTCCCCCGATGAAAATTCATCATCAATCACGCCGCCTGCTACATGGCGACACGTCCAATGAGAGCAGAGCTTTTTTTGTTTTTTCGGGTCAGCGGGTGTGGCAGGTGGCGTGATTGATGATGGATTTACTTTGGGGGACACTATTTTTTTACTTGTCAAAAACTGTCTCGTGTGTTTAATTGGTACACTTTTTTGGTGAATGGGTAGGGGTACTATGTACCCAATTCCCATTTACATAGAAGGGGGTAGGATCTAGGGGCCTCCTTGTTAGGGGGCTTCCAGATTCCAATAAGCCCCCCACCTGCAGACCCAGACAACCAGGGTTGTAGGGAGAAGGTCCTTGTCCCTATCAACATGGGGACAAGAAACTCTTGGGTGGAGGGGGCAGAGACCCCCTGCACCAGAGCACCGCCCCATGCTGAGGGCATGTGGTCTAGTATGGTTCAGGAGGGGGAGGGCCGCTCACTCATCCCCTCCCCTTTCCTGACCTGCCAGGCTGTGTGCCCTGATAAGGGTCTGGTATGGATTTTGGAGGGACCCCACACCATTTTTTTCAAAAAATTTTGGTGTGGGGTTTCCCTTTAAACCCATATCAGACCCAAAGCAACTGGTATAAACTCGGGGGGGGGGGGGGGAACCCTATGTCGTTTTTTTTCTTACATTTTATAATAGCCAGGAGTGGGCAGTTGAAACTGTGGGTCATTTTAAATCTGGATTTAACTCATGTTTTTTTCTTTAGAAATGTCATTTTTGTTGTAGCAAGATCTATACATGCTACAAATGCTCCACTTTACAGGCACAATAAGAGGACCCCCCCAGGCATTATATTTAAGGGATTTTTTATCATCATTTTTATTGTTGTACTTTAAAAATCAATAAAATCACTGCTCCCGAAAAAACTATAGTTTTTACAATTTTTTTTTATTAATACATGACCCCCAGGGCAGTACCCAGACCCCATACCACTTTTATGGCCAATTACTTGCATATAAGCCTTCAAAATTGGCACTTTTGATTGTTCCTGTTGGGCTCCCATAGACTTTAATGGGGTTCGCTGTTCAGGTTACAAGATTTTCCCTGTTCGGGAGTTCTGCTGCAAACCGAACAGGGGGGTGTTCAGCCCATCCCTAGTCATTGGTGAGTTTTACTGGAGCAGTTTCAGTGGAATAATGTGGGCAGAAGCTGGAATGTAGGGGATCGAGAAGGTTGTTGTCAGTGGGATAGCAACTCATATGGTTGTAGACATGAGGTTCAAGAAGCTTGGAGGCAAACGGGAGCAGGGAGATGGGTCTTAAATTATTCAGACAGGTGGGGTCCTTTGAGGGTTTTTTTTAATTATGGGGGTAACCAGAGCGTGTTTGAGCGGGGAGGGAAAGGTGCCAGAGGAGAGGGAGAGGTTGAAGATGTGGGTTAGAGAGTTTAGAGATAGAGCAGGAAGGTGGTCGCAGTAATTGTGAGGGGACAGGGGACAGGGTCAAGGGGACAGGTTGTGAAGTGGGTCATGGAGAGGAGTCTGGCAACTTCCTCAGTGGTAACAGGGCTGAAGAATGAAAGTATTGAGTGTGTTGTTGGACCTGATGTATTGGTTGGAGGAGGATGCTGGATATCTCATCATGAATTGTGTAGATTTTTTTTTTTAAATGATTGACAATCTCCTTGGCAGTAAGCAAATAGGAAGATGGAGGCAATGGGGGAGGAAGTAAAAATTTAAAGGTAGAAAAGAGTTGACGGGGTTTTGATGAGAGGGTTTTGATGAGAGTGTTGCAGTAGGTTTGTTTAGCAGGAGTTGTATTTGAGAAAATATAAAAGAATACATTGAGAAGGAGAGGCTGCACACCCCAAATGAATAGCAGAGAATTTGCACTATTTCCCCCAGGGGTATCTTTAGCAGCAAGTAAAATATACAATCAAATAAATTGTAAAAATAAATTTGTTTTATTAAACAATTTGTTAAAAAGGTTATTCAACAGCGGATTTAAAAATATAAGCTCTGGTTACAAGATTTAAAACATCATCCTTTGAATATAACAACAATCTAAGGTAGGGCAGGCATACTCAATAGATGCAGTAGGCCTGCCCAGAGCTTGTGCCCCGACACGTTTCAACCCAATACAGTCATGGTCTTCTTCAGGGTGTTTGTAATATCTATAAAATACATCAAGGTCTTGGGGTTACAACATATCACCATTTGCAGCCGTCCATATGGGCACAGCAAGTATATTTACCCCTAGTGGATGGAAGACAATCCTGCGACCAGAGGCCTTTGATCCAGATTGTTCCCCGGGCTGTCTCCTTAGCCCCCAAGGCAGAGTCCAAGGAAGGGCTGGCTTGCAAGAAGTCATACTCTGGGCATCCTAAGAGTAGGAGGGAGCTGCATCTGCAATTCCCCAAGAGGAAAACCTGAATCAATACAAAGGTAGGTATTTCGGGAAAGTGGCATGAGGAATACATTGAAGGCGGTCAAAGCATATCATAGTAAGTAAAAAAAACACACAGAAATAACCAGGCACTGGAGGACTGTCCTATGATGAGATCAGATAGTAAATGAATGGTGCTACTAACCTACACTCAAACCCAATGAGATAGATAATGCAAACAACAAAGTGGGATGAAAAGCGCTGTCCCCAGCCAGGAAAATAAACATTTGCTTGCAAAATTAATGTCCAAAAGTCTTAGTTTATTGACAATAAATGCTTCACAGTAGATAATCCAAATTGTAGAGGACGCTGGCCACCATATAAAATAACACAGATCGAAAACGGCAAAACAGCAGTACCTTGAGTGGTGCCAGTGCAGATGACTAATAACTTTGTATCCCGAGAAGGAAGATGGGATGAAGAGTGGGCAATGCCACCAAGTAACAGGCTGGAGCTCACTAATGCCGATGGTTCCATCATCACCCTTAATCATTCCAAGCCGGTTGCGGGAAACTCCTACTTACATTTTGGGAGTTGTCACCACCTGACTTGGAAAAATTCCATTCCTAAGGGACAGTTTCTGAGGCTCCGTAGGAACTGCACCCGTAAGGAGGATTATGTTGCTCAAGGGGAGTCCATGTTGGTCAAATTTCGTGAGAAGGGCTACCCTGAGGGACTCCTTCAAGAAGCATTTACTTTGTGTATGGATATATGCCCGATTTGTGGTGCTAGGGCCAATCAGCATAAGGGTTCTGCCGCTCCTAGGTTTATTACTAGCTTCATCTGCACTGGCTCCACTCAAGGTACTGCCATTTTGCCGTTTTCGATCTGTGTTATTTTATATGGTGGCCAGCGTCCCCTACAATTTGGATTATCTACTGTGAAGCATTTATTGTAAATAAACTAAGACTTTAGTTTATTTCACAAATCAGTGAATGGGCAATATGATTGCAGGGAGACGAGTTGTTTAATAGCAGAAAAATGGAGGTGCATAGAATCCTGAAGTGTCAGTGCATGCTGAAGGAAAAAATAAAAAATATATAAAAATAAAAGATAATATAAGGAATAAAAATGTGCAAAAATCTATGCACTTGGAGCTATTAATGTGTTTAAAGCTTTAGCCTTGCCATATTAGGGCAAGTAGGCCTGTCCAGCCCAAATTCATACATTGAAGGAGGGGAGACTGTAGTAGTAGAAAATGTTTAAGGGATCGTACTTACATTGACCGCCACAAATGCACTCAGAGCCACATCTGCACATCAAACTCAAGAAAGTGTCACATGTGTCCTGTGAGGAGGGGTTTATATAGTCGCTCCTAGGCTGTAAATGGGAGCCATAATGGGGGAATGGGATGCAGCTGCCCCCCACCCCAGTAAAGATGGCACCTAAGGCCATCAAAAGCGGCTGCCACATGGCTTCTCCAGTGTCCTGGAAAGCCGACACCCCAGCCACTGCCGTCACTTCTGCCACTAGATGTGTGGCTTGATGACTTGACGTGCATGCCTGGCGCCAAGGAGTGACATCACGCGTGTGCGCCCACTTACTAGTACCCAGAAGGGATCTTGGGTCGTCGCCGGCACAGAAGTGCTCCCCCTGGTGGCTAAAGAAGGCATTCCTCAGCCAGGATGGTCGTAAAGGATGGGGGCCGGCGGGGGATAAAAAGGCCCCCCTACCGTGCCAGAAAGGCAGCCCATGGCCAAAACACCCCTAGGGGAGAAGGGAAAACCCAAAGAGGAGCCTGGAGTATAAAATCAAAACAAATTAACACAAATTATGAAATAACTGTAAATATAAAAAAACAATGTGTAGCCGGTTTTCCAGGCATTGAGCCTGAGGTGGGTCTGCCATTATTACCGGTTACCTCTCCAGCCCATGTGAGCTGCGACCCCAGGTGTGAGCACAATGACAATTCCGGCATCTTTGTTTGGTTTTTTTATTGTATTTTAGGGGATGGAAGAAGGGAATGAGTGGGATACTCCTCTGGCTCAACTAGGTACACTGGTGACACTTTAGCAAACAAATTAGCTTGTTAGCGCTGTCTTGATGCCAGCCGATGCTAGCCAACGCTTCCTGATGCTTGAAAGTAATGTAACACTGAAAACTGTACTGGAACTTTGACCTTAGTCCAGAAGATCCAGGATGGTATAATATTGAACTTCTGACACTGCTTTACTCAAAAGTCACTGACTGGCTCCCTCCAGCCCTGTGCTGGCTTGAGGTAGCTCTTTGTGAATTCCTGTGCTGCTGCAACTCTCCACTGTTACACTCCACACTGTATACTGACTGTTCAGGGCCAAAACTGCAGGCACCCCCTTTAACACTTCAGGGCCCTCTGACTAGGTACCCCCTCTAACTTCAGGGTCCTCTGACCAGGCACCCCCTTTACAGCTAGCTGACACTTGGATCCCCAGTACCTCCTCCGGAGTGGGACCCTCTGACACTAGGCAGACCCCCAGGGGCAATCCACATTACTCACGACCTTTAGACACCTCTCTCTCCGCTAGTTCTCGGCACACTGGATCCCCTTCAGCTCAACTCAGCACCCTCTGGACTCTCAGGCAGCACCCTGAGATATTCACTTCCTCTGACAGGAGGAGAGACAGCCGTTCTCCCCCTCCTGGGACTCTGCTTCCCACCAAAGACAATGTGTCATGCACTCCCCTCAAACTTATACCCACTCCCCGAACTCTCTGTGGCAGAATCTGCCTTCTGGGGTAGTTACAAGCCTGAATGTGTCTCTGATTGGGTTTCCTCTACTGCCCAATGAAAAGCCTCTCACAGGGCTAGTTTGGGAGACTGCCCTCTCAGCAGACACAAGTGGGAGCCATGACAACCTACATGACCAAAAGAAATCATGGCTCTGCTGTTAGGCAGACAAAGCACACTATATTTTACCTAGCATCTACCTGTAGGGTGCTACATCCACCCCACACCAAACTGAGTCAGGTCCCTCTGACTCTGAGGCAGCCGCCTCCTGTCAAAAACTCTACCAAAAATCAGGAGTATCCCACAAACCTGGAAAGGGGAAAACACATTTACAAATAAATTACAGTAAAAAAATTGATCTTTACACTCTGCTGTAAAAATTTTACAAACAGTTTAAGGTGCATGAAAACTGATGCAGCCCCCACCAAACAAACTCCTTTGGTAGAGAACAATGAAGAAAAATGCAATGAAAATTCCCTGACTATCTATCTCTAAGATGGTCCCACCTGTAGAGAGGAAAAGGAAGCAAAAGTTAGTCAACTGCAAACACATAGGAAATGCAAGCCTAACTATCTGAACAGTTGAGTGGAAAGACCCTCCTTTCTACTGCAAGGGCGACCTTTCCATTCCCTCCCTGACTACCTCTGCTAACCAGTGTCTTGACTCGCCAGGGGTCCCCTCCTTCCTGGAAGAGCTTGTCCCCTAACACTAGCTGTCTATGCAGAGTCCTTTTGTAGAAGTGAAGAAAAGCGCCCTCTGCTGTCCTTTGGAGCACTTCTTAAAGGAACAGGGCAGGTCACAGTTTTACATGACCTACAGTCCTGCTGAGTCAGGGAAGCATCAAAGGGATCCTGTAGGGCACCCCACACCAAAGTTCCTGGACACTTGAACTTTGTAGTAGCAACATCTTCATCTGTCAGAGCTGTGGATGATGTCCCACACAGCTATTTGTAATCCACAGAGATCCTGGCCCGATGGCCCAAGGGATCTAGCACATCAAATAACTTTCTCAAAAAAAAAAGACCCAAGCCCGATGGCCCCAAGAGGTCAGTCACAGCAACATTTTTTTTCAAAAGACCCTGGCCCGATGGCCCAAGGGGTCTGCTTTAAACACTTGTGGTACCCAGCTGGCCACACAGTTTTCTTTTTTTTTTTTTCTGCTCCAGAATTTTTTCCTGTTGAAAGGGAATACTGGCAGTCCTCAAATGTAATACTCAGGGTGAGGGACCTGAACATACTCTCCTTGTTCGTTCTTGACTCTGACGGACCAAGCGGGCCTTGATCCATCTGGGTGGCGAACCTCCACCCTATCTATATAGATGGAGTGCCCATAGTTCCACTCTGAGCCTTTACTTTGTTAAATTTCTCCTTAAGCCATTCCTCGAGAGATTCTCTGTAGGGTTTTGGGACAAAAAGGAAGTCCCAGATTATCTTGTCGCACCAAAAGTCCTGATACCTTTCCACCAGTATCATTACCTCCCTTGGTGCGTAGGGGTAGTCATAGCCACACTCAAGAGCAACTTCCTTCTGCATCCACCGTTGCATCCTGGATAACTGGGGGAGAGTTCTCCTGTTTCCTCTCCCTGGTGGAGAAAATGAGGTACATACCCTCTGTATCATTTCCTCATAGGCTGCGTTTTGGCCTCTGGCCCTTGCGATGTTTCCTGGGGGGTGAGGTCTGGGACCCTTGCAACATGGGCATCGCAGAACCCCAACTTCTGAGCCAGTTTCCCCCACTCTATAGCCTCCTGGGCTTCCTGATTTAGTGGCACAGTCACTTCTGGACCTGGGGAGCTACTCTCAGCTAGGACCCCCATTCCCACTCAGTCTCATCAATTGATCCCCAATCATCCATTCCTTCTTCAAGTGATCCATATCTCATGTAGAAAGATGGGGAATTAGCTCTTACAGGGCACCGCTCACCCTCACTGTTTGTACTGGATGGTAACGCTTGAATTACTGCTGTCTTAGCAGGCTGTGGGACACTGATGGGGGTGGATCCCACTATGGCTGCCGAGGTAAGTACATCCTCAGGCCACTCTCCAACTGTCTGTGTGGACACCGATCCCCTCCCTATGGAGCTCTACGACCAAGCTCCCTTCCCACAGACTACAGGCCCTCCGACTGCTGGCAGGGCCTCCAGCTGCATCATGAGCCTAAACATGCCCCTCCCGGCTCCGCGGAGGAACTTTGACTCATTCCCGGTCACCTCCTGAGTGAGCCCTGTCTCCCACATAACAGTGAGCTTCTTTGGGCGGCTCTCACTCTTCTCTGCCCTGAGCAGCAGATCACCACCTTGCCCACATTGAACCCACGCCTGCACCCTCAACGTAACAGTGGCACACATGGGAGTCATGCACTCCCCTCAAACTTATACCCACTCCCCGAATTCTCTGCGGCAGAATCTGCCTTCTGGGGTAGTTACAAGCCTGAATGTGTCTCTGATTAGGTTTTCTCTACTGCCCAATGAAAAGCCTCTCACAGGGCTAGTGGGGAGACTCCCCTCTCAGCAGACACAAGTGGAAGCCATGACAACCTACCTGACCAAAAGAAATCATGGCTCTGCTGTTAGGCAGACAAATCACACTATTTTACCTAGAACCTACCTGTAGGGTGCTACAAATGCATATAACAGAAATTACATCCAAATTTAATAATTTGTTATGTAATATAACTTCATAGTTATATTATAAAGGTATATACTAGGATCGACGGATTATCGGCAAAGCCTATATATCGAGGGCCAATATGCACTTTCCCCGATATATCGGAATTGGCCATCAAGGTGCTTGTACCAGAGTGATGCCTGTGGCTAGAGGCATCACCCCAGTATCGTCGTCCATAGTCAACGGTAAGCTGTCTTGTAATGACATCCGATGCGGCTGAGAAGCCACTCGGCTGTCATTACAAGGAGCGGGAGGGGAGAACCAGCCTGCACGGCCGCCGAAGACCCATGACATCATGACATCACTTCCGGGTACGGGAGCAAGATTAAAAAAAAAATAACAGTATTATTGATGGCTGAGGTGTATATCTATATGCCATGAACACATGATGTATGACATTTATGACTGTTTAATGAATCTTTTCTCTATCTGTTGTTTTTTTAAATAAATTTTTTATTTTTATATAAAAAACAGGATTATTATGTGTGTCTATGATTTGTTCTATGTATTTTATGGCACCATTAAAATCCCATTGCCCCTCTCTCCTTTCATGAGATTCCGCAGCGCACTTGTGGGAGCTCGACCAGCTGGGGAGAGTTTTTGGCGTCACTCCCCCCCCCCCTGTGGTTTGTCGGGGTTTTCCCATGTCTGCTCTGTGGAATACTCTTGTTTTGTTCTAAGTCTTTGGGAAATAGACGTATGAGTGCTGCCAGCATTGCTGCAGAGGTTGAAGGGGTGGGGGGGTCAGCCTGTCAGTGCTCAAACCATACACCGCATCAAATTGGTCTGCATGGCTGTCACCCCAGAAAAAAGCCTCTTCTAAAGATGATGCACAAGTAAGCCTGCAAACAGTTTACTGATGACAAGCAGACTAAGGGCATGGATTACTGGAACCATGTCCTGTGGTCTGATGAGACCAAGATAAACTTATTTCAAATTCAAGACGACCACTGCCTTGCTAAAGAAGCCGAGGGTATAGGTGATGGACTGGCCAAGCATGTCTCCAGACCTAAACCCTATTCAGCATCTGTGGAGCATCCTCAAATGGAAGGTGGAGGAGCACAAGGTCTCTAATATCCACCATCTCTGTGATGTCTTATGGAGGAGTGGAAGAGGACTCCAGTGGCAACCTGTGAAGCTCTGGTGAACTCCATGCCCAAGAGGGTTAGATCAGTGCTGGAAAATAGTGGTGGCCATACAAAATATTGACACTTTGGGCCCAATTTGGACATTTTAACTTAGTGGTTTACTCACTTTTGTTGCCAGTAGATTAGACATTAATGGCTGTGTGTTGAGTTATTTGGAGGGGACAGCAAATTTATACTGTTTTCCAAGCTGTACACTCACTACTTTACATTGTAGCAAAGTGTCATTTCTTCAATGTTGTCACATGAAAAGATATAATAAAATTGTAACAAAAATGTGAGGGGTGTACTCATTTTTGTGAGATATTGTATTAGTCACTAGGTTTTGCCTGATGTAAACCCTTTTGAGAAAAGGAGCATAGGATATGGATTTGTTTAGGTCAGGAGGGGTTGTGGTCCATAATCTAAAAAATCCACCTCTGTTCTTGTTAAAGCAATATTTTGTTCCAATCGCTTCCTCGACAGGTAAAGTGTATCTGATCAAGGGCGGTGAAGGTGACCTTGGGCACTCTCTATGGTCGTGTTTTAACATTACATGTCTACCAATGGGAAGGTATCGGTTTCCAATTTGCATACTATACATTTGCTTTCAAATGTGTCGCCAAAATTCTTGTTTCGTCTTGCTGACATAGAACATACCACATTCGCATGACAATAAGTAAACTGTGCTTTTCATTTGTCAGTTAGCAAAATTTATTGAGGTAAATGTCTCGCCATTTGGGAGAGAAAAAGTTTTTTCTTGTTTATGAGAGGACAATAGGAAAATGCCCACAAGGAAAAGATTCTTGAAGTGGGCAGTGTTGTCCACTGGTCTCTCTCCTGTATTCACTCTGGACCAACTTGTCCTTGATGGACCTAGCTCTTTTGAAAGTAATTACGGGGTCGGGGACACAAATTGTTTAACTTGGGATCATCGGTTAGTATGGACTAGTGTTTCATAAAAATGTTCCAAATTTGTGTGTGTTGCCTTGAGTATCGCATATTAATTCTAGTTGAACCTGGATCCAAGTCCTTTGTGGGTTTCTGTTTCTTAAACAGTAATTCATTACGTGGCTGTTAAATCTTTCTATTATATGCCTTCCCTACACCAGAACGGCTATAGCCTCTCTCCAACAGTCTAATTTGAAGCTTTTCTGCCTGTTTCTTGAATAGAATATTGTTGGAACAATTTCTCTGTGAGCGGAGATGCTGACTGTAAGAAATAGAGTTTTTTAGAGGTGTTGGGTGAAAACGTTCAGCATGCAGCACAGTGTTTCAAGCGGTGCTCTTCCAATACAGACATAACCGTCCATCGGAGTCTCGAACATCCAGAAATATTATACTTGTTTGATCATAGCACATTGTGAAATTTATATTCAGGAACCAACAACTGATGAAACCTTGTACACAGCCATATATACCTATAACTATGAAGGTATAATACATAAAAACAAATGATAAAATTTGGATGTAATTTGTATTATATGCTTTGTTTATTACATTTAGTAATGTCATAATCTGTGTTTATTTGTTTTATTTCATACTCCAGGTTCTCCTTGGGTTTTCCCTTCTCCCCCTAGGGGCGTTTTGGCCATGGGCTGCCTTCCTGGTATGGTGGGGGTTACAGGGTATTTTTTCCACCCGTTCCTCCCATCCTTTGCAAAATCTCCTGGCCGAGGAATGCCTTCTTCAGCCTCCAGGGGGAGCACTTCCATATCTGAGGTATCCCGAGATCCCTTCCCGGCAGTGGTAAGCGGGCACGCACGCGTGACATATTTCCTTGGCGCATCTTTCAGCGGAAGTGACGGCAGTGGCCAGGGTCTCGGCCTTCCAGGGGGGGTGGGGAAGCTATGCGTTGGCCACTTTTGATGGCTTTTGGTGCCATCTTGAGTGGGGTGGGGGGCACCTGCATCCCATTCCCCCATTATGGCTCCAATTTAGAGCCTAGGAGGGACTATTTAAACCCCTACCCATAGGACCCTTGACACTTCCCTGGGTTCATTGTGCAGATGTGGCTCTGAGTGCATTTGTGGCGGTCAATGTAAGTACTATCCTGTCTTGGAAATTAATGTACTCTTGATGCACAAATTACTTTGTTGTGCTAATAAGTGCACTTTTGGATATTAATATACGCCAAGGGCAACCAATCCCATTGTGCTAAAAAGCACAGTTCTCAGCCATTTTGTAATACAAACACAAAGGCTGCTATCACTTTGGATGCACAATAGAATGTCCTGCTTAAAGCATTGAGCTCTGTTTATTTATAGGACAACAAAGGGACAACAGCAGGAAGTGAGGGCTATGCAACATCAGCCAATCAGTTACAAATGTACAATCACATGACACAAGTTACTCACATAGAATCAGCCAATGTCACACCTGTATACATACAAATATACAATAGAAAGGGGGAGTACACGAAAGTGAATTAGCAGAACAGCATGCACAGCTTCCCGCCGTTGGGGTGTGTAAATCCGCACACCGTAGTTAACAATGAAATCCACGTGTAGAACTGTGAACGCTGCTTTGATCAAACTCGTGCATGTACAGTATTCCCGCTATTACTACTGTCGTGAATCCAATTCAGAAAAGCTCAGAGAACAATGCCTAATAGGACTGTACCACTGTTCCCATAGGCGTGAGGCTATCTGCAGGGAAAGGGAAAGAGCCATGCTGTTTCCACTATGGTGATCAGGCACAGTAAGACATGAGCGTGTATCCCTTCATAAAGGCAGATAGATATTAAAATTATATTGCTGCCGCACCGCAATACACATAGATCTCAACCGGCAAACAGACCCACGCATGGAGTTTTCACCAGCAGAGATATCTATGTGGAACGAACGCATCTACACATCAAGGTTTTCACTGCCAGTAGTCTTTGCTCAATGCCGGTTCGCCCGTACACGCTCTAATGAGCGTATTGCAAGCAAACAGACAACAGGAGCCATAATGACAAGCTACTGTGAATAAAACACATCCTGAAAAATGTCCAAGCTAGTCCAAATAAAAGTTCAACAACAGCCCCTTTCTCTTTGTCATAATCCTGATCTTATTCTTCCAAATAAACAAAACAGCTCTTCTCATACAAAAATACAATCAAATTCAAAAAGTTAAAAAGAAAAATAAAGCAATCAGTGTTGATACGTAGACTCAAAAGAAAGCAAATGTTGACACATAGGTTCCATTTATCAAGAGGTGACTCAGAGGTAGGACATGAGGTGGTGGGTCGTATCGATCGTCAGTCGGTTTGAAATCCTCAGCATCTGATTCATGGTTTGGATTTGAAGGAGTCTCGTCTCAGCAATAAGGATGTTGTGGTCTGCTCAGGCTTTGGAGATTCGATCGATCAAACAGGAAAATCTCACCACAGCCTATAGAAGGAATATAAACAAAAACATAAGTATACAGTATTTCACAAAAGTGAGTACACCCCTCACATTTTTGTAAATATTTTATTATATCTTTTCATGTGACAAGACTGAAGAAATGACACTTTGCTACAATGTAAACTAGCGAGTGTACAGCTTGTATAACAGTGTAAATTTGCTGTCTCCTCAAAATAACTCAAAACACAGCAATTAATGTCTAAACCGCTGGCAAAAAAAGTGAGTACACCCCTACATGAAAATGCCCAAATTGGGCCCAATAAGCCATTTTGCCTCCCTGGTGTCATGTGACTCGTTAGTGTTATAGGGTCTCAAGTGTAAATGGGGAGCAGGTGTGTTAAAATTGGTGTTATTGCTCTCACGCTCTCAACATATGTTGAGTTATTTTGAGGGGACAGCAAATTTACACTGTTATACAAGCTGTACATTCACTACTTTACATTGTAGAAAAAAAATATTTCTTCAGTGTTGTGACATGAAAAGATATAATAAAATATTTACGAAAATGTGAGAGGTGTACTCGCTTTTGTGGGATACTGTAAATACTCCTATTTCCTTCAACCAAGATCCAATGGAGAACAAGAAATCCCCAAAACTTCCCAAAGCCTTAAAAGGATTCCATCCCTTACTAGCTATAGCTCTGGCTCTACCTTGCAGGGAAGTAACCCTATCCATATGGGCCTGAACCTTTTCGCTAGTATCTGCTATCCAGGTACAACAGTCTTCTCCTATGAATTCACATAAACCCCCCTTGGAAGCAAACAGATAATCAATTGCCATATCAAGTGCCATCTTTTCCTGCAGTACAAGAGTCTCCATTCGTCTTCAATGGTCTCATTGAACATTTCATCCACAATGGATGAAAAATTGTTCAATCCCTTCATAAGTTCAATCCCCCACCCGGTCTACGGGAACCAAGCCAAGGCCTGGTCATGGTTGGAGAACAATTCCCTGCTAGCTCTCCCTGACATCCTTGCCTTCCTTCACACCAGCAGATCCTCAGGATTGGCTGCAATGTAGGATGCTGGTACAAGCTTCACTAAAGCATGGGAACCTCTCACATTAGGGGGAATTACCTTATAGTAAGTGGCAGAACCACATAAGAAATAATAAGGAAATAATAAGGACCTGTCAGAACAGTATAGGAATAACTTCTCTGACGGTCACGGGCACTAAGTAGTAGCATAATAGACTGGGGGATTGCTCCCTCAGTCTGAACATCACACCCTTCCTTCCAACAGATATAATCTGGTCTATTGGTGTTATTAAATAGACCAGGGGTTTCATTGGCAAGATTGACTCTATATTGCAAAAATGTATCCTGTGAAAGCACAGAAAAAGAAGGCAAACAGTGGCGGAAGGGTATTGTTATTAAAATTTTGTCTTTAATGTTACTTTTGTTCACAGTGGAAACATAACAAAATAAAGTATACTAACATCAACGTTTATCCTGGACAAGATTTACCAGACCCACATAAATGCGAGTATCAAAACTAGCAAAGGACAAAAAAAAACCACAGAAAAGAACACACACATAACAGGAACAAAAAATATATATAGCGATGATTCCACACAGGAGAACTCCAGCCAGCAATCGCTGTGTGTATGTCCTAACAATAATGAGGTGAATGTGGAGTTTCCCTGTGTGGACCCTTGGGAGCTCGAGCTAGAGAGGCTGGAGACAAAAATTAAAAGAGTGTGATAGAACCATATGGAGTAAAAAACCCTGTTGGTGGTGCATTACGGCATAGCCCAATAGCAAGGAATGTTTATGGCTCTGTGATGATCCCGATGATGAGCAGTTCTGCAGATGTATCCAAAGAAAATGACGTCATCACCTACCAAGACGCCCCCTCTTGCATCCCCAGATGGGAGGCGAGTTCCACAACAGCAGGCTGGGTCTGACAAGCCGAGACAAGCAAATGACAACCTGGTCAGATTGACTCTCAATCCATCACACCAGCATATGCCAGCTCAGGAGGAAGGCACCACCAAGGATTTTCTCAGCATCCCCGAAGCATACCGGCCCAGAATTGCAGTAACGCCCTATGAAGGACTGATCACACCAGGGAGGGTAAAGTACCTATAGACCCCAAGTGTATGCCCAGCACTGGCTAAAGACAGTGCTACACATTTGCCGATCTGCAACAGGCATTGTACTATTTCTGTGGTGGCCGACTTTTACAAATTGTGTCATCTCTTATTGAACTAGCCAGTCAATTGCTCTCACACCGGTGTATAATTCCACTATTGTGGATGATGTAATATATACAAATAGTATCAAAGCACAAATTCAGATTTCCAATACCTCTTCACCCATACGATAGGATGAACTTTTCTTTAGATACATCTGCAGAACTGCTCATCACCGGGATCATCACAGAGCCATAAACATTCCTTGTTATTGGGCTATGCCGTAATGCACCACCAGCAGGGTTTTTTACTCTATATGGTTCTATCACACTCTTTTCATTTTTGTCTTCAGCCTCTCTAGCTCGAGCTTTAAAAATTGTACCAAATCATAAAAGCTTATCCCTGAGAACACAAAAATACATCAAGGTCCTCCATAATGTTCCATATACTAAGGCCAAATCCAGTGGCGGCTGGTGAAGTTTTAAGATGGGGGGGGTGCAAGACCCCGCCCCTTCCATTTTGACCCCTCCCATTTGTCAGAAGCCCCACCCCTTATAGACTCCACCCATTTTGTCCCCTGTATTTTGCTTGCGTGAACCAATTCTCCCAATATATCACATATTAAGGGGTCCATCAGTACTAGTATATCCCATAATAGGGAACAGGGGCCCTATTATGGGATATACTGTGAGAGACATCAAGGTCCTCCATAATGTTCCATATACTAAGGCCAAATCCAGTGGCGGCTGGTGAAGTTTTAAGATGGGGGGGCGCAAGACCCCGCCCCTTCCATTTTGACCCCTCCCATTTGTCAGAAGCCCCACCCCTTACAGACTCCACCCATTTTGTCCCCTGTATTTTTCTTGCATGAACCAATTCTCCCAATATATCACATATTAAGGGGTCCATCAGTACTAGTATATCCCATAATAGGGAACAGGGGCCCTATTATGGGATATACTGTGAGAGACATCCTATTATGGGATACATGGACTGAGAGTGGCACAAACCCCACAGTACAGAACCCCCCAGCACAAACCTCACAGTACAGACCCCCCCAGCACAAACCTCACAGTACAGACCCCCCCAGCACAAACCCCTCAGGCACAAACCCCGCAAGCACAAACCCCACAGTACAGGCCCCTAGTACAAACCTCACAGTACATGCCCCCTTCAATATAGTGACCAGTATAAATGCCCCCTTTCAATGTAGTGACCAGCATACATGTCCCCAATGCAGTGACCAGTATACATGTCCCCAATGCAGAGCTATGCGTGCGTGGCTCCAGTGCAGCCAGTGACCACCAGTATACGTCCCCCAATGCAGAGCTATGCGTGCGTGGCTCCAGTGCAGCCAGTGACCACCAGTATACGTCCCCCAATGCAGAGCTATGCGTGCGTGCCTCCAGTGCAGCCAGTGACCACCAGTATACGTCCCCCAATGCAGAGCTATGCGTGCGTGCCTCCAATGCAGCCAGTGACCACCAGTATACATGTCCCCCAATGCAGAGCTATGCGTGCGTGCCTCCAGTGCAGCCAGTGACCACCAGTATACATCCCCCAATGCAGAGCAATGCGTGCGTGCCTCCAGTGACCACCAGTATACGTCCCCCAATGCAGAGCTATGCGTGCATGCCTCCAGTGACCACCAGTATACGTCCCCTAATGCAGAGCTATGCGTGCGTGCCTCCAGTGCAGCCAGTGACCACCAGTATACGTCCCCCAATGCAGAGCTATGCGTGCGTGCCTCCAGTGACCACCAGTATACATGTCCCCCAATGCAGAGCTATGCGTGCGTGCCTCCAGTGCAGTGACCACAAATATACATGTCCCCCAATGCAGAGCTATGCGTGTGTGCCTCCAGTGCAGCCAGTCACCACCAGTATATGTCCCCCAATGCAGAGCTATGCGTGCGTGCATCCAGTGCAGCCAGTGACCACCAGTACATGTCCCCCAATGCAGAGCTATGCGTACGTGCATCCAGTGCAGCCAGTGACCACCAGTATACATGTCCCCCAATGCAGAGCTATGCGTGCGTGCCTCCAGTGCAGTGACCACAAGTATACATCCCCCAATGCAGAGCTATGCGTGCGTGCCTCCAGTGCAGTGACCACAAGTATACATCCCCCAATGCAGAGCTATGCGTGCGTGCCTCCAGTGCAGTGACCACAAGTATACATGTCCCCCAATGCAGAGCTATGCGTGTGTGCCTCCAGTGCAGCCAGTCACCACCAGTATATGTCCCCCAATGCAGAGCTATGCGTGCGTGCATCCAGTGCAGCCAGTGACCACCAGTATATGTCCCCCAATGCAGAGCTATGCGTACGTGCATCCAGTGCAGCCAGTGACCACCAGTATACATGTCCCCCAATGCAGAGCTATGCGTGCGTGCCTCCAGTGCAGTGACCACAAGTATACATCCCCAATGCAGAGCTATGCGTGCGTGCCTCCAGTGCAGTGACCACAAGTATACATCCCCCAATGCAGAGCTATGCGTGCGTGCCTCCAGTGCAGTGACCACAAGTATATGTCCCCCAATGCAGAGCTATGCGTGCGTGCCTCCAATGCAGTGACCACAAGTATACATCCCCCAATGCAGAGCTATGCGTGCGTGCCTCCAGTGCAGTGACCACAAGTATACATCCCCCAATGCAGAGCTATGCGTGCGTGCCTCCAATGCAGTGACCACAAGTATACATCCCCCAATGCAGAGCTATGTGTGTGTGCCTCCAGTGCAGTGACCACAAGTATACATCCCCCAATGCAGAGCTATGCGTGCGTGCCTCCAATGCAGTGACCACCAGTATATGTCCCCCAATGCAGAGCTATGCGTGCGTGCCTCCAGTGCAGCCAGTGACCACCAGTATATGTCCCCCAATGCAGAGCTATGCGTGCATGCATCCAGTGCAGCCAGTGACCACCAGTATACACTTACAGTATACAGTGCACTTACCTGGAGGCTCGGCTTCTCCCTCTCCTCTTCTCTGGTCTCCTCTCCGCTCCGCTCTCTGCAATGCCGATCCACGCGACGTCAGCGGGGTCAGCATGGGGCCATGGGATGTCCTGAATGATGATTGGTCCAGGCTGTAGACTGGACCAATCACAGCCAGGATATCAGGAAAGCGGGGGTACCCAAACGCAATGACTTGCGCTCAGGTTACGCCCCCAGAAGGCAGCCAATCTGCGCCCTTCTGGGTCGTAAACCCCACCCCCCCCATAGCCACCACATAGGCCGGGGTAGCGGCGAACACAATTTTTTTTTCAAAACTATATTTGTTAGCTTTGTAATTTTTTTTTTCAAAACTTTATTTGTTCGTTTTTTTTTTCCTTCTTTTTTTTTTTTCTTTTCTTTAGGGGTGGGGGGGGGGGGGGCGGTGCCCTGGCGCCCCCTATGCACGGGCCGCCACTGGCAAAATCTCTGTAAGCAGTGGTTAAATCTTAATTCATGCCAAAAAACATTAACCAGAAAAACACGTACCACATTCAACCCTCTAAGGCAGGGATCCTCAAATTATGGCCCTCCAGCTGTTGCGGAACTACACTCCCATGAGGCATTGTAAAACTCTGACATTCACAGACATGACTAGGCATGATGGGAATTGTAGTTCCTGAACAACTGGAGGGCCATAGTTTGAAGACCTTGTTTTAAGGGTTTTTAACAAAAGAGTGGTGCAGCCCAGTGTGGTATCTTTGCGTAAATTAAGTTTCAGTTGATCCATAAACTGACACCTTTCTTGCTTTAGCTGACTATTCATTGAGAGAGAGAGAGACAGTGTGAGGAGATGAGTTCTATTAGTAGAATCATTATTTGTGCTGTTAGATGAAGAAGCTAGAGAAAGAGGAGTAGCGATAGTGAAATCATCGATAATAGGAGATTCAGGAGAGACAGCGGTAGTTACAGTATTAGCTGAACTGGCTTGTCTTAGCAGAGTTAGCCCAGAGAGGGCTTCCTCTGCTTCCCTTCCCGGATCACCAGGCTTGGCTATCCCCTCGAGCCAAGTATACATAATGCAGTTTCTTGGATTGAAACTGCCTTCTGTACACCGTACCGATTTACCATTATAGACCTTTGAAGCCACAATTACGCTATATCCAACGTCTTTGTTACCTGGAGCCTGGTTCTAAACTCGGTGAGAAGTTTCTTCCATCTCCAGGTATCAAATGTACTTTCTTGACATGTGCAGAACTAAAAAATTTGTTTAGTTTTGTTTTGTTTTCGATTTGTTATTTGCATACATTTGTTTAGTTAAATTTGTTTAATCCGTTTGATTCATTTTCGGAATTCGTTTTGTTTATTTCGTATTCCAATCAATTTGAATTTTCCTGAATTTGAATATTTTTCGAATTTGAAAAGTTTTTAAATTAACAATTTCAAAATTTCCAAATACAATAAAATAGACAAGAAGATAAAGGGATAGAATAGAAAGAAATATAATAGAATAGAAAACAATATAACAGAAAATAAAAGAGTAGAATATAATAGAGTAAAACAGAACAAAATAGAATGGAAAATAAAGGAACAGAATAGAAAAGAATAAAAAAAGAAAAGAATAAAATAAAAAGAATATAACCATCTTCTGGAACTCGAATAGAATAAAAAAGAATAGAATTAAAAAAACAATGGAATAGAATAGAAAGAATATAAGCATTTCTTAAAATTTAAATAGAATCAATTTGAATATATTGGAAAATAATAGATTAGAATAGAATAGAAATAACAGAATAGCATAGAAAAAACAACAGAATAGAATAGAAAGAATATAACCAACTTCATATTCTAATCTATTATTTTCTATTCTACTCAATTTTGAATTGATTCTATTAGAATTTTGGAAAATGGTTATAATATTTATATTCTAATCTATTCAATCGTTTTTTTCCATACTATTCTATTATTTTCTATTCTAATCAATTCTTTTCTATTCTATTCAAATTGATTCTGTTGGGTTTTGGGAAATGGTTATATTCTTTCTGCTCTATTTTTTATTCTATTCTATTGTTTTTTTTTTTAAATTATATTATTTTCTATCCTTTTATAGTCTATTCTATTCTTTTTTTTCTGTTCTATTCTTTTCTATTCTATTCTGTTCTTATGTATTCAAATTCAAATGTATTCTATTTGAAATTAGAATTCCAGAAAATGGTTATATTCTATTCTATTCTATTTTATTCTATTCTTTTTTTAATCTATTCTATTTTTTTTCTTTTATATCCCTTTACTTTCTATTCTATTTTAGCCTCCTTGGAAATTGGAAAAAAAAAAAAATCGAAAACTTTTTGAATTCGAAACTATTCAAAATTGATTCGAAAACTATTTGAATCTATTCGAATTTTGTCTAATTTGTTTTCTGTTATTTTTTGGATTGGTTTAAATTCGATACTATTGTAAATCGAAAATACAGATACATGTCTAGTACCTTCCAAGGGAATGCACCAAGCTGTTCCCTTTGACCATTTGTGTCACTCTTTAAGGGGTCTCATAGCCCGAGGCCCAAACTCAGACCTCATGTACTGCAAAGCTGTTTGGCAGGGGGAGGCCTCTTTTCCCCTCCCTAACATGGATAGCCCATGACAACTTGAATCAGCTTTTAATACAGTGTCCCTGCGTCCAGGGGCACCCTTGCACCAACCTTTTAGGAGCAGTACCGACCAGAGACTATTCTCACGGTACTGGCTTGCTTCCGGACTCTGATTATTCTACACGGCCATACGCCGGTCAGCTAGAAACTACAACCCGGTGGTATGTTTACAGCACCTTAGTGACCACACACCCCAAATCTGATTATTTTACACAGCCCCACACGGGTTTAGAATCTTCTCCTTTATGTTGTATTCTAAAACAGACGTGTCACAATCTCCCATTTCACTCGGTCCGACACAACTTTAACCTACTCTGTGTTGCCAAACAACCCCGAGAGTACCCTGAAATCCTCCCCTATACAAACCTTTGTGACTTCTGTGACGGTACTCACCTTCACTATGAGTGAAAGACAGATAAGTAATGGTTTGGATTGCTTCAATATTTGTCAACAAAATCTTCATATAGAAATATGAAGATTTAATACCACCTTACACGGTGTATTCAATGCTTGGCTGTGAGAGAGACACAGACTGTCATTCGCAGACTTCCCTATTGTTTGTGTATTGGGAAGGAATGTGTATTGTGATAAAAGTTTACCTGTCTGTTCCATTGTTAAATCTTAATGACCTCACATTGTTCTGTCCAGATGGCTAGATAATTAGTTTAGTTCCTGTATACACTTTCATCTGTATATGCTACTGTAATCAGCCAGAGGGGAGGGATTGTGTACACTGTATGAGAGTGTAAAACTCTGTCCCTATTGGATTGTGAATGTTACGTCCAGTCTTCAACAAGGTCCACCTTTGTGGTAACCTTGTGGGTGAAAACTGTATATAAGTCTATTTCTTGTTCAATAAAGTTGTTCTAGAATTAGTTCACCCTGAATCTAGAGTCCTGTCTCTTATTGGGGGAATATGCTACCAGGGATTGCTATGATCTTCCATACTCCCTTGGATAATCACTAAGCTCTTGTAAGAGCTTGTTCCGCTGCACTCTCTGGGCAAAGAGAGGTTCACCCACAGGAACCTGGAGCCTTGTCGTAGGTCCAGGGTGGGTAGGAGACGGCGAAACCCTAACCAAGCTACGGCGGTTTGTGGGGTCTGAAGTGGTTATGGTGTCTGATGGAGTGCTTGGAGCCCTCGGGAAGCACTAGGAGCATCTGTCAACGGAGGTACCCGTTTGGGGTGCTGGTTGATCCGTTACAACTTCTATCTATTCCTAGATGTACAGTATCTCACAAAGTGAGTACAACCCTCACATTTTGGTAAATATTTTATTCTATCTTTTCATGTGACAACACTGAAGGAATGACGCTTTGCTACAATGTAAAGTAGTGAGTGTACAGCTTGTATAACAATATAAATTTGCTATCCCCTCAAAATAACTCAACACACAGCCATTAATATCTAAACTGCTAGCAACAAAAGTGAGTACACCCCTAAGGGAAAATGTCCAAATTGGGCCTGATTAGCCATTTTCCCTCCCCGGTGTCATGTGACTCATTAGTGTTACATGATCTCAGGTGTGAATGGGGAGCAGGGGTGTTAAATTTGGTGTTATCACTCTCACTCTCTCATACTGGTCACTGGAAGTTAAACATGGCACCTCAAGGCAAAGAACTCTCTGAGGATCTGAAAAAAAGAATTGTTGCTCTACATAAAGATGGCCTAGGCTATAAGAAGATTGCCAGGACCCTGAAACTGAGCTGCAGCACAGTGGCCAAGACCATACAGGGGTTTAAAAGGACATGTTCCACTCAGAACAGGCCTCGCCATTGTCAACCAAAGAGGTTGAGTGCTCATGCTCAGCGTCATATCCAGAGGTTGTCTTTGGGAAATAGACATATGAGTGCTGTCAGCATTGCCGCAGAGGTTGAAGGGGTGGGGGGTCAGCCTGTCAGTGCTCAAACCATACGCCGCACACTGCATCAAATTGGTCTGTATAGCTGTCGTCCCAGAAAGAAGCCTCTTCTAAAGATGATGCACCAGAAAGCCTGCAAACAGTTTGCTGAAGACAAGCAGACTAAGGACATGGATTACTGGAACCATGTCCTGTGGTCTGATGAGACCAAGATAAACTTATTTGGTTCAGATGGTGTCAAGTGTATGTGGTGGCAATGAGGTGAGGAGTATAAAGACAAGTGTGTCTTGCCTACAGTCAAGCATGATGGTGGGAGTGTCATGGTCTGGAGCTGCATAAGTGCCATATGGATGGCTACACATGGTGATATAAATAATAAATAGTGTAGCGCAGTCTATGATAGATTATTGGGATTCAATCATTGGATAAAACACTTTAAACCAATAATAAATATATTAAATATATTAAAACATGTCTAAAAAGGAGATAGTCCATATAAGAGGCGATAACAGTCGGTAGAGGTAAAAAGTCCACTTGTGATATGGTGAAATAATAACAGGTGTGACTCTGGTGCTCAAATCCCTCCACCAAGCAATATCTGCCTCTCACCTCCAAAACATGACCCTGCAGGGCCAGAAAGCATAAACAATCTCCACAGGTAACCAACTTGTGTTGCTCCGATACAGGCAAGACCAAGACTCCAGCACTTGTCAGCACAAATAAGGATATCGATTGTATCCGACCATAATAGGCATAGTAGTTGCAGAGTGTGCAGCGTGCTGGATGGTGCCTGGTTACTTCCTGGTTAACAGCCGTAGGACCGATTGACCAATCCCCCGTACGCGTTACGTCAGGTGGGCGTAGACTTCTTCAGCGGGGATGGTGATAGGTCGAAGGTCCGGCTTTTTATATTATCCCTAAGCTCCGCCCACTATGTCACTTCCGGCGTTTCACCATCGCCATGGAGACAGAGTGTCTCCTGAGACAGAGAGATAGAGGGGCGGGCTAAAAGTAATGATATTCATTCGGCCGTGTTTACAATTACATTTGTCACTAAGGAGACATACATATATCTCGGAGATCGGCCGAAGGATCACTTATAACAGCAGACTAATATTGTATGTCTTTCTTTACAGGAAGAACCATTTAGAAACTGCTCAAAGTTTTTTAATATTATTAAAAAACGAACTTATACTCAATCATTGATTTGTACTGTGTTGATCTTATAGGTCGTACGGCTATATTAGCAACCAGACACCAGATGGCAGCACTTTTGCTCACTTACATAGGGAACAGTGTTAAATACAATAATATACATAAAACACATTATAACCACATAAAAACATATAAAATCGTACATAAACCCCAATAAAATAGTATAAAATTTACTAAATAAGTATTTAAAATTTAAATATCATAAAAAGAAAAAACAATGACCATAAAAAATTATCCGTCTGAAATAAAACAATTCAGATCAAAGTCGACATTCAATCCTAGGGGCGTTAAGACTTTAGCCTCATAAATCCAAAAGGATTCGCGACGACTTAATTGTCTGATGAAATTACCACCCCTCCAATGGTAGCTTACTTTTTCAATCCCCCAGAATTTTAAGGTGCTTGGATTTTTATGATGATAATTTTTAAAGTGCCTAGATACACTGTGGGTAATAAGCCCCTTCCGTATGTTGTTGACATGTTCCCCAACACGTACGTGTAGAGCCCGCGAGGTGCGTCCAATGTATTGTAACCCACAGTCACACTCTAACATGTAAACCACACCTTGTGTGGCACATGTTATTAAATTTTTTATCAAATAGCTTTTTTGTGTGACCGTGGATACAAATTCCTTGCGTTTTTTGATATTTTTCCTGCAACTTTTACAAGTAGCACACTTCCCGCACGCATAAAAACCTGCCAGGAAAGGGAATATACCATTGCTCTTCACCTGGGGTGGATCAACTACTCCCGGGGCAACTTTGTCTCTGAGGGATGGAGCTTTCCTGTAAACAAATTTGGGCTGCTCTGATAAGACAGGGCCCAATACCCTATCCTCTCTCAGAATGGCCCAATGCTTACGGATGATTTTTTCAACTTTTTTATGTTGGATATTATAATCTAAGACCATTCGGAATTGCGTATCCACTTCTCTAGATCTGGAATTATCCAAAAGGCGATCCCGACTTGTGTTTTTAACCCATTCAAGCTCATTTTTCACATTTGTTTTATCGTATCCCTTTTCTAAAAACCTTCCTGTTAAAACCTCTGACTGTGTAATAAAATCCTCCTCAGTGGTACAGTTACGCCTTAAGCGTGTAAACTGTCCACGAGGGATATTACACAGCCACTGTCTGTGATGGCAACTGTCAAGGGGGATAAAAGAATTTCTGTCTGTGGGTTTAAAATAATTACGGGTTTTAAAAACACCATCTGCTTTGTACACTTCCAAGTCTAAAAAAATTATACTCTCATATTGCAAATTCCATGTAAGAACAATATTCTTTTCATTGTTGTTTAATTTGTTCATAAACGCTTCCAAACTCACCATGTCCCCCCGCCATACCATGAATAAATCATCGATATAGCGACGGTAACATATGAGCTGTGGGGGCAAATCTTCAAACACAGTTTCTTCCTCCCAGTGGGCCATAAATAGGTTGGCCACACTGGGAGCAAACTTAGCCCCCATCGCAACTCCTTTGACTTGCAAATAAAAACTATGGTTGTACCAAAAATAGTTCTTCTCAAGACAAAACTTTAAGCTCCTCTGAAGAAACCTAATTTGCTTTCTAGGTAACTGTGAATGAGATAGACCCCATTTAACCGCACTCAGTGCATCCGAGTGGTCAATAATGGTGTACAATGATCCAACATCCGCTGTAATCATTATACATTCAGTGGAGCTTGGTATTGTATTAAGTATTTGTATAATATGTTTAGTGTCTTTAAGGAACGATTTGGTTTTTTGTACAACCGGCTGGAGGAAAAAATCTATGTATTGACCCAACCTGGCCGTGATGGAATCAATCCCATTAACTATGGGGCGGCCAGGTGGGTTTTCCAGCTGTTTGTGTATTTTTGGCAGAAAGTATATTATAGGCCTCCTACAAAATAAGGGGTCTAGATACTGGGCCTCTTTATGAGTGAGGACTCCACTCCGTTCGCCTTTAGTAGTTAGACCATGTAGTTCTTCTTTGAACTCTAACATGGGGTCTTTAGACAAGATCTGATATGTGGAGTGGTCACTCAGGAGTCTCAACATCTCATTTTTGTAATAACTCCCACTGAGTACCACCAGACCCCCCCCCTTTATCTGCCGGACGTATAACGATATCACTCCTTTTTTCCAGAGATGCAATACCTCTTTTGATACACAATGGGTCATACGCTTTTTTATACTTCAATTTATCAAGGTCACTACACACCATGTGTTTAAACACATCTAGGTGCTTAGTGTCCTGTCCAGGCGGATTGAAGGTTGATTTATTTTTTAGGGAGGAATGGTGGTATGTAGAGGAGGCGGAGTTGCGGGTAACAAGATTAGACAAGAAATATTTTTTAATGCTTAATTGTCTAGTAAATTTCTGTATATTAACATAAGTTTGAAATTTGTTCAAATTCCTGATAGGAGCAAATTTTAGCCCCTTATCCAAGACTTTGAGTTCGTCCTCCGTGAGGGGAACTCCACTCAAGTTATATATTCCTGTACCTATCGTGGCCTCTGCCTTTTTGGTTCGTCGTCCTCCTCGACATCCTCTCTGTTTTTTCTTTTTCCCACACTCTGATTGGCGTTTTCTAGTTGGTATTGGTTCCCCCTCCAATTGTAATTCTGGATTGGGGTTCTTGGGGCTGGGGACTGGAATTGGGTCCGTGGTCCCCTCCATGGGGACCTCCCTTCCTCTAAAAAATATTGTTGGTCAGCATCCTCAATATCACGGAGGGGGGTAAACCTATTCTGTGAAGGTATTTCTGAATAAGGTCTATACTGGGCATAATTTCCCTGTTGGGGTCTGCCTTTTCCTCTCCCTCTTCCTCTCCCTCTGCTTTTTCCTCTCCCTCTCCCTTTTACCACCTGCCAACCCTCACCTCCATTGTTGACAAATCTCTGAGGATAGTTATTATTGGAAGGGGGAGGGTTAAAGGAACTCTTTCTCCCTCTTCCACCTCCTTTCTTATTGTAATTATTCCAATTGTTTCTGGGGGTGTGCTGGTCATGGGGAGCTGGTATAGGGACATAATAAGTTTTCTTATTAGGAACTGTCTCTAATACCCCACTATTACTAGTGCCTTGGGAAGGTTCACTTATTTCCACTTGTGGAGACTCTTGGCTTATATGGAACGATAGTTGCCATTTATATATATCCTTTCCATTAAAATCTGCCAAATCTCGCTGAAATTTATTTTTCTTTTTTTCCTGTACTTCTCTATCCCATTTTTCCATTTTTAGTTTCAAGTCATTTGTTAATTGAGTTAAGTCTGGGTGGTCTTTAACCAACTCCACTTTATCTTTAATATCTTTTATTTGGGTTTCTAATGTGGTCATTTTTTTCTTTTTCCGATTTAATAAAAATACTAAGAGCTCTAAACCCTTATTGGTAAAGAAATCCTCCCAATCTTTTAGGGACTCGTTATCCAATAGACCATCGTTAGGAGGGACATCCCACCTTAAACGACGTGGAATTAGCTTAGCGGCGATGTAGTGTTCAAAGGACACTATGTCCCACCATACTTTAATTTTCTTTTCAAACAAAAAGCCCAGCTTTCTAAATAAATATGAAAGATCCCCCGGATCTTTAGATATGGTTGGTTTGTTTGAAAAGATCTCGTTAATTTTAATTTCCCGTTTTTCTAAATATTGGAAAATCTCCATAATTCTGCTGCTGAATCACATAGATTGAAAACTAGTATAATATGTGTGTAGAAGATTCAGCGCTGAATAAATTAACTTGCAATGAGACCAGCAGCTAACACTCAAGGGCAATCCAACTCCTTCAATGAAATAAATAATAAATAGTGTAGCGCAGTCTATGATAGATTATTGGGATTCAATCATTGGATAAAACACTTTAAACCAATAATAAATATATTAAATATATTAAAACATGTCTAAAAAGGAGATAGTCCATATAAGAGGCGATAACAGTCGGTAGAGGTAAAAAGTCCACTTGTGATATGGTGAAATAATAACAGGTGTGACTCTGGTGCTCAAATCCCTCCACCAAGCAATATCTGCCTCTCACCTCCAAAACATGACCCTGCAGGGCCAGAAAGCATAAACAATCTCCACAGGTAACCAACTTGTGTTGCTCCGATACAGGCAAGACCAAGACTCCAGCACTTGTCAGCACAAATAAGGATATCGATTGTATCCGACCATAATAGGCATAGTAGTTGCAGAGTGTGCAGCGTGCTGGATGGTGCCTGGTTACTTCCTGGTTAACAGCCGTAGGACCGATTGACCAATCCCCCGTACGCGTTACGTCAGGTGGGCGTAGACTTCTTCAGCGGGGATGGTGATAGGTCGAAGGTCCGGCTTTTTATATTATCCCTAAGCTCCGCCCACTATGTCACTTCCGGCGTTTCACCATCGCCATGGAGACAGAGTGTCTCCTGAGACAGAGAGATAGAGGGGCGGGCTAAAAGTAATGATATTCATTCGGCCGTGTTTACAATTACATTTGTCACTAAGGAGACATACATATATCTCGGAGATCGGCCGAAGGATCACTTATAACAGCAGACTAATATTGTATGTCTTTCTTTACAGGAAGAACCATTTAGAAACTGCTCAAAGTTTTTTAATATTATTAAAAAACGAACTTATACTCAATCATTGATTTGTACTGTGTTGATCTTATAGGTCGTACGGCTATATTAGCAACCAGACACCAGATGGCAGCACTTTTGCTCACTTACATAGGGAACAGTGTTAAATACAATAATATACATAAAACACATTATAACCACATAAAAACATATAAAATCGTACATTAACCCCAATAAAATAGTATAAAATTTACTAAATAAGTATTTAAAATTTAAATATCATAAAAAGAAAAAACAATGACCATAAAAAATTATCCGTCTGAAATAAAACAATTCAGATCAAAGTCGACATTCAATCCTAGGGGCGTTAAGACTTTAGCCTCATAAATCCAAAAGGATTCGCGACGACTTAATTGTCTGATGAAATTACCACCCCTCCAATGGTAGCTTACTTTTTCAATCCCCCAGAATTTTAAGGTGCTTGGATTTTTATGATGATAATTTTTAAAGTGCCTAGATACACTGTGGGTAATAAGCCCCTTCCGTATGTTGTTGACATGTTCCCCAACACGTACGTGTAGAGCCCGCGAGGTGCGTCCAATGTATTGTAACCCACAGTCACACTCTAACATGTAAACCACACCTTGTGTGGCACATGTTATTAAATTTTTTATCAAATAGCTTTTTTGTGTGACCGTGGATACAAATTCCTTGCGTTTTTTGATATTTTTCCTGCAACTTTTACAAGTAGCACACTTCCCGCACGCATAAAAACCTGCCAGGAAAGGGAATATACCATTGCTCTTCACCTGGGGTGGATCAACTACTCCCGGGGCAACTTTGTCTCTGAGGGATGGAGCTTTCCTGTAAACAAATTTGGGCTGCTCTGATAAGACAGGGCCCAATACCCTATCCTCTCTCAGAATGGCCCAATGCTTACGGATGATTTTTTCAACTTTTTTATGTTGGATATTATAATCTAAGACCATTCGGAATTGCGTATCCACTTCTCTAGATCTGGAATTATCCAAAAGGCGATCCCGACTTGTGTTTTTAACCCATTCAAGCTCATTTTTCACATTTGTTTTATCGTATCCCTTTTCTAAAAACCTTCCTGTTAAAACCTCTGACTGTGTAATAAAATCCTCCTCAGTGGTACAGTTACGCCTTAAGCGTGTAAACTGTCCACGAGGGATATTACACAGCCACTGTCTGTGATGGCAACTGTCAAGGGGGATAAAAGAATTTCTGTCTGTGGGTTTAAAATAATTACGGGTTTTAAAAACACCATCTGCTTTGTACACTTCCAAGTCTAAAAAAATTATACTCTCATATTGCAAATTCCATGTAAGAACAATATTCTTTTCATTGTTGTTTAATTTGTTCATAAACGCTTCCAAACTCACCATGTCCCCCCGCCATACCATGAATAAATCATCGATATAGCGACGGTAACATATGAGCTGTGGGGGCAAATCTTCAAACACAGTTTCTTCCTCCCAGTGGGCCATAACTGGGGCTAAAGTCTTAACGCCCCTAGGATTGAATGTCGACTTTGATCTGAATTGTTTTATTTCAGACAGATAATTTTTTATGGTCATTGTTTTTTCTTTTTATGATATTTAAATTTTAAATACTTATTTAGTAAATTTTATACTATTTTATTGGGGTTTATGTACGATTTTATATGTTTTTATGTGGTTATAATGTGTTTTATGTATATTATTGTATTTAACACTGTTCCCTATGTAAGTGAGCAAAAGTGCTGCCATCTGGTGTCTGGTTGCTAATATAGCCGTACGACCTATAAGATCAACACAGTACAAATCAATGATTGAGTATAAGTTCGTTTTTTAATAATATTAAAAAACTTTGAGCAGTTTCTAAATGGTTCTTCCTGTAAAGAAAGACATACAATATTAGTCTGCTGTTATAAGTGATCCTTCGGCCGATCTCCGAGATATATGTATGTCTCCTTAGTGACAAATGTAATTGTAAACACGGCCGAATGAATATCATTACTTTTAGCCCGCCCCTCTATCTCTCTGTCTCAGGAGACACTCTGTCTCCATGGCGATGGTGAAACGCCGGAAGTGACATAGTGGGCGGAGCTTAGGGATAATATAAAAAGCCGGACCTTCGACCTATCACCATCCCCGCTGAAGAAGTCTACGCCCACCTGACGTAACGCGTACGGGGGATTGGTCAATCGGTCCTACGGCTGTTAACCAGGAAGTAACCAGGCACCATCCAGCACGCTGCACACTCTGCAACTACTATGCCTATTATGGTCGGATACAATCGATATCCTTATTTGTGCTGACAAGTGCTGGAGTCTTGGTCTTGCCTGTATCGGAGCAACACAAGTTGGTTACCTGTGGAGATTGTTTATGCTTTCTGGCCCTGCAGGGTCATGTTTTGGAGGTGAGAGGCAGATATTGCTTGGTGGAGGGATTTGAGCACCAGAGTCACACCTGTTATTATTTCACCATATCACAAGTGGACTTTTTACCTCTACCGACTGTTATCGCCTCTTATATGGACTATCTCCTTTTTAGACATGTTTTAATATATTTATTATTGGTTTAAAGTGTTTTATCCAATGATTGAATCCCAATAATCTATCATAGACTGCGCTACACTATTTATTATTTATTTCATTGAAGGAGTTGGATTGCCCTTGAGTGTTAGCTGCTGGTCTCATTGCAAGTTAATTTATTCAGCGCTGAATCTTCTACACACATATTACACATGGTGATATGTTGTAAGTTCGCCCGCCGATGAGTGCCCCATAATGCACTGCGCTGTTGCAGTGCATTGATTTCTGATGATTGGCCAAAGCATGCACCTGACCTGCATGCTTTGGTCAATCACAACAATGTCCTGTCAGAGCCATGATTGGCCAAAGGCAGGGTGCCTTTAACCAACCATGGCTTAGGGGCTAAGTCCACGCCCCACACTATATAAGGGTTGGCTGCTGACACGGCAGCTGTGTATAGTGTGTTATAACAGAGATTAGGCAGGTAAATAGCAGATAGTGTGGTGAGTTAGTTTAGTGCAGTCAGCGTAGTGTACAGGCATACTTCACTTTTAAAATGCATGGATATGTTGTAGTCCTGGGTCCCCTCTCAGTGCTCCCCAAGTTTTGTGTTCCTGTCACTTATAGTTCATGAGCAGTGCAATGCCAAGCGGACCAAGATTTCCCATAGACGCCAATGTTAAAGACAAGGGGGCAGTGCCATGTCTAGCAGACCAATATTTTCCATAAATGCTGAAGTTAAAAACAGAGCAGTGCTATGCCAAGCTGACCAATATTTCCCATAGATGCCAATGTAAGACGGGGGAACAGTGCCATGCCAATCTGACCAATATTTCCCATAGATGCCAATGAGCACTAAAAGCTTTGGTCTGGGCAGGAAGGAACTGAAAGTGCCCTGTATTTAAGTGGTTAAGGGGAACCCTATGACAGAATTAAAAATAAATAAAGAAAAAATTGTATGGTTAGGGGTCCCCCCCAAAATCTATACCAGGCCCTTATCTGAGCATGCAGCTTGGCAGGCCAGAAAAGGGGAGAAGAGCTAGTGCCCCCCCTACCTGACCCATACCAAGCCGCTTGCCCTCAACATGTGACGTCAGAAGGGGTGGTGCCACCGAGTGACGTAACCAGGTGGCCCCGCCCCTTGCCTATAAAAGAGTTGTCAAGGCTCAAGAGTGGCATACGGTAGGTTGCCTCAGAAGAGGCAAAGTGTTTTTTAATTTTTTTTTATATTTTTTGGGTGCGGGAGGCATCGTGATTGACGATGGATTTACATTGAGGGACCACTATTTTTTATTTTTTTTTTTAATAAAGGACTTGCTAAAAACTGTCCCATGTGTTTACTTTTTTGTACACTTTTTTGGTGAAAGGTTAGGGATTATGATGTACCCGATACCCATTCAGATAGGGGGGCGGGATCTGGGGGCCACCTTGTTAAAGGGGGGCTTCCAGATTCCTATAAGCCCACCACCCGCAGACTCCGACAACCACAGCCCAGGGTTCTTGGGAAGTGGCCCTTGTCCCCATCAACATGGGGACAAGGTGCTTTGGGGTGGGGGGGCAGAGGCCCTCTGCCCCAAAGCTCCCACCCCCCATGTTGAGGGCATGTGGCCTGGTATGGTTCAGGAGGGGGGGTGCTTGCTCGTCCCCTCCACTTTCCTGCCTTGCCAGGCTGCATGCTCGGAAAAGGGTCTGGTATGGATCTTGGGGGGGGCCTACACCTTTTTTTTTTTTTGGAGTCCCGAAGGGCCTGGTATGGACTGGGGAGGGGGGACCCTACGCCATTTATTTCATCTGTATCGCCGGGAGCCGACAATATATTACAGCCGCGAGCAAGTTTAAATTACATTTTTTCCTTTAGAAATGTCAGTATTGCTGCAGCAGGCTCCATACATCGTACAGATGTGCCACTTTACAGGCACATTAAGAGGACCCCCCAGGCACAATATTTAAAGACATTTTTCATTTTAAAATAACTGCTCCGGTAAATAGGATCTTTTTAAAAAAACATATTTGCATTGATACATGTCCCCCAGGGCAGTACCTGGGTCCCCATACACTCTATATGGCAATAACTTGCATATAAGCCTTTAAAATAAGGGCTTTTTATTTTTCATGTTCGTGTTCCATGTACTTTAATGGGGTTTGCATGTTCGCTAGAACTTTTTCTCTGTTCGAGATTTTCTGGTGTGAACCGAACAGGGAGGTGTTTGGCCCTTCACTATTGCAGAGAGTGCAGAGATGGGAGAATACGAGGTCGAGAGTATTGTTGTTGGAGTAAGTAGTGGTTTGTGTCCATTGCATTAGGTTAAACGTGTAGTTAAGATGTGTTTGAGTTGTTAATATTGATTGGAATGGTAAAGTCACTGTTACGCTCAGCACTCCGGGCCCCCTGCTGGCCTCGGAGCGCTCACAGCGTGTGTCCCCAGGCGGTGCTCCTGCGTCTCGGCGTGTGCGTCCCCGCTCTCTAGGGCGCGCACGCACCGGGACTCTTAGATCTAAAGGATCAGTGCACAGGGGATTGATGCCTGGTCCAAACTGGTTATTAAGGGTTAAGGGTTGTGAGAGGCAGTGCTGACTTAATTAGGTTTCACCTGTGCACTACCCATAAATACCTTCTCCTCCCACAACTTCCTGCTGGATCTTTGTGCCTTGTGCCTCTGAGAAAGCGTTCCCTACTGAGTTTGTTTGCTTTGCCTGTTGCCGAACCCGCTGCTACCGACTTCTCACCTTTGAACCTCTGCCGCCTGCCCTGACCTCTGCTACGTCCCACTACGCTCTTGCCTACTCCCTGTGTACCACGCCATATCAGCTGCCAGAGAGATCGAGTTGTTACTGGGGGACACGACCTGGTGGTTACCGCCGCAGCAAATCCATCCCGCCTTGCGGCGGGCTCTGGTGAAGACCAGTAACTGCTTAGAACCGGTCCTCTAGTACAACCCGCGCAATCGCCTCTCTGGTCCAGAGGATCCACTATCAGTCCTGCCGGTTCGTGACAGTAAGATCCGGCCATGGATCCCGCTGATGTTCCGTTGCCAAGCCTAGCGGACCTCACCACCATTGTGGCCCAGCAAGGTCAACAGTTGGCCCAGCTGGCCGCTATGTTGCAGCAGCTCCTGCCAACTCAGCAACAGCCAGCTCCTCCGTCAGCATCTGCTGCACTTCCCACACCAGCAGTTGCCACCGGGTCCACAATCCGCTTGTCTCTGCCGGACAAGTACGACGGAGATCATAAATTGTCCTGAGGGTTCCTGTCTCAGTGCTCTCTTCACCTCGAGCTACTGTCTGACCAGTTTCCGTCTGAGCGAGCCAAGGTAGCCTTCATCCTCAGTCTCCTCTCCGGGAGGGCCCTGGCCTGGGCTACACCATTTTGGGACCGCGCTGATCCAGCCACCGCATCTGTCCAGAATTTTTGTCAGGAGTTCAGTAATGTTTTCGGGGAACCTGCCCGGGTTACCTCCGCAGAGACTGCCTTGTTAAACTTGTCCCAAGGAAGTTCTACCGTGGGTGATTATGCCATCCAGTTCCGTACCCTTGCCTCCGAGCTGAACTGGAACAATGAAGCTCTTTGTGCCACTTTTAAGAAGGGACTCAATAGTGACATTAAGGACGTCCTTGCTGCACGTGACCTGCCTACTACCCTGAGTAACCTCATCTTGTTGGCCACCAGGATAGATAAACGTTTCTCCGAGAGACAAGAGGAACTCCAACTTGAAAAGGAAAGAGCTCGTCCTAAACGCTACCCTCGTCTGGCTCCTGTGTTCCAGCGTCCACCTCAACCTGTCTCTGGGTCTTCCACTGTGGAGGCCATGCAGGTGGACCGGTCTCGCCTGACCCCGCAAGAACGAAGCCGTCGTAGAGACGAGAACCTGTGTTTGTACTGCGCTAGTACCGAGCACTTCCTTAAGGATTGTCCTCTTTGTCCCCCACGTTCGGGAAATGCTCGCACCTAGTGAATGTGGGAGAGGCATTACTAGGTGTGGATTCTTCCTCTCCACGTATCATCATACCCGTGCAATTGTTCCTTTCGCCCAAGTCCTTCCTCTCTGCTGCAGCCTTCTTGGACTCCGGTTCAGCCGGCAACTTCATTCACGCCTCCTTGGTCGACAAGTACCGAATTCCTATAATCCGTCTTCCCAAGCCAATCCTCATTTCTACGATCAACGGGGAGAGACTCTCTGCTACAGTACAATACCGTACCCAGCCTCTGCGGATGGACATTGGGGCATTACACACAGAGACTCTGGAATTTTTTGTTCTTCCCTTTTGCTCTTCCGAACTCCTGCTGGGTCTACCGTGGTTGCAACACCATTGTCCTGTCCTGAATTGGTCCACCGGTGAGATTTTGCGTTGGGGTTCCTCCTGCTCTGACCGGTGTCTCAAGCCTGCTCCTATCAAACGGGACCCGCTAGTTCCTCCGCCACCAGGTCTCCCCAAGCCTTACCACCGTTTTGCGGATGTCTTCTGTAAAAAGCAAGCTGAGACTCTTCCTCCTCACAGGCATTATGATTGTCCTATTGACTTGTTACCTGGCTCTACTCCACCTCGGGGCAGAATTTATCCTCTCTCACCTCCAGAGACTCAGGCCATGTCAGACAATGTACGTGAGAACTTACAGAGAGGGACACCAGGGACGGCCATTTTGAATACTTAGTGATGCCCTTTGGGCTCTGTAACGCTCCTGCAGTCTTCCAGGAGTTCGTTAACGATATCTTCCGGGACCTTCTATACACTTGTGTAGTAGTATAGAAATACCAAGGGAAGGGGGGTGGGGATGGATACCAGGAAATCAACTCAAAATCCCCATGAGGGGTATGAGGATGTGACACAATTAGTAAATTTTACACCTATAGACAAAGGTATATGACCTGTGAGCCACGCAACTATGTCAATTAACAGGGAAAAAGAGAGGAAAGAAGTTGCAAATTATGGCTCTAACAAGAATATGGTGTATAAAAAGTAAATGACTTTATTGAGGCAAAAACAAATGAATGGAAAACAGCAACAACAAATAGATAAATTGGATAAAAGGTGTGCTTATTGACACTTGGATAAAACCTGAATGGTCCTGTCTCATAGATGACACTGCCTACGTAGTACTAGGCTCCGCCCACCACCCATCCCATGCTAAATAGATGGTAGGTAAAAAAGGTCTGCCACTGGGGATATTGGTGAACAAGGTAGAATAGAGTTCCAAAGCTCTCCAAGAAGTGTCGACTCCCAGTGGTATATGATAGAGATGTTTTGTCACGGCTTGATACAGGTAGATTTGGCTGGGGTAGTGATGATACTGCCCTTGTTGAAAAATTCAAAGGATATAATGGATATAATGGAACCCACAATGAACATATATAACAGTTATCGCTCAACCGCCATTCACTCTGGTATATGGACATACAGTTCACACCACTTAATATATATCTGTATTGGCAGGGGCACAGTGCAGGAACACGGCAGGGCACAGTGATTGCAGCAGCTCAAAGCAATACAAAGGATGCAACATAGAGTGACAGATTGCGATGAATAGGCAAAAAGGCTTGCAGGGTTGGCATACACAGTCCGAGTCACTATCCGATCGGTGTGGATAGACCACCGATAGTCACCTATGGCAACGGGTGTATAAGTCCAAAATAGACAGTGTTAAAGCCATAGGGAGATTGTTAGGGCTTAAGACTGGTGCAGCTCAGCAATGTGTTGAAAGATAACAAACAGTAAAGCAGCTAGCAAGCCGGTATTGATATTCACTCTGGTGTATGGATATACAGTTCATATAAACCACTACACTTGATATAATCCAGTATTGACAAAGGTTGCAGGGACACAGCAGGGCGCATCAATTGTAGCAGCTCAAAGCAATGCAGAGGATGCAGCATGAAGTAACAAGCGACAGTAAAAAAGCATATAAGCTAGTAAGGTGGGCATACACAGTCCAATTCGCTATCTGGTCGGTGTGAATTAACAGCCGATTATCACCTGTGGCAACATATGTATAAGTCCAAAGACAGTTTTGAGACCATAGGGAAATTGTTGAGACTTAGGACTGGTGCAGCTCAGCAATGAGTAGAAAGATTGCAGGCAGTAAGGCAGCTAGCAAGCCGGTATTGGCATATATATGTATATTTTTACTACTTACTGACCGTTAAAGTCCTTTGTGTAAAGTTGCATGTATGTGATCAAGGACCAGAAGGTATCGGTCCTACCTTAGTGCTGGCTGCTGCTTCCAATTGCTGAAGTTTGCGAGGTGTCCGCCATTGATTATGGGGCCATAACATGTAGGTCCTCTATGGTGCCGAATGTCGGATGCTGCTTGTAGTGGTGTGAGTATCAGAGTGTCCACCAGTAGCTGGGGGAGCTTCCTGCTTGTCCAGGTGGGTTGGCGCCAAACCGCCGACAAGCACTGGAGCGATCGGTTCCTATCGCATGAGGTTCATGGTAGTGGGCGGAGTCAGCAGCGTAGGCAGCGTGTGACGTCGACGTGTTTCGCGTGACGCAGCACGCTTCTTCAGGACGTACTAGGAATTCATCACGTACGTCTTAAATACCGGAAGCTTTAGAGCCATAGGACAGAGCTAATCTCGCTTCCAGATGACGTGTGATGTTGAGACCAACGACCCCTGGTGGAGACAAGAGAGCTCAAAAAAGAAAAAAACACTATATTAAATACAATGGAAAACGTCAATGCACCATAAAGTTATAGGTAATTAGTAAATATCAATACTCTAAAAAGTTCATTTCATCCTAAGGTGCATGGGACCATATATGTGCTACACATCAAATTTATAAAAAACTTTTTTGTTGTGGAACAAGTAGAATTATCATTTGAAATATGGCAAGACAAGTTGGGGCATAGGGGAGATAAAGTGGGCCAAAGAGGGAGTATCAAGAACAAAACGTACAGGACATATAGTTACATTCATGATACTTAAGGGGGACTACTTGCATAAGTACATATAATAGTAACTTAGTACCTATATGTCCAGGCTGGGAAATTTTTAGGATGTACATTATAGGTAATAATATCCATATATAGTATAAATAGACTATATGGTTTATTAACAAGGAGGAGGTAGGTGGTGTGAATAGAGGTATATTAGATTACTTTTGATCAAGAAAAACCTTTAGACTACACTCAGTGTTCAAGCCCTTGGGGGTAAGGGTGCCAAGGTGGAAAATCCATGCCTTTTCCCTTTGGAGAAGGATTTTATCAGTCACCCCGCCTAGGTGGGAGGTCGAGAGCAAAAAAGCCCTTGACTTTTAGACCTTTGGGGTCTCCATTGTGTGACTCCTCGAAGTGGAGTGCCAATGGTGTATCTTCTTTTAGTTTAATGCTCTTTATGTGTTCATTGATTCTCACTCGGAGTTGCCTCTTTGTTTTGCCTATGTAGAATTTTTTACATGGGCATTAAATGGAATAGAGGACTCTTGTTGTTCCACAGTTTATGAAGCGCTGTATTAAGAAAGTTTTAGTACCTGCTGAGTTTGTGAAAATGTTGGTTTTTTCCACAAAGCCGCAAATCTCGCAATGGCCACAGGGGAACATCCCCTTTAAAGGGGGAAGGTCTGTAAGCCATGTGTGTTTAGTTATCCTTTGAAACTCCGAATGTACCAGGTGATCACCCAGGTTGCTGGCTCTTTTGGCCACCATTAGGGGCCGCGGGCCCACTATGTCACCTATTTTATCCGCCCTTTGCAGTATATGCCAATGGTTTTCTAGAATATGTTTTACCTCATTCCATTGGCCTCCGAATTTTGTAATTAGTCTTGGGTAATTATTTTGTTTAGGTTGTTTTTTACGTGTGGAATTTAGGATTTCATGGCAGGTAAGTTTACCAGCTATACTTTTTGCGCGTTTTAAAATTCTGTGAGAATAACCTCTCTCCCGAAATCTTGCATAGAGTTTAGCGGCCTCCTGTTGGTATTCAGCTGTGTTCAAGCAATTGCGCCTAACTCTAATGAACTGTCCTATGGGGATCCCTCGAATCAGAGACTTGGGGTGGAAACTGTCTGCCCGTAATAAAGTATTTGCGGCAGTTTCCTTTCTGAATGTCGAGGTCGATAACCGTCCATGGTCAATTTTGATCTTGAGGTCAAGGAAGGGAATTTCACTAGAGTCTGCTGTATAGGTTAATCTGATGTTCCTAGGATTGGAGTTGAGTTCCAAAATGAAGTCGTCCAACTCACCTCTAGAACCAGTCCATAAAACCAATATGTCATCGATGTACCTCAGCCATGTCTTAGCATGGCTGAGGTACATCAAGGAAGCATATACGGTTTCCTCCTCCCATAGGCCCAGATGGAGACAAGCATAGGAGGGGGCCCATGGGGCTCCCATAGTAGTCCCTCTTATTTGTTGAAAATTTCCACCTAAGAATTTAAAGAAGTTATTTGTTAATGCAAATTGTAGAATTTCAATAAGAAATTCATTTTGTGCCCCAAACTGATAGTATTTTTGCTCTAAGAAATGATGGACCGCTAGAATCCCCCATTCATTGGGGATAGATGTGTATAACGATTCAATATCTATCCCAACCAATATGGCACCAGGAGGGACCTCGAGGTCGCAAATCTTTTGTAAAACATCTCCTGTGTCCCTTACGTATGAGGGCAAGTCGATCACCAAGTCCTTAATGAAAGAGTCCAAATATCATCCAAGTTTCTCCAATGGTCCGCCCACTGCCGAAACGATTGGGCGGCCCGGAGGATTGTAGAAGTCCTTATGCAGTTTGGGAAGTATATAAAACATTGGCAGATTGAAATCCGGTGTTTCAAGGTACTCCTTCTCAGACCTGGTGATCAAGTTGGCCCCATACGCAAGGGACAGTTTGATGCGTATTTCTGCTGCCAATTGTGGAAAGGGATTGAGATCGAGTTTTTTGTATGTACTACTGTCTGAGAGCAGCCGGCGAATTTCTGCCTCATAACTGCTCTCAGACAGGAGCACCACATTTCCGCCCTTATCGCTTCTCTTTATAACTATGCCTTCGGCTTTTTTAAGGTCTTCTAGGGCAAGTCTTTCCTCGGGTGATAAATTATCAGAGGCCGGGAGGCTCCAGTCTATTTTAGTTAGGTCTTCCTCTACCAACATGAGGAAAGTATTTAACCACTTGTTGGGATGGGTGGTGGGCGGAGCCTAGTACTACGTAGGCAGTGTCATCTATGAGACAGGACCATTCAGGTTTTATCCAAGTGTCAATAAGCACACCTTTTATCCAATTTATCTATTTGTTGTTGCTGTTTTCTATTCATTTGTTTTGCCTCAATAAAGTAATTTACTTTTTATACACCATATTCTTGTTAGAGCCATAATTTGCAACTTCTTTCCTCTCTTTTTCCCTTGTGTAGTAGTATACCTGGATGATATTCTTATCTTTTCCTCTAATTTGGAGCAACACCGAGTCCATGTCCAACAAGTACTCACCCATCTCAGGAGTAATCGCCTCTATGCCAAGATTGAGAAGTGTCTGTTTGAGCGTTCCTCCTTGCCCTTCCTGGGGTGTATCATCTCTGCCCAAGGACTTCAAATGGATCCTGCCAAGCTCTCAGCGGTTCTGGACTGGCCACGCCCCTCTGGCCACCGAGCCATACAGAGGTTCCTGGGTTTCGCCAACTACTACAGACAATTTATTCCTCATTATTCCACCCTGGTGGCTCCCATTGTGGCCTTGACTAGAAAAGGTGCTAATCCCAAAACCTGGCCTCCTCACGCTGAAGATGCCTTCCAGTCCCTGAAAGCCACCTTTGCTTCTGCACCTGTTCTGTCCCGACCAGATTCTTCCAAGCCATTCTATCTTGAAGTGGATGCATCCTCAGTGGGAGCCGGAGCTGTGCTAACTCAGAAGTCATCCAGAGGCAAGACCATAACTTGTGGCTTCTTCTCTAAAACCTTTTCCTCAGCCGAGAAGAATTACTCTATTGGGGACAGAGAACTGCTGGCAATTAAATTAGCCCTGGAGGAATGGAGACATCTTCTCGAGGGTGCTCCTCACCCTGTGATCATCTTTACGGACCACAAGAACCTAGCCTACCTCCAGTCAGCTCAAAGACTAAATCCCCGCCAAGCCCGTTGGTCCATCTTCTTCGCCCGCTTCAATTTCCAGATTCATTTCTGCCCAGCTGCTAAGAACATCAGGGCAGATGCCCTTTCTCGCTCTTCAGATGTGGTGGGTGACATAACCACTCCTCAACACATTATCCCTCCAGAATGTCTCATCTCGGTTGCTCCTGTGGACCTGCGTCTTCTTCCTCCCGGCAAGACCTACATTCCTCCTCGTGAGCGGTTACAAATTCTCAAGTGGGGCCACGCTTCCCTTTTTGCCTGGAATTAAGAAATCTCTTCAATTAATTTCCAAAAAATATTGGTGGCCCTCTCTGGAGAGAGACGTCACCGAATTCGTCCAGTCCTGTGTGATCTGCGCTCGTGACAAAACTCCTCGTCAGAAACCTGCGGGTCTTCTTCTGCCTCTTACTGTTCCTGAGACCCCTTGGTCACACATCGCCATGGACTTTATCACTGATCTTCCCTCCTCCCATGGTATGACGGTCATCTGGGTCGTGGTGGACCGATTTACGAAGATGGCTCACTTTGTGTCCCTGCCTGGTCTCCCGTCCGCGCCTCAGTTGGCCAAACAGTTTTTTCTACACATCTTCCGCCTTCACGGCCTTCCCAGACACATTGTCTCAGACCGTGGGGTGCAGTTCGTATCCAGATTTTGGAGGGCTCTCTGTGGTCAGCTCGGAGTCAAGTTGGACTTTTCTTCCTCGTATCACCCTCAGTCCAATGGCCAAGTAGAACGGGTGAACCAGATTCTGGGAGATTATCTACGCCATTTTGTGTCCTCCCGTCAAGATGATTGGTCGGATTTACTCCCTTGGGCAGAGTTTTCTTATAGTTTCAAGCAATCTTCTGCCTCCAATAAGTCCCCATTTTTTGTGTTCTATGGGCGTCATCCTCTGCCACCTCTGCCTCGGACCTGTGCTCCCTCTACTGTACCAGCTGTAGAGGACCTCCTTCAGGACTTCTCTTCTATTTGGCGAGAGACCCACTCAGCCCTCCTCAAGGCCTCGGCCCGTATGAAGTTCCAGGCCGATAAAAGTCGCAGAGCTCCTCCGGAATTCAGTCCCGGTGACAAAGTGTGGCTCTCCTCGAAGTTCATCAGATTTAAGGTCCCAAGTTACAAGTTGGGACCTCGTTACTTGGGTCCCTTTAAAATCAAGAGCCGCATTAATCAGGTGTCCTACCAGCTCCATCTTCCTCCCTCTCTCCGAATCCATAACTCTTTCCATGTCTCCCTTCTCAAACCTGCTATTTTTAACCACTTCTCTCCTAAACTTCTTTCTCCCACCCCTGTCGCTGGTACCTCTGATATTTTTTCGGTCAAAGAAGTCCTAGCGACCAAGGTCATCCGGGGGAAAAGATTTTTTTTGGTCGATTGGGAGGGCTGCGGTCCTGAGGAGAGATCTTGGGAGCCGGAGGAGAACATCCTGGACCGCAGCCTCATCCGCGAGTTCCTGGGTACCAAAAAGAGAGGGAAACCAAAGGGGGGGTACTGTTACGCTCAGCACTCCGGGCCCCCTGCTGGCCTCGGAGCGCTCACAGCGTGTGTCCCCAGGCGGTGCTTGGATAAGGGTCTGGTATGGATCTTGGGGGGGGGGGGCTACACCTTTTTTTTTTTTTTTGGAGTCCCGAAGGGCCTGGTATGGACTGGGGAGGGGGGACCCTACGCCATTTCTTTCATCTGTATCGCCGGGAGCCGACAATATATTACAGCAGCGAGCAAGTTTAAATTACATTTTTTCCTTTACAAATGTCAGTATTGCTGCAGCAGGCTCCATACATTGTACAGATGTGCCACTTTACAGGCACATTAAGAGGACCCCCCAGGTAAATAGGATCTTTTAAAAAAAACATATTTGCATTGATACATGTCCCCCAGGGCAGTACCTGGGTCCCCATACACTCTATATGGCAATAACTTGCATATAAGCCTTTAAAATAAGTGCTTTTGATTTTTCATGTTCGTGTTCCATGTACTTTAATGGGGTTTGCATGTTCGCTAGAACTTTTTCTCTGTTCGAGATTTTCTGGTGTGAACCGAACAGGGAGGTGTTTGGCCCTTCACTATTGCAGAGAGTGCAGAGATGGGAGAATACAAGGTCGAGAGTATTGTTGTTGGAGTAAGTAGTGGTTTGTGTCCATTGCATTAGGTTAAACGTGTAGTTAAGAAGTATTTGAGGTGTTAATATTGATTGGAATGGTAAAGTCACTGTTACGCTCAGCACTCCGGGCCCCCTGCTGGCCTCGGATCGCTCACAGCGTGTGTCCCCAGGCGGCGCTCCTGCGTCTCGGCGTGTGCGTCCCCGCTCTCTAGGGCGCGCACGCACCGGGACTCTTAGATCTAAAGGACCAGTGCACAGGTGATTAGTGCCTGGTCCAAACTGGTTATTAAGGGTTAAGGGTTGTGAGAGGCAGTGCTGACTTAATTAGGTTTCACCTGTGCACTACCCATAAATACCTTCTCCTCCCACAACTTCCTGCCAGATGTTTGTGCCTTGTGCCTCTGAGAAAGCGTTCCCTACTGAGTTTGTTTGCTTTGCCTGTTGCCGAACCCGCTGCTACTGACTACACGCCTTTGAACCTCTGCCGCCTGCCCTGACCTCTGCTACGTCCCACTACGCTCTTGCCTACTCCCTGTGTACCACGCCATATCAGCTGCCAGGGAGATCGAGTTGTTACTGGGGGACACGACCTGGTGGTTACCGCCACAGCAAATCCATCCCGCCTTGCGACGGGCTCTGGTGAAGACCAGTAACTGCTTAGAACCGGTCCTCTAGTACAACCCGCGCCATCGCCTCTCTGGTCCAGAGGATCCACTATCAGTCCTGCCGGTTCGTGACAGTCACCTAGGATGATGGCAGGTACTTCAGAGGAGAAAAAGTAGGGTAGCCATGCAGAGAAGTCATTCAGAAAGCATGACACTGGTCCAGGAGGCTGATAAATGAGTGCAACCCTCAGACAAACTGTAGAGAAAAGATGAATGAGCAGAAAGAAAGAGAGGGAGGTGTGGGAAGAACCTGAAAGGTGCATTGTAGCGAGAGGAGAAGTCCAACACCGCCTCCTTTTTGTCCACTGGGTCTGGGTGAGTGAGTCCAGAAGAGGCCCTCCTGTAAGAGAGGACAGCTGGGGAGGTAGTGTCAGATTCCTGGAGGCAGGTTTTCGGTAATAGCAAATAGATTAAGGGAGTTGGAGAGGAAAAGGTAGTTGACTAAGGCAAGTTTGTTAAAGACTGAGTGGACATTCATAAGGGGGGCACACATAAGGGGGGGAGGGGCCTGGCTCATGGGATCAGGAGTATTGGGATGAGAGAGTGGAAGTTACAACTACTGTCAGGGGAGGTAAACTGACAATTTTGGGGGCAAGAGTTGGCTGGAGGAGGGCCAGGTTCAAGTTAATGGCCAAATTCTTTGCTAATAACTTCTGTCAACTGTTGAAATGTTACTCTACACTTTATTGATTTAAATACAACCCACTCATTTATTTAAAAACCGTGTGTGAGTATTTTCCTTGTGTGACAGTCAGGAGATTCTTGGAGTTTTTGTCAACAGAGGTGGACAAACTGAGGTCCAAATATACTATCAGCTCCTGGAGGAGGTAGCTCTACACATAAATGCCAAAAATAAATTGGCTATATTTATTTATATTTGATTATATTCTTCCTACACTAATTAAAGTCCAATTGAACTTTTATTTTAAAAGAGATAAATGCTAATCACAAAAGTTTCCTTTGTTTTTTGTCTTCGTGGTCCATTGTTTTTACTTATTTGTAAACTTAATCTACTGTGCAGCCATTTCTACTATCAATAGTGGAACTTCACTCAAAAGGGGAAATTCTGCATTTCTGCCTCCTCCAACACCTTTAGGCACAATTTTTTATTTTTTTATTTTGGGGGGTGGGGGGAAGCGGGTACCTAGTTTTGGCAGGTACCCACTCCCACTTCTAATCAGATAGCCTAGGCAATCAGAGTGGAAGTTCCATACCCTGTCTCTTTCCCTGTAGAATTCTGGGACATGTGACAGGTCCCAGAAATCAGTGGAACCAAGCACAGCGCAGCTTGTGCATGCACAATAAGAGGTTTGCTGTGAAGCTGCTTTGACTCACAGCAGACTTCCCATAGCGAAGATGACACCCACTGACATCAGATACGATTCTATCCACTATAAAAAGACAGATGGGCACCCGTTCCCCCTCCATCTAGCAGATCAGATTGGATGGGCGTCGGCTATAAACATTTAGGCGGTCAGTTTACATCCGACCTCCTTTAGTGGACAGCGGGCTGTGTCTGCTCTGCATAAGCGGCGCATACACGGACAAGCCACCCGCCCGCTAAGCAGGTGGACTCATGGTGGAGTCCCACCAAAGTGAAAGGAGTCTAAGTTTCCTTGTATTAAAAGTCAGCAGTTACAATATTTGTAGCTGCTGACTTTTAATTTTTTTGGGGACTACTGAAATTCCTTTTTAACCACTTCCAGACCGCCCGCCGCAGTTATATGTTGGTATTTTGACGTTAAATACCGGGGTTATGGCAGCAGATAGCTGCCATAACCCTGGTATTTTTTTAAACTGCGGGTGGTCCGTTTTCACATAGGGTTAGATTCACAGAGGGATCACCCTTATGGACGGTGGGAGAGGTGCAGCCCCCGGATAGCTGCCATAACCCCGGTATTTTTTACTGGGCGGGTGGTCTTCTTTCTCATAAAAGTGGTCGCAGCGGCAGATTCGTCGCGGGATCTCTTTTTATAGGCAGCAGGAGAGGTGCCCCCTCCCGCTTCTTCCTGGTCATTTTCCCTGCTTACCAGAGCCGTCGGTAGCGTGGAAAATGATCCGGTCTGATGGAGCCCTAGGCAGGAAGTCGAGTGAGGAAAAGCTGGCCCCCACTCGACTCTATGGCCTTGGAGGACCGGAGCAACGTTATACGTCGCTTCCTCCCAACGACCTTAAAGGGCCCATTTTTTTTCATCATGAAAAAAAATGACTTCTATTTTTTTTTTTTTGCTTTTTAGTGTAGATGTGAGATCTGAGGTCTTTTTGACCCCAGATCTCACATTAAAGAGGACCTGCCCTGCTTATTTCTTTTACAAGGGATGTTTACATTCCTTGTAACAGAACTAAAAGTGATCAATTTTTTTTTTTTTTAAAAGGGACAGTGTAAAAATAAAAGGTTAAATCAATAATAATAAAAAAAAAAAAATTTAAAGCGCCTGTCCCTCCAAGCTAACGTTCAGAAGCAAACGCTTACGCAAGTCGCGCCCACATATGTAAACGGTGTTCAAACCACACATGTGAGGTATCGCCATGATCTTTGAGTGAGAGCAATAATTCTAGCCCCATACCTCCTCTGTAATTCTAAATTGGTAACCTGTAAAAACTTTTAAAGCGTCGCTCATGGAGATTTTTAAGTACCAATGTTTGTTGCCATTCCATGAGCGTGCGCAATTTTGAAGCATGACATGTTAGGTATCTGTTTACTCGTGTAACATTATCCTTCACATTATAGAAAAAAAATGGGCTAACTTTACTGTTTAATTTTTTTTTTTTAAATACAGTGAAATTTATTTTTTCCTGAAAAAAAGGGGGTTTCAAAGACTGCTGCGCTAATACTGCGTGACAAGAAATATTTCAACGACCACCATTTTATTCTCCAGAGTCTAAAAAAATATATACAATGTTTGGGGGTTCTAAGTCATTTTCTAGCAAAAAAATACTGATTTTAACTTGTAAAACAACATGTGTCAGAAATAGGCCTGGACCCTCTCAAGTGGTTAATGTTCTCTTTTTATCTGAATTTTCCTTTCTTTAGCAACAATGTATCATTTCCGAAGTTTTACATTCAAGAAACATAAGGTTGATTCAACTTGCAGAGGTTTGTAAAAGATAAAACTCTTGCGCAACTTTCAAAATGTGTGTGAAATATAGATTTTTTTTTTATCAATAACAGAATGCTTTAGCAGGAAACTACATAATTGTTCTAGCAATCATCTTAACTTAGAAATCATAACCAACCCTGTATCATTGTATTTGTACTGACTGTACACAATACTGTTTTTATCTTGAGGCTCTGTTTTTATCTTGAGGCTCTGTATTCTGTGAAAGTATGACTATGATTGTTGTTCTGTTCTGAAACAAATAAAACACTATTCGCAAAAAATAACATCTCAGATCAAGGCAATAACAAGATTCACACAAATAATGAATACAAAGAGGAAGTCAAGCTCACTGAAAAAATGTGCCTTTCCAGGTAATACTGCAACTCTGGGTGACAAAGTTCTTGTCTTTGACCTTCAATCATAGGCTTTTGGCATAAAGTCACACATAATGGAGTTACCAGGAATAATGTTCCTGGTAAAACTCACTTAGTCATCCCCTTCCAATGCTTTTAACTCTCGCAACACCCGTCTATACTACCCCCCCCCCCCCCCCGTGCATCATTCTTTTCACCCAATAGTTACCTGCTTTGTTAAACTATTTGTGATGATTTTTTTCTTTTAAATTGTAGCAGAATTCACAGCCATTGTGCTGGAGATGGGTCCCCCTGGCCCACCGGGTGCAACAAAAGTACCCTTGTGCATGCTCCCTTTAACCGCTTGCCGACCGCCGCAAGTACATATACTGCGGCGGTCAGCCCCTCACAGGCAGAGTGACGTATCGGTACGTCACTAGCCTGTGAGGCTCTGGGGAGCGAGCGCGCGCCGCGCTCCCGCGCGATCACGGACCCCCCCGCGCGTGTGAACGGCGGACCCGATGTCCGCCGTTCACTCTGCGATCGTCGGGGGAGAGGGAGAAAGGCAGGCAGCTTGTGTAAACAAGCTGCCTGTCATTCTCCCCTGTGTAGAAACACTGATCATACGGTTCTACTATGTAGGACCGTTGATCAGTGTTCCTACAGCTCAAACCACAGCCAATCACAGTTAGAATCACGCCCCTAGGGACACACACAGCCCCTCCCTCTCAAATAAAGTTAACCCCTTCACTGCCAGTGTAATTTTACAGTAACAGTGCATATATATAGCACTAATTACTGTAGAAATGTCACTGGTAACCCCAAAAGTGTCAAAAATGTCAGTCAAGGGTCCGATCTGTCCGCCCCAATGTCGCAGTACCGCAAAAAAAAAAAAAAAATCGCAGATCGCCGCCATTACGCGTTAAAAAAAAAAACAACAAAAATGACAAAAATCGTTCCCTTTGTTAGTAAACGCAATAACTTTTGCGCAAACCAATCAAAATACGCTTTTTGCGATTTTTTTTTACCAAACATATGTAGCATAAAACAAATTGGCCGAAAATTTTAAAAAATTTTGATTTTTACTTTTTTTTTGGGGAATTTCATATAAAAAAAAATGTGAAAAATATTGTTATTTTTGCAAAATTTACGCTCTTTTTTTTGTTTATAGCGCATGATCAAAAAAAAAAAAAAAAAAATCGCACAGGTGATCAAATACCACCAAAAGAAAGCTCTGTTTGTGGGAAAAAAAGAACGTCAAATTCGTTTAGGTACAGCGTTGCACGACCGCGCAATTGTCCGTTAAAGTCACGCAGTGCCGAATCGCAAAATACCCCCTGGTCTTTTAGCAGCCAAATCCTCCTGGGCTTAAGTGGTTAAGTGTGAGTGCCGAGACAATGATCAGTCCAGTCCAGTCCAATATCTTTGTTTCCTTACAGACTCCATGGCAGCATACGTTTGGGTAGCCCCGCCTCCACTCCTATCCCATAGGACCCCACTCCCATAAATCCTTGCTCCCCTTCAGCATCAGTGTTCTTTTTTTGTCCTCCTCCTGCACCGGTCTGGTGCTATGTTCCCTACCTTTCTGAAGATTATAAAATGCAGGGATAGCAAGAGTCGGCAGGATATACATATAAGGGATTCGATTCCCAGATAAGCCCTTGCTGCTGCAGGGTATGGGGTGGGCAAGTTGAAGAGGAGCCTATATGCCTGACTAAGCAGGTGAAATGGCGTGGCCGTTGATTCAGCTGCTGCGGGTGGCCTCATTATATTGCCCCACAGCTGGAATATATTCCCTGGTCTGCTGGCTCTGCTGTATCCCTGGTGGTCTAGTGGTAAGTATGTGGAAAGGTAAGTCCTTTTCCTTTTTTGGTCCCCTTATTTGCCTGGTGGTCTAGTGGTTATTACTATTATAAACGTTTCCTACCGTTTTTCCCTGGTGGTCTAGTGTGCTGTGTTGCGGCTGCTCGCTCTCTGTCTCCTTCCTGGTGATCTAGGAGGCTTTAGGGACGGCGTGGAACACTCTGCGTTCGATCTCTGCGTTCTCGGCCGCTCGATTGCCGATACTCGTGCATGCGCAGTTTACCGTGGCCGTGACATCACGGCCGGCGGCAAATTTAAACAGCCTGTGGGACTGACTGTAGAACAAGGCGTTCCCGGGATCAGGCACTGCAGGCATCAGGTAACTGGACCTGTATTCTCTGGGGGGTATGGCTATGTGAAGATGGTTCTCCAGGTCTGAGCCCTTCATTGGTTTCCTTTGTATTGTCTCCCCCACAGTGTGCATTGTGCTATGGTTATGGATTTGTCACCGCTCCCCTGTGGCCAGCCCTCTCATAGGTAAGCATAAGGCTGGAATGGAGGGGGGGGGAGCGGGGGATGCCGGGCGGTTTTGTTACCTTTGTTCCTCCCTGTTCTTCCCTTTTAGCTCCTCCTGCAGGTCTGAGCAACCCCAGGGCACGCGGGAAGGTCACCGTGCTAAGTTGCAGCATCGATATGGCTTCTCGTCTAGGTCCAGACATCGCAGTAAGGACCAGTCACCACCTAGGTCTTCACGCCAATCCAGAAAGGAGAAATGCTGGGGCTGTGGTGTCCAAATGCTGGACGGAAAATCGCTATGCGACTCCTGTTATTCCCGTGCAGACGGCGAAAGGGGAAGTTCTGACCAACAGCTTGAATCGATGGTGAAACGCATAGTTAAGGACTCTCTGGCTGATCTTAATGTGCGACAGGCTCCAGCACCAGAACCATCTGTCTCCCCTGTTAGAGATAATACCAGCGGACGGGTCTTTGAGTCATCTGAGCCTAGCCACCCTTCGGTGTTCTAATCTGAGAGCGACTCGGACCAAGATGAGCCCAGTCTGGGATTCTCTTTCAGCCTGGTTCCACCCCAGGTGATGGCGGTAAGAGAGACACTGAATTTGAAAGACCCAGTGCCCCCAAGCAGAGAAAATATTTCAAGCAGCTAAGCAGGGAGTGCCTGAATTTTCCATTCCTACCAGAATTGGGGGAAATTATTACGGATGAATGGAGCAGGTTTGGTGCCACATTCCCTTTGAGGGCTCCTCCCTCTTCAGGAACAAATTGAACAGCGCCATCTCCCGGGCTACGGGTGGTAAGTCGGACCTCCTTCCTCAGGATAAGCGTCTTCTTGGTCAGAAGAGACTACCTCCTAGGAAGCAAAAGACTGACCATGCCACGTAGGAGGCACGTAGCTATAGGCCAGGAAGGAAGTTTGGAAGAAATTGGAGGTCTAGACAGACTTCTTACCGGAAGGGCCCCAAGAGCAATCCGTCTGGGGACACGTAGACATCTAAGTCCTTTGGAAATTGGGCCCGCTCAGGCAGGACGGGTGGGAGGTCCTCTCTTCCACTTCCAGTGTGTCTGGGCGGCCTCAATCCGGGACTCTTGGGTCGTCAGGACACTCTCTGTAGGACATTCCTGGACCTTCATCAGTGTTCCCGAAAACAGGTTTGTTCCTACCTCCCTTGCTCGGTCAGGAGAAAAAAAGAGAGATTCTGCTATCATGTCAACTCTCTAGTCACTCAAGGGGCAGCTGTTCCAGTACAGGAGTCCGAAAAAAGGCTCGGTGTGTACTCACCTCTTTTCATGGTGCGCAAGAAGAGCGGCGCCTGGAAGCCAGTGATAGACCTGACGCACTTAAATCACTTTATCAAAGTGGAGAAGTTCAAGATGGAAACCTTGTTCTCCATTCAGCAGGCTGTTCAACCGGGGGATTGGATGTTCTCCATAGACCTCAAGGACGCATATTTCCATGTTCCAGTGGCAGCGGAATTCCAGCAGTTCCTAAGGTTTTCAGTCGGCCAGGTTCATCTGCAGTTTGTTTGTCTCCCCTTCGGGCTTTTCACATCGCCTCGCACATTTTGCGGTGGTAGCTCTGACAAGGTTGAGAGGAGTCTGTCTTTATCACTATCTAGACGACCTGCTTCTGCTTGCTCAAGACAAGTCTGTGATCTTGGATCACCTGTCTCTGGTAATTTCGTCTCTGGATGAGTTCGGGTGGATCCTGAACAGGGAAAAGAGTCACCTAATCCCTGCACAGTCACTGGTCTTTCTGGGTGCTCTGTTCGACACCAAGGACAGTACCATCTCTCTTCCAGAAGAAAAGATCCCGATAATTCGGGACAGGGTGTCTCTGGCCCTGTCGGCTTCCCATCTCACTGCCAAACAATGCCTAAGGATAATTGGCACGATGGTGTCAACAGCCCCTATGGTGACATGGACTCTCTGGAAAATGAGACCTTTTCAGAGGAGTTTTCTTCAACAATGGAAGGGAATCAGCAATTCTCAGCGGATAATCATAACTGCATTGAATTGTACTGTAACTGTATTGTCTTCCCCCACACTGTAAAGAGCTGCACAAACTGTTGGCGCTATATAAATCATGTATAATAACTGCAGCCATGAAGAGCTGGCTTCCTTGGTGGTTACAGCTGAAGAATTTGCGCAATTGTCACTCCATAGCCCCCCTATCCTGGGTGATAGTGACATCAGATGCCAGCAGCACCGGTTGGGGCGGTCACTGCAGAACAGAGATTGCCCAGGGAAGATGGGATTTCCAGTCTTGCCAGTTAGTTTCCAACATTCTGGATCTTTGGGCGGCTTTTCAGGTGTTACTAGCCTTCAGTCACCTTGTTCAAGGCACATCAGTTATGCTGAGGCTAGACAAAACGACTGCAGTAGCCTATGTGAGGAGACAAGGTGGAACTCGCAGTGCATCTCTGCTTTGGGAGATCGAGCCAATTATGACCTGGGTCAGAGGAACCTGGTCAATCTGTCAGCAGTATACATACCAGGGGCTCAGAACACACAAGCGGATTTCCTCTCCAGAACACAGCTCAACAACAAGTGGTCTCTCCACGAGAATGTGTTCAAATGGATCCTGTCTTTGGGGTTCATCCCAGAGGTGGACCTCTTTGCCTCCTTCCACAACAGGAAACTGGAGAAGTATTACTCAAGGGACAGGGATCCCAGAGAGTTCGGGGTGGATACCCTTAAAGCAAAGCCTATGCCTTTCCCCCAGTTCCAATCATCTTCCAATTCTTACGGAGAGTCAAGGTGGAATCGGTGAGGGTGGTTGCAGTTATCCCCTTCTGGCCCAACAGGCCGTGGTTTCCTCTGCTGTTTCCGCTCAGCTATCGCGACCCAGTACCTCTTCCTCTCAGACCGGATCTGCTGTCCCAGGGCTCCATACTTCATCCGTGCCCAGCTCGTCTGCACCTTCAGGTCTGGTTTTTGAGAGGGGAAGGCTGGAAGCGTTAGGATGTCCTGAAGTAGCCATGCCAACTCTCTTGAGTGCTAGGAGACAGAGCACGAATAAGACCTATGAGAGAATCTGGTCCAAGTTTACTTCTTTCCTAGAATCCAACGAAAAGTCTTGGTCAACACCTTCTGTGCAAGACATCCTGTCTTTCCTACAGTCAGGATTGGAGTTACCCCTTTCAGTGAGCACCCTGTGAGTGCAGGTTTCAGCTATCTCCGCTTTCACGGGTGTTTCATGGGCTGTCGATCCTCTGATCCGGCAGTTCTTCAAGGGGGCAGTAAGGCTGAGGACACAGTTGAGGTTCCCCAAGTGGGACCTCCCCTTGGTCCTTGACTTCCTTTCTTCAGTTGACACAAATCCCTTGGAACCCATCTTGGTTAAACATCTCACCCTCAAAGTGGTCTTCCTGGTAGCTGTTACAGCTGCGAAAAGAGTTTCAGAGATTCAAAGCCTCGGAAGTAAGGAACCTTTTCTGACCTTTTTCCCGGATAGGGTAGTCCTTATCCCAATGCTCGAGTCAAGACCTAAAGTCACCTCGGTCTTTCACGAGAACCAGGAAATTGTCCTTCCTACCTTCAACTCATCTTCCGAGTCTCTGGAGGTTCATCCGCTGGATGTGGGCAACACACTCATACAATATCGGGAAGTTACAGCTCCTTTCCGGAAGACGGATTACCTCTTTACCCTTTTTTCAGGGAAGAACAAGGGTATGCGTGCCTCTTCAAGATCAATGGCCTCCTGGATAGTAGAGGAGATCCAGTGGGCTTATAGGGAGAAGGGCTTGGCTCCTCCTAAAGTGGTGACTGCGCATTCGACTCGTGGTGTCGCTACTTCATGGGCGGTTTCAAGACATGTCGCTCCGGAAGTGGTCTGCAGAGCAGCGTCTTGGTCGTCCATTTACACGTTTATGTCTCATTATTGTGTTGAGCCAGCGGCTCTTTCCTCTGTTAATTTTGGTACTCAAGTTTTGTCGGTTGCAGGTGTTAATTAAATTTTTTTGTTCAGCATCTGTCCACCCTGTTGTGTTTTGCAAGTTATTTCCCAAACGTATGCTGCCATGGAGTCTGTTCGGAAAACGGAAAATTGTTATCAAATACTTACCGTAATTTTCCTTTCCTGATGACTCCATGGCAGCAGGAGTCCCCTCCCAGTTCCTGAGTAGGCTAGTTACAGAATACTGATGCTGAAGGGGAGCAAGGATTTATGGGAGTGGGGTCCTATGGGGTAGGAGTGGAGGTGGGGAGTCCATCAGGAAATGAAAATTACGGTAAGTATTTGATAACAATTTTCCGTTTTTTTTTTTTTGTTTATTTGAGAACTTGGATGTGAGAAGGGAATTAGTGGGATACTCCTCTGGCTCAACTATGCACAACTTTCTAGGGACCACTGAAAGCGCTTCTTGACGCTGACCAGATGCCGGTTGACTCTGGTTAAGGCTGGCTTGCTGCCTGTTAACTCCATACTGATTTTGGACTGCTTTCTCTGTTAAAGAAGTCCTTATGTTAGCTCCCTAAGCATTCCTTGCTGAGGTAGCTACTTATACTGCTGCTGCGCTGCTAAACACTTCAGGTCCCACACCGGCACCTCTTTTCTCTCTATTATCTTCAGGGCTTCACACTGGCACCCCCTTTCTCTAATCCTTCTCCTCGGGTTAGCCGGCTCCAGGATCCCCTTGACCTTCTGGAGTGGTCCCCTCTCCTAGGCAGACACAAGTACTCACGACACTGTTTTCCTTGAAACTTCTGCCCAGCAGCTCCACTCAGTCCACAGCACTCTGGATCCCTTTCTGCAGCCCAGCTAAATCTTTGTCCTCTAGGCCGACCACCCAGGACACTCTCACTTACGCTGACAGGAGGAGAGACAGCCACCATCCTCCTCCTTGGTCTCTGATTCCCCCCAAAGACACTGCGTCATGTGCTCTCTCCCAGGATGCTTTGCGGCAGATTCTGCCCTCTGAGATGGATACAAGCCCTGGTGTACTATTGGCTAGGTTTCCTCCACTGTCCAATGAGAGCCCTCATTGGACATAGTGGGGAGACTCCACAGACCCAACAGACACCTGGGAAACACATGTCAGCCTAGTAAATTAATCAGGCCCTCCTGATATGCAGACAGGGCCACCCATATGCTTCTTCCTAGCACCTACCTAGGAGGGTGCTACAAAATCTATTGACCACCAAAGTTAATTAACTTCTGAGTGGCATCCATTCTGGGCAGCATGTTTTTTTTTTTTTTTTTGTGTTGTAATCCACATGACTGGGTTGCATTAAAGGGGAGCGTCTAGAAGCACTAGTACAGGTGTGTGCAGACTGCGTTAGGAATTCCAGCACTTGGCATCTGCAGAACCCTTGATTTTGTTCAAATCCTGGGACAGTCCCATAGAATTCAGTATGGTTTACACGAATTAAATCTATCCCTGCAATCAAACTACTCTCTCGATTCTGTGCCCAATTCTCTCTTCTTGCTTCTTGGTGCCCCCTTCCCCTGCTTCAGGTCTCTTCCCCCCTTACTTTTGCGACAGCTCATATACAGTACCTGCTGGAGCTTTATTAGGAATGCCACCTGAGACTGTTGCAGCCAGTACATGTTGCAAATTTATAACATTGGTACATACTGTTCCTGTGCTGAAACATAAAAGGACAGACAAACCTAGCTCTGCAGAGCAGGCCACTTTGTGATAATGTCACTTGTTCTAGTCCTCTTGGCCCCACAGAGCACACAGGGCAAATTTCAATACAACCAGGGCTGGATTTAGGGGAATTCTGAGGTGGGCCCCAGCCCCCCCCCCCCCCAGATTTCTGTTGTTCCTCCAAAAGCCTATCCTTCCTTCGACACTGTACCTGGCCAGCTGAGTCCATTCCCTCATCCACTCAGGGCTGGGATACGAGTGGGCAGCCAGGTGCAGTGAGCTGTATTCAGTAAACTTCAGACAGCAGTAGAGAGGAGAGAGTGGGCTGTGCTGTGCCCTACCCCTCCTGTCAGTTGAGCGCTTCTCCACACAGCAGATCACACAGGATCACTAGATTCAGACTGTACACAGTTTGATAAGCCTCCCCCCTACACACATTTCCTGGTGTGAGGAAATGAGCATTCTTTGGGTCCTTGGAGGAAGCAATCAAACTGTGTACAGTCCTGATCTAGTGATCCTGTGTGTTTGGGTGGAGGGTGGAACTTATGGGCAGGGACACAATGTGGGGGGGATGGGTGGGCATAACAATAAATTGTGCTTGGGATGAGAGGTAGAGGAATTGATGGCTATTTGTGCTGAGAAGGGTAATTTGGGGGGACATGTACTAGGAAGAGGGAATGGGGGGGGGATATTTGCTAGTGGGAGGAATGGAGGGGGGGGGGTATGTGCTAGGAGTGGGGGTGGGGGGATATGTGCTAGGAAGAGGAATGGGGGATATGTGCTAGGAGGGAGAATGGGGGGGGGTGTATGTGCTAGGAGGAGGATTGGGGGGGGGGGAATATATGCAAGGAAGAGGTTTGGAAGGGATATGTGCTGGGGGGATTTTTTTTTCTAGGGTGGGGGGGATTTGGTCTAAGAGAGAAATTTGGACTAGGAGGGGGTGTGGGAATTTTGGTTAAGAGGAGAGGGCTGGAAAGTATTTGTGCTAGGAGGGAATATTTAGGGGGGTTTGTGTGGGGTGGGAGGATTTATGCTGGGAAGAGAAATTTGGAGGGGCTTGTGCTAGGAGGAGGGATGTGTGCTAGGGGGAGGGATTTGGGTGGGGGTTATGCTAGAAGGAGGGTTTTGAGGGATATCATTTGTGCAGCAAGGGGGGATTTGGCGGGGGGGGGGGGGTTGTGCTAGAATGGGAAATTAGAGAGGAAAGAGGATGTCTGCTAGGAGTGATATGGCGATTTTTTACCTACCACACTTATTCCTTTGATCCTTTCTGCGATTATAAATATAATAAGTGATCTACACCTTTTTATATGTTAATATCAACCTTATTGTATCTCTTGCAGTAAAAGAATATTAATAATGAATAACCACTGTGCTTAAATAAGAGAAAACATTTATTACAGAAGCCAAACTTGTCACTAATAACATTAAATAAAATGAACCGCAAAGTAAGTGAATACAATAACAAAAATGATGGAATGGAAATGCAAATGCTATCAATATTATAGGACAAATTGCAAGATGGAAAGAGTTACAGGAGAGAGAAACAAATAAGAATAAAAGTGATACATTACATAGACCTCCCGATGGAGGTCTGTGCTCAGAGACTTCAGCCCATAGTAAGAGAATTTGTTTGGGCCCTGGCTGTATATTTATGTACCTCCCCAACCAACCCCCTTTCAATGTTAACATGTTGATCAGGTTTTTAAATCAAGTTTTTTTGAGTCCTTCTCACAATCCCCACACAAGTGATTCCCTCCCAGCATCGTTTATAGGTACCATAAGCAAGTTTTTCCAGATAGCCAGTTCTGGCTGAAAAGACCTTCTCAGATAATGCCTCTAGCTACAATACAAACAATAGTAAAAAAACTAGCTTTCCCGGTCTAGATACAACACAGCTTGTTTTATGATGTTAGCTGTGAACAATTGTCAGGTACACAGATGGGAGTCAAACAAAGTTCAATATATGATGTTGATTTCATATAAAAATATTAGAATTCAATATTTCCATTACATATCCCCCTGAAGTTCATTCTTTGAACTTAAAAAAAAATGTTGTACCCACCCACAACAGCCCAGAAGGTCCAACCCCCCCACCACCACTGCAGCCTCCACTTCTTTTCTTGAACACGACGAAACTCTTATCTGTTCTTATGAACACATCAACATAGACTTGAGACTGAGAAGCCATAGAAATCCTGGTGTCTCTGAGAACTCACATCCAGACCATGAGTGCATGTACAGCGATGTTTACTCACTCCTCTGCCTTGGAAGAGTGGAACTCCAACATCGATGGCGGGATCCTGGCATCTTTTAGCCCCATAACAAGGGAATGCTGTGTGATGGTTGCAAACATTGGATCGGACCGCGAGATGGCACTTTTCAACATGGTTAAGGAAAGTCCAGTCTTGCACCTTTGTCTCAAGCTATGGCATGGTGGTCGTTGTTGCTTCTTCAGGTGGTGGAAGGGAAGGCCTCCGGACAGTTGTACATGAATACAAAAAGAAAAGGGAGAATGTCAAAATACAGTTCTTGGGGGGGGGGGGGGGGGTCAAGATTGTTGCAGTTGTGTGGCCGTTAAGGATTATTTCTTATAAGGGTTATAATGTTAACAGGTAAAGCTCAGGTTAAAGCAGTAGGCAGGTTGAGGGATGTAAAATATAATAACATAAGACCTGGATTTACAGGGATACCCTGGTTTCAATGGTTGTTAAATATTGTTCTGTGGGTTCCCACCTGACTCTTGAAGCTGAGTCGGGAAGAATGTTATAGATCACAACAATTAATTATATGGCTGGTGCCTTAGTTACATTATCTAGGAGAATAGAAGATAGAAATCAAAAGAACAACTTAGAATATTAAACTAGGAAAGGGAAGAAAGATAGGTAAGTAATGAAAATGAACAAGAAGGATAATACAAATGAAAAAAAAAAAAAATATATAAAAAATTTAAAAATATAAAAACTACAGATTTAATGCTGCTCCAACTAAGATTTTTATTTTACACATTCAACTTTGGATAGTTACAGAGCATTAAATTTGTATTAAAAAAGATATTCACTAATACATAGTTGCCCTGAAGTCTATTGTTGACTGCACTGAAAAAGGAGAAAAAAAAACAAAAAAACAAAAAGCATTGCAGCAACTACTTTACAAAAAGGGCAACTCCTCTCCCGCGCTAGTGATCAGCGGTACAAATTTGCAGGTCAGGTACACAGTTATTAAGGAGAGAGTAAAAAAGTTGATAAAAATAAATAAATACTTTTTTAGAATTTAGATAAACCTGACTGCACTTTCTGACTCCAATTTTAGAGGCTTCTCCCTAAGAACAAAAACAGAAACAAAAAATACAGTATGTTGTTCTAGGGTCCTCTCTTAATTCTGTAAATTCTTTGTACTGGTCTGGATTGGATCAGGCTTTTTCAGAGATTAGTTTCTGAGTTAGTGGCCTCTTTGTTCCTCAAGAGGAGATACCTTGTTGATGTACACATTCTTATAGCTTTGGTGTTCATTTTCCTGATAGTAATGCACAATATTAATTGCATCAGGAAAAGCAACAGGGATACACAGATCAGGACAATAACGGGGTGGAGTTCACTAAAGTTGTGGCCCTAGGACTGTATATGCCCATTAAAAAAAAAACTTAACCTGAGATATTTGGATTAATCTATTTTGATCTCAAGATATCACCCAAATCATCCACTCTGCTCCTTCTAAGGCATCCTGATCTCCAGCTCCCATGTTACCTCCTCCCGGGTTCACTATCAGGACTGCTCCAGAATCTATAGAACTCCATCCTCTAGTATGTCCAGACAGCTCCTACTCCCCATCCACCACTAGGTGATCCCTGAAAACTCATTTATTCAGGGAAGCCTACTCTGCTTCCGCCAAGAACTTTACCTCAGCCAACTCCATCTGATCATTTCCCCCTGCAGCTATTATCTTTTTCTACAACCGCCTCCCCTTGGATTATTAACCCCTTAAGTAGGGCCCTTCTATTAACGCATGGCAGAAACTGCGGGCGCTATTCAAATCCTGTTGCCCAAGGTCTAACTACCAAACTTTTAACTCTGACCCAAATCCCAAAGGAAGTTTCTGTAGATGTAAAGGGGTGTCATGTTTGATATGAAGTATTTTCTCTGGGGTAATAGGGGTACGTCCCGGTGTTCCTGCTATATCCATGCCAAGGACAAGAGAAGATGTGCAATAGATCTCCGAGGTAGTGTACCCTGCTGAGTACAATTTACCCTGATGCTGAACACAGTGCATCACTAGACATTTGATTGCAGCACCAGTGCCCTGGTCTCAAATAATTTTAACTATTTTTTAGGATAGGTTGGGACAATACCTCGGCATCTATGATACATGACCCCTTCCTGTGCCAGAATTGCTCACTCATGATTCTGTCTTATTTCCTTTGACATAACACAACACTTTCCTTTCTCCAGCACCCGTCAATATCAATCATTTGAGGTTTTCCAGACTCATAAACCATCAGAACATAATGGACTCTGGGGTGTAACACTGTAGAGTCGGATAGGATAGTACCCAAATTGACCAAGGTATACGCACGATGTGCAGTCCCTGCAATCAGGGACGAGAACAGTGCAAATCCGGTTTTGACAGCCATGGAACGGAGTCATCCACCAATCCATATGACTCATAGTAAACTTGGATACTACCCCCACCTGCCTGTCTTTGTGAAGTGGAAATTGTCCCACTGAGGAAGAGGCAAACACTTTTCCTGGGTCCTGGAACACCTCTCATTGTACCTGGGTGCTGGACAGAGTAAGTGGGATTTTCTAACCCCTTCACCAACATGCAGTTCCAGACTCCCCAATGTGTTCCTGAGTACCTTCCGGTTGATAGTGTTTAAAGCACCCAGTGCCAAGCCCCCAGCTCCTGCAGTCTCCAATAAACCTCTCTTTAACCGAACTATGGGAATAGTCTGAATATCCGGATTGAAATTAACCTTCCAACATGTACACCCGATTCTTTACAAAGGCTGCACACCTTGTGACCCGTTTGTCAATCCGGTAATCAGACAATGTTATCCTTCACCCATACAACATAAACTGCGTACACTATTCCGATAGGACTGACATGGAATGCAGGAGCATAGTACAGCACTGGGGCACTGGTCTTACTGGCATGCAGGACACAGAATACTAGTTAAGGTACAAAAGGAGTCTAGGACAGGAAGGACACCTATGGGCACCAACTGAGGAGAATACAGCATGCCCACCTGTATAATGAATGTGAGGACCCTTGGAAAGGCAAAGGCACAGATTCCAAAGCTGGCTACACACCATAAAATTTACATACAAATTTGCTGTATTATGCCTCTTCAGATTCACCAAAACCATACAATACGAGGTCAGACCTAAACACTCTCAAATTGTATGCAAGCAGGCAGGCCCTCGCATTACATATCTGAAGGACAATCCAAAGGAGATTGAAAAACAAAAAATGCATAGTGTATTTCCAGCTCAAGGAACTTCTGCTACTGGGCACAGATGGCCAATAATGAATAACCACGTAAAAACAAAACAGGAAATTTTAAGAGCATATAGTTGCATGGTGTCACTCGGCAGGAAGTAACCTTGAAATACACTTGGGGACACACAGAGAGACTGCTAGGAAGACAAAATTGCATTACCCCCGAGGCAATGAGCTAAGTTTGAAAAGAAAGGACTGGCTTGGTGTGTAACTAATTCAATTAACAGCAGGGTGTGAACCAGTCTTAAACACAAGTATAACAGCAGACCCTTACAAGTTAGATCCATGGAGCTACAAGTACCATCTGTTACTGATCTTTGGGCATAAAGGAAACATATCTGTAACAGATCTATTCAAACTCCGAACAATTCCAAAATACCCTTACCAATAAATGCAGTAAGGTATTTAGAGTGACAATTATCCACTGCAGTCCTAATCAAATTCTCATCTATAGAACCTAAGTAAGACTGAAGATGACCAATCATATTGTCAGAGGAAATATGGCATAGCAGACTTTAACTAGTTGGTTTTGCTTACCAGTTTAGGAAAGAAACTCATTAATACCAGGGCTCTACATATGTCGGATCAGAACATACACTACACAAGGTCTAGAACCAAGCACAGACAAATGGACTGACATCAGAAGCCCCATCCAAATAAACCTAAAAAAGAAAAATTAATTTTATATAAAGTTGTCTCTGAAGGCTGTGATCTCCTTTGGTTCTGAAAGCCATGAAACCCAATTATCGAATCTGAAGGATAAAACACCAATAAATTTAGAACTACAAATAAATATTACATTTTTGCTTCCTCCTAAAAATAAACCGATGATTAGGTACATGTGACAAAAAATTAGCATATGAAACACACAATTATACAATACATTACATTCCATAAAGAAAGACTTAAACATTTTTCCTGAGTTGTTTTGGAACAGTGCACTTTTTCAAAAACCAAAAAATTGTTGAGCTCAAACTAATTACCACGTGGATTTTTTTTTATGGTATACCAATAATTCCCCCCAAAAAAATGTCACCATGGTCAAAAATGAGCAAGTCGTAAAAAAAAATATTTAGGTGGTACCATATATTCACAAATCATAATACCTCATCACAATGACACTCTTTAGACCTGTCTCTCTGGAAAACAAAACACGTTAGTGAATACTCATCTCAATTCACTATTACAGAGATCTCACCTTTCACTTTAATGAATTACCAGGCAATTTGCATGACAATACATTCACAGATCTGACTAGAAGGGAGGGGGGTCAGTGGGCTGTCAGCAACTGTGATAACAAACTTCAGAGCACACAACATATATAGTTCATTTATTTCACAGACCAAACTTACGCTCACAATTAGCTAGGTTAAAGACAAACTCTAGACACCACAAATACCGGCATGTTTTCCATAATAACCTGTACGTCTTCCTTTCAATTCCTTAAAATCTGTTTGGTAAGTTTGAAATTCTTTCTAATTTAGGATTTTGGAATGGGACCCATGATCTAGGCTGTTCATATTTATTACACCTAGGCCACGTTGCAAAGCGCGCGGAGTACACTTCAAAATCACGTCTCGTTGTCCTGTATGGATTTTGTTTCACTACTTTTTCAATGGGACGTGATAGACAGAATCGAGCTATGTGGCCAAATAGTCCACATGCATAACATTTTATCTTCTCTAAAGTTGTACAGCGTCTCTTAACATCAGGCTTTGTTTTAGATGGCTGAGAATGTTCAATGGCTACGACTGGAATGGCTCCAACTGGATTAGAAGATTTTTCTGGTACTTTACAAGATATAGGGGCAATTTTGTGAGAACTCCTACCTTCCATGGATTTATCCCTATTGGTACATACATTAGGTGTGTGTGTCCCAATGAATTCGGACAAAACCAAATCAGTTGCTTTGTTATCTACCCTTTTTGAAGACTGAGCAAGCTGCTCCTGGCGGCTGACAGATAATGATTTTACTTTGCTTTCTGCATCCTTAAGTCTTTTTACCAGCTGATGAACTTCTTCCTGTAATCTCTTGTTTTCTATTACTAGGTGACGGTAGCTAGCATCAGAATTTGACTTAAAACCTTCTAAAGTACTGATATCACTTTTGGCTGTTTCTAGCGCATCTTTTAGGGACGTGTTTTGCCGTTTCAAATGTTCATGCTGTACAATGCAGATCCTTTGGTGTTTCTGTGACTCCCAATCAGCTATATTCCTTTCAATAGCAGTTGCAAGTGACAACAAGGAAGAGAGAGGCTTATCTCTCCAGTCTGGATTTGCGGTCATCAATTTTTCCCTGATTTTTCCTCTCAACCCAGTAATGAAGCTGTGTATCAAAACAGGTGATAGGGCACTGTTAGTGATGTCCCCACCAGCCGATTCCATGGCTTGTTTAAAGTGTTTGTAGTAAGTCATACAATCTTCCTTTGGTCCTTGGGTCACTCCTGACACCTTGGTCCAAGACTGGGGAGGATAGACTGTTTTAATCAGTTGTGCCAACTGCTTAGTGAGTACACATCCTTGATGACTGGAGTCAACATATAGGGTCTTTGGAATATTAGTTTTACTAAGGATTTCATCAAAGTCCCCGTCTCCACAAACCCTCTTCATTATTTGAAGCATATCACCCCAATTTGCATTGTAGCTCGCCTGGATGTCTAGCAGCTCTTTCGCAAATTTAATGGGATCAGTCCTTGGATGGGGGATAACACTCAGAAATCCTTTCATCTCAGAGGGAGTCCACGGTACGTGATGTGTCATCTTTCCAGTGGATCTCCCATTATAATCATAAACGACCTGCTCTCTTACAGGATAGACAGATATGTCATCTGAAAAAGATATTACCTGTTGATTGGTCTTTTGGGGTTGTGCCACAGAATTCCAATAGGACTGAGAAAGATTGTTGCTGCCAGGTGGTGGCACTTTATCTAACTGAAAAGCGTCTTGAAGGGTGGCATTAACAGTTCCAGGGTATACAGGTGTGCCCACATTGGGTGTTACCATTTCCCTGTTAGAGTGACACCACACAGGTCCTTGCTGTGGAGTACTAGTAGTCACTCGGGGGCATAAAGGTACATAGGCAGTGTACCCAGTACCAGAACTGCCAGTGTTGCTTTCAGCAGCAGCACTGCTCTTTACCTGCTGTCTAGGGGAAAATGCTGGCTTGCAGTCAGTAAATGGAGGATTACTGTATTTGAGAGGTTCTTCCTTCAGAGGGGAAGAAAGTGTCCCCCTCCTTTTGTTTCAGTGCTTCACAGAAAGAGTCTCTCTGTGATTCATCCAGGGTTTTAACTGGGGTGTCAAATTTAGCAGCAAGTTGTGGCTTTCCCTTCTTATCTGCTGAAAGATGACAATTCATATCATTTTTTGAGTATTTTTCTAACAAGGACCGGGCGATTGCATAAGGCCCTAATCCTGACAAATCCTCATCTTCCCCCTGTTCATCACTGTCACTACTCTGGGGTTGTGACTTGTGTGACAGTTTCTGCTTGTCCCTACATTGAAGTGTTGCTTGGAAAGATTTCTCCTTAAATCCCAAAGCAAAAACATTCCCTCCCTCTGCCCTGTTCAATGATTCTAGCATTCATATACTCCAAGCATCTCTTTCATTTGGGCGTGTCATCTTTTTGTGATGAGAATAACACAGCTCCTCCCATGCTTTAACCTTGAATGTACCTCTCTTAGAATACTTCTTCCCAGTCCAGCGATCCCAATCATGAATATGTTTCACAACCCAAGGCCCATATTTATCAATCATCTCTTCCTTCGGAGTCAAGTGGTAGGGTTCACCACGGTTAGACGCCCTCTTTGAAGCGATTTTATTACCCATCCTTACGGATTATGGACCCTGAAATTGATTTCCCAACCTTAAGCGGTTGCCCCCCAGAGGTAGCTAATCTCTGGCCAATGATTGGGTTGACAGGTACCGCCCCTGTCACCGTTGCTGCATTTTCACTACTTGTCAGTACAGGATTTTTTCCTATGCTGACTATAGTCCTTCAAAGTTAGCCTGGAGATTCCTGAACTTCCTGCGAGTTCAAATCCCCCCGTGGACTTTTCCAAAGTATTCCAAAAAAATGATTAATGTACGACTATTATTTTGGTTATCTCAAGAAAGTTAGCATAACCCTTTGAGTGCTTGGAGTACATAGGGTAGTTAATAAGGGCACAATTATTTGCAAAACGATTTGTAGCAGTTACAATATAGCCAGCATTCACAGGTCTAATTACAAAGATTATTCAGTGTGACTTAGGCTGGCCACACATGTTCAACTTTCTTGTACAATTCTATTTTAATTATACTGTTCATATCAGTCTCATCAGGGTATTAGTACAGACAATAGGAGAAAAAGAAAGGCAAAAAAAATGAAAGTTCTTTTAAGAGCTTGCTAATCTTGAGACAGAGATGAGTAAAACAAAGACAATTAGCACTTAATAGATCAGCTCTGTCTCAACAAACTCCTCACACGGGGCACCATCTGATATGGCGATTTTTTACCTACCACACTTATTCCTTTGATCCTTTCTGCAATTATAAATATAATAAGTGATCTACACCTTTTTATATGTTAATATCAACCTTATTATATCTCTTTCAGTAAAAGAATATTAATAATGAATAACCACTGTGCTTAAATAAGAGAAAACATTTATTACAGAAGACAAACTTGTCACTAATAACATTAAATAAAATGAACCGCAAAGTAAGTGAATACAATAACAAAAATGATGTTACAATGGAAATACAAATGCTATCAATATTATAGGACAAATTGCAAGATGGAAAGAGTTACAGGAGAGAGAAACAAATAAGAATAAAAGTGATACATTACATAGACCTCCCGATGGAGGTCTGTGCTCAGAGACTTCAGCCCATAGTAAGAGAATTTGTTTGGGCCCTGGCTGTATATTTATGTACCTCCCCAACCAACCCCCTTTCAATGTTAACATGTTGATCAGGTTTTGAAATCAAGTTTTTTTGAGTCCTTCTCACAATCCCCACACAGGTGATTCCCTCCCAGCATCGTTTATAGGTACCATAAGCAAGTTTTTCCAGATAGCCAGTTCTGGCTGAAAAGACCTTCTCAGATAATGCCTCTAGCTACAATACAAACAATAGTAAAAAAACTAGCTTTCCCGGTCTAGATACAACACAGCTTGTTTTATGATGTTAGCTGTGAACAATTGTCAGGTACACAGATGGGAGTCAAACAAAGTTCAATATATGATGTTCATTTCATATAAAAATATTAGAATTCAATATTTCCATTACAGGAGTGACAAAGATTTGTACTGAGAGGGGGGATTTGAACAATGGAATGGAATTCCTCCATTGTTCAGGGAGAATTTGGGAATTTATGCTTAGGGGTGAGTGTGCTTTTTTTATTTTATACTTTTTGTTTGATTTCTGTCTCTCATAGCGGTTGATCCAGCACCGATATAGCCCTCTGTTCTTTAAAAATTGCTTTTGATTACTCTCTTTGGGGTGATGGTGCAGGAATACGATTGTTTGGACATTCATTTTTTGTATATTTTTTTTACCTATAGTACATACTGTGCAGACATGGGCGTCCGTTGTTAAGCTACTTTATACCATCCTGTCTGGTCTGTTAAATAATCCTGTGTGCTCGTGCCCCTGTGTCTGTGTATGTGTTTTAAAAAAATAAGCCGTTCTTTTAAAGTTTTCAGAGCACTGATCGCCACTCACGTGACCCGCTGGCTCTTCTTTCTCCCTGTCAGACAGCTGCCTGCAGTGGGCGGGGCTGAGAAATCCCTGCTGATATCAGTCAGGAGGGGAGGAGGAGAGATCAAGAGGAGGAGAGAGGCAGCGGGTCACATGAGCGGAGATCAGCGATCTGAAAACTGGTAAAGAATGGCCTATTTTTATAAAACACATACACGGGGTCACACAGCATTAATAAACAGACTGTAGACAGAATATGAAACTTTAAATGAAACTACAGCGGCAAGAGGGGCACTGACACAGGAGAGAGAGTACAGAGAAAGACAGGAGGGCTCAGCAGTCATGGTATACCATGGTCAGTATACAGATGGGAGAACATAGCCAGTCAGGATCAACTAGATATTTTAGGTGATAGAAGGGGCCAAATTACACAGCACAAGCACTGTGCTGTATAACATGCTTTAAGCGAAGAGGATTAATATTTTATTTTTTTGGGTAACATACGGTTAAAAAATAAATTCTGTAGTTTTTCCCTTTCAAAATAAATACTCGCAAGTCGCGGCTCACGCAGTAACTGACGCCGCCTTTATGACATTGTTGAAACGGGGCGGAGCATGGGGGACCTTAAAATTATGCCCCCCCTGAAAAAAAGTTCTGCGGACGCCCATGTGTGCAGATGGATGCTGTGTCTGTAAAGGAATCCGATCTCAGCTATGTGCTGTGTGGGTTGAAGGAGCTCTTAATACCTAGGTTGTGTGCAGTGTGGGGATGGGAAGAGATTTGCGGAGTGCTCTGCCAGCGATGACCCTGTCCCCTTCTCTGCTGACCACTGTCTTCTGCACTATTAACCCTTTTACACTGCCCTGCTGACCCCTGTCCTCCGTCTTGCTGACCTGATAACCCATTTTTTCCACCCTGCTGACCCCTAATATATGCTCTGCTGACCCTCTGTACACTGCCCTACTGACTCTTGTACAGTCCCTTGCTGAACCCCTGCACACTGTCCTGCTGCAAACTCTCCTCTGCTCTGATAACCCACTGTACACTGTCCTACAAACTTATGGCCACTCTAGACTGCCCTACAAACTGCAGACCCTGTTCTCTGCTCTGCTGACCCCCTATATACTGTCCTACTGACTTCACATCCTCTGCCTCCTCAACATTTTTTACTGCACCCCCGCAGATAGGCTAGATCCAGCCCTGAAAATAACACAGTGATGCCAACCTTTGCCACAGGAACACCAGAGCACTTTGGACACAGAATCCTTCTCTGTGTACCCATTAGTCGTCTGTCCCATACTTGTTTAAGACCTTACATAAATGGATCCCAATAGCAGCCTCATCCAGAACCATCTGTTTTGAGAGGCTGGCTCAGAATTGAGGTTTGGAGAGCCAAGAGTCAAAATTCTAAAAGCATTTTAACTGTCTTCTGAAAGCAGTTAAAAATTACACATTTATATACTTTAGTCATCTCTGTGATTAGGGCACATTCCTTTTAAGTTGCACTTGACAAAGACAATAACAATATGAGAGTTGAGGGGGCTATGTTTGTAGGTTTTTTTTTTCCAGCATCCTGTGCATATGGAATGTGAGTAGTCTTGCGGGCAGGGGCAGTGTTGGCTCTGCCTCACAGGCCTCCTCAGATGACTGTCCAGAGCACTATGTGCATTACAGACCACCTGAGACCGTCTAGAGCAGGGGTCTCCAAACTATGGCCCTCCAGCTTATCAGGAACTACAGCTCCCATCATGCATAGTCATTTCTGTGAATGTTAGAGTTTTACAATGCCTCATAGAATGTGTAGTTCGGCAACAGCTGGTGGGACACAGTTTGAAGATCCCTGGTCTAGCACACTGTGTGCATTACAGGCCTCCTCAGACCATCCAGAGCACTTACTGTGCATTGTAGGCCTCCTCAGACCGTCTAGAGCACTGTGTGCATTATAGGCTTCCTCAGACCATTCAGAGCATTTACTGTGCATTGCAAGCCTCATTTAGACCATTCAGAGCACTCACTGAGCATTACAGGCCTCTTCAGACCATTCAGAACACATACTGAGCATTGCAGGCCTCCTAAGACAATCCAGAGCACTAACTGTGAATTACAGGCCTCCTCAGAATGTCCAGAGCACTGTGAGCATTACAGGCCTCCTCAGAATGTCCGGAGCACTGTGAGCATTACAGGCCTCCTTGAACCACCCAGAGCATCCACTGTGCATTAAAGGCCTCCTTAGACCATCCAGAGCATCCACTGTGCATTAAAGGCCTTCTTAGACCATCCAGAGCACTCACTGTGCATTACAGGCCTCCTCAGACCTTCCAGAGCACTCACTGTTCATTGCAGGCCTCCTCAGACCATCTAGAGCACCCACTGTGCATTACAGGCCTCCTCAGACCATCCAAAGCATTTGCTATGCATTACAGACCTCCTTAGACCATAAGAGTACTCACTGTGCAAAGACAGGCCCTCTAAGACCATTTAGAGCACTCACTGTGCATTACAGGCCTTCCCTAGACTGTCCAGAGCACTTTGTGCATTACAGGCTTCCTCAGACCATCCAGAACACTCACTGCGCATTACAGGCCTCTTCAGACCATCCAGAGCACTCACTGTGCATTGCAGGCCTCCTCACACCATCCAGAGTACTCAATGTGCATTACAGGCCTCCTTAGACCGTCCAGAGCACTGTGTGCATTATAGGGTTCCTCAGACCATTCAAAGCACTCACTGTGCATTACAAGCCTTCTTTAGACTGTCCAGAGCACTCACTGAGCATTACAGGCCTTCTCAGGCTGTCCAGAACACTGTGCATTACCATAGTTGCCAACATTTGAAAAAAATTTCCAGGGACACTTTGCAGCACGGCTATCAATTACTTACCACACCCACTTCCCAGAAGCTCCGCCCGCTCTGCATAATTAATCTCCGCCTACTTATCAGATTATAGGGTCTACTTCATAAAGAGAGAATTACAGGAAATTGAAAAGGGAATTGAAAACTTGAGGCCAAAGTAGCAGAGTTGGAATAATTCTCCCATTCAGCTGCACTACTTCTGCCTAAAATTTAAAATTCTCATCACAATTCCCTGCAATTCTAAAGTGTCAGCTTGTTGGAAGGTGCTCTACCTCCCCCTGCTGGCGGATTTCGGAAAGTGCACCATGCTGACACCCTGCCTCCGGTGACACGTTAAATTTGCGACAGGCGGGAAGAGTGAGCGGGCACAGAGAGAGAGACAACCTGCTGCCAGAACTACAACTCCTAGCTGGGGTGAGAGCGACACTGTGTGGAACAAAATTTAAAAAAAAAAAAAAAATTTTTTTTTTTTTTTTATGATTTACATTGTCCCTGATTAACAGGGACAATGTAAATTACCCGGGACAGGCTCCTATTTGCCGGGATTGTCCCGGGAAAAATGGGACAGTTGGCAGGTATGGCATTACATGCCTCTTCAAATCATCCAGAGCACTCACTGTGCATTACAGGCCTCCTCAGACAATCCAGTGCAATCATTGTGCATTACAGGCCTCCGAAGACCATCCGGAGCACTCATTTTTCAATACAGGCCTCCATAGAATGTCCAGAGTGCTGTGTGCATTACAGGCCTCCTCAGACCGTCCAGAGCACTTACTGTGCATTACAGGCCTCCTCAGAATGCCCAGAATAGTGTGTGCATTACAGGCCTCCTCAAACAATCCAGAGCACCCACTGTGCATTACAGGCCTCCTCAGACCATCCAGAGCACTCACTGTTCATTGCAGGTCTCTTCAGCAGAGATGTATAGTAACTAAGTAGAACTACTTCACTACTGTACTTAAGTACCGAAAGGCGGTATCTGTACTTTCCTAGAGTAGAATTTTTTTCTCCTACTTCCACTTTTACTTCACTACATTTTTTCAATGATTTCAATACTTCTACTCCAATATTTTTTTTTTGTGCTGCATAGTTACTCGTTACAATTATAAAAATTACCACTGCCAGAACAGTAGATGGCAGGTTTCAGGAAGCTCAAAACATGTGTATTATCAGTGCATACGAAAATAAAAGCTACTGTATGTATAAAGAAAAGCTGCATTTGAAATAATAAAAAAATATGATGTTCAAACTTTTGACTTCTTTCTTTAATAACTACATAACACAGTACTTGTACTTTTACTTTCAGTACTTGAGTAGCAAAATTTTTTTAAAAAACTACTTGCAATACTTGAGTACAAAAAATGTTGAATACTTTAGTACTTCTACTCAAGTCACTTTTTTATCGAGCACTTCCACTTCTACTTAAGTCACTTTTTGATCAAGCACTTGTACTTTTACTCAAGTATGGGCTTCGAGTACTTTATACAACTCTGCTCTTCAGACCATCCAGAGCAATCACTGTGCATTACAGGCCTTCTCAAACCATCCAGAGCACTGTGGGCATTACAGACCTACTCAGACAGTCCAGAGCATTGTGCATTCCAGGCCTCCCCAGACTATACAGACCTCTTACTGAGTGACTCACATTTACTTCTCAACCATCCCCACTTGCTGCACAAACTGTACAGAAACATTTGCGTGTGGGACTGGGATGCTTTGATGCAAAGGAGAACAAGACAATTTGCAAACCATGTGAAGCGACAATCACTGGTTAAAATACAACAAACTTAAAGCATAATTTGCAGATGAGTCATCCTGAAATTCATACAAAGTAAGCACACTTAACTCCACTTTTCTTGAGAAAAAAACATTCCCCTCTGGATGCTCTTATCTTTATCTATGTACATTGCAGAGATTTTACCAAACTTTGTTGCAGTCAGATATCCTACCTTTTTTTATTCTGAAGTAACGACCGTTGTTTGCCTGTGTCTATGTGCAGTCATTGAATCTGTATGGGAGTGATTTCATAATTATCTATCAGCTGCTGCACCTTCAGGGCTGCCTCTAATTTTTGTTGCACACGGGATGCCAAAAATCTGGCTTGCACCTTAATGCAGACATCTGGGAAAATCAGTAGGCCAGTCACACAAGCAGGAAATGAGTCAATTTCTAGGGAGCGACACAGCATTCTGTGTACCATCAGTGAGTGTGTACGGAACGCCTCCAGGGTGCCATATTGCATTGCAATTTACATAAAATAACAGCACTGTAAAATGAAAAGGAAAAATGTCTTGAAGGCACCTGCACAGTGCACAGCACCCCTCTATGGAGAGCACTTTTATGCATGTGCCTACTCTGCCTCTATCTAAATAATTATGCATCTGGCCCTGTGTATGGATTTGAGAAGTGCTGTCAAGAGCAGTGAATACTATTCATGGCTATTGACAATATTCAGCAATAAAATGCGTCTAATTGAATGTCACTGGTCTATTTTTATTTTTCATTAGGCCACTGAATGTTAAGAAGACACCAGCGGCATTGCCACGTTAAAAACTTGAGTTTTTCCAGTTTTTTTGAGCTTTTTTGCATTAATGTTTTGCTGCGTTTTTCCACGCTTTTTTCGAATTAGCGTTTTTTACAATTTTTTAGCAAAAAAACACAAGCTATGGGATAAAACATGCTCAAAAATGCTGGTTAGCCGTGTTTTACTGCATGTTACCACGTTTTACCACGTTTACCTGCATTAGAGCGTTTTTACGGGCTCAAAAACTCCTCAAGACCCTCTAGTTCTGTTTTTTGTTCCAGCCAGAAAACTCTGATAACAGTACATGTGTGCATGGAATAATAGGATAACATGCTGGGGAATTTACTAACTGTAGAAAACTGCAGAAGTCAAAAACAGCAGCTGTAAAAACGTCCAGTGTGCATGAGGTCTTAATGTGATATTTAACTCTATTGTTTGTCAAAGCAGTTGATAAAAAGTGGTGATTGTTATAATCCACACACTAATGGTATTGTAGACTGTGCACTTTTTCTTTGAATGTATTTGAGAATTAGAACTGTTGAAATAACAAACTGCGAACAGTAAACTGATTCCTAGCATTACCTAATACCCTCGGGCCTCGAATATTGGTTGAGTTTTGCTGTGCCTGTAGCTGTAGAAATTGTTTGTTGTGCTTAGTTACTTGCACTTAAGTCCCGGTTCACACTACCGCGACTTGTCAGACGACTTGTCAGCCTGACATGTCGCGGTCCATTCTGTGCTACGGGAACCGTTCTAATAGGAGCGACTCAGAAAATAGTTCCTGTACTACTTCGGGGAGACATCGGAGCGACTTGCATTGACTTCAATTATGTGAAGTCCGTGCAAGTCGCGCCGAAGTCGCGGTGCACGCGACTTCACAGGTCACCCCCGAAGTCGTGCCGCGGTAGTGTGAACCGGCACTAATTCTGTAAAAAAAAACAATATTCTTGTAACGAAACTTGGTTTTATTTATAGAGACATGATACGGCTAAATCTGTTTCTGCGATTTGTTCAAACCTTAATAACATAAATATTAACGTTATTATATTTTTACTCCAGAAGTATATAATAAATTTAGAAATATATCAGAGAAATGCTTAAAGCGGAGTTCCGGGCACAGAAATGATTTTTTGCTGAACATACCCCCGGGACAGTCAGGGCTAGTACATTCCACAATGGCTAGCCTCTGATCTGTCCCGGTTGGCACTTACCTTTTAGAAGAAATACTTACTTAGAAAATTTCTTCCACAGCGTTTCCATCTCTGTTGTGGGCAGCTGAAGCCGGCGCGGTCCTCTTCTCTGTCTTCTTCCGCGTCTTCGTGTCCCAGAATGCACTGCACCGGCCCCTCTCGTCACTTCCGGTGCGGCGTCGCCCGGAAATGACGAGCGGGGCCGGTGCCGTCGCATTGATTCCTGGGAGCTATGACGTTTAGCTCCCAGGAATCATCGCGAGGCAGGAAGTGACGGGGTGAGCCTCGGCGCTGGAGGAGGAAGCAGTCATAGGTGAGTATTTACGATCTTCAATAAAAAGGTGAGTAAACAAAAAAAATAAAAATAACTATCCAATTCCTTTTCAAGTGAGCTCTACCTAGCGGAGGGGCACAAAAAAAAATCGTTTTTGTGCCCGGAACTCCGCTTTAAAGTGGTTGTTACCCTAAAAAAAAAAAAAAATAGAGATCCTGTTTCCTTAACCACTTGCCGACTGCCACACGACTATTTATGTCGGCAGTCGGTCCCTCACAGGCTGAGCGACGTAGTACTACATCGCTAGCCTGTGAGGGTCTAGGGAGCAAGCGCGCCCCCAGAGGCGCGCTCCCGCGCGGTCACGGACCCCCCCGCTCAGCGATCGTCGGTGCAGAGGGAGAAAGGCAGGCAGCTGATGTAAACAAGCTGTAAACTATGTAGGACCGTTGATCACTGTTCCTACACATCAAGCCACAGCCAATCACAGTTAGAATCACGCCCCTAGGGACACACATACCTCTCCCTCTCCAAAAAAAGTTAACCCCTTCACTGCCAGTGTAATTTTACAGTAACAGTGCATATGTATAGCACTGATTACTGTAGAAATGTCACTGGTAACCCCAAAAGTGTCAAAAATGTCAGTCAAGGGTCCGATCTGTCCGCCGTAATGTCGCAGTACCGCAAAAAAAAAATCGCAGATCGCCGCCATTACGTGTTAAAAAAAAAAACAACAAAAATGACAAAAATCTTTCCCTTTGTTAGTAAACGCGATAACTTTTGCGCAAACCAATCAAAATATGCTTTTTGCAATTTTTTTTACCAAACATATGTAGCATAAAACAAATTGGTCGAAAATGTTAAAAAATTTTGATTTTTACATTTTTTTTGGGGAATTTCATATAAAAAAATGTGAAAAATATTGTTATTTTTGCAAAATTTACGCTCTTTTTTTGTTTATAGCGCATGATCAAAAAATCGCACAGGTGATCAAATACCACCAAAAGAAAGCTCTGTTTGTGGGAAAAAAGGACGTCAATTTTGTTTGGGTACAGCGTCGCACGACCGCGCAATTGTCCGTTAAAGTCAAGCAGTGCAATAGGCCCTTGTCAGGAAGGGGGTAAAATCTTCCGGGGCTTAAGTGGTTAAAGCAGGTTAAATAGCACAGTGTTTGTGCTCTCTTACCTGCCCTTCTGGAAACTGTAAAAAACCTGGCTGTTCCACCCACTTCCTGTGTCCCCCTCTGTGTGCTGACCATGATAAAAAAACTAAAATGTCACTGCCAGCCCCTCTCTTTTAACCACTTAAGCCCCGGAAGATTTTACCCCCATTCCGACCAGGGGGTATTTTACGACTCAGCACTGCGTGACTTTAACTGACAATTGTGCGGTCATGCAATGTGGTACCCAAACGAAATTTACGTCCTTTTTTTCCCACAAACAGAGCTTTCTTTTGGTGGTATTTGATCACCTCTGCGCTTTTTATTTTTTGCGATATTAATAAAAAAAGAGCGAAAATTTTGCAAAAAAATGACATTTTCAACTTTGTCTTTTAAAAAATATCCAATATACTCAATTTATGTATTTTTTTTTGGCCAAAATAAATTTAGCTACATGTCTTTGACAAAAAAAATTCAATGAGCGTATTTTTATTGGTTTGCGCAAAAGTTATAGCGTCTACAAACTATGGTGTAAATACAGAAATTTACGCAGCTTTAATTTTTGACTGCCTATCTCATTTCATGAAGTGCTAAAATGGCAGGGCAGTACAAAACCCCCCCAAACTACCACTTTTTGGAAAGTAGACATCCTAAGGAATGTTCTGAGAGGCATGTTGAGCTCATTGAATATTTCATTTTTTTGTCACAGGTGTTTGAAAAATGACTAAAAATTTTTTTTTTTTTTTTTTTACACAAAGTTGTCATTGAAATGATATATTGCTCACACATGCCATGGGTATATGTGTAATTACACCCCAAAATATATTCTGCTGCTTCTCCTGAGTACCTGGATACCACATATGTGGGACTTTTTGGGAGCCTAGCTGTGTACGGGACCACAAAAACAAATCCCCACCATCAGAATTTCAAAGGGCGTACATTTTTCATTGCATTTTCTCACTACCTCTAACGGTTTAGGAGGCCCTGAAATGTCAAGATACCACAAAACCCCCCCAAATGACCCCATTTTGGAAAGTAGACACCCCAAGCTGTTTGCTAAGAGGCATAGTGAGTCCATGGAATATTTTATATTTTACCACAAGTTTTGGGAATATTACTATTTTTTTTTTTTATTTTTTTTTTTTACACAACGTTGTCACTAAAAGATAAAATTCTCACACATGACATGGGTATATGTGGAATTACACCCCAAAATACATTCTGCCACTTCTCCTGAGTATGGGGATGCCCCATGTGTGAGACTTTTTGGGAGCCTAGCTGTGTACAGGACCGCGAAAACCAATCAACACTCCCAGGTTTTCTAATGGCGTAAATTGTGCATGTCACCTCTGCACTACCTGTCACAGTTTCGGAGGCCCTAAAATTCCAAGATAGCACAAACCCCCCCCAAATGACCCCATTTTGGAAAGTAGACACCCCAAGCTATTTGCTGAGAGGCATGGTGAGTCCATAGAATATTTTATATTTTGCCACAAGTTCCGGGAAATATATATATATATATATATTTTTTTTTTTTTTACACAAAGTTGTCAGTAAATGATATATTGCTCACACATGCCATGGGTATATGTGAACTGACACCCCAAAATACATTCTGCTGCTTCTCCTGAGTATAGGGATACCCCATGTGTGAGACTTTTTTGCAGTCTAGCCGAGTACAGGACCCCGAAAACCAATCATCGCCTTCAGGCTTTCCAAGGGCGTAAATTGTTGATTTCACTCCTGACTACCTATCACACTTTTGGAGGCCATGAAATGCCAAGACAGCACAACCCCCCCCCAAATGACTCCTTTTCGGAAAGTAGACACCCTGAGCTATTTGCAGAGAGGCATGTTGAGTGTTTTGCAGATCTCACTTTTTGTCACAAAGTTTTGGAAATTGAAAAAAGAGGAAAAAAAATGCATTTTCCTGTTTTTTCTTCATTTTCCCAAAAAAATTAGAGCTGCAAAATACTCACCATGCCTCTCAGCAAATAGATTGGAGTGTCTACTTTGCAAAATGGGGTCATTTGGGGGGGGTTTGTGCAATCTTGGCTTTTTATGGACTTCAAAACTGTGATAGGTAGTAAGGAGTGAGATCAACAATTTACGCCCTTAGAAAGCCTAAAGGTGCGCATTGGTTTTCCGGGTCCTGTACGCGGCTAGACTGGCAAAAAGTCTCACACATGGGGTATCATTGTACTCAGGAGAAGCAGCAGAATGTATTTTGGGGTGTCATTTCACATATACCCATGGCCTGTGTGAGCAATATATAATTTACTGACAACTTTGTGTAAAAAAATAAAAAAAAATAAAAAAATTTTTTTTCCTCGAAACTTGTGGCAAAATATAAACTATTCCATGGACTCACCATACTTCTCAGCCAGTAGCTTGGAGTGTCTACTTTGCAAAATGGGGTCATTTGGGGGGGTTTTGTGCCATCTTGAAATTTCAGGGCCTCTGAAACTGTGACAGGTAGTCAGGGGTAAAATCAGCAATTTACGCCATTAGAAAACCTGAAGATGTGGATTGGTTTTCGGGGGCGCGTACACAGCTAGGCTCCCAAAAAGTCTCACACATGTGGTATCCCTGTACTCAGGAGAAGCAAAAGAATGTATTTTGGGGTGTCATTTCACATATTCCCATGGCATGCATGAGCAATATATCATTTAGTGACAACTTTCTGTAAAAAAAACAACAAAAAAAAAAAAAAATTATAATTTTCCCGAAACTTGTGGCAAAACATAAAATACTCCATGGACTCACCATGCCTCTCAGAAAAAAGCTTTGGGTGTCTACTTTTCAAAAAGGGGTCATTAGGGGGGTGTTTGAACAGTTCCGGCATTTTATACTCAATCTTATCCACACATCACCCACTCTTCTAACCACTTGAAAACCAAGCCTTTTCTGTGCCTTTTTGTTTACATGAAAAAATATTTTTTTTTTACTAGAAAATTACTTTGAACCCCCAAACATTATATATTTTTTTAAAGCAGAGGCCCTATAGAATAAAATGGTGGATGTTGCAAATTTTTTTGTCACACGGTATTTGCGCACAGATTTTCCAAACGCAATTTTTGCGAAAAAAATACATTTTTTTTAATTTATTGCACAAATACACTATATAATTCCAATTGTTTTGGTAAAATTTAAAAGATGATCTTATGCCAAGTTCATAGACACCTAACATGACATGCTTTAAAAATTGCGCATGCCTGCGCAGCGACAAAAACGTATGTACATTTTTGAAAACCTTTAAAAGTCTCTACAGGTTACCACTTTAGACTTACAGAGGAGGTCTACTGCAAGAATTACTGCACTCGATCTGGCGATCGCGGCGATACCTCACATGCATGCTGCAATTGTGGTTTACATATGACACTAGACCACCGCTTGCGTGCGCCATTGCGCGCAAGCACCGGGGGTAAGGGGGGGGGGCTCAATTTTTTTTTTTTTTTTTCTTTTTTCTTTTGCTTTTTTATGTTATTTTGACACCTTTCCTTTAATTTTTTTTTTTTAAATCATTTTTATTGTTATCATAGTGAATTTAAATATCCCCTATGATAGCAATCTGTAGTGACAGGTACTCTTTTTTAAAAAAATTGGGGTCTTTTAGACTCTAGATCTCTCCTCTGACCTTAACGCATCTGACCACACCAAAATTGGTGTGATAAAATACTTTCCCAATTTCCCAATGGCCCTGTTTATTTCTGGCGAAACAGAAGTCATAAAATGCTCGTAGCCTCCGGCATCTTAGGCCATAGAGATGATTGGAGCCATTCTCATCTCCAATTAGCTCTATGGTTAGATAATTGAACCACCGGCTGCACTCTCGGGTTAACCGGTGGGACAGGAGAGCCAGAGAAAAACCATGGAAGGCTGCGGAAGGCGGCGGTGGGGGGGGAGGGAGGCCCCTCCCACTGCATGTAAAAGCAGTCTAGCGGCCAATTACCTGCTAGAATTGCTTTTACATGTAAGCCGACCGCTGGCTGTAAAAAACGATACCAAGATGATGCCTAAATCTGCAGGCATCATCCTGGTATAACCACTCAAAGTCCAGCAACGTACCAGTACATTGCTGGTCCTTGTTTGGCATATAGGTTTTTTTTTTTTTTCATGCAGCCTGTGGGCTGAACGGAAAAAAAGAGAACCTATCAGAAATCAGCACAGGAATAATGCGTAGTATTACTCATCATTAACCGCCCAAACAACCACCCACTGAATTTAATGATGGGTATACACGACACTATCCACGTATACCAAAATAGGATTTTAACTGCAGTGCTGAAATCAGAAAATCACCACAGCTGCTATCAGCAAAGGTATCCATATATGCTGAGCGCAAACGCTGTTTGTGTCAGAATATATAAAATCAATGCGTGGTAGCCGACGAGGGACCTGCAAGAGAAACAGGTCACAAAAGAATGAAAAAACAAACAAAGGACATTGAAAAAAAGTATAGTAGGAAGGAGTAGAAGGACATATAAAATGACTGACAACAACAGTTTTTGGATCTTCATCATTAACCGCCCAAACAACCACCCACTGAATTTAATGATGGGTATACACGGCGCTATCCACGTATACCAAAATAGGATTTTAACTGCAGTGCTGAAATCAGAAAATCACCACAGCTGCTATCAGCAAAGGTATCCATATATGCTGAGCGCAAACGCTGTTTGTGTCAGAATATCTAAAATCAATGCGTGGTAGCCGACGAGGGACCTGCAAGAGAAACAGGTCACAAAAGAATGAAAAAACAAACAAAGGACATTGAAAAAAAGTATAGTAGGAAGGAGTAGAAGGACATATAAAATTACTGACACCACAACAGTTTTTGGATCCTTTTATTTTTCTTTCTAACTGTTCCTTTACTTCTTGATTTGGGAGGGACTGCGATCATCTGCGATCTTCTCTTCCAGCTTGGGTCTCTCAAAATGTCGATGGACATCCAACATCCTTCGAGACCCTGTGTTTATGTGCCCTACACTGTGTCGTGCTGTACCCTACGCTAATAATCCACTAGTGTATGGTAGCGCTCGAAACATTCCCCGATGCAGAGACCAGGTTGGTCAGGACATTTGGGACAATAATAACGGGTGTCACGCCTAAATCCGCGCTTGCTACAGACACGACATCTTCTTTGGGGCCATCTTTGGGTAGGGGTACTCGGGAGGACATGTGAAAAATGCCTCTCATGCAGCCGGCTCACTGCATCTGGAAGGGGAAGTTGGGCAGGCATGCCTCCTGGGTACAGGTAGGCAAGGATGATCTCTTCCTGGAATTCCCGGAAAGATCCAGTTCGTCCTGACGCCCTGTATAGGACAAAGGCGTTCAGCATAGCCAATTGGTATAGGTAAACAGACACTTTTTTGTACCAGCGTCTGGCTTTACGGGCAACTAAATACGGCGCCAAAAGCTGGTCGTTAAGGTCCACCCCTCCCATGTTAAGGTTATATTCGTGGACACAGAGGGGTTTCTCCATAACGCCAGTTGCCGTAGGAATTTGGATCGTCGTGTCTGGGTGAAGGGAGGACAGAACATAAACATCCCGTGTATCCTTCCACTTCACCGCAAGTAATTTGTCCGTTTTCAAGCAGGCTCTCGCCCCCCGACTAAGACGGGAATCTACAAGCCGTTGGGGGAAGCCCCGGCGATTAGGTCGCACGGTGCCACATGCGCCAATTTGTAAATCGAGAAGGTGACTAAATAGTGGCACGCTTGTATAAAAGTTGTCCACGTACAAATGGTACCCCTTTCCGGATAAGGGTGACACCAAGTCCCAAACGATCTTACCGCTGCTCCCTATGTAGTCTGGGCAGTTGGGGGGCTCCACACAGCTATCTTTTCCCTCATAGACCCGGAAACTAACTGTATAGCCCGTGGCCCTGTCACACAATTTATACAGTTTGACCCCGTACTTGGCACGCTTGCTGGGGAGGTACTGTTTCATAGCAAGGCGGCCAGTAAATTTAATCAGGGACTCGTCAACGCAGACAACTTGTTCGGGGGTAAACAAGGCTGCAAACCGCTGATTGAAGTGGTCTATGAGGGGCCGAATTTTGTGGAGCCGATCGTATGCAGGGTCTCCCCAAGGACGACAGAGTTCATTGTCGCTGAAATGCATAAATCGCAGAATTTGCTCGTATCTCGTCCTGGACATAGAGGCAGAGTACATGCGCATATGGTGAACTGGGCTAGTGGACCAATATAGCCGCAATTCACTCTGTTTAGTTATGCCCATGTGGAGGGAAAGGCCCAGAAAGATCTTAAATTCGGAAACCGTTATAGGTTTCCAGCCGAATTGTCTGGCAAGGTGTGAATTTGGGTTGGCGGCGATGAACTGTTGTGCATATAAATTTGATTGATCCACAATAGATCTGTAAAGATCTTCCGTGAAGAACAGCTCAAAAAAGTTCAGGGGCGTAAAACCAGCTGTCTCCACGTGGATTCCAGGTTGGGCGGTGAATGGGGGAAGTACTGGCGCTGTAGTATCAGTGGGTTGCCAATTAGGAAATGCCAGCGCATCAGGGAGGGCACTATGGGCTCTACGGGCCTGTCTTCGAATACGCGGTGGCTGCGGGCCACTACTTGTGCTAGCCACCGCACCAGCTTCAACTGCACTTAGGGGACTCGCCACGTCACCAGGTCTTACTGCAGTGCTGGTTGTACTAGGTCCAGGTTGTACTAGGCCGCTGGCGCTTGCCAGGTCGCCAGAAGGATGAGCGGCACTAGTACCCACACTCTGCTCCATACGAGCACCCTGCGATTCCTGCATCACAACAACTTCAGAATGGGGTCGGGTACGCCTGGGTCTAACAGGGACCCATCTGTCGTCGGAGCTATCTGTCAGGGAGCCGCTGCCGTCATCAGGTTCATATACTGACACTAATTCGGTCATTGTAGCTTCCCCTTCGCTATCAGATGACTCGGTCAGCATATAACTGACAAGCTCTTCATCCCTGTACGAACGTTTGGTCATTTTGGTAACTAAATTTACTCGTACAGTGATGCGACTCACAGGTAATAAAAGCACCTGGTTGTCGAAGATTATTTCAAGCGCTACAAAAAAACTGCTAATGCTAGCAGGGATCAGGCCTGACTCTGCTAACACAGCGGTTTTGTGTCTTGTGTTTTTTTGCAAGTGACAGTAATCTATTGATTACTACACTTGCCTGGGTGAAAGGGTTAAACGCAGGTGCTGGCCGGAATCAGTACTGATCGTGCAAACACCGCGTTTTGGGAACCCTAAACTATGGGGGCGCTAGTATAGTTCTGATCAGATCAGATATTGATCTGTTCAAACACTATACTAGAAATGGAAGTGTAGGTGCGTGCGTGCGTGCGTGCGTGCGTGTGTGGCAATCAAGGGGTTACTTCTAAACTATGCGCTGGGGATCTGGGGGGGGGTGGCGGGGACCCTAAACCTCCTTTGGGAAAGAAACTAGCTAGCTAGCGCAACCTCAAGTCACAATGACACCAATACAAAATACAGTAAAAACAGTATATTATGTGTGTATTAGTGCTAATGTGACAGAGGGTGTAGGGGTTAACGGGATGTGATCAGGGGGGGATCAGGGGTTTAAATCTTTATTGGAAGGGACTGGCGGGTATCCTAAGGATAAAAGGAACGGTGGCAAGCGCTAAACCTGGTCACAAGTCACACTTATACGGGTATATAGAAAATGCTATATACTGTATACAGTGTGCGTTGTGGCAGGGGGTGTAGGGGTGATCAGGAGGGGATCAGGGGATTAAATCTTTATTGGGCGGGTGGCGGGGACCCTAAACCTCCTTGGGACACAAACTTAGTCGCCTGCGCTAATTCTGATCACAATGACACTAATACAAAAATACAAAAACACATTATATTACGTTTGTATTAGTGCTGATGTGACAGAGGGTGTAGGGGTTAACTAGCGGTGATCAGGGGGGGATCAGGTGGGATCAGGGGCTTAAATCTTTATTAGGGGGGGGTGGCGGGTAATTCAAGTGGAAAAAGGGGGGTCGCAAGCGCTAGACCTGACCACAAATCACACTTATACGGGTATATAGCAAAATGCTATATACTGTATACGGTGTGTGTTATGGCAGGGGGTGTAGGGGTGATCAGGGGGGGGTCAGGGGCTTAAATCTTTATTGGGCGGGTGGCGGGGACCCTAAACCTTCTTGGGACAGAAACTTAGTCGCCTGCGCTAATTCTGATCACAATCACACTAATACAAAAATACAATAACACCGTATATTGCGTTTGTATTAGTGCTGATGTGACAGAGGGTGTAGGGGTTAACGGCGGTGATCAGGGGGGGGGTCAGGGGAGATCAGTGGGTTAAATCTTTATTAGGGGGGGGTGGGGGGTAATTTGAGTGGAAAAGGGGGGGGTCGCAAGGGCTACACCTGTTCACAAATCACACTTATACAGGTATATAGGTATATGCTATATGCTGTATATAGTGTGTGTTGTGTCAGGTGCTGTAGGGGTTAATTGGGGGGGCGATCGGGGGTGAAATGTGCCTATCTAACTGTGTGTGGGTGTGCTTGGTGCAGTACTCACAGTAAGATGTGCTCTCCTCTCACGCTGGATCCAAAAAGACCGTTGTGGGGGGAGGGCACATCTCCTCTAAGCCTGTGTTTACATTTCACAGGCTTAGAGGATGATCTGATTGGGCAGGACCGATCAACAGGTCCAGACCAAAAATGATTGGCCTGGACCTGATGACTGATCGGTTCTGAACCCAATCGAGTCATCATCGGCGGCGGGGACGCGCAGGAGCGCGCACAGGGCCGGCAAATTGTGCTGACGTAGGCCTACGTCAGTTTGCCTGGCCGGGGCTGAGTGCCAACGTAGATCGTCGTGCGCCGGTCGTAAAGTGGTTAAGCTCCCATCCTGCACTGTGTAAGGGTTTTTTTAGAAACAAAGTCTCTAAATACCTTT